>NC_135235.1:669736195-670354377 GCF_051348905.1 Ranitomeya variabilis | reverse complement strand
GCGGGGAGCCTAAAATTTGAAACTTCAACAACTTATGAACTAAGCAAAAACAGAAAAATCTGGTAATAGGGTAGCATATACTTGGGGTATAGAACCTACGTGCAAATTTTGGACAGTTGGCAGAATGCCAAGTTTTCGTACCTTGCTAGGCGGTCTTATCTAAAACACACTTGCGATCATCATTGCAGTTGTTCCTTCTTATCAACATGCTTTTTCCTTTTAAATCAACATGACTTCACCCTCTATTGATCTGGCTGCATGACAGAAACAACCAGCTCGTCCATATCAAATCCACATAGATAAGCAAAGTGTCTAGCAACCTGGACATAATCCTCAGGGTGCCCTCTATTCAGGGGACACCTGAATGGTACGTCATTGGGGTACCAGAGATTATTGTCTTCTATTTGACTCAGCAAGGTTCCTGGACTAAACAGAATTGCCCCGTGACCGTTAAGACGGAAACACTTCAATTCAGGGAAATTATGTGACAGAGGTCCGAACCCAGTGTACTCCTGGTTATAACCGGGTTCCACTATTTTTACAATTCTCCATCCTTCTGGCGAGATAGCCAGCATCATCCCTACTTTGCAATCAGGGCAAGACATTCACAAAATTTGCGCTGGGGGTCGGTTCTTTACAAGATTACAAGTAATCCTAATTCCTATACACCATACAAATACAAAGAGTCCCAGAAAAACAAAAGCAAAACCTTCAGGACAATATAAATTAACGTATCTCAAAGGATGTCCACAATCTTGGGTACTATTGTCCATACAACAAAAAGCATCAAAAACCTATATACGGACCTATGTGTTCAGAAATGAGCTCTATTTCTAACACATATATACTTGGTCTGAAAAACTTGACCCTCTATTCTCTAACACACTCTGCAGATCATTCAGCACAATTGTTCACTTACAGCCTCCCCAAATATCAGTTAGCCAGGTAACAAATATTTGGTTTCAGCTCATCATACACATGTGACTATGTGTTTTAACTACTAGCGTTCCTATGTTTTGTCTCGGTACCAATTGACCAAAAGACCACACCTAGTTTGGACTCCCTTATACACGCAGGATTCTTATTTGTGAATCCTTATGGATACACACATCATGCGAGAACAAGCAAGGAGTCTCATATATCAATCACTCTCTGACATACACATTTATTCACTCAGCTGCTAAGTGGCTGTCACTATCTTTCCCTTATCTGTGTACTCTGACCTGCCCTTCCTTGCTGCCTGATATCACTTCAGCCTGTGCTAGTGCTTCTCTGTTATCTGCCTACACCTGTCCTCTGCTCTCTGTTATCAGCCGAAGACTTTGCGTTCTCTGGTTACACTGACAACTAACTACTCTACTCATGTGTAGTCTCTTAAGGTGCCCACTCCTCACGGCCTCTCCTTTACTCTATGGTGCTAGCACCCTATCTACACTTTCTAACCTATCCTGTTTCTCACAGGTAAGGTGTGTAGAAACGCAATTCCCCCTTTACCGCTCCTTTCGTAACCTACGCCGAAAACTCAGCCACTAGGTTTGTGGGGGTTTTTAATGATTAGTGTTTTGGCCGATGTGACCGCCGCAGCGTCACACACTAATCCACCGCAGGCCTTCTACCTTAGGGCACCTGTCTCTGACTTAACCTGACGTACACAGAAACCCTGAATACTAACCAGAGAACATAACTAACTAACGCTAGGCAGAGTAATGTGATAAAAACTATCTCTCGATCTACTAGCACCATCTAGGTAGTGGGCAGCATCTATGCACACATAATACAGACAGACGGACGTGATACTGGCCTCTGACCCAAAGTGCCCACTTGGAGTCGCTGTTGGGAACTGCAAAGACCCTGACCCGATTCAGCCCGGTTTTTACACCGTACCTCTATCACACCTGTCCCCAGAGGACGTCTCCTCAAGGGCAAATTCACACAGTCAGGCAATCTTCAGTCATATACTGAACAAGTAACAAGACAGACAACAGGTATAGCAGCACATAAAATCAACCAATCCAATATGCCTTTTAAGTATCACTAGGATATTCTACGGTTCTTTGCCAAAAAGGACGGCCTTGTAAGGTAGACCAAAACTATAATTTACCTTGGAGGCCGGCGTGCAGCTTATGAGACAATGGGAGACACAGAGAGAGTTTGTAAGAAGCTAATGGTTCTTACCTTCACCGGTGATGTCGTCTGTGTGTCCTGGTCTCAGGGCTGCGGGATGCCGGCTTCCAGATAATGACGGTCTCCTGTTGTGGCCGCCCACCCAAAGGGACGCCAAATATGTTGGGGTGGTCTGCAAGTCAGACCAGTCAGGGATATTGGACGGCTGCCGAATTGGAGGAACCTTTCCGGAAAGTGATGGACACAGACAGATGTGGTATCTGATCAGGCCATAAAACCTGGTTTATTAGACATGAACTTATATACACATTTGAGTAGGCGTATACATTGTCCGAGCGCCAATCAGCTGTTTATTACATATGAAATCATTCTTAAGATATCAGGTCTAATTCCTAATAAGGTTATCTTGCTGGTCAGGTGAGTCTTACATAAGGGGTAACTCGAGTTTAGCCATGTCACAAGCTAAAGGTCTAAGTCTCATCTTTATTAGACCTAATCAACAATATTAATTAGCAGTCAGCAGGTCAAATCAATAATAACGTTGTCAGCAGGTATGGCTTAGTAGAAGTCTCTAGACATGTAAAGACATATTCCTAATAGTCATGTATATGAATTATGAGAGTGAAGTAAGGTATCAAATCAAACTAAAGTGCCTAGTGCAGGAAAGATATAGGGATGACCAAATTGTGTCATAGAGGGAGGTAATACCATAATATCCTGGAGATTTCTCTCTATTCTCCGGTCAGTGACCTTTCATAGAAACCTCCCCACCTACAGCACTAAAAGGCCTTGTATATTGTAAATAGTCTTACCCATTTTAGTGACTCGCGTTTTGCAAATGGCTTCCTCGGGGCGCCGGGACATCTCTAATAATTACTTGGTTTCCAGATTTATTAAAGCAGCTGGCAGATCTAGGCCCGCACACAAAGTGAGGTTAAGGCTATGACTGAGGCTCCGTTTGAGCCCATGGTATCTGCCTCAATTAAGGTTCTATCTCTTAAGGTAGCCTTTCTGGTAGCGATGACTTCAGCATGCAGAATAAGTGATATTCAGGCACTCTCTAGACTTCCTCCTTATACGCAGTTTCTGGATGACAGGGTAGTCATCAGGCCAGATCCTGCTTACTTGCCCAAGGTTGCCTCAGACTTCCACAGATCACAGTAGATAGTCCTTCCTTCCTTTCTCCCCAACCCTACTAGCCAAAAGGAAGAGAAACTTCACACGTTAGATGTTAGAAGATATCTCTCTGTTACTAATCCTTAGAAAAAGGACCATGCCTTGTTTATATCCTTCCAGGACTCTAGGAAGGGTCATAGAGTTTCAGAGTGTACATTAGTAAAGCCCCCGTCTCACTAAGCGAGATCGCTAGCGAGATCGCTGCTGAGTCACAAGTTTTGTGACGCAACAGCGACCTCAGTAGCGATCTCGCTATGTGTGACACGTAGCAGCGACCAGGCCCCTGCTGTGAGATCGCTGGTCGTGTCGGAATGGCCTGGACCTTTTTTTGATCGTTGAGGTCCCGCTGGGTAGCACACATCGCTGTGTTTGACACCTTACCAATGACCTCGTTGACGACTCAGACACTGAATCGTCATAATAGCTCCCATGTGACATCGTTGTACAGGTCGCTGGTGAGATGTCAAACAGTGAGATCGCAGCAGCGATCGTTGGGAAGATCTCACTGTTTGACATCTCACCAGCGACCACATAGCGACGCAGCAACGATCCCTGACAGGTCGTATCGTTGTCGGGATCGCTTTAGCGTCGCTAAGTGAGACGGGGCCTTTAGATGGATTATGGAGGCTATCTCTCTAGCATACACAGAAGGTGGCAGTCTGACTCCGCAGAATTTAAGGGCACATTCCACTCGAGCCATGGTATTCTCTTGGGCAGAATGATTGGGAGTTTCCATTGGCCAAATTGTAAGGCGGCTACATGGTCATCTCCTTCCACCTTTCCTAATCATTATAGGCTGGACATGGGTGCTTCCTCAGCTCTCACCTTCGGGTTACGGGTGCTGCAGGCTGTAGTCCCTCCCTAGGATAGTGTTTACATCTCTGTAATTCTCTCATGGTGCTGTCATGGAAGTCCAAATGTAGTATTAATTTACTTACCGGTAACAGTATTTTTCGGAAGTCCATGACAGCACCCTTAGTTCCCTCCCTTCACGTGTAGGTGTGCACTTCCCCTCTTATAAGTTGTCACGAGTGTGGAATTGTTCAGATTGAAATTTTGTACATATTATTTCCCATTAACCATGGTGGTCCTCTCAAGCTCTGTAATCCAACTGATGCGTGGGAGAGGAGCTGCCCTTTTGTTTCTGTAGGTTTCCGGTTCCTGAAGGGCGGATCCTCTCTCTCGTGGTGCTGTCATGGGCTTCCGAAAAATAACGTTACCAGTAAGTAACTTAATACTTTCATGATGTGGTCAGATGACATTTTCTCTTAAAGGGCTCGTTCACACAAGCGTATAACACGGTTGAGTGCTATCCGATGTTTTATAGGATAGCACATGGACGAATATTATACTACGGTGTAAAGCAGATCTGTGTTTTTTTTCTCATGCAGGTTCGGACCACAAGAACCCATTCAAGTCTAAGAGAGCATGTAAAACATCGGGCTGCTTGAGCCGAGTATCATTTACATCATTGATCCGATTCTCTCGAAAGAGAGAATCCTCACTTGTGTGACTCCAGCCAAAGCCTTATAAATCCAAGAAAAGCTGGATAATTATATTAGTCCCCTATAAAAGGATCATTTTAAAAGTGAAAAACTATTTAACAAACCTGAAATACATAATGTAATTATTCCTTTAATATTTCTATACAAACTGCATACCAGCTGTCCCTCAACTATACAGGTTCTAAAGCAATATCTTATCATATAAACAATAAAGATATAAATACAAACAGATGGATGTTAGTATTTTAGGGCAGATGTGTATTAACCTTTGGTTACAAGTTGTAAAGAGGTGGTTCGACGCCTCTCTTTTCATGTGATCTGGTATCACGTGTGGGTAGATGCTGTTGAACTTGATTAGGACAGTTAAAGGGGGGATCATCCAGTCCCTACTTGGTCTCATCTGATTAATGAGACACCATAATCGTTAGATGTGACATGTTTGGTGTCTGACGCTTGCCTCAGCAACTGTCCCGATCATGAATACCAGAGAAGTGCTGGTCAACTCCTTTAAGATGTAGCTATAGTGATCACATGACGGTAAAGTATTCTGCATACATGGTGAAATATTTAGGATTGTTATAGCCATTCTACTTGCTGATGGTTATTGGTCACTGCATACACTACATTTCCTAATCATTATCATTTAGTGTTCTAAATTTGTTTCCCTTTTAGACTTGTAGTTTAACTTTTACTGTAACTTTACTTATTTAATTAATAAAATAATTTGATATAATAAGAAATGGCTACTTCCTTATATAATTTCTCTGTTTAACAAAATATAATTTAGTTGTTAAAGATTTCCATATTCTCAATGTGAAAACGTCTTCTCCTCTGTGTGTATTCTTTGATTAATAACAAGAGTTGATTCACAGGAACAAGAATTCCCACATTCTGGACATGAAAATGAATTATACTGTGTGAATTCTCAGATGTACAGCAAGATTTGATTTCTTGGTAAAACCTTTCCCACATCTGGAACATGAAAATGGCTTCTCTCCTGTGTGAATTCTCTGATGTAAATTAAGATTTGTTTTACTGGCAAAATATTTCCCACATTCGGAACAAGAAAATGGTTTCTCCCCTGTGTGAGTTCTTTTATGTCTAATGAGATCTCCTTTGCAAGTAAAACATTTCCTACAATCTGGACATGAAAATGGTTTCTCCCCTGTGTGAAATCTTTGATGTACAACAAGATTTGATTTCTTGTTAAAACATTTCCCACACTCTGAACAAGAAAATGGCTTCTCCCCTGTGTGAATTTTCTTATGTGCCATAAGACTTGTTTTGCTGGTAACATTTTTTCCACATTCTGGACATGAAAATGGCTTTTTGTCCGAGTGAGTTCTTTCATGTTTAACAAGATCTCGTTTGTATGTAAAACAATTTCCACATTCGTAACATGAAAATGGCTTCTCCCCTGTGTGACATCTCTGATGTACAGTCAGATTTCCTTTGTTAGTAAAACATTTCCCACATTCTGAACATGAAAATGGCTTCTCCCCGGTGTGAGTCCTTTTATGTCTAACGAGATCTCCTTTGCAAGTAAAACATTTCCCACATTCTTGACATGAAAATGGCTTCTCCCCTGTGTGACTTCTCTGATGTACAGTAAGATATGATTTCTTGAGAAAATATTTCCCACATTTTGAACATGAAAATTGCTTCTCTCCTGTGTGAATTTTCTTATGTGAAACAAGATTTGTTTTGTAGGTAAAATATTTCCCACATTCTGCACATGAAAATGGCTTCTCCCCTGTGTGAGTGCTTTTATGTTTAATGAGATCTCGTTTGTAAGTAAAACAATTCCCACATTCATAACATGAAAATGGCTTCTCTCCTGAGTGAATTCTCTGATGTACATTAAGACTTCCATTGTTGGTAAAACATTTCCCACATTGGGAACATAAAAATGGCTTCTCCCCTGTGTGACTGTTTTTATGTTTAATGAGATGTCCTTTGCATGTAAAACATTTCCCACATTCTTGACATGGAAATAGTTTCTCCCTTGTGTGAACTCTCTGATGTACAGCAAGACTTGTCTTCATTGTAAAACATTTCCCACATTCTGAACATAAAAATGGTTTCTCCCCTGTATGAGCTGTTTGATGTTCAGAATCCCTTTTGTTATTATAATTTTCCTTAACGGTCTGTAATGACTCAGAAGATGAAACCTTTTGATAAGGAATAGATGATAGATTTTTGATGTGAAGAGCTGGCGATATATCTGGAATAAAGTCATAATCTTCATATATATATGGTATGATACCATAAGCAGCTGCTTCAATATCAGTATATGTCAAATGTCCCTCTGGTGCACAGTCATCTGCCAAGAAAAACAAATATTTTTTTTTAGAAATGCTGCCTTTAGAAACAAATTGGATTTAAATTCAATTACTAGATGATGAAGACAGGGAAACAAACTGTATACTTCAATGCAAGGACTAGTAGATTATGATAATAAAAAGTTGTACAATTAACTTCTCATCCAATGCTAGATTATTTATTTTATAGCTTTATATTTCACTGTGCTTGTCACCAAATTTTTGTAATGTAATGTTCAGTGGAGAATCATAAAGAGGCCTGTAAGTCAGTGCTATTAGGTGGTGTCTGTGTCATACATTCTCTGACATCTACATGACCTATAGCACAGACGGCAAAGTGGAGGAGCAAGATGTTCATGTACACTGAAGCCACGACGTTAGAGGAGGTGTAAGGTTGGAGCAGTAAGTACATATTTGTATGTATTTTAAGAAGCAAAAATAATAAGCAAAGAGAAATTAATTAATTAAAAATTAAAGGAGGACAAGTGAAATATTGGCTTTTAAGCCATATGGGAGAGCTGGTACACCTGAAAATTAACTTAAAGCAGTGTCATTATCCTATTATGACAGCCAGCATCTGGTCTTTGGGATATAATAATAACCATCCAGCTTAAGTTACATTAAATGTATTGTATTTTCAATACAGAAATGTTTGGCCATTTCTGCATCAAGATGAGCTATGCTTCTTTGCCCAAAGTACTTAAGCTTATATAAAATACAAAGAAGGATTCCAATAAAAAATGGGGCACAACAAATATAAAGCTGATCTAGAAAAATTCTATTTGTACGTACAATATATTTGCTAAACTGTCACATGATTATGCTATAATGGAGTTGGCATGATCTTGCACTTCACTTCATACCAGCTGCATTAATAGAGTCCATGGCAGCGCTGGTGGGGATGCTGCATGATGCATGTGGTCTCACAATCTAACCACGTACATGGCAGATTAGCCACTCTGACAACTCTTCGTTTAGACAACTAGCTTCATTTTGTGATTGTGAGCATTATTACAAGTGTTTCTCACTAAATTAGAATATCGAAAAGTTAATTTACTTCAGTTCTTCAACAAAAAAAGTGAAACTCATATTACAGAGTGATTACAAACAGAGTGATCTATTTCAAGTGTTTATTTCTGTTAATGTTGATGATCATGGTTTACAGCCAATGAAAACCCAAAAGTAATTATCTCAGTAAATTAGCATAATTAACAAAAAATACAAGCAAAGGCTTCTTAAGCGTTTAAAAAGGTCCCTCAGGGTATGTTTCCACGGTCAGTATTGGCAGCACTTTAGATGCAGCACATGTCCGCTCCATCCAAAGCGCTACCAGCTTTTGTACGCGCGGTGATTCTGCATGTGTTCATTGAACCATGCGGAATCACAGCATCCTATACATTGGACTGTGATATTCATCTTGCGGAGACGCTGTACGCAGCATCCAAACGGCAGCGTTTACTGACTGTTGAAACAAACCCTTAGTCTGTTTCAGTAGGCTCCACAATCATGGGGAAGACTTGACAGATGTCCAGAAGGCAGTCATTGACACACTCCACAATGAGGCCTGAAAAGGTCATTGCTAAAGAAAAAAAGGTCATTGCTAAAGAAGCTGGCTGTTCACAGAGTGCTGTATCCAAGCATGATGGAAAGTTGAGTAGAAGAAAAAAGTGTGGTAGAAAAAGGTGCACAAGAAACCAGGATAACTGCAGCCTTGAAAAGCTTGTTAAGAAAAGACCATTCAAAAATTTGGGGGAGATTCACATGGGGTGGACTGCTGAAGGAGTCATTGATTCAAGAGCCACCAAACATAGACTTATTCAGTACATGATCTACAAGTGTTGCATACCTTGTATCAAGCCACTCATGACCAATAGACCACGCCAGAAGCATCTTACCTGGGCCAAGGAGAAAAAGAACTGGACTGTTGCTCAGTTGTCCAAGGCGTTGTTTTACGCTGAAATTAAATTTTGTATTTCATTTGGAAAATCAAGGTACCAGAATCTGGAGGAAGAGTGGAGAGGCACACAATCCAAGCTGCTTGAGGTCTAGTATGAAGTTTCCACAATCAGTGATGGTTTAGGGAGCCATGTCATCTGCTGGTGTAGGTCCACTGTGTTTTATCAAGACCAAAGTCAGTGCACCCGTCTACCAGGACATTTTACAGCACTTTATGCTTCCCTCTGCCGACAAGCTTTTTGGAGATAGAAATTTCATTCTCCAAAAGGACTTGGCTCCTGTACGCACTGCCAAAAGTACTGATACCTGGTTTAAAAACAACATTATCCGATGTTGCACATTTGGTGGGATTGTGACCAAATCAGACCTTTTTGGGATGTTGTAATTAGTAATTACGCATATTGTAGGATCTCAGGGGAAAGAAACACTCCCTCCCCCCGGATTGCCCTCTTATCTATGCTCCCAGGCCATCTAGGTACATAGAAACGTAGTCTTTTGAGATTCTGCTTGGCGGCAGCACGTACAATAATAATAATACGATCAGTCACTCCATCTGTCAGAATGGCAGGACGAAATTTTGTATATTTGTCATATGGAAGATCTATCAGCAGAACCCGCGGGTGACAATGGCTGGCCGCAACTAATCAGCGAAACGGTGAGACCGGAGCATCCCGAGGAGCAGGAAAAGCTGCCGCGGACACCGGAAGGTGAGAATATCACCTTTTTTTTATTTTTTATTATTTTTAACATTATATCCCTTTACTATTGATGCTACATAGGCAGCATCAATAGTAAAAAGTTGGTCTGGGATAGCCGCTGACAGCGAAGCTGTGTTTTAATCTCGCACCATAACCCGTGATGACGTAGCGGTCTCGCGAGACCGCTAAGTCATCTGGGTAATTCCGCAATGCATCACTGGGAACGGAAGCTGCCGAGAGCATCGCGAGGAGCGGGAAAGCTGCGGAGGTGACGGAAGGTGAGAATAGCATGATTTTTTAATTTTTTTTAATTATTTTTAACATTATATCTTTTTACTATTGTTGCTGCATAGCCAGCATCAATAGTAAAAAGTTGGTGCGGGATGGGGCGACACACTGGCGCTGACTGGAGGGGAGTAGGGTGGGGCCAATTCGCGGTCGGACTAAGCGTGTCGCTGATCAGTGACACGGGACTTCTGTTACAGACAGACAGACTGAAGTACCCCTTAGACGATTATATAGATAGTTTTATTTAACCCCTTCATGACCCAGCCTATTTTGGCCTTAATGACCTTGCCGTTTTTTGCAATTCTGACCAGTGTCCCTTTATGAGGTAATAACTCAAGAACGCTTCAACGGATCCTAGCGATTCTGAGATTGTTTTTTCGTGACATATTGGGCTTCATGATAGTGGTAAATTTAGGTCGATAATTTCTGAGTTTATTTGTGAAAAAAACGGAAATTTGGCGAAAATTTCGCAATTTTCACATTTTGAATTTTTATTCTGTTAAACCAGAGAGTTATGTGACACAAAATAGTTAATAAATAACATTTCCCACATGTCTACTTTACATCAGCACAATTTTGGAAACAAATTTTTTTTTTGCTAGGAAGTTATAAGGGTTAAAATTTGACCAGTGATTTCTCATTTTTACAACAAAATTTACAAAACCATTTTTTTTAGGGACCACCTCACATTTGAAGTCAGTTTGAGGGTTCTATATGGCTGAAAATACCCCAAAGTGACACCATTCTAAAAACTGCACCCCTCAAGGTGCTCAAAACCACATTCAAGAAGTTTATTAACCCTTCAGGTGTTTCACAGCAGCAGAAGCAACATGGAAGGAAAAAATGAACATTTAACTTTTTAGTCACAAAAATGATCTTTTAGCAACAATTTTTTTATTTTCCCAAGGGTAAAAGGAAAAACTGGACCACGAACGATGTTGTCCAATTTGTCCTGAGTACGCTGATACCTCATATGTGGGGGTAAACCACTGTTTGGGCATACGGCAGGGCTTGGAAGGAAAGGAGCGCCATTTGACTTTTTGAATTAAAAATTGGCTCCAATCTTTAGCGGACACCATGTCGCGTTTGGAGAGCCCCCGTGTGCCTAAACATTGGAGCTCCCCCACAAGTGACCCCATTTTGGAAACTAGACCCCCCAAGGAACTTATCTAGAAGCATAGTGAGCACTTTAAACCCCCAGGTGCTTCACAAATTGATCCGTAAAAATTAAACAGTACTTTTTTTTCACAAAAAAATTATTTTAGCCTCAATTTTTTCATTTTCACATGGGAAACAGGATAAAATGGATCCTAAAATTTGTTGGACAATTTCTCCTGAGTACACTGATACCTCACATGTGGGGGTAAACCACTGTTTGGGCACATGGTAAGGCTCGTAAGGGAAGGAGCGCCATTTGACTTTTTGAATGAAAAATGATCTCCATCGCTAGCAGAGACCATGTCACGTTTGGAGAGCCCCCGTGTGCCTAAACATTGGAGCGCTCCCACAAGTGACCCCATTTTGGAAAGTAGACCCCCCAAGGAACTTATCTAGAAGCATAGTGAGCACTTTAAACTCTCAGGTGCTTCACAAATTGATCCGTAAAAATTAAAAAGTACTTTTTTTTCACACAAAATTTCTTTTAGCCTCAATTTTTTCATTTTCACATGGGCAACAGGATAAAATGGATCCTAAAATTTGTTGGGCAATTTCTGCTGAGTATGTTGATACCTCATATGTGGGGGTAAACCACTGTTTGGGTGCACGGCAAGGCTCGGAAGGGGAGGCGTGCCATTTGACTTTTTGAATGGAAAATTAGCTCCAATCGTTAGCGAACACCATGTCGCGTTTGGAGAGCCCCTGTGTGCCTAAACATTGGAGCTCCCCTACACGTGACCCCATTTTGGAAACTAGACCCCCCAAGGAACTTATCTAGATGCATAGTGAGCACTTATAACCCCCAGGTGCTTCACAGAAGTTTATAACGCAGAGCCGTGAAAATAAAAAAATAATTTTTCTTTCCTCAAAAATGAGTTTTAGCCCAGGATTTTTTAATTTTCCAAGGGTAATGGGAGAAATTGGACCCCAAATGTTGTTGTCCAGTTTGTCCTGAGTACGATGATACCCCATATGTGGGGGTAAACCACTGTTTGGGCACACGGCAGGGCTCGGAAGGGAAGGCACGCCATTTGGCTTTTTGAATGGAAAATTAGCTCCAATCATTAGCGGACACCATGTCACGTTTGGAGAGCCCCTGTGTGCCTAAACATTGGAGCTCCCTAACAAGTGACCCCATTTTGGAAACTAGACCTCCCAAGAAACTAATCTAGATGTGTGGTGAGCACTTTGAACCCCCAAGTGCTTCGCAGAAGTTTATAACGCAGAGCCGTGAAAATAATAAATGTGTTTCCTTTCCTCAAAAATATTTTTTTAGCCCAGAATTTTTTACTTTTGCAAGGGTAACAGGAGAAATTGGACCCCAAAAGTTGTTGTCCAGTTTCTCCTGAGTACGGTGATACCCCATATGTGGGGGTAAACCACTGTTTGGGCACATGCCGGGGCTCGGAAGGGAAGTAGTGACGTTTTGGAATGCAGACTTTGATGGAATGCTCTGCGGGCGTCACGTTGCATTTGCAGAGCCCCTGATGTGCCTAAACAGTAGAAACACCCCACAAGTGACCCCATTTTGGAAACTAGACCCCCCAAGGAACTTATCTAGATGTGTGATGAGCACATTCAACCCCCAAGTGCTTCACAGAAGTTTACAACGCAGAGCCGTGAAAATAAAAAAACATTTTTCTTTCCTCAAAAAAGATGTTTTAGCAAGCAATTTTTTATTTTCACAAGGGTAACAGGAGAAATTGGGCCCCAATGTTTGTTGCCCAGTTTGTTGTGAGTACAGTGATACCCCATATGTGGGGGTAAACCACTGTTTGGGCACACGTCAGGGCTCGGAAGGGAAGTAGTGACATTTGAAATGCAGACTTTGATGGAATGGTCTGCGGGCGTCACGTTGCATTTGCAGAGCCCCTGATGTGCCTAAACAGTAGAAACACCCCACAAGTGACCCCATTTTGGAAACTAGACCCCCCAAGGAACTTATCTAGATGTGTGATGAGCACGTTCAACCTCCAAGTGCTTCACAGAAGTTTACAACGCAGAGCCGTGAAAATAAAAAATAATTCTTCTTTCCTCAAAAATTATGTCTTAGCAAGTAATTTTTTATTTTTGCAAGGGTAACAGGAGAAATTGGACCCCAACAGTTGTTGCCCAGTTTGTCCTGAGTACGCTGGTACCCCAAATGTGGGGGTAAACCACTGTTTGGGCACACGTCGGGGCTTGGAAGGGAGGGAGCACCATTTGACTTTTTGAATGCAAGATTGGCTGGAATCAATGGTGGCGCCATGTTGCGTTTGGAGACCCCTGATGTGCCCTAACAGTGGAAACCCCTCAATTCTAACTTCAACACTAACCCCAACACACCCCTAATCCTAATCCCAACTGTAGCCATAACCCTAATCCCAACCCTAACCCCAACACACCCCTAACCACAACCCTAACCCCAACACACCCGTAACCCTAATTCCAACCCTAGCCCTAATTCCAACCCTAACCCTAAGGGTATGTGCCCACGTAGCGGATTCGTGTGAGATTTTTCCGCACGACTTTTGAAAAATCTGCAAGTAAAAGGCACTGCGTTTTACCTGCGGATTTACAGCAGATTTCCAGTGTTTTTTTGTGCGGATTTCACCTGCGGATTCCTATTGAGGAACAGGTGTAAAACGCTGCGGAATCCGCACAAAGAATTGACATGCTGTGGAAAATACAACGCAGCGTTTCTGCACGGAATTTTCCGCACCATGGGCACAGCGGATTTGGTTTTCCATAGGTGTACACGGTACTGTAAACCTGATGGAAAACTGCTATGAATTCGCAGCGGCCAATCCGCTGCGGATCCGCGGCCGATCCGCTGCGGATCCGCGGCCGATCCGCTGCGGATCCGCGGCCGATCCGCTGCGGATCCGCGGCCGATCCGCTGCGGATCCGCTGCCAAATCCGCACATGCCATAACCCTAACCCTACCCGTAACCCTAACCCTAGTTCTAACCCTAACCCTAGTTCTAACCCTAACCACAGTGGGAAAAAAAAAAAATATATATTTTCTTTATTTTATTATTGTCCCTATCTATGGGGGTGATAAAGGGGGGGGTTTATTTATTATTTTTTTTATTTTGATCGCTGTGGTAGAACCTACCACAGCGATCAAAATGTACCTGTAAGGAATCTGCCGGCCGGCTGGCGTACTGAGCATGCACCCGCCATTTTGGAAGATGGCGGCGCCCAGCGAGGAGACGGCCGGACACCGGGAGGATCGGTAAGTATGAAGGGGTGGTGGGGGGGTGGATCTGAGCACAGGGGGGGTGATCGGAGGACGGGGGGAGCGGACAGCAGGACGGGGGAGCGGGCAGGAGCACGGGGCAGCGGAGCACAGGACGGAGGGGACCGGACCCCATAACGGAGCGGTGGGGGGGCGATCGGTGGGGTGGGGGGTGGTCACTTCAGGTTTTCCAGCCATGGCCGATGATATTGCAGCATCGGCCATGGCTGGATTGTAATATTTCACCTGTTTTTTAGGTGAAATATTACAAATCGCTCTGATTGGCAGTTTCACTTTCAACAGCCAATCAGAGCGATCGTAGCCACGGGGGGGGGGGTGAAGCCACCCCCCCTGGGCTGAAGCACCACTCCCCCTCTCCCTGCAGATCGGGTAAAATAGGAGTTAACCCCTTCACCCGATCTGCAGGGACGCGATCATTCCATGACGCCACATAGGCGTCATGGGTCGGATTGGCACGGGTTTTCATGACGCCTTCGTGGCGTCATGGGTCGGGAAGGGGTTAATAAAAGTTACATTTAGGGTATGTGCACACGTTGCAGAAAGGTGTGTGGATATTTCCGCACTGATTTTGGTAAATCCGCAGGAAATTCACACTGCGTATTTACTGCGGAATTACCGCGGTTTTTCGGCGGATTTCACCTGCGGTTTTACACCTGTGGATTCCTGTTGAGGAGCAGGTGTAAACCGCTGCGGAATCCGCACAATGAATTGACATGCTGCGGAATAAACAACGCTACGTTTCCATGCGTTTTTGTCCGCAGCATGTGCACTGCGGATTTTGTTTTTCATAAGTTTACATGGTACTGTAAACTCGTGGAAAACTGCTGCGAATCCGCTGCAAAACCCGCAATGTGTGCACATACCCTTAAGGATTATACTCTCTTTTGGTGGTTTATTCACCTATTCCTGACAGTGCTATATTGAATTTTGATTTTTTTGTCCTTCATATATGATTTGGGAACCTTTGGTGATAATATTTCTCAATTATAGCAAAAAGAATTCTCTCTCAACCTTTCTACTACTGCACAGATATGTTCCTGGTGAGAATCCAAATTTGGCAAAAAAATAAAAATATCATGAAGATAAATCACAAAAAAATCTTCTGATGCAATCAGAAAAAATATAATTCATAAAGTTGTGAAATAACCCTTCCGGATCCATATCAAATTGTAAGCCCCTCTAAGACAAAATGTAAAAAAAACACATAGCCTCCATAAGATGATTATGTAGATCGGGCATGAGTGGAAGCAAGTATGTAGTCTTAACAGTGATTTTGTTCAGTGCTCAGAAATCAAGGCAAGAACAGAGGCCACCTTCTTTCTTTTTTACAAAGAAAAATCCAGCAGCACAGGTAAACTTTCATTCACATAATTTTTCATAGCTGTACATTTAGGCCCAGACAAGTTGCAAAGTCAAGCTTTAAGTAACTTGGCAATAGGGACACGATTAATTGTGCAATCATAGCGACAATGGTGAGGCAGTATCTCCACCTATATTTCTGAAAACAAATCTCCGAAGTCTTTCAGGTAACCTGGCAAATCCTCCGATCTAGAAAAGTAAATTTGTGCCAAACTTACACATTTCTTATGACAATTAGGGCTCCACCTAACAATATCCTTCTAACATTAATCAGTAACAGGATCGGGAATAAGCAGCCATGGAAGTCCCAGTACCAACCGAGCAGGAAAATTATCCAAAATAAAACAGGAAAAGGATTTAGAGTGAAGTGCTCCCACATAGAGAGTGAATTCCACCATTACCCATTTGACAAAGTTCTGAAGTAGTGGTGTTTTGTCAATGGCAAAATTTTGAAGGTTTTTTTTTTTTCAAACTACCTGTCCCTAAGCGTAATTTCAGAACCAGTCCCAAATCAATAAAGTTAGCTGCAGACCTGCAGTGAATGAAAGCCAATGCTGGTAATACCTGTTTTTTTGGAGGACAAGACCATATTAAACAGTACTTTATCAAAGGAGAAAACGTACCTGAAAGTCTGAATGACACTCTCAACAATCACCCAGACCTAGGCATTCTCTCAATGGCTTGTTTGCTTGAGGGCAACTTGGACAGTCCTTAAAACATGCTCAACAAGACCACAGTATAGGCAGAGCCCAAGATAGTTACTAAGTTTTCTCTCCACAGCACAAGAACCGGCAACTCCAACCTCCATCAAATGTGAACAGACCCGCTCCGGGGAGTATAACAGGCACCCTGCTGCTTGCCCACCACATCTCTCCAAAATTCTGCGGTCCATCCTTTTAGCCTGGGTCATGGCCTCCGCCAAAGAGCAAGGGGAATCATGAAGAACCAGAGTGTACGTAAGGGCTTCAAAAAGGCCTCTAATGAATTGGCACCTGAGGGACATCATTCCACTGAACTCTGGTGGACCATTGCTGGAATTCGGTACTGTAGTACTCAGCGGTGTAGGTCCCCTATGTCAGGTTCATGATCTTAACCATAGTGACCCAGAATCTGTCAGGTTTGTCATAAATTAAACCTAAGTTGTCAAAGAATGCGTCAGCAGAAACCTGTTCTGGGGCCTGTGGGGACAGTGAAAACGCCCAGGTCCGAGAACCCCCTTGCACAAAGTATATAAGTATTCCCACCTCCTGGCGCTCATAGCTTGAAGACTGAGGTAGCAGGGTAAAATCTAACCTACAGCTCTTGCTGAAAACTCAAACTGTTTCTTCTGTTCCAAAAATGTATCAGGAAGAGTTACGCATTCAGAAGGTACAGATGTCACAGTCACCGCAAGCAACAAAGAGCTGGTGAGCTTTCACATAGCAAGACACCTTTTCCTGGTCCTGGAACTGTAATGATTCAAGGTTCTGGTGCTGTTTAGCTAGATACTGAATCATTTGGGTCAGATTTGCCTCCTGATCACAATGCGTGTGAATGGGATCCTTCCTGACAAAAAAAAAAATGTTATGTGATGCTGAGTCACTACTCACGGACAATCCATGTGGCAGGGAAGACCAGTAGTCCAAGATCAAGTGCCAGAATAGCACATCAAAGGCAAAGGAATACAAAAAAAATGAACAGTCAGAGGCAAAATCCAGGGTCAGGCAGCTGAAGTCAGAGTACATCAAGGCAAAAGGGATAATACAAGCGAGTAGTCAACAAGCAAATTCAAGGTCTGGCAGCGCAGGTCAGAAAATCAGTACACAGAGTAAAGGCCATGTATGACCATTGCCATCCAGCGAAATACCAGATAATCACTCTGAACAGGTGAGACCTGGAATAAACCCTGCCGTACAAGCCAGATTGGGCAGCTGAGCTGTCACTCACAATACTGACAGCCCTGGGTCCTAAGGGTGGCTGAGCTGTCACTCACAGCATCCTTAGGACACTGTGACTGGTAGAATCGTGACAAATAGGCAGCTGAGTAGTGCATAGCTTGTGAGGCATGGGCACAGAACAGAGTGCAGATTCAATAGAAAGTCTACAAAATTAAACACATAATTGTTCCAATCGGTCAATACGTAAATATAGAAGCTACTACTCACTTGGGGGGTTATCTGCAGGAATCTCCTCTTTACAGCACTCATCACCCTTCACATATGTCCCTGTAGTATTAATATAGGTCAGATCTTCACCCTGAAACAAATATTGTAAAAGTAACAGACAGATGGAGAAGTCACATCTATGATCAATTCTAATCCTGCCATCTTCACAATTCTCATTAACAAGTGTAAGAGAGTGGAAAAATGATCAGAACCCCCTGAAGATCATATAATAAATGTAATATGTTACATTGCTGCCTTTCTCAGTTACTGCATTGACTTACCAGGGTACTGTGTAAAGTAATGCTTGCTGCAGGAGTTTTGGATAACAAACGATTAACAATTAGAAGCTCGGGCATCAGCAATATAGGGGGCTGTGAAGGCCTAGTACACCAGATTGCCTGTACTTACAGCAATGTGAACATAAGCCAGACAGAAAGCAGATTCTGTCTGAAGAGGAATCCAGAGAAAGTAGCAGAAGCATTATCTTGGAAGGGATTACAGGTTAGGGCTCATACTCATTTGCGAGAAAAAACAGATGAGAGCAATCCGAGAGAAAAAAATGGGATTGCACTCTGACCAATGTTATTCAATGGGTTACATCTCATCTGCGTTTTCTCAGCTGAAATCGGACTGAGAAAAAAAAAATTGCAGCATGCTGCCATTTGCTGCATATCTCGGACGAGACTCACCAATGCAATTCAATGGATGAGAGAAAAAAAACGCACAGCACTCGCACCATCGCACCGGTGTCCTTTTAAAAGCCGGTAGTTCTCTGGACTGGTAACCTCTGGACCGTAGGAAAATGCCAGTGCATTTTCCCATGCTCCAAAGTTCAGCGCAGGTCAGGCTGTGAGGCAGCGCAGCATCAGTGACGGCACCACTAGTCACTGAAGCTGCCGTTCGCAGCCGTGCTGAACTGTGATGACCTGTGGACTGTGGGAAAATGCACTGGCATTTTCCCATGGTCCAGAGGTTACCGCAGTTCAGGCTGTGAGGGAGCACAGCTAGTCACTGAAGCTCTGCTCACAGCATCTCCTCATTCACCAGTAGTTTTCAGCCAGGGCGGTTGCATCTTGGCACCATCCTGGTTGAAAACAGTATATACCCCAGATATGGATTACAGCATGGGACACAACAACGGACATGGACGTCGCATGGATTAGGAGTAATAATAAAATGAGAAAACTGTGTTGTGTTTTTTTTAATTAAAATACTTTATTCTAGCTGTGTCTTTATTTAACATGTAACAACTATAGGATTAGGAATGGATAGGTTATGGACACCTTTCCATTACTAAGTCGTGGGCTTGATGTGACTTTACAATACAAAGGTGACATCAACCCCACAACTATTACCTCACTTGCCACCGCTACAGGGCAAGTGGGAAGAGCGAGGCTAAGTGCCGAATTGGCGCATCTTAGAGGTGCACCTTTTCTGGGGTGGCTGATTGCTGATGTTTTTAGCTGGGGGGCTATATTTATGGCCCCTTCCTAGGCTATTAATATAAGCCCGCAGCTGTCTGCATAGCCTTTGCTGGTTATTAATTATGGGGGACCCCACGTCATTTTTTGGGAGGTCCCCCATTTTAATAGCCAGGAAAGGCTAAGTATGCAGCTGTGAGCTGATATTAATAGCCTGGGGAGCTCCATGGGTATTACCCCCTTCCCAGACCATAAACATCTGCCCCCAGTCATTTGCTTTCCCTCTGCTGGTTGCGAAAATTGCGGGGGAGCCCAGGCCCTTTTTTTCTGCAAAACAATCTTCTATTAATTAAATACATGTACAGTAATTTGCACACACACTCTACGATTTATTTGTCACTGTCATCTATATATCTACCTATTCTATTTGTATTTACTGTATGTAATTCATCTGTTCTATCTATCGCTCTATGCATTAAAAAAAAATTAAGAGACCGCCACATCAAAACCCTGTCATGGGCAGCCCAATATCCAGACCTGAATCCCATTGAAAACCTCTGGAATGTAATAAAGAGGATGCTGGATAGTCAGAAGCCATCAAACAAAGAAGAACTGCTTACATTTTTGCGCCACAAGCAGTGTGAAAGACTGGTGGAAAGCATGCCAAGATGCATGAAAGCTGTGATTAAAAATCATGGCTACTCCACAAAATATTGATTTCTGAACTTGTCCTGAGTTAAAACATTAGTATTCTTGTTTCTAAATGATTCTGAACTTTTTTATTTGCTTTATTTGAGGTCTGAAAGCACTGTTTGTTTGTTTTTAATTTTGACCATTTCTCCTTTTCAGAAAACAATATAAAATGTATTGCTTGGAAATTCAGAGACATGTCTCAGAAGTTTATAGAATAAAAGAACAATTTACTCTTTACTCAAAAATATACCCATAAAGAGAAAAATCAGACAAACTAAACATTTTGCAGCGGTCTCGTAATTTTTGCCAGAGCTGTATATATATATGTATTCTATGTGTATATATCTATTCTATTCTAACCTGTCAGTGTGATTTTACTGTACGTGCACAAGAATTGCCAGCTTTTCTTCTATCCATGTGTGTTTTGACGAATATTTCCTTTGAAAACGATGTGTACATGACATAGAGAACTGCTGTATGTAAAAGCTCATGTTAAAAATCACATTGCAATCTGATAGCAATCGCAATGCACTCGGATGTAAATCAGATGCTAGATGTGAAAATCGCATTATACTCTCATGACACTCGTCCGCTTTTTTGGTCCAGACTACGGAACTTTTTTTTTTCTCGCGTATGGGTATGAGCCCTTAGTGGGAAGCTGGAAAAGGCTCACACGCGAGCATAGTTGGGGACAGCAAGAAGCAGAGCAATTGGTAGTCCTGAGATTGCTGTGGGCTGGACAAAGTCACCCTGCAAGTTGTCCACATTTGAAAAGGAAGCTGATGTAGCCAGTGTGAAGGAAGTAATAAAAATGGAGTTTGCTAAAAATGGATTGATATGACTATGAGATCACATTGAAGTAGAAATGTAAAGTACTGCCATGTGTAACCATCTATGTGAAAACTCTGTCAAATCCAAATGTGAATACCATACAGTCCGATGGCAGTTACGTTATGTATGTTCAACTTCTACCTCAGTAAAAGACTTTCTGTTGTTGACTATTATGGCCTCTCCTGATTCCTTGTTCACCTCCTCCACCACACTATATCACGGGTCATTGTCATCGGCTTCCAAGGGAGCAGTACCAATAGAGTGAGGATGTGATGTAGAGAAGACAGTGTCACTACATCACGTTTTTCACTGGAGTTCACAGTTTCTAAATCACACTCGGCCAAGTGAAACCTTAAACACGTGTAAAACATTTAATACTGGTGGATAAAACAAGATTGAACACAAGACAGTCACAGCCGTCTACACATCATAGGGGAGATCTCATGTCACCTTCTCTCCATCTACCTGATGATCCTGAGGAACATTGGTATCTTCTTGTTTACAGTCCTGTGGTAGAAGAGGACGGGGACATCTCTCTGGTGTTGTCCTCTTACTGGATAGATCTGGAGGAAACACATAGAGACTGAATTCATTCTTTATATATAGATAATTATAGGCTGTGTGTATTTAGTCCTATTACCTGGTGATGTGAGGGGCTGCGGAACCTCCATCTTGACGCCCTTGTACAGATCTTTGTGTCCTTCTAAATACTCCCACTCCTCTATGGAGAAATAGACGGCAACGTCCTGACATCGTATAGGAACCTGACAGATACAATGATACCATCATCCCCCGATCCCTTCATAGTGTTACTGTATAATGTCCCAGCATTCCCAGCAGTGTCACCTCTCCAGTCAGCAGCTCTATCATCTTGTAGGTGAGTTCTAGGATCTTCTGGTCATTGATGTCCTCATGTATCAGGGGTTGAGGTGAAGGCCCTGTGATTGAGCTCAGGGGTCTTCCCCATACCTCAGACACAGGGTCCTGACAGCGCTCACTAGAGGTCTTCTTCACTACTGTGTAATCCTGGTTATGGAGAGACACATTAATAAACCTCACTACAGACATTTCCAGAGTCCTCACCTCTCCAGTTCTGTCCATCTATTATTCCCATAGATAAGAATGATGTAATGTGACGTCATCAGAATCTCTCACCTCTCCAGTAAGCCGGAAGAGGATCTCTAGGGTGAGGTGTAATATCCTCTCCACCATCTTGTCACTGCTCTGTTCCATCCTTGATGGGTCAGTCAGGAAAATTCCCTTATATAGAAGATCTCCACTGAGAGGATCTGATATTGTAGGGACCTGTATGAGGAGAAGATGACAATGTAACATCATAAAGAATCCCATGTAATAATACAATTAATGAAGACTTTAGATCCAATCACTGAACACAGAAATGACATTATATGACATTGGTCAGAGTGCGGTCCATTATTTTATAAACCGCACTCGGACTGAAAATACCGTCTTATCGCTTCTGATTTACCAACGTAATTGCCAATATCAGTCTCCAACCCTGACCTTTAAATGGCACTGTCTTGGTTGGGGAGAATTATCTGCTGCGCTACTGGTAAATAAATATTCCAAAAGTGCGATATGGTAAAGTTTGTGGATTAATTCCCATATTTTCTACATATCAGGAAATGTAGATACCCCATTTCCCCCAAGATAAGCAGGAATTATTGGCCGTTTTGGAGTAGTCTTCAAATATAAGCCCTACTCCAAAAATAAGCCCTAGTTGCGGTTGAATGAGGAAGTGTCCAGGCAGCTAAAAAAGTTAATGAATACAGCGGGATCCTTAATTTAAGGAACCGGATACCAACAAAAGAAAGCACACACAAAAAATTTTTTTCAAAAAAAATCGCACTCACTAGACCCTAAAAAATTACAGCTGGCAAGTGCCATGGTGGATGGGCTCTTGAACAGAGATCTGCTTCACTATCCGGTCCCTCGTCGTTCCAGCTGCATTGCTTGGGGCCCCTGTGCAAGAAATGTGTCTGGGCCCCCCCTCCTTTTATGGCGACAAAGCTACAAATAAATATATAGCCACACACACATACATGTATATATAATACATAGTCTCCTTTAATATGTAGAGTGCCTTATGAAAGTGTTCGGCTCCCTGGAACTTTTCAACCTTTTCCCACCTATCATGCCTCAAACATAAAGATACCAAATGTAAATTTTTGGTGAAGAATCAACAATTGTGCAATCGAATGAAATTTATTGGTTATTTTAAATTTTTGTGGAATTTTGTGGATTACACTATGTTCCAAATTATTATGCAAATGACATTTTTCTCGGATTTTCCTAAATGGTCAGTGCAAATGACAGTCAGTCTAATAAAAGTCATCACCCGTTAGAGTATACATCAAATTTTATTGAAGAAACCTCCCAATGACAACAGTATAATCTACAAAATGAATAAAAACTCAAAATGCACTGTTCCAAATTATTAGGCACAGGAGTATTTCTAAACATTTGATATGTTTTAAAGAACTGAAAATGCTCATTTGTGGAATTTGCAGCATTAGGAGGTCACATTCACTGAACAAAAAAGCTATTTAACTCCAAAACATCCTAACAGGCCAAGTTACATGTTAACATAGGAGCCCTTCATTGATATCACCTTCACAATTCTTGCATCCATTGAACTTGTGAGTTTTTGGAGAGTTTCTGCTTGTATTTCTTTGCATGAAGTCAGAATAGCCTCACAGAGCTACTGTTTTGATGTGAACTGCCTCCCACCCTCATAGATCTTTTGCTTAATGATACTCCAAAAGTTCTCTATAGGGTTGAGGTCAGGGGAAGATGGTGGCCACACCATGAGTTTATCTCGTTTTATGACCATAGCAGCCAATTACTCAGAGGTATTCATTGTCATGCATGAAGATTATTTTGTTCCTGAAGGCACGTTTCTGCTTTTTAGACCATGGAAGAAAGTTGTCAGTCAGAAACTCTATTTACTTTGCTGAGGTCATTTTCACACCTTCAGGAACCTTAAAGGGCCCTACCAGCTGGTTCCCCATGATTCCAGCCCAAAACATGACTCCTCCACCTCCTTGCTGACGTGGCAGCCTTGTTGGGACATGGTGGCCATCCACCAACCATCCATTACTCCATCCATCTGGACCGTCCAGGGTTGCTCGACACTCATCAGTAAACAAGACTGTTTGAAAATTAGTCATCATGTATGTGTGGGCCCACTGCAACCGTTTCTGCTTGTGAACACTGTTTAGGGGTGGCTGAATAGTAGGTTTATGCACCACAGCAAGCCTTTGAAGGATCTTACACCTTGAGGTTCGAGGGACTCCAGACGCACCAGCAGTTTCAAATAACTGTTTGCTGCTTTGTAATGGTATTTTGGCAGCTGCTCTCTTAATCCAATGAATTTGTCTGGCAGAAAACTTTCTCATTATGCCTTTATTTGCATGAACTCTGTATGTGCTCTGTTTCAGTCACAAATCTCATCAGATGATCACTCTTAAGTTTTTTGTGAAATATCTAATTTTTTCATACGTTGTCCAAGGCATTGCACTATTTAACGCTTTTCAGCAGCAGAGAGATCCTTTTTATTTCCCATATTGCTTGAAACCTGTGACCTGCATAATTATGTGGAACATCATTTTTGAGTAGTTTTCCTTTAATTAGAATCACCTGGAAAACTAATTATCACATGTGTTTAAGATTGATTTCAGTGATTCATTGAGCCCTGAGACACAATACCATCCACGGGTTTATTTGAAAAACAAAACAATTAAACCTTTATGACATTTAAATCCAATTTGCATAATAATTTGGAACACAGTGTACATACAAAGATCAGGTCCCACTATCACTCCGCTCTCACCAACTGCAAGCGAGCGATACTGCTTCCAGCCTGCAGGAGGGGGCCAACCTCTGTGGAATGCAGGGAGATCTGACAGTGAGGCAGATTTGTATGCGAGAGCCCAATCACTTGTCACCTTTTTTGTTTAGGGTCTGGTAAGTGCTATCCTTTTGGTGGGGCATCTGCTTTCTTTTGGGGTAAACAGCAGATAGAGAACAATAATTTAAAAAATGGAAATTAAAATATGAATACTGTTTATACTTAGCCAGTAGATGGCACCCCAAACAACGGAGAAACAGAATAGAGAGGGAATAAATGTCCTCCTCAAATATCATAGGATCTCACAATGTCAACTGAATTACAGCAGAATGTGAGAGTTTATATTAAAAATTAACTTTTACTAGGTCGCTAAAATGAAAAAGAAGTGCTGCCTAAAAAAGGGAAAATGGGCTCCAGCTAGGGTATGTAACCCGTGGCATAGAGTGGAGGCCCATCCTTTTATAATAGAATGCAAGAGTCAAAGAAAGTTGAAATCCTGGTCCATCATCCTCTAGTGAAATCCCGGATCGGAAAAACCACCCAAGGTATGGGAACACGGATAATAGCGAGACATCTAACCATACACATCCATATGTCAATGCGGATCCGGGTAACAAGTCTACACCTCTTCTCCCAGTGTCCACTATTGGCTGCGGTGCTGATGTCCTGACTCAGAGAGGTATCACCGGTATCTGCTGATTATATAGGACTTACAGAGGACATCTACATTATCTGTATTCTGAAGAGTTATCACTGTGTTATCTATGGTGTTACATAGGACTGCAGGTAACATCTACAACATGATCTGTACTCACAGTTATTAGTGATGAGCGAGTGTACTCATTGCTCGGGTTTCCCAGAGCACGCTCGGGTGGTCTCTGAGTATTTTAGTGCTCGGACATTTAGTTTTCGTGGCCTCAGCTGCATGATTTACGGCTGTTAGTCAGGCTGAATACATGTCAGGAATGCCTGTTTGTTTGGAAATTCCCACATGTATTCAGGCTGTCCAGCAGCTGTAAATCATGCAGCTGAGGTGAGGAAAACAAAATCTCCGAGCACTAACAAATACTCGGAGATCACCCGACCATGCTTGGGGAGACCCAAGCAACAATGCTATTCACTCATCACTAAAAGTAATCACTCTGTTATCTGTGGTGTTACATAGGACTGCGGGTGACATCTACTACATTATCTGTAAGGAGAAAGCAGAAAAGTCCAGCTCACAGATGAAATCCAAAAAAGTCTATTTTATTATCCAAGGTACAGGAAGCAAAGATTAATAATAATAATAATAATAATAATAATAATAATAATAATTTTTATTTATATAGCGCCAACATATTCCGCACCTCTTTACAATTAAGCGGGGACATGTACAGACAAATTCAATACAAGTTAAGACAATTTAAACAGTGACATTAGGAGTGAGGTCCCTGCTCGCAAGCTTACAATCTAGAAGGAAATGGGGGGGGGGGGGGACACAATAGGTGAAAAGTGCTTTTTATTTCAGGTCTGGCATTATAATAAATAGGGATTTTCATATAAAGCTGCACGATCCGGTCATCAGCCCATGTGTTTAAGTGCAATAGTCAAGTATCAAGTGCAGTTATCATGTGCATGGAGGGTGTGGAGACAGATGAATAGTAGGGTGCAGATTCAGAATAGTATTTGGAAGGAGGGAACAGGGCAAAGTTAGTTTACTGAGTAGTTGATGTGGTAGGCTTGTTTGAAGAGATGGGTTTTTAAAATGCGCTTGAATAGGTCGGGGCTAGGTATCAGTCTGATCGTCTGGGGAAGTGCATTCCAGAGAGCTGGCGCAGCACGAGAGAAGTCTTGGAGATGGAGGTGCGAGGTTCGGATTACGGGGGATGTTAGTCTTAGGTCATTTGTAGAACGGAGGGCACGTGTAGGGCGATAGACAGAGTTTGGTAAGAGAGAGACCGATCAGAAGAGAGTTGCAGTAGTCCAGACGAGAATGAATAAGAGCGACAGTAAGAGTCTTAGCAGTTTCAAAGGTGAGAAAAGGTCGGTTTCTGGAAATGTTTTTAAGATGCAGGTGACAAGAGCGAGTGAGTGATCGGATATAAGGAGTAAAAGAACGTTCGGTGTCAAATATGACTCCAAGACAGCGGGCATGCTGCTTGGGAGTTATGGTTGAACCCTCCAGGGTAATTTCGATGTTGGGAAGAGTGAGGTTAGAAGAAGGGAGAAACACAAGAAGTTCTGTTTTGAATTGATTAAAATTGTGTGTTCACAAAAAAAGAAAATACAGGCATCATATGACGTGCTTCGACCGACAAGTGCTCTTTGTACATTATCTGTATTCAAAAGAGTTATCACTGTGTTATCTGTGGTATTACATAGGACTGCAGGTGACATCTACTACATTATCTGTACTCAGAGTTATCACCGTGTTATCTGTGGCGTTACATAGGACTGCAGGTGATATTTATTCATGATATGTCTGTCACGGTTCACGGGGAGGATACCTTTATCATCCCCACCACTCACACCAATTTGTCATAAACCGGGGTTGTTTGGTTGCCCCTGGTTCCTTTCTGAAGGGGATTTATCTATATCCCACTTCCCAGTTCCGGTTTGGAACTTGCAGGTCTCTGGCGCTCCCCTTACCCTCAGGTCAGACTAGGTACTGCAGCTAGGATAATTAGTCACCAGAAAGGCTGCCTTACTTTGTAATGGCTAATGGGCATGCTGCGATATACCTACTCCCACTCAGGGGGGAACAATAATTATCAACGCCGCCGTCCCTATAACACCTCCCAAATGCACAGGACAACTCCGCTGCCACCAGCTTCGATTTCTTATGTAGTAACAGGTCCAGAGCCAACCCAAATTAGTAGCGTAATTCATTTCAGAGGATGTGACAGTTCGTTATAGAGCAAGGAAATATAAAGCTAGTAATTTTATATATTTTACTCCAAAAAAGGTAGGCAGTGTTTACAGAAAGGTAAAAAGATATTATAAAAGTAGACGAGTCGTATGCAAAAACAATTACAAATAAAATGGGTTTAAAGTTGAAAAGACACTCCCATTTGGTTCAGATCATTTCATCTCCTGGCTGACCATGTGCTCAGGGGACACATCAAGATGCATCACAAACCTGTACAGCAGCTAGACCCCGGACAAAAGACACTGGAAGACTGCTGCTTCACTCACTTATTTCCTAGCCTAAAACCAAAGCAATCCCCTGTGGTGACCTCACTCAAGGCTGAATCCTCCCCTTTCTTAGACCTGTGATAAACCATTTTTAATACATAGCTCGCTGTATGAACCTCATATACGAACGACACAAGGATCAGGATGTGCACTCGTTGGGTTTAGCTCCTAGCGATTTCCGTGAGCTATAGATCTGTCGCTGGACATCCTAACTATATAATCCTTATATCTCTAGCCAGGATTGGTGCCAATATACATAAACTTAAAAGAACAATAGAATCCCATGCTTGCTGTACCAATTTTAGCCAGTATCAGGTGGGAGGAGGAAATGAGGAATGTAGGGAAAGACTGGGGTTCACAGCACAGGGCCATATAAATTCTTGAAGGAGGGGGGAAGTATAGGATTACGCACGCAGGCAGAGTAAGGAGAAAAGTTGTTTTTACCTCAAGCGAAGGGGGGCTGTCATCACCCACAGGCATGTGTCTGAAAAGCAATGGGCCTCTTTGGCATATACTCAAAACATGGCATATTCATATTATCGTGAAAATGTCCTTAGAGTGTTATCACTGTCAGGGCCGGCGTCAGCATCAGACGTACCCGGGAAAGTGCCGGGGCCCTGGCGAGATAGGGGGCACATCCCGCTGTCTGGGATACAGGCGACTCACCCCCCACCAGCGCCGCCGCATTCAACTATACCGGCGTCTATGACGCCGGTACAGTTGAATTCAATGATGGAGGAGAGAGCATCAGATGACGTTCCCTCTCCCATCATTCCCCTCTGCCTCTGACACTGCAGGTGCGCGATGACGTCATATCGTACCTGCTGTGTGTCGGGCCGACTGCCGCCGCTGAGACCGGAGCTGAGCCTGGAGCACTAGGAGCAGCGCGGGGCACGAGGAGAGGTGAGGATTGTGTGTTTTTTTTTTTAAATCTATCAATGAGTGATAACTGGATTGTGGGGCCATTCTCGGGGAGCTACATTATATTCTATGGGGGGTTGTATTATATTCTATGGGGGGCTGTATTACATTAAATTCTATGGGGGGGCTGTATTACATTACATTCTAATGGGGTCTGTATTACATTCTATGGGATGCTGTGCTGTATTATATTCTATGGCGGGCTGTATTACATTCTGTGGGGGGCTGTTTTATATTCTATAGGGGGCTGTATTATATTCTATGGGGGTTGTATTATATTCTATGGGGGGCTGTATTACATTACATTATATGGGTGGCTGTATTACATTCTATGGGGTGCTGTATTATATTCTATGGGGGCTGTATTATATTCTATGGATGGGCTGTATTATATTATATGGGAGGGCTGTATTATATTCTATGGGGTGCTGTATTATATTCTATGGGAGGGCTGCATTATATTCTATGGGGGGTTGTATTATATTCTATGGGGGCTGTATTATATGAGGGATGTATTATATTCTATGAGGGAGGATTGCATCATACTCTTTTATGGGGCTACATTATATTCTGTGGGGAGGTAGGCTGTATTATATTCTATGTATTAATGTATTAAATGTATTATATTTTATGAGCGGTGATTGCATCATACTCTATGGGGTCATTCCATATCAAGTGATCCAAATATGAGTATTTTTTTTACCTTACGTCTTTAGATTTTTTTTATTTTTTGTTTTTATGAAGTACAACTTTAGTTAATTACAAATTAAAAGTTTAGAATTTTTTTCTTCATCAGTTAATTTTTTACAGATTTTTAAAGTTTTGAAAAAGAGCGGATTTTGGCCTGGTATGGCTTTACATTTTTTATCGTATCTCGGGTTAGAATTAAGATATAAAGGTGGGAGAGGCATCATTTTTCTCAGAACGGTACCGGCTTTCATTTGATATGTCACAAGACTATGTTTCTTTATATTTTGCTTTGGAGAAATCAAATTAAAAATTTTGATGCGCAATTCTGAAAAAAACGTATGTTTTAAAATTGTGAAAACATGCATGTGTGTTACTTGTGTCCTTGTTTATATTTGTACAGGGATTCAACTTGGGATCTATCAAATTTGTATTTTTTTTTTAAGCCTTGAATCATCTGATTTTATGCTTGTGTGAGTTTCTTCCTTTTTTCTTTTCAAATTACAACTTATTGCATTCAACATTTATATGTAACAATAAAGAAACACAAAAAACAAATACCGAAGTGCCAGAATAAGGCCTCTTTCACACTAGCGTTGTGCACTGCGTCGCTATGCGTCGTTTTGCAGAAAAAACGCATCCTGCAAAATTGCTTGCAGGATACGTTTTTTCTCCATAGACTTTTATTAGCGACGCAGTGCGACGCATTGCCACACGTCGCAACCGTCGTGCGACGGTTGCGTCGGTCCATCGCCACCAAAAAACATTGCATGTAACGTTTTTTGGTGTCGTCTGCAGCATTTCCGACCGCGCATGCGCAACCGGAACTCCGCCCCCACCTCCCCGCACCTCACAATGGGGCAGCGGATGCATTGAAAAACAGCATCCGCTGCCCCCGTTGTGCGGCGCTTCATTATGCGTCGGTGCGCCACAACGTCGCATTGTGACGTGCAGTGCACAAACCTAATGTGAAAGTAGCCTAAATACATCTTAATCATCATAACAACTTACTCAGTATTTTCAACCTGAATGCATTGAACAAGCCAAAAGATAAAAGGTGATCACATCCTCAAGTGTGGTTTTCTAAATTCAGTCTGATCCTAATTATATGTTAAAAACCAGATTAAAAGAACCAATATTTCTACCACCTATTTATACATGGAACAATTTTTTTTCTACTATATCACTAAACGTCATTTCTGAAGTGTTTAAGAAGAATAGTACAGTAGTTAAATCCTCGTACTATAAAATATGAACTAATCAAACAATTAATAGTAGGTTTTTACACTGGGCTTCTATCATCAATGTGTCCCTTCTAGTGGGTGAAATGTCATCTTGCCCATAAGCGCTAACTAGCAATGGCCGTTTCCTTCTGTGTCAGAGTATGTGCAGCTGTCATGGTGCTCGGCTCCACCTGAGTTATATCTGATTTTTGTTCACTTTTACAATGTCTGATTTTCTTGGATACACAAAGGACGGCGCTGGACCAGAAGGTGCAGGAAAGTCACTTCTACGTCTTCATTTTCACAATCTTTGGAGAGTCCAGTAGCCGACAGCGCCGATCATATTTACAGGTCACATAACCAGTTGTCATCCATGGCCGATCTTGTGCCACCTTCTACCACGTCATGGACGTCACTGTCTTTATTTCCACTACATGGGATGACAGTCCGGTATTGCTGAGTCCCTGTGATGGGTTCTGCTTCCTGTAACCAATATAACAAACTCTCCTCCTCCCCGTAGTCCTGGTTTGTACAATACATGAACTGGATGTTAAGAATATTTTTCTCCCTACATTTGAGGAGTTTCCTGGGTGATAAGATTTGGTGTGAATATGGCCTGTGGAGGCAGGAGCTGCCGGCCGGTCATCTGCTCTGCAGTCACCGTCTACCCCTGGTCATCCTCAGCCCTAACAAAGCTTTCTCCTCTGTCCTCTCCTCTTCTATGTGGTAACATAATAAAATAATACAGGAATATCTAACAATCATGGATTATTTGGGAAATATGGACCCCACACTTCTACACCACAGGCTGAACAGACCTGAGATCAAGATTTTTGAACTGACACTAATAGTTTTATTTTTTAAAATATGATCCCATCATGATCCCAGCTTGTATTTTGGTACAGATGTGGGTAGGAGCATAGCAGGCACATGTGCAGTTTTTGAAATTTTTAAATTAAACGTTTTTTTCGGAAATGCGTTTTAAAGTTTTGCGCTTGCGTTCGCATAGGTAAAATATTATCAAAGATACTCTTGTGACATATCTGGTGAAAGCCTGTACAGTTCTGAGTAGAATGGTGTTAATTTGGTTTCTCTACCTCTTTTCTAGCCTGAGTTATGTGGAGAAATGTAAAGGCAGGCAACACCGAAATTCGCACTTTTTCCGAACTTTGAAAATCAATAAAAAATAAAAAATAAATATCTAGAATTTTTTCTTCTTCATATTTTGCATTCTCTGACACACTATTACCAAATAACAAAATCTCAAAAGAATTAAAAATATAGTGGTAAAAATCATTGGTTCACTTGACATGGAATGACCCTATGAGGGGGTTACATTATATTCTATGGGGGGGGCTGCATTATACTATATGAGGAAGGCTGCATTATACTCTATGAGGGGCCTACCATATATTATATATGCAGGGGCTGCATTATACTATATGAGGGGGCTGCATTATATTCTCTGGGGGGTTATATTATACTCTGTGGGGCGGCTGCATTATAGTCTGTGAGGTGGCAGCATTATACTATATGTTGGCTGCATTATACTGTATTCAGGACTATGGGGAATACATTATATGAAGAACTATGGGGTGCATTATACTCTTCGAAGTGAATTGTACTACATGGATGACTATGATAGTGCATTATGCTATATGGAGCAATATGAGGAGTGTATTATACTATATGGAGTACTGAGCAGTGTATTTTAATATACGGAGGACTATGAGGAGTGTATTATACTATATGGAGGACTGAGGAGTGTATTATACTATATGGAGAACTGAGGCATGTATTATACTATTTGGAGGACTGAGAAGTGTATTATACTATATGGAGGACTGAGGAGTGTATTATACTAAATGGAGGACTGAGGAGTGTATTATACTATATGGAGGACTGAGGAGTGTAGTATACTATATGGAGGACTGTGGTGAACATTATAATATATGGAGGACTATGGGGTGTATTATACTAAACAAACAAAATGCTGACTATTCATCAAGTTGTATGCATACAGGTGCTGCTCACAAAATTAGAATATCATCAAAGTTAATTTATTTCAGTTCCTCAATACAAAAAATGAAACTCCATATTATATAGTCATTATAAACAGAGTGATCTATTTCATGTGTTTATTTCTGTTAATGTAGATGATTATGGCTTACAGCCAATGAAAACCCAAAAGTATTCTATAACGCTGATTTGCCAATAATATTACAGGTACTGATACCCTGAGACCTGTGGGCCTTAGATCACCAGAGTTAGCCATCTGCTAAAGCACAGGATCTACATGTCACCTACTCCAAGAGTGACACAGTGCAGAAACGCCACTGTCAGGACTTATTTTCCAGAACACACACGTGGACTAGTAAGTGACTAAGTGACCAATCATTACCATATATTAGGTCGGACTCGGAGTTCCACTTGCGAGAGCCTTGCATCACTTCACCCTGCTCAGCCGTCCGTGTTTTGGACAGGAGTGTGCAGCTGCATAGAAATACAAACGTTTCGGGTGAGGCAATGCAAGGCTCGAGCATCGCTCTCGCATAATTGGCATATAAGGGGCTGACTTATATAAAGCCCCTCTGCTGTATGGTTTTATAGAATTTACAATAGCTATCATTCATGTAAGAAGTGAATTCTGGCATTGTGCTATACCTATATTTCTCTGCTGTATCTATGCATCATGAATTGTGGTGTGTGTTAAAGGGGGGGGCCACTGAGACTTTTTCGCCTGGGGCCCTCAAAAACCTGGAGCCGGCCCTGATCACTGTTATCTGTGAGGCAGCTTTGTATTCTTTGCTAGAGCAGCATAATACACGTCTTGTGGTCTGGGCCACTAATCTTTTTTGACCCCCGCACAAAATGCAAAAAAGTGATCAAAGACGAAAAAAAACAGAAATAAAGCCGCAAACATAAGAAAAAGTTAACAAAAAACCTTGTGGGAAAATATCTGCCAGACACCCGAGACTGCAGAGCCCGATCTCAGGGTCTCCGGGTCACAGGTCAGAGCCCAGCGACCAGCAACTGGGGGAGAACGTGTGTATTCAGGGGGAAAACATAAAGGCCATTTATTACATGGGGAGGAAAAATGGCCGAGTGTGACCAGCGGCTAATCCTGATAGAGAACAACGGGGCTCCAGCACCTACCTCCACCTGCAGAGCCGCACTCCACATATATGGCTGCTCTGTGCAAACAGGACCTGTGATGAGGTCACAGGAGGGGAGGAGTCAGGGGTCACATGATCAGGGGCCTCAGTGTATGCAGGACTCTGCTGTGCTGGTTGTCATGGTGCTGGATGAGGGGAAGTTTATGTGTGGGGTCAGGAGGGGTTTACAGTGTGGATGTAGCAGAGCCGTGTGTGTATGAGGTGTACGGAGCAGAGCCGCGTGTGTACGAGGTGTACGGAGCGGAGCTGTGTGTGTACGAGGTGTACGGAGCGGAGCCGTGTGTGTACGAGGTGTACGGAGCAGAGCCGTGTGTGTACGAGATGTATGGAGCGGAGCCGTGTGTGTACGAGGTGTACGGAGCAGAGCCGTGTGTGTACGGAGTGTATGGAGTGGAGCCTTGTGAGTATGAGGTGAGCGGAGCCGTGCGTGTACAGAGAGTACGCAGCAGAGCCGGGTGTGTACGGAGCGTATGTAGCAGAGCCGTGTGTACGGAGCATATGTAGCAGAGCCGCGTGTATCTGTCCCTCCCATTACTTTGCTATAATTGCTGTCCCTCCTGTGTCTTCTCCATGAGACACAAGAAATACAATCCCACCTCGTCCCACCGATCTCTGTGCGGCCCCTCATATCTCTGATGTGCTCATCGCTCTTCAGCTTCCTACAATGGAGAGAACTGCAGAAGTTGCAGGTCATGGAGCAGCCGGATAGGAGATGGTGGACAACGATGGCCTGAGGGAGTGCTCATAATGTCACAGTCATGTGATCAGTCACATGTCCGGAGCTGACCGCTTACTAATGTATAAAGGAATTAATAATTCTATGTTATATATATATAGGGTATGCTCGGACATTGGGGTCCACCTACGCTGAGTAGGGGGCGTTATATGCGTTTAATAAGTGCCAACCTCCGCGGCTAGGAAGGGGCAGTAATGGGGGAATGTTATGTACAGGGACTACTCAGGTCTTCTGCTGTATATGTTACTAGCACTCTAACCACGGCTTCGCTCGCTGAAAACTACACTGCTCAAAAAAATAAAGGGAACACTTAGACAACAGAATATAACTCCAAGCAAATCAAACTTCTGTGAAATCAAACTTTCCACTTTAGAAGCAACACTGACAACCAATTTCACATTCTGTTGTGCAAATGGAATAGACAACAGATGGAAATTATTGGCAATTATCAACACACCCTCAGTAAAGGAGTGGTTCTGCAGGTGGGGACCACAGACTACATCTCAGTACCAATGCTTTCTGGCTGATGTTTTGGTCACTTTTGAATGTTGGTTGTGCTTTCACACTCGTAGTAGCATGAGACGGACTCTACAACCCACACAAGGGGCTCAGGTAGTGCAGCTCATCCAGGATGGCACATCAATGCGAGCTGTGGCAAGAAGTTTTGCTCTGTCTGTCAGCATAGTGTCAAGAGGCTGGGGGCGCTATCAGGAGACAGGCCAGTACACCAGGAGACGTGGAGGGGGCAACAATCCAGCAGCAGGACCTCAGCCTTTGTGAAAAGAGGAACAGGAGGAGCACTGCCAGAGCCCTGCAAAATGACCTCCAGCAGGCCACAAATGTGCGTGTCTGCACAAACAGTAAGAAACCAACTCCATGAGGATGGTCTGAGTGCCCGACGTCCACAGATGGGGGTTGTGCTAACAGCCCATCACCGTGCAGAACGCTTAGCATTTGCCACAGAACATCAGCATTGGCAAATTCGCCATTGGCGCCCTGTGCTCTTCACAGATGAAAGCAGGTTCAGACTGAGCACATGTGACAGAGTCTGGAGACGCCGTGGAGAGAAATCTGCTGCCTGCAACATCCTTCAGCATGACCAGTTTGGCAGTGGGTCAGTAATGGTGTGGGGTGGTATTTCTTTGGAGGGCCACACAGCCCTCTGTTGTGAATTCCATTCTCGGTCTCACTCCTGTGGTCGTGAGCGGTACGGTGTGAGTTTGTTCTAGGGCTCCCTCTGGTGGCCTTTAGCGATATGGCTGGTCTTGGCTGGGCTCTGCTTATTCATTTCCTGCTATGCTGGGCCTATTTAATTCACCTGGCCCTTCATTTGTTGCCTGCTGTCGGTGTATTCAGTCCTGTTTCTGAGTTCTCCTGAATATTCCTTGTGACCAGTCTCCTGCTGGAGAAGCTAAGTTTGTTTGCTCATTATTTCCTTGAAAACGTTTCTCAGTATATAATGAGTTCAGTCCAGCTTGCTTTTATGTGATTTTTGCTTGCTGGTTAGTTCTGGGGTGCAGAGTGCGCCCCTCACATCGTGAGTCGGTGTGGGGGTTCTTGCATTCTCTGCGTGGTTAATTTTTGATAGTTTTTGTACTGACCACACAGACTCCTATCTATTTTCTGTCTATCTAGTATTAGCGGGCCTCATTTGCTTAAGCTGTTTCATTTCTACGTTTGTCTTTTCCCCTTAACTCACCTTTATTATTTGTGGGGGCTATCTATAACTTTGGGGTTATTTCTCTGAGGCTAGTGAGGTCTTTGCTTTCTCTCTAGGGGTAGTCAGTTTCTCAGGCTGTGAACGTGGCGTCTAGGATTTTAGGAATGCTCCATGGCTGCCTTTAGTGTGTGTGGATAGGATCAGGATTGCGGTCAGTATAGCTGCCACATCCCCAGAACTTGTCCTATATTCTGGTCATATGTGTCAGGTCAGTTTTGAGGTCCTACCACCGGACCATAACAGTACAGCAGGCCACAAAGTGTTAATGCAGCAGAAGAGGGAGAAGAGAAATCCTGAAGTCATTTTTTTTTCTTTCTCTGCACTGTGTTTAGTCTCTCTCCTCCCCTTAATCTCTGGGTGGTTCTGAATTCAGCTGCAGATATGGACATTCAGAGTCTGTCTTCTAGTGTGGATCATCTCACTGCAAGGGTGCAGGGCATTCAGGATTATGTAGTCCGCAGTCCTATGTCAGAGCCTAAAATACCAATTCCTGAACTGTTCTCCGGAGACAGATCTAGGTTTTTGAACTTTAAGAATAATTGTAAGTTATTCATTTCTCTGAGACCTCGCTCCTCTGGTGATTCTGTTCAGCAAGTTAAAATTATTATCTCTTTGTTACGTGGCGACCCTCAAGATTGGGCATTCTCTCTGGCACCAGGAGATCCTGCATTGCTAAATGTGGATGCGTTTTTTCTGGTGCTTGGAGTGCTTTATGAGGAACTAAATCTGGTAGACCAAGCAGAGAAGGTTTTGCTGGCTCTCTCTCAGGGTCAAGATGAAGCAGAGGTTTACTGTCAGAAGTTTAGGAAGTGGTCTGTGCTCACTCAATGGAATGAGTGCGCCCTGGCGGCGATTTTCAGAAAGGGTCTGTCTGAAGCCCTTAAAGATGTTATGGTGGGGTTCCCCACGCCTGCGGGTCTGAATGAGTCAATGTCTTTGGCCATTCAGATTGATCGGCGTTTGCGGGAACGCAAACCTGTGCACCATCTGGTGGAATTTTCTGAGCAGAAACCTGAGCCTATGCAATGCGACAGGATTCTGACCAGAGTTGAACGGCAAAACCACAGACGTCAGAATGGGTTGTGCTTTTACTGTGGTGATTCTGCTCATGTTATCTCAGAGTGTTCTAAGCGCACAAAAAGGTTCACCAAGTCTGTCACCATTGGTACTGTACAACCTAAATTCATTTTGTCTGTTACTTTGATTTGCTCTCTGTCATCCTACTCAGTTATGGCTTTTGTGGATTCAGGTGCCGCCCTGAATTTGATGGATTTGTCATTTGCCAGGCGCTGTGGTTTTATCTTGGAGCCTTTACAATTTCCTATTCCACTAAAGGGAATTGATGCTACGCCATTGGCCAAGAATAAACCTCAGTACTGGACTCAAGTGACCATGTGCATGGCTCCTGCACATCAGGAGGTGATTCGCTTTCTTGTGCTACATAATTTGCATGATGTTGTCGTGTTGGGTCTGCCATGGCTGCAGGCTCATAATCCAGTCCTGGATTGGAAAGCAATGTCTGTGTCAAGTTGGGGTTGCCAGGGAATTCATGGCGATGCCCCTTTGGTGTCAATTGCTTCTTCTACTCCTTCTGAAGTCCCTGAATTTTTGTCGGACTACCAGGATGTATTTGATGAGCCCAAATCCAGTGCCCTACCTCCTCATAGGGATTGTGATTGTGCCATAAATCTGATTCCTGGTAGTAAGTTCCCTAAGGGACGACTTTTTAATTTATCTGTACCTGAACATGCCGCTATGCGGAGTTATATAAAGGAGTCCTTGGAGAAGGGGCACATTCGCCCGTCCTCGTCCCCTTTGGGTGCGGGGTTCTTTTTTGTGGCCAAGAAGGATGGTTCTCTGAGACCCTGTATAGATTATCACCTTCTAAATAACATCACGGTCAAATTTCAGTACCCCTTGCCACTGTTGTCCGATCTGTTTGCCCGGATTAGGGGGGCCAGTTGGTTCACCAAGATAGATCTTCGTGGAGCGTATAATCTTGTGCGCATAAAGCAGGGCGATGAATGGAAAACCGCATTTAATACGCCCGAAGGCCATTTTGAGTACCTGGTGATGCCTTTTGGGCTTTCTAATGCCCCTTCTGTGTTTCAGTCCTTCATGCACGACATCTTCCGAAAGTATCTGGATAGATTTATGATTGTGTACCTGGATGATATTTTGGTCTTTTCTGATGATTGGGAGTCTCATGTGAAGCAGGTCAGGATGGTATTTCAGGTCCTGCGCGCCAATGCCTTGTTTGTGAAGGGCTCTAAATGTCTCTTCGGAGTCCAGAAGATTTCCTTTTTGGGCTTTATTTTTTCTCCTTCTACCATTGAGATGGATCCAGTCAAGGTCCAGGCTATTCATGACTGGACTCAACCTACATCTGTGAAGAGTCTTCAGAAGTTCTTGGGTTTTGCAAATTTTTACCGTCGCTTCATCACTAATTTTTCTAGCGTGGTTAAGCCTTTGACGGATTTGACCAAGAAGGGTTCTGATGTGACGAATTGGTCTCCTGCGGCCATAGAGGCCTTTCAGGAGCTGAAACGTCGGTTTTCTTCGGCTCCTGTCTTGCTCCAGCCCGATGTCTCTCTTCCCTTTCAGGTCGAGGTTGATGCTTCTGAGATTGGAGCAGGGGCTGTCTTGTCGCAGAGAAGTTCTGATGGCTCTGTGATGAGACCATGTGCTTTCTTTTCAAGAAAGTTTTCGCCTGCCGAGCGGAATTATGATGTTGGTAATCGTGAGTTGTTGGCAATGAAGTGGGCATTTGAGGAGTGGCGACATTGGCTTGAAGGAGCCAAGCATCGTGTGGTGGTCTTGACGGATCACAAGAATTTGACTTATCTCGAGTCTGCCAAACGGTTGAATCCGAAACAGGCTCGATGGTCGCTGTTTTTCTCTCGTTTCAATTTCGTGGTTTCTTATCTTCCGGGTTCGAAAAACGTGAAGGCTGATGCCCTTTCTAGGAGTTTTGTGCCTGACTCCCCGGAAGTTTCTGAACCTACTGGTGTCCTCAAAGAGGGGGTGATTTTGTCTGCCATCTCTCCTGATCTGCGACGGGTGTTGCAGGAGTTTCAGGCCAATAGACCTGACCGTTGTCCACCGGAGAGATTGTTTGTCACGGACAGATGGACCAGTAGAGTTATTTCCGAGGTTCATTCTTCGGTGTTGGCAGGTCATCCTGGGATTTTTGGTACCAGGGATTTGGTGGCGAGGTCCTTTTGGTGGCCTTCCTTGTCGCGGGATGTGCGTTCTTTTGTGCAATCCTGTGGGATTTGTGCTCGGGCCAAGCCTTGCTGTTCTCGTGCCAGTGGATTGCTTTTGCCCTTGCCTGTCCCGAAGAGGCCTTGGACGCATATTTCCATGGATTTTATTTCGGATCTCCCTGTCTCTCAGAGGATGTCTGTCATCTGGGTGGTTTGTGATCGTTTTTCTAAAATGGTCCATGTGGTACCCTTGCCTAAGCTGCCTTCCTCTTCCGATTTGGTGCCACTGTTTTTTCAGAATGTGGTTCGTTTACATGGTATTCCGGAGAACATTGTGTCTGACAGAGGATCCCAGTTTGTGTCCAGATTTTGGCGGTCCTTTTGTGCTAAGATGGGCATTGAATTGTCTTTTTCGTCGGCCTTCCATCCTCAGACGAATGGCCAAACCGAACGAACTAATCAGACCTTGGAAACTTATTTGAGATGTTTTATTTCTGCTGATCAGGATGATTGGGTGACTTTTTTTGCCATTGGCTGAGTTCGCCCTCAATAATCGGGCTAGTTCTGCTACTTTGGTTTCTCCGTTCTTTTGCAATTCTGGTTTTCATCCTCGTTTTTCCTCGGGTCAGGTTGAGCCCTCTGACTGTCCTGGGGTGGATTCTGTGGTGGATAGGTTGCAGCAGATTTGGAACCACGTGGTGGACAATTTGACGTTGTCACAGGAGAAGGCTCAGCGCTTTGCTAACCGCTGTCGCTGTGTGGGTCCCCGACTTCGCGTGGGGGATTTGGTATGGTTGTCTTCTCGTTTTGTTCCGATGAAGGTTTCCTCTCCTAAGTTCAAGCCTCGTTTCATCGGTCCTTATAAGATTTTGGAAATCCTCAACCCTGTGTCATTTCGTTTGGACCTCCCAACATCGTTTGCCATTCATAATGTGTTCCATAGGTCATTGTTGCGGAGATACGTGGTGCCTGTGGTCCCTTCTGTTGATCCTCCTGCTCCGGTCTTGGTTGAGGGGGAGTTGGAGTACGTGGTGGAGAAGATCTTGGATTCTCGTGTTTCGAGACGGAAGCTTCAGTACTTGGTTAAATGGAAGGGCTATGGTCAGGAGGATAATTCCTGGGTTGTCGCCTCCGATGTCCATGCGGCCGATTTGGTTCGTGCCTTTCATTCGGCTCGTCCTGATCGGCCTGGGAGCTCTGGTGAGGGTTCGGTGACCCCTTCTCAAGGGGGGGGGGGTACTGTTGTGAATTCCGTTCTCGGGCTCCCTCCTGTGGTCGTGAGCGGTACTGTGTGAGTTTGTTCTAGGGCTCCCTCTGGTGGCCTTTAGCGATATGGCTGGTCTTGGCTGGGCTCTGCTTATTCATTTCCTGCTATGCTGGGCCTATTTAATTCACCTGGCCCTTCATTTGTTGCCTGCTGTTGGTGTATTCAGTCCTGTTTCTGAGTTCTCCTGAATATTCCTTGTGACCAGTCTCCTGCTGAAGAAGCTAAGTTTGTTTGCTCATTATTTCCTTGAAAACGTTTCTCAGTATATAATGAGTTCAGTCCAGCTTGCTTTTATGTGATTTTTGCTTGCTGGTTAGTTCTGGGGTGCAGAGTGCGCCCCTCACATCGTGAGTCGGTGTGGGGGTTCTTGCATTCTCTGCGTGGTTAATTTTTGATAGCTTTTGTACTGACCACACAGACTCCTATCTATTTTCTGTCTATCTAGTATTAGCGGGCCTCATTTGCTTAAGCTGTTTCATTTCTACGTTTGTCTTTTCCCCTTAACTCACCGTTATTATTTGTGGGGGCTATCTATAACTTTGGGGTTATTTCTCTGAGGCTAGTGAGGTCTTTGCTTTCTCTCTAGGGGTAGTCAGTTTCTCAGGCTGTGAACGTGGCGTCTAGGATTTTAGGAACGCTCCATGGCTGCCTTTAGTGTGTGTGGATAGGATCAGGATTGCGGTCAGTATAGCTGCCACATCCCCAGAACTTGTCCTATATTCTGGTCATATGTGTCAGGTCAGTTTTGAGGTCCTACCACCGGACCATAACAGCCCTCCATGTGCTCGCCAGAGGTAGCCTGACTGCCATTAGGTACCGAGATGAGATCCTCAGACCCCTTGTGAGACCATATGCTGGTGCGGTGGGCCCTGGGTTCCTCCTAATGCAAGACAATGCCAGACCTTTTGTGGCTGGAGTGTGTCGGCAGTTCCTGCAAGATGAAGGCATTGAAGCTATGGACTGGCCCTCCCGTTCCCCAGACCTGAATCCGATTGAACACATCTGGGACATCATGTCTTGCACCATCCACCAATATCATGTTGCACCACAGACTGTCCGGGAGTTGGCAGATGCTTTAGTCCAGGTCTGGGATGAGATCCCTCAGGAGACCATCCGCCGCCTCATCAGGAGCATGCACAGGCATTGTAGGGAGGTCAAACAGGCACGTGGAGGCCACACACACTACTGAGCATCACTTCCTTGTCTTGAGGCATTTCCACTGAAGTTGGATCAGCCTGTAACTTAATTTTTCACTTTGATTTTGAGCATCATTCCAACTCAAGACCTCCGTGGGATATTAGTTGTGAATTACGTTGATCATTTTTAGGTTTTATTGTTCTCAACATATTCCACTTTGCAATGAATATTTACAACTCGAATATTTCATTCAGTGATATCTAGGATGTGGGATTTTAGTGTTCCCTTTTTTTTAGCAATGTATATTGAATTGTTGGTTCCGTTTAGGTTATATTTTCAGTTTTACCATGAAGTTGACATCTTCAGAGACCAAAATTAGTTTTTTTTAACTCTTCCTATTTGTTAGTTTGGTGTTAATAGTTGTTTTTTTTTACAAGTTTGTGGTAACACTGAGGTCGACAACAACTGCTTTTTGAATTTTTATGAAATATTAAAATTTACCTTCCACAAACAAAAAAACTTAAAAGGGTGACAGCATAATGCAACCCCTCACCCCTCACCAGTAGCATACCAGGGGACAGAGGGGGCCATCGCCCCGCGCTCTGAGAGTGTCCACCCAGAGCTAGGCTACTGTAACTGCATCGGCATGCACGTTGTGCAGATACATTTACATTCTGTGGCAGAGCAGGGAGAATCGATCTCCCTGCTCTGCCACTCGGCCACTATGGTGCCCCTGAGGAGGTGGTGTGGGGGCCCGGTGCCAGCTGTGGGCCCTCCTGTACATCATCGCAGGTTCAGCTGTATTGGCTAGATGCTGATACAGCTGTCTGCATTGATAAGAGAAGGAGTGATACACTCCCTTTCCCATCATCCCCGTCAGCGTCTGACGTAGACACTGACAGCGTGAGCGATGACATCACTGCTTGGCACACGCGGCCCAGAGGTGTGCGGGCGCTCAGAGCAGCACAGGAATCAGGAGAAAGAAAGGTGAGTATATATATATTTTTAGAGGCTGCCTATGGAGGTGGATTATGTTATACAGGCTGCCTATAGGGGCGCTGCATTATGTTATAGAGGCTACCTATGAGGGGGGCTGCATTATGTTATCGAGGCTGCTGCCTATGGGGCTGCATTATGTTGCAGGAGCTGCCTATGGGGGGGCTGTATTATGTTATAGAGGCTGCCGCCTATGGGAAGTGCATTATGTTATAGAGGATGCCTATGGGGGTCTGCATTATGTTATAGAGGCTGCTGACTATGGGAAGTGCATTATACTGTAGAGTCTGCCTATGGGGGCTGCATTATGCTATGGAGGCTGCCTATGGGGGTGCATTATGTTATAGAGTCTGCCTATGGGGGTGCCTTATATTAGGGGCTGCATTACACTATGGAGTCTGCCTATGGGGGGTGCATTATTCTACTCCTACCATATATTTCTGTGTATGTACATTATGTGTTGTCTGTTGATCAACTATTTAATTGTCATTATTTTATGACATGATTATCACATTATTGTAGCGAATTTTCTATCCTGAAAGTGTCAACTCCTCGGTACATGCAACAAATCATCTCCATCCAGCTGTAATTTGGATCTATACGTAGTATGCTAGCGATCCGCGCTCCATTGTCTACACAGATGTGGTGGCTGGAGACAGCACCGTTGATACTATATGAACACACATCACGCATGAGCCAGCACCCTGCATCTTACAGACACCCATCACCCATTTAGAGCGATATGGCTCTCCTGCCCTCAGTGCGCACTGCGCATGCGCTGGCGATCCGCACACATGACCGGCCGGGGCTTTATACAGCAGGACCGGCTCATTCACTGCAGCCTCTCCCCTGCTAAGACACGGCTTGTGTGAGCTCTTTCCACTTATCCACCAACGTAGGCTATAACCACGAGGATCACTGCTAGAATTGGATGTGAGACAACTTAATTCATCAGATAAGTCACCCCCTCTCTTTTATCGTTTTTTCTTATCTTGATTCTGCTTTATTTTTTACAGTTTTCTCCTTTCATACCCTCTCTCTGGCCACTAAAACAATACAGCGGTATCAGGGTCTGGACCTGGCAGTCTATATATATTGGCAGGTATTGCACAGGCCCATTACCCATATACCCAATATACCCATTGCCTAATTATTCTCTGGGTACACTACCTATTGTATCCCCATTTTCTCCCCACAGCTATACCCCTGTATACATTTCAGCCCCATTCAGCGATGGCATCCCAGCCGCTATATACCTGGCTTTAGTCATATTTACACCATGCTGGCAAGTATATTATAGTTTTGTATCCATTCATTGGTTACTTACAGGGTCCTGTGTACTCAGAGGTGCAACTAACACTTGTGGGACCCCACTACATCACCACGCTGATCTGGTTATAATAACTCTACGCACATACCTACCCTGGTGTCTAGGAGTGAGCTGGCAGTGCCAAGATTTCCCATTAATGTCAAATCCTGTTTTCCCCCTCTGCTCTGAGTATTTTCTTTTTACCACAGTATTACAACACCCTGTAGCCATACCACCCTTTATGTATACCTCTCCAGGCACTATTCTATATAGTTGCTCAGCTAAGTTAGTTTCTTCTTTTTGCTTTTATCATTCCTTACTGCCCCTTGTCACCTTTAACAGGATCACACACCACTAACTCTAGCTGATTTCCCAGCAACACTACATACTCATCCTAGAAAGAACCTGCACCAAGGGTATGTCTGCCTCCTCTAGTGCATACGATATATGCTTTGCCTTTGTAATCTAGTTTCTCCATAGCATGTCCTTGTATCATACCAATATATGTATCTGCAAAAAAACATATATATCTGTGAAAAACATATATATCTTTAGATATGTTTTCTCTTTGGCAAATGGTCCTGACATGTTTTCGAAGAAGCTACGGGCGAAACGCGCGTCGGGGCGACAGGGGAACGCCGGATCACCCGATCACCTGATACCACAGAATATACGTGCTTATAGCGGTGAGATTATCTATATTTCGTAACCCTTATATCTATCTACTTTAAACAATATAGTGCGGATTCCTTTGTTTGGTACCATATTACTATATATTGCTAGTAGACATTCATTGGGTGGATTGTGTTATATACTGTGTTCAATATATGTTCCACAAGGCTTTAATTCATATGGGCTGTTTTAGTTCTTTTCTCTGATGGTATACATGTATATCAAGGGTATTTTTCCGGCCCCTTGGGTATTTCTTTGTTATGTATGTCTCATTGTTATGGTTTTATAAATTTGGCTAAATAAATAATTGATTTTATTTGGCTTTTTGTGGATCTCTTCATTGGAGCTAGGTGTTGATTCCACTGAACCTCCTAATCGTTGTTCTCTATGCTAAGAAGTGCCATATTATATATTTGGACATTATTGTTGAATTGTACATGTTTTCGAATTTGTATATATGCTTTGGCAACTGTATATATGTATATATTTGATTTTGTATATATTTATTTTGTGAGTTTCTGTTTGTTACAGCGTTATTGTGATCAAGGCCACGGGTTGGCCGAAACTTAAAAATAATCGCCTACCACTTCAATATTGTTCGAATAAACTTTTCACCTGAGCATTTTCCATGGTATGAGTGCAGTGATTTTATTACTCTATTATTCTATATAGTCTGCCTATGGGAAGTGCATTACACTGTACAGTCTGCCTATGGGGAGTGCATTATACTATAGAGGCTGTCTATTGTGGGTGCATTATATTAGGGGCTGCATTACACTATAGTCTGCCTATGAGGGTACATTATTCTATATAGTCTGCCTATAGGAAGTGCGTTATACTGTAAAGCCTGCCTATGAGGAGTGCATTATACTATAGAGTCTGCCTATGGGGGGTACATTATGCTATAGAGGCTGACTATGGGGAGTACAGTATACTATATGGAGACCTACGGGAAGTGCATTATAATATGGGGAGTGCATTATACTATAAATAGTCTGCCTATGGGGAATGCATTAGACAATATAGAGTCTATGGGTGCATTATACTATATGGAGACCTATGGAGAGTGCATTATACTATATGGAGACCTATGGGGAGTGCATTATACTATATGGAGACCTATGGGGCGTGTATTATACTATATGGAGACCTAAGGGGTGCGCAATATACTATATGGAGACCTGTGGGGAGTGCATTATACTATATGGAGACCTATGGGAGTGCATTATACTATATGGAGTGTTATGGTACTGGTGGTTAGGAACACTTGGAATGACCTGATAGGTAAACCAGAAATATAGGACAAGCTCTGGGGACGTGGGAACTTTACTGACCGCAAACCTGATCCTATCACACACACTATAGGCAGCCGTGGAGCGTACCTAACTCTCCCTAGACGCCTCTTCACAGCCTGAGAGCTAGCTACCCCTAGAGAGAAACAAAAGCCTCACTTGCCTCAGAGAAATTTCCCCAAAGTAAAGTCAGCCCCCCACAAATAATGATGGTGAGTTAAGAGGAAAATACAAACATAGGAATGAAAACAGGTTTTAGCAAAAGAGGCCCACTAGTACTAAATAGTATGAAGATAGCAAGGGAACTGTGCGGTCAGTATAAAATACTACAAAATATCCACGCAGAAAGTACAAAAGACCCTCACACCGACTCACGATGTGAGGGAGCAATTCTGCTCCCCAGAGCTTCCAGCTAGCAAGAAAATAGCATATAAGCAAGCTGGACTGAACTTATCATATACTGAGAAACATTTTCCAAAGGCAATGAGCAAAAATGAACTAGCATGAACTTAGCTTCTCCAGGAGGAGACAGGTCACACATGAAGTCCCAGAGAGAACTGAACCAATACTGAATACAATGACAGCTGGCAACAAGTAAAGATCTAGGTGGAGTTAAATAGGCAACCAGCACTGCAGAAAACGAGGCAGCTGGAGCCCAGCTAAAGACCAGGAGTATCACTCAAAGCCACCAGAGGGAGCCCACGAACAGAACTCAACAAAGTACCATTCACAACCACAGGAGGGAGCCCGAGAACGGAATTCACAACAGTACCCCCCCCCCTTGAGGAGGGGTCACCGAACCCTCACCAGAGCCCCCAGGCCGATCAGGACGAGCCAAATGAAAGGCACGAACCAAATCAGCAGCATGGACATCAGAGGCAACAACCCAGGAATTATCCTCCTGACCATAGCCCTTCCACTTAACCAAGTACTGAAGCTTCCGTCTCGAGACACGAGAATCCAAGATCTTCTCCACCACATACTCCAATTCTCCCTCGACCAACACCGGAGCAGGAGGATCAACAGAAGGAACCACAGGCACCACATACCTCCGCAACAATGACCTATGGAACACATTATGGATGGCAAAAGATGCTGGGAGGTCCAAACGAAATGACACAGGATTGAGGATTTCAGAAATCTTATAAGGACCGATGAAACGAGGCTTAAACGTAGGAGAGGAAACCTTCATAGGAACATAACGAGAAGACAACCAAACCAAATCCCCCACACGAAGTCGGGGACCCACACAGCGACGGCGGTTAGCAAAGCGCTGAGCCTTCTCCTGTGACAGCGCCAAATTGTCCACTACGTGGTTCCAAATCTGCTGCAACCTGTCCACCACAGAATCCACACCAGGACAGTCAGAAGGCTCAACCTGACCTGAGGAAAAACGAGGATGAAAACCAGAATTACAAAAAAAAGGTGAAACCAAAGTAGCAGAACTAGCCTGGTTATTGAAGGCGAACTCAGCCAATGGCAAAAAAGTCACCCAATCATCCTGATCAGCAGAAACAAAACATCTCAGATAAGTTTCCAAGGTCTGATTAGTTCTTTTGGTTTGGCCATTTGTCTGAGGATGGAAAGCCGAAGAAAAAGACAAATCAATGCCCATCTTAGCACAAAAGGACCGCCAAAATCTGGACACAAACTGGGACCCTCTGTCCGACACAATGTTCTCCGGAATACCATGCAAACGAACCACATTCTGAAAGAACAGCAGAACCAAATCAGAGGAGGAAGGTAATTTAGACAATGGCACCAAATGGACCATCTTAGAAAAACGATCGCAAACCACCCAGATGACAGACATCCTCTGAGAGACCGGAAGATCCGAAATAAAATCCATGGAAATATGCGTCCAGGGCCTCTTTGGGACAGGCAAAGGCAAAAGCAATCCGCTGGCACGAGAACAGCAAGGCTTGGCCCGAGCACAAATCCCACAGGACTGCACAAAAGAACGCACATCTCTCGACAAGGAAGGCCACCAAAAGGACCTAGCCACCAAATCTCTGGTCCCAAAAATCCCTGGATGACCCGCCAACACTGAACAATGAACCTCGGAAATAACTCTACTCGTCCATCTATCAGGGACAAACAGTCTCTCCGGTGGACAACGGTCAGGTCTATCGACCTGAAACTCCTGCAGCACCCGCCGCAAATCAGGGGAGATGGCAGACAGAATCACGCCCTCTCTGAGGATACCAGCCGGTTCAGGAACTCCCGGAGAGTCAGGCACAAAACTCCTAGAAAGGGCATCAGCCTTCACATTCTTAGAGTCCGGAAGGTACGAAACCACGAAATCGAAACGAGAGAAAAACAGCGACCATCGAGCCTGTCTAGGATTTAGCCGCTTGGCAGACTCGAGATAAATCAAATTCTTGTGATCCGTCAAGACCACCACACGATGCTTGGCTCCTTCAAGCCAATGTCGCCACTCCTCAAATGCCCACTTCATTGCCAACAACTCCCGATTACCAACATCATAATTACGCTCGGCAGGCGAAAACTTTCTAGAAAAGAAAGCACATGGCTTCATCACAGAGCCATCAGAGCTTCTCTGAGACAAGACAGCCCCTGCTCCAATCTCAGAAGCATCAACCTCGACCTGAAAAGGGAGAGAAACATCCGGCTGACGCAAGACAGGAGCCAAAGAAAACCGACGTTTCAGCTCCTGAAAGGCCTCAACGGCCGCAGGAGACCAATTTGTCACATCAGCACCCTTTTTGGTCAGATCAGTCAAAGGCTTAACCACACTAGAAAAATTAGTGATGAAGCGACGGTAAAAATTAGCAAAGCCCAGGAACTTCTGAAGACTCTTCACAGATGTAGGTTGAGTCCAATCATAAATGGCCTGGACTTTAACTGGATCCATCTCGATAGTAGAAGGGGAAAAAATAAAGCCCAAAAAGGATACCTTCTGGACTCCGAAGAGACATTTAGAGCCCTTCACGAACAAAGCATTAGCACGCAGGACCTGAAATACCATCCTGACCTGCTTCACATGAGATTCCCAATCATCAGAAAAGACCAGGATATCATCCAGGTATACAATCATGAATCTATCCAGATACTCTCGGAAGATGTCGTGCATAAAGGACTGAAACACGGAAGGGGCATTAGAAAGCCCAAATGGCATCACCAAGTACTCAAAATGGCCTTCGGGAGTATTAAATGCTGTTTTCCATTCATCGCCCCGCTTTATACGCACAAGATTATACGCTCCTCGAAGATCTATCTTGGTGAACCAACTAGCCCCGTTAATCCGAGCAAACAGATCGGACAGCAGAGGCAAAGGGTACTGAAATTTGACCGTGATTTTATTAAGAAGGCGATAATCAATACAGGGTCTCAAAGAACCATCCTTCTTGGCCACAAAAAAGAACCCTGCTCCCAATGATGACGAGGACGGGCGAATATGTCCTTTCTCCAAGGACTCCTTTATATAAATCCGCATAGCGGTATGCTCTGGCACAGACAAATTGAACAGTCGAACCTTAGGGAACTTACTACCAGGAATCAAATTTATAGCACAATCACAATCCCTATGAGGAGGTAGGGCACTGGATTTGGGCTCATCAAATACATCCTGGTAATCCGACAAAAATTCAGGGACTTCAGAAGGAGTAGAAGAGGCAATTGACACCAAAGGAACATCACCATGTACCCCTTGACAACCCCAGCTAGACACAGACATTGATTTCCAATCCAATACTGGATTATGAACCTGCAGCCATGGCAACCCCAACACGACAACATCATGCAAATTATGTAACACCAGAAAGCGAATATCCTCCTGATGTGCAGGAGTCATGCACATGGTCAATTGAGTCCAGTACTGAGGCTTATTCTTGGCCAATGGCGTAGCATCAATTCCCCTTAGTGGAATAGGAAACTGCAAAGGCTCCAAGAAAAAAACACAGCGCCTGGCAAATTCCAAATCCATCAAATTCAGGGCAGCGCCTGAATCCACAAAAGCCATAACTGAGTAGGATGACAGAGAGCAAATCAAAGTAACAGACAAAATAAATTTAGGCTGTACAGTACCAATGGTGACAGGCCTAGCGAACCTTTTAGTGCGCTTAGGACAAACAGAGATAGCATGAGTGGAGTCACCACAGTAAAAACACAACCCATTCTGACGTCTGTGATTTTGCCGTTCAATTCTGGTCAGAATCCTATCGCATTGCATAGACTCAGGCTTCTGCTCAGAGAACACCGCCAGATGGTGCACAGGTTTGCGCTCCCGCAAACGCCGATCAATCTGAATGGCCAAGGACATTGAATCATTCAGACCCGCAGGCATGGGGAACCCCACCATAACATCCTTAAGGGCTTCAGAAAGACCCTTTCTGAAAATCGCTGCCAGGGCACACTCATTCCATTGAGTGAGCACAGACCACTTCCTAAACCTCTGGCAGTAAACCTCCGCTTCATCCTGACCCTGAGACAGAGCCAGCAAAGTCTTTTCTGCCTGGTCTACTGAATTAGGCTCCTCATAAAGCAATCCAAGTGCCAGAAAAAACGCATCTACATTTAGCAATGCAGGATCTCCTGGCACCAGGGAGAATGCCCAGTCTTGAGGGTCGCCACGTAACAAAGAAATAATAATTTTAACTTGCTGAGTAGGGTCACCAGAGGAGCGGGGTTTCAGAGCAAGAAACAATTTGCAATTGTTTTTGAAATTCAGAAACTTAGATCTATCTCCATAAAACAAATCAGGAATTGGTATTCTAGGCTCTAACATAGGATTCTGAACTACAAAATCCTGAATGCTTTGTACCCTTGCAGTGAGATGATCAAAACTAGAGGACAGACTTTGAATGTTCATATCTGCAGCTGAGTCCTGAACCACCCAGAGATTAAGGGGAGGAGAGAAGCAAAACACACTGCAGAGAAAAAAAAATGAACTCAGGACTTCTCTTATCCCTCTTTTGTGAGGCATTAACACTTTCAGGCCAGCTGTACTGTTATGGTGCTGGTGGTTAGGAACACTTGGAATGACCTGATAGGTAAACCAGAAATATAGGACAAGCTCTGGGGACGTGGGAACTTTACTGACCGCAAACCTGATCCTATCACACACACTATAGGCAGCCGTGGAGCGTACCTAACTCTCCCTAGACGCCTCTTCACAGCCTGAGAGCTAGCTACCCCTAGAGAGAAACAAAAGCCTCACTTGCCTCAGAGAAATTTCCCCAAAATAATGTCAGCCCCCCACAAATAATGACGGTGAGTTCAGAGGAAAATACAAACATAGGAATGAAAACAGGTTTTAGCAAAAGAGGCCCACTAGTACTAAATAGTATGAAGATAGCAAGGGAACTGTGCGGTCAGTATAAAATACTACAAAATATCCACGCATAGAGTACAAAAGACCCTCACACCGACTCACGATGTGAGGGAGCAACTCTGCTCCCCAGAGCTTCCAGCTAGCAAGAAAATAGCATATAAGCAAGCTGGACTGAACTTATCATATACTGAGAAACATTTTCCAAAGGCAATGAGCAAAAATGAACTAGCATGAACTTAGCTTCTCCAGGAGGAGACAGGTCACACATGAAGTCCCAGAGAGAACTGAACCAATACTGAATACAATGACAGCTGGCAACAAGTAAAGATCTAGGTGGAGTTAAATAGGCAACCAGCACTGCAGAAAACGAGGCAGGTGGAGCCCAGCTAAAGACCAGCAGTATCACTCAAAGCCACCAGAGGGAGCCCACGAACAGAACTCAACAAAGTACCATTCACGACCACATGAGGGAGCCCGAGAACGGAATTCACAACAATGGAGGCCTATGGGGAGTGCATTATATTATATTGAGGACTATATGGTGTATTATGCTATATGGAGGCTATCTAGGGGACCATCATAAAGTCTGGAGATCACAGTGATGGGGCCATTATACAGTGTTGGGGCCATTAGTTTGGGGGATATTAAGGGGCCAGTATATATACAGTGAGGGGCATTATACTGTGTATAAGAGAACATCATACTGTGTAAGGGAGCTGTACAGGGGGAGACTCGGGGACATTTTAAATGTAAAATGAGCACTTATTATTATAGGGGAACGCAGGTTACTGTGACTGTCAAAAGGGGCACACAGGGCATTACTACTTTCTAGGGACAAAATGTGGGTGGTTTTCTAGGGCACTTGCACAAGGCATTAGCAGCAGCGGCTCAGTATTGGGGTATGGGCAGGATGAGGAGTTTTTGCAGGTTGGGAACAGTCCCATTGTGGACAGTGCTGAAAATATGAGACATGAAATGTGTGTTGTATTCTCTGCAGCCGAGTCCTGACTGGAAGAAGTTGTCATGTCAGTCTGGGCCAGATGGAAAAGACGTGAAAAGTGAAAGATAACATCAGAAAGAACGTCAGCGTTAAGACATTATCTGTAACTTTGCTGTAATCTCTTAAATGTCCTGTAGGACTGTTATTTACCACTGACCATATGGCGGTAATATCAATGTTGTTTTTTATATAGAGATTATTTTCAGCAACAGTGCGGTCATCTGCTGAGGTTCTCCTCCACTATTAGGGTGTGTCACCCAGTTGTAATCAAGGTTACCTGGTTAGGGGCCCACTGAGAAGTTTCACCCCCCTGAACCAAAACCCTTGCTATGCTTCTGCCCCTCCCCCAGTGTAACTGATCAGTGGATAACAGAGGGGTCAGATTGATTACAGATACACAGTCATCTATTGGAGCCTTCTGGTAAAAAGCATTTTCTGTTTCCCCCTCAGGTGCATTTATGGAGATTTTTGGGGTCACCACCTGTAATAATTATAGGGGATAATTCAGGAGACTCTTTGCGTGGAACAAGACAACAGGACACAGTTTTATAAGTGGTAAAGTTGATATTATCACACGGTGATTCAAACAGGTGCAGAGAGAAACTCAAGTCCACAACACTTGGTGCAAATAATAAACGCATCTTAGCAGTCAATAGGAAACTTCAGAGGTAGATGCAAACAAACAGAAAGTCTATGAAGCACAGTTATTCTTGAGGAAACTTGACACGAAAAGATCCTTGACTTAGTCCAGACACAGATAGATATGCTATAAGGCAGTTCAAATCATATCTTAGCTCAACCAGGGAGGCCTGGTTAATAGTCCCAGGTTTTGCAGAGCAGCAAACAGCTTACATGTCCAGCAAATGCAGATGGAAGTAACACGAGCAGCAGATGAAGGAGGATACTGAACACTGGTGTATGCAGCAGAAACTCAGAGCAGAGTGGCAGGCTCTCCAACACAGGTTCACAGGAGCAGGTGCAAGGCCAGGGAGTAATCAGGAGCTGGATGCAAAGCAGAATAATCTAGCACAGACTGAAGGCTGGGGTGGAGTTTTATAGCAGGAAGACAAGTGCACATGAGACCAAAGATGCCATGTTGGAAAAGGGCAGTAATGCACAAAAGGTAAAAAATGTTCAGAGTCCTGACACAACCCTAGAGCAAGCAACATAGAGGTGACCATGTAAAATCTGCCCCCCAGATTCCTGCGACTCTTGTCAGTGATTGACCTTGTGCTTTGTTTCTGGTCATAGTAAATGCAAGTCGTATTGGGAAACACCTATAATGGGGGACGTGTCGCTTGGTAATGAGGGGGGATACGCGGAATGGAAACATTTCCCCCTTAGTTTCCCATAAGAATAGTGGCCCCAATAACGTTGGGCTGAGACTCAAGCACACGACCTTGTGCTGTTATACAATGTGCTGGGAGAAGGTTCCTCACTAACATTATCGGAGCTCCTATCCTTATAGTGATCCCCTTCGGTGACATCCAGGAGACCCCAAAGAATTCAGGAACTCCAATGGGAACATTACGGCTTTTTCACTCTCCATGGCTGAAGCAATGCACATGTACAGGTGCTCCTCACTAAATTAGAATATCATTAAAACATTAATTTATTTCAGTTATTTAATACAAAAAGTGAAACTCATATAGAGTCATTACAAACAGAGTGATCTATTTCAGGTGTTTATTTATGTTAATGTTGATGATTATGGCTTACAGCCAATGAAAACCCAAAAGTCATTATATCAGTAAAATATGATACTTTATCACACTAGCTTGCAAAATTATTTTAAAATCCAAAATGTTGGCCTACTGAAATGTGTGTTCAGTAAATGCACTCAATACTTGGTCAGGGTTCCTTTTGTCTTGATAAAACACAGTGGACCTACACCAGCAGATGACATGGCTCCCCAAACCATCACTTATTGTGGAAACTTCACACTAGACCTCAAGCAGCTTGGATTGTCTGTCTCTCCACTCTTCGTCCAGACTCTGGGACCTTAATTCCCAAATGAAATGCAAAATTTACTTTCATCTGAAAACAACACCTTGGACCACTGAGCAACAGTCCAGTTCTTTTTCTCCTTGGCCCAGGTAAGAAGCTTCTGGCATTGTCTATTGGACATGAGTGGCTTGACACAAGGAATGCGACACTTGTAGCCCATGTACTGGATGTTTCTCTGTGTGGTGGATCTAGAAACAATGACTTCAGCAGCAGTCCACTCCTTGTGAATCTCCCCCAAATTTTGAATGGCCTTTGGTGGCCTTTTCTTAACAGTCTTGTCAAGACTGTGTTATCCTGGTTGCTTGCACACCTTTTTCTACCACACTTTTCACCTTCCACTCAACTTTCCATTAACCCCTTAGTGACAGAGCCAATTTGGTATTTAAAGGGACTGTCACCCCCTCCAGCCGTTAGAAACTTATAAGAGCCACCTTGTGCAGCAGTAATGCTGCATTCTGACAAGGTGGCTCTTTTAGTTATTGGTGCAGTCAAAGCAGAAATAAAGCGTTTTATAATTTCGCAAAAATACCTGAGCGTAAGTGTGGACCGCGGTAAGTGTGACTTGTGATTCAGTGAGGAGGTATTTGGAAGGCCTTTAACAAATACCTGTGTGAATTTGTGTGAGTTGCTGAATTGGGAGTAGCTATATTCACAAGGGATTAACTTAGGGTGGGCGGTCATAATCAAGGGTTTATAAGGGGCAGCTGTTTGGGGCTCAAGTCCTTTTTGGAAGTGCATTTGAACAGCAAGGTGGCTTGTTGTTGAAGGGAAATAGAGAAAAAAAAAATCTATAAATCTTCAGCATAGCGAGTGTGAGCGAGCTGAGTGTGACCTGAGCGTAAGTGTGGACAGCGGTAAGTGTGACTTGTGATTCAGTGAGGAGGTATTTGGAAGGCCTTTAACAAATACCTGTGTGAATTTGTGTGAGTTGCTGAATTGGGAGTAGCTATATTCACAAGGGGTTAACTTACGGTGGGCGGTCATAATCAAGGGTTTATAAGGGGCAGCTGTTTGGGGCTCAAGTCCTTTTTAGAAGTGCATTTGAACAGCAAGGTGGCTTGTTGTTGAAGGGAAATAGAGAAAAAAAAAATCTATAAATCTTAACCCCTTTCTGCCATTGGACGTACTATTCTGTCCATGTGGGGTGGGCCCTAATTCCCAAGGACGGAATAGTACGTCCAGCACGATCAGCCGCTCTCACGGGGGGAGCGCGGCCGATCGCGGCCGGGTGTCAGCTGCCTATCGCAGCTGACATCCGGCACTATGTGCCAGGAGCGGTCACGGTCCGCCCCCGGCACATTAACCCCCGGCACACCGCGATCAAACATGATCGCGGTGTGCCGGCGGTACAGGGAAGCATCGCGCAGGGAGGGGGCTCCCTGCGGGCTTCCCTGAGACCCCCGGAGCAACGCGATGTGATCGCGTTGCTGCGAGGGTCTCCTACCTCCTATCCCTGCAGGCCCCGGATCCAAAATGGCCACGGGGCTGCATCCGGGTCCTGCAGGGATTACTTCCGGGTGCCGTGCAGGTGCTGGTAAGCCTGCACGGTTGTAAGTGAGATCGGTGATCTGACAGAGTGCTGTGCACACTGTCAGATCAACGATCTGTAATGTCCCCCCCTGGGACAAAGTAAAAAAGGAAAAAAAAAAATTCCCACATGTGTAAAAAAAAAATAGAAAAAAAAATTCCTAAATAAAGAAAAAAATATATATATTATTCCCATAAATACATTCCTTTATCTAAATAAAAAAAATCAAACAATAAAAGTACACATATTTAGTATCGCCGCGTCCGTAACGACCCCACCTATAAAACTATATCACTAGTTAACCCCTTCAGTGAACACCGTAAAAAAAAAAAAAAAAAAAAAAAACGAGGCAAAAAAACACGCTTTATTCTCATACCGCCAAACAAAAAGTAGAATAACACGCGATCAAAAAGACGGATATAAATAACCATGGTACCGCTGAAAACGTCATCTTGTCCCGCAAAAAACGAGCCACCATATAGCATCATCAGCGAAAAAATAAAAAAGTTATAGTCCTCAGAATAAAGCGATGCCAAAATAATTATTTTTTCTATAAAATAGTTTTTATCGTATAAAAGCGCCAAAGCATAAAAAAATGATATAAATGAGGTATCGCTGTAATCGTACTGACCCGAAGAATAAAACTGCTTTATCAATTTTACCAAACGTGGAACGGTATAAACGCCTCCCCAAAAAGAAATTCATGAATAGCTGGTTTTTGGTCATTTTGCCTCACAAAAATCGGAATAAAAAGTGATCAAAAAATCTCCCCTGCCCGAGCATGTTACCAATAAAAACGTCAACTCGTTCCACAAAAAACAAGACCTCACATGACTCTGTGGACTCAAATATGGAAAAATTATAGCTCTCAAAATGTGGTAACGCAAAAAATATTTTTTGCAATAAAAAGCTTCTTTCAGTGTGTGACGGCTGCCAATCATAAAAATCAGCTAAAAAACCCGCTATAAAAGTAAATCAAACCCCCCTTCATCCCCCCCTTCGTTAGGGAAAAATAAAAAAATAAAAAAAATGTATTTATGTAAAAATAAATGTATTTATTTTACCATTAGGGTTAGGGCTAGGGTTAGGGCTAGGGCTAGGGTTAGGGCTAGGGTTAGGGCTACGGTTAGGGTTAGGGTTGGGGCTAGGGTTAGGGTTAGGGCTAGGGTTGGGGCTAGGGTTAGGGTTGGGGCTAGGGTTAGGGTTGGGGCTAGGGTTAGGGCTAGGGTTAGGGTTAAGGCTACAGTTAGGGTTGGGGCTAAAGTTAGGGTTAGGGTTGTGGCTAAAGTTAGGGTTAGGGTTTGGATTACATCTACGGTTGGGAATAGGGTTGGGATTAGGGTTAGGGGTGTGTCTGGGTTAGAGGTGTGGTTAGGGTTACCATTGGGATTAGGGTTAGGGGTGTGTTTGGATTAGGGTTTCAGTTATAATTGGGGGGTTTCCACTGTTTAGGCACATCAGGGGCTCTCCAAATGCGACATGGCGTCCGATCTCAATTTCAGCCAATTTTGCGTTGAAAAAGTAAAACAGTGCTCCTTCCCTTCCGAGCTCTCCCGTGCACCCAAACAGGGGTTTACCCCAACATATGGGGTATCAGCGTACTCGGAACACATTGGAGAACAACTTTTGGGGTCCAATTTCTCCTGTTACCCTTGGGAAAATACAAAACTGGGGGCTAAAAAATAATTTTGGGGGGAAATTTTTTTTTTATTATTTTCACGGCTATGCGTTATAAACTGTAGTGAAACACTTGAGGGTTCAAAACTCTCACAACACATCTATATGAGTTGCTTAGGGGGTCTACTTTCCAAAATGGTGTCACTTGTGTTTTTTTTTTTACTGTTTAGGTACATTAGGGCTCTGCAAACACAATGTGATGCCTGCAGACCATTCCATCTAAGTCTACATTCAAAATGGCGCTCCATCCCTTCCGAGCCCTCCCATGCGCCCAAACAGTGGTTCCCCCCCCCACATATGGGGTATCAGCGTACTCAGGACAAATTGGACAACAACTTTTGGGGTCCAATTTCTCCTGTTACCCTCGGGAAAATACAAAACTGGGGGCTAAAAAATAATTTTTGTGGAAAAAAAATATTTTTTATTTGCATGGCTCTGCGTTATAAACTGTAGTGAAACAATTGGGGGTTCAAAGCTCTCACAACACATCTAGATGAGTTCCTTAGGGGGTCTACTTTCCAAAATGGTGTCACTTGTGGGGGGTTTCTACTGTTTAGGTACATTAGGGCCTCTGCAAACGCAATGTGACGCCTGCAGACCATTCCATCTAAGTCTGCATTCCAAATGGCGCTCCTTCCCTTCCGAGCCCTCCCATGCTCCCAAACGGTGGTTCCCCCCACATATGGGGTATCAGTGTACTCAGGACAAATTGGACAACAACTTTTGGGGTCCAATTGCTCCTGTTACCCTCTGGAAAATACAAAACTGGGGGCTAAAAAATAATTTTTGTGGGAAAAGAATGTTTGTTTTATTTTCATGGCTCTGCATTATAAACTTCTGTGAAGCAGTTGGTGGGTCAAAGTGCTCACTACACCTCTAGATAAGCTCCTTAGGGGGTCTACTTTCCAAAATGGTGTCACTTGTGGGGGGGTTTCAATGTTTAGGCACATCAGTGGCTCTCCAAACGCAACATGGCGTCCCATCTCAATTCCTGTCAATTTTGCAGTGAAAAGTCAAACGGCGCTCCTTCCCTTCCGAGCTCTCCCATGCGCCCAAACAGTGGTTTACCCCAACATATGGGGTATCAGCGTACTCAGGACAAATTGTACAACAACTTTTGGGGTCCAATTTCTTCTCTTACCCTTGGGAAAATAAAAAATTGGGGGTGAAAAGATAATTTTTGTGAAAAAATATGATTTTTTATTTTTACGGTTCTTGTTATGGTTACCCCAATGACCAGGGGAATAAAAATACAAAACGGACTAGCTCTCGGGTGATGGAAACTAAGGTCGACCGTGACCTGAACCTGACCCAACACTTACAGTAGCCGGGGGATGTACCTACGATGCCCTAGACACCACGCGCCAGCCGGAGATCTAACTACCCCTATAAGAGGAATATACAGGCCTGCCTTACCTCCAGTGAGGAACCCCAAAAGATGATAGTAGGCCCCCACAGATATTGACGGTGAGTTCAGAGGAAATGACATACGTAGGATGAACAGCAGATTTAGCACAGTGAGGTCCGCTTACTAGATAGCAGAAGGACAGGAAAGTGTTACTTCACGGTCAACCTAAAAACACTATTCAAAAACACCATCCAGAAACTACTTTAAACTCCAGTGACAACTCATGCCACTGGAGTAGTAATTTTCTGTCCACAAGAGCTTCCAGCACTGAAAGGTCACATTGCAGATAGCTGGACAAAAATAGCAAAACAAGAAACAAAATTCAACTTAGCTGAACTGGGACTTGAAGCAGGTGAATGCAACAGAATGCTACTAGCACATTGTTGGCCGGCATATGACTAACAGCCAAGCAGCCTTAAATAGGAAACTCCCCTAGAGGGTGGCGACAGGTAATCAGAGATGGAAGAAGGCACATAAGAGACACTACCATAACAAACCACCGGGGGAGCCCACAAACCGAATTCACAACAGTACCCCCCCCTTAAGGAGGGGGCACCGAACCCTCACCAGAACCACCAGGGCGATCTGGATGAGCACTATGAAATGCACGAACCAAATCGGGAGCATGAACATCGGATGCTGTCACCCAAGAATTATCCTCCTGGCCATAACCTTTCCACTTAACCAGATACTGAAGTTTCCGTCTGGAAACACGGGAGTCCAAGATCTTTTCCACCACATACTCCAATTCACCCTCAACCAACACAGGAGCAGGTGGATCAGCAGAAGGAACAACCGGTACCTCATACCTCCGCAATAATGACCGATGGAAAACATTATGGATATTAAAAGATGCTGGGAGGTCCAAACGAAAGGACACAGGATTAAGAACCTCCAGAATCCTATAAGGGCCGATAAACCGAGGCTTAAACTTAGGAGACGAGACCTTCATAGGAACAAATCGAGAAGACAGCCACACCAGGTCCCCAACACAAAGACGAGGACCAATACGCCGATGACGATTAGTGAACTGTTGAGTCTTCTCCTGGGACAACTTTAGATTGTCCACAACCTGTCCCCAAATCCGATGCATCCTATCAACCACAGCATCCACTCCAGGACAATCCGAAGACTCCAATTGACCGGACGAAAACCGAGGGTGAAACCCTGAATTACAAAAAAATGGAGAAACCAAAGTAGCAGAACTGGCCCGATTGTTAAGGGCAAACTCTGCCAACGGCAAAAAGTCAAGCCAATCATCCTGATCAGCGGACACAAAACACCTCAAGTAAGTCTCCAAGGTCTGATTAGTACGCTCAGTCTGGCCATTAGTCTGAGGATGGAATGCAGACGAAAAAGACAAATCGATACCCATCCTGGCACAGAACGTCCGCCAAAATCTAGACACAAACTGAGTACCCCTGTCAGACACTATATTCTCAGGAATACCATGCAAACGCACCACATTCTGAAAAAATAGAGGAACCAACTCAGAGGAGGAGGGCAATTTGGGTAAAGGTACCAAATGAACCATCTTAGAAAAACGGTCACAAATCACCCAGATGACAGACATCCTACGAGAAACCGGAAGGTCAGAAATAAAGTCCATAGAGATGTGCGTCCAAGGCCTCTTAGGAATAGGCAAGGGCAACAACAACCCACTGGCCCTAGAACAGCAGGGCTTGGCCCGAGCACAAACATCACAAGACTGCACAAACATGCGCACATCTCGAGACAAAGAAGGCCACCAGAAGGACCTAGACACCAAATCCCTGGTGCCAAAAATTCCAGGATGACCTGTCAACGCGGAAGAATGAACCTCCGAGATAACTCTACTGGTCCAATCATCAGGGACAAACAGTCTACCAGGCGGACAGCGATCAGGCCTATCCACCTGAAACTCCTGCAAAGAACGCCGCAGGTCTGGGGAGACAGCTGACAATATCACCCCATCCTTCAGGATGCCGGTAGGTTCGGAATCACCAGGCGAGTCAGGCTCAAAACTCCTAGAGAGGGCATCCGCCTTCACATTCTTGGACCCAGGCAGATATGACACCACAAAGTTAAATCGGGAGAAAAACAACGACCAGCGCGCCTGTCTAGGATTCAGACGCCTGGCCGACTCAAGATAAATTAGATTCTTGTGGTCAGTGAGGACCACCACCTGGTGTCTAGCACCCTCAAGCCAATGACGCCACTCCTCAAACGCCCACTTCATGGCCAGAAGTTCCCGATTTCCCACATCATAATTTCGCTCAGCGGGCGAAAACTTTCGGGAGAAAAACGCACATGGTCTCATTACTGAGCAGTCAGGATCTTTCTGCGACAAAACTGCACCTGCTCCGATCTCCGAAGCATCCACCTCAACCTGGAACGGAAGTAACACATCAGGTTGGCGCAACACAGGAGCGGAAGAAAAGCGGCGCTTAAGCTCTTGAAAGGCCTCCACAGCCGCAGAGGACCAATTAGCAACATCAGCACCCTTTTTGGTCAAATCAGTCAAAGGTTTAGCAATGGCAGAAAAACCCGCTATAAATCGGCGATAGAAATTAGCAAAACCCAAGAACTTCTGCAGACTCTTCAAAGAAGTAGGTTGCATCCAATCACAAATAGCCTGGACCTTGACAGGGTCCATCTCCATAGATGAAGGGGAAAAAATATATCCCAAAAAGGAAATTCTCTGAACTCCAAAACTACACTTTGAGCCCTTTACAAAAAGAGAATTAGCTCGCAAAACCTGAAAAACTCTCCTGACCTGTTGAACGTGAGATTCCCAGTCCTCCGAAAAAACAAGAATATCATCCAAATACACAATCATAAACTTATCCAGATATTCACGGAAAATATCGTGCATAAAGGACTGAAAAACGGAAGGGGCATTTGCGAGACCGAAAGGCATTACCAAATACTCAAAATGGCCTTCAGGCGTATTAAATGCGGTCTTCCACTCATCCCCCTGCTTAATCCGCACCAAATTATACGCACCACGTAGATCGATCTTAGTGAACCACTTAGCCCCCTTTATACGAGCAAACAGATCAGTCAGTAAAGGTAACGGGTACTGGTATTTAACTGTAATCTTATTCAAAAGTCGATAGTCGATACAAGGTCTCAATGAACCATCCTTTTTACCTACAAAGAAAAATCCTGCCCCTAGTGGAGACAACGAGGGGCGAATATGACCCTTTTCCAAGGATTCTCTGATATACTCCCGCATAGCAGTATGTTCGGGCACAGACAAATTAAACAAGCGACCCTTAGGAAACTTACTACCGGGGATCAATTCAATAGCGCAGTCACACTCTCTGTGGGGAGGGAGAGAATCAACTTTAGGCTCTTGAAAGACATCATAAAAATCTGACAGAAATGCTGGGATCTCAGAGGGAGTAGATGAAGAAATAGGAGCCAAAGGTGCATCCCCATGAATACCCCGACATCCCCAGCTCAACACCGACATAGATTTCCAGTCCAAGACGGGATTATGAATCTGTAACCATGGTAATCCAAGCACTAAGACATCATGTAGGTTATATAATACAAGGAAACGAATAATCTCCTGATGGTCTGGGGTAAGACGCATAGTCACTTGTGTCCAATATTGTGGTTTATTGCTAGCCAAAGGTGTAGAATCAATACCCTTCAGGGGAATAGAAACTTCCAACGGCTCCAAATCAAACCCACAACGCTTGGCAAAGGACCAATCCATGAGACTCAGAGCGGCGCCAGAATCCACATAAGCATTCACAGTAACAGATGATAAAGTACAAATCAATGTCACGGACAAAAGAAATTTTGACTGCAAGGTACCTGTAGAAAAAGATTTATCAACCTTTTTATCAACCTTATTTATACGTTTAGAGCATGCTGATATAACATGAGCTGGATCACCACAGTAGAAGCACAATCCATTTTTGCGCCTGTAATTTTGACGTTCGCCTCTAGACAAAACACGATCGCATTGCATATGCTCTAATGCCTTTTCAGAGGTCACCGCCAAATGGTGCACAGGTCTTTGCTCAGAAGACACCGCCATATGGTGCACAGGTTTTTGCTCAGAAGATACCGCCATATGGTGCACAGATTTTTCCTCAGAAGACCCCGCCATATGGTGCACAGATTTGCGCTCCCGCAAACGCCGATCAATCTGGATAGCCAATTTCATGGCATCATTCAGACCTGTAGGCACAGGGAACCCCACCATGACATCCTTCACGGCATCAGAGAGACCTTCTCTGAAATTAGCTGCTAAAGCGCACTCATTCCATCTAGTAAGCACCGACCATTTACGGAATTTCTGGCAGTATATCTCAGCTTCATCTTGCCCTTGGGAAAGAGCTATCAAGGCTTTCTCAGCCAAAATCTCCAAATTAGGCTCTTCATAAAGCAACCCCAAAGCCTGAAAAAACGCATCTACATTTAACAACGCAGGATCCCCTGGCGATAATGCAAATGCCCAACTTTGTGGGTCGCCGCGCAGTAGAGAGATAACAATTTTAACTTGTTGAGTATGATCACCAGCAGAGTGAGATCTCAGAGACAAAAACAATTTGCAATTTTCCCTGAAACTCAAAAACCGGGATCTGTCTCCGGTAAAGTATTCAGGCAGAGGAATCTTAGGTTCAGACATTGGAGCACGTATAACAAAATCTTGTAGGTTCTGTACTTTTGTCGCAAGGTTATTCAAACCTGCAACTAAACTCTGTGAATCCATGATTCAAATGGGTGTAACCCAAGCATTCAGAGGTTAAGAGGAGAGGAGAAAAAAAAAAAAGGCTGAAGACTGCAATTTAAGCAAGGAATACAAATGAGCAAACTAAGGTGCACTTTCAAACACAGAAAAAAAAAAAAAAAAAACCTTTTCTCCTCCTTCCTGCTTTAGTGCATATTTTAACACATAGATTTTTTACAGGCCGGCCAAACTGTTATGGTTACCCCAATGACCAGGGGAATAAAAATACAAAACGGACTAGCTCTCGGGTGATGGAAACTAAGGTCGACCGTGACCTGAACCTGACCCAACACTTACAGTAGCCGGGGGATGTACCTACGATGCCCTAGACACCACGCGCCAGCCGGAGATCTAACTACCCCTATAAGAGGAATATACAGGCCTGCCTTACCTCCAGTGAGGAACCCCAAAAGATGATAGTAGGCCCCCACAGATATTGACGGTGAGTTCAGAGGAAATGACATACGTAGGATGAACAGCAGATTTAGCACAGTGAGGTCCGCTTACTAGATAGCAGAAGGACAGGAAAGAGTTACTTCACGGTCAACCTAAAAACACTATTCAAAAACACCATCCAGAAACTACTTTAAACTCCAGTGACAACTCATGCCACTGGAGTAGTAATTTTCTGTCCACAAGAGCTTCCAGCACTGAAGAGTCACATTGCAGATAGCTGGACAAAAATAGCAAAACAAGAAACAAAATTCAACTTAGCTGAACTGGGACTTGAAGCAGGTGAATGCAACAGAATGCTACTAGCACATTGTTGGCCGGCATATGACTAACAGCCAAGCAGCCTTAAATAGGAAACTCCCCTAGAGGGTGGCGACAGGTAATCAGAGATGGAAGAAGGCACATAAGAGACACTACCATAACAAACCACCGGGGGAGCCCACAAACCGAATTCACAACAGGTTCTGCATTATAAACTTCTGTGAAGCACTTGGTGGTTCAAAGTGCTCACCACATTTCTAGATAAGTTCCTTAGGGGGTCTACTTTCCAAAATGGTGTCACTTGTGGGGGGTTTCAATGTTTAGGCACATTAGTGGCTCTCCAAACGCAACATGGCGTCCCACCTCAATTCCTGTCAATTTTGCATTGAAAAGTCAAACGGCGCTCCATCCCTTTCGAGCTCTCCTATGCGCCCAAACAGTGGTTTACCCCCACATATGGGGTATCAGCGTACTCAGGACAAATTGTACAACAACTTTTGGGGTCCAATTTCTTCTCTTACCCTTGGGAAAATAAAAAATTGGGGGCGAAAAGATCATTTTTGTGAAAAAATATGATTTTTTATTTTTACGGTTCTGCATTATAAACTTCTGTGAAGCACTTGGTGAGTCAAAGTGCTCACCACACCTCTAGATAAGCTCCTTAGGGGGTCTACTTTCCAAAATGGTGTCACTTGTGAGGGGTTTCAATGTTTAGGCATATCAGGGGCTCTCCAAACGCAACATGGCGTCCCATCTCAATTCCAGTCAATTTTGCATTGAAAAGTAAAATGGCGCTCCTTTGCTTCCGAGCTCTGTCATGCGCCCAAACAGTGGTTTACCCCCACATATGGGGTATAGGCGTACTCAGGACAAATTGTACAACATCTTTTGGGGTCCATTTTCTCCTGTTACCCTTGGTAAAATAAAACAAATTGGAGCTGAAGTAAATTTTGTGTGAAAAAAAAGTTAAATGCTCATTTTTATTTAAACATTCCAAAAATTCCTGTGAAACACATAAAGGGTTAATAAACTTATTGAATGTGGTTTTGAGCACCTTGAGGGGTGCAGTTTTTAGAATGGTGTCACACTTGGGTATTTTCTATCATATAGACCCCTCAAAATGACTTCAAATGAGATGTGGTCCCTAAAAAAAATGGTGTTGTGAAAATGAGAAATTGCTGGTCAAATTTTAACCCTTATAACTCCCTAACAAAAAAAAAATTTGGTTCCAAAATTGTGCTGATGTAAAGTAGACATGTGGGAAATGTTACTTATTAAGTATTTTGTGTGACATATCACTGTGATTTAATTGCATAAAAATTCAAAGTTGGAAAATTGCGAAATTTTCAAAATTTTTGCCAAATTTCCCTTTTTTTCACAAATAAACGCAGGTAATATCAAAGAAATTTTACCACTATCATGAAGTACAATATGTCACGAGAAAACAGTGTCAGAATCACCGGGATCCGTTGAAACGTTCCAGAGTTATAACCTCATAAATGGACAGTGGTCAGAATTGTAAAAATTGGCCCGGTCCATAACGTGCAAACCACCCTTGGGGGTGAAGGGGTTAAGCATAGCGAGTGTGAGCGAGCTGAGTGTGACCTGAGCGTAAGTGTGGACGGCGGTAAGTGTGACTTGTGATTCAGTGAGGAGGTATTTGGAAGGCCTTTAACAAATACCTGTGTGAATTTGTGTGAGTTGCTGAATTGGGAGTAGCTATATTCACAAGGGATTAACTTACGGTGGGTGGTCATAATCAAGGGTTTATAAGGGGCAGCTGTTTGGGGCTCAAGTCCTTTTTGGAAGTGCATTTGAACAGCAAGGTGGCTTGTTGTTGAAGGGAAATAGAGAAAAAAAAATCTATAAATCTTAACCATAGCGAGTGTGAGCGAGCTGAGTGTGACCTGAGCGTAAGTGTGGACGTCGGTAAGTGTGACTTGTGATTCAGTGAGGAGGTATTTGGAAGGCCTTTAACAAATACCTGTGTGAATTTGTGTGAGTTGCTGAATTGGGAGTAGCTATATTCACAAGGGATTAACTTAGGGTGGGCGGTCATAATCAAGGGTTTATAAGGGGCAGCTGTTTGGGGCTCAAGTCCTTTTTGGAAGTGCATTTGAACAGCAAGGTGGCTTGTTGTTGAAGGGAAATAGAGAAAAGAAAAATCTATAAATCTTCAGCATAGCGAGTGTGAGCGAGCTGAATGTGACCTGAGCGTAAGTGTGGACGGCGGTAAGTGTGACTTGTGATTCAGTGACTTTGGAATCAGAGAGTTTCCAAGGGAGGAATTGCTGTCTGTTTTTAATTAATACTTGTATTTATTTTTTATTTAACGTTTCTGTGTGGTGCAATCCCCATTAGGAAATGTGCTCCACTATTGTTAATGCCATCCAGTGCACATCTTGCCACATGTATGCAGTCCTTGATCAGCCGGTCGAGGGTGCATACTGCTGTGCGAGATGTGAGCACGTTGTGCATTTGGAATCCCAGATTCTGGATCTAAATGTGCAGCTGGCAACACTGAGATCCATAGACAATATGGAGAGGAGTCTTCTGCTCACAGAGCAGACGCTCAATGGGATAGATGAGGAGGGGGATGGTAGGATGGAGCTGCAGGACAGTGAAGTAGGTAGCTGGGTGACATTCAGAAAGCGGGGTAGAGGGAAGAGTGCCAGGGAGGCTAGTCCTGATCTGGCTCACCCCAATAAGTTTGCTAAGTTGGCAGATGAGGGGGGTGCCAGTACAGGGGTAGCACTGCTGCAGCCAGGCATGTCCTCTGAAAGCCGGAGGAGTGACTGCTCCAGTAAAGGGGGAAATAGGAGAGCAGGGCAGGCCAGACAGGTGCTGGTAGTGGGGGACTCAATTATTAGGGGAACAGATAGGACAATCTGTCACAAAGACAGGGATCGTCGGACGGTGTGCTGCCTACCTGGTGCTCGAGTCCGACACATCGCTGATCGGGTGGACAGATTACTGGGAGGGGCTGGTGAGGACCCAGCGGTCATTGTGCACATTGGCACAAATGACAAAGTTAGAGGTAGGTGGAAGGTCCTTAAAGATGATTTCAGGGAATTAGGCTGCAAGCTGAGCAAGGACCTCCAACGTGGTATTTTCCGAAATACTGCCTGTACCACGTGCCACGCCAGAGAGGCAATGGGAGATTAGGGAGGTTAATAAGTGGCTCAAGAATTGGTGTAGGAAGGAGGGGTTTGGGTTCCTGCAGAACTGGGCCGACTTCTCAGTTGGCTACAGGCTCTACGCTAGGGATGGGCTGCACCTCAATGGGGAAGGTGCAGCTGTGCTGGGGGAGAAAGTTGCTAGAAGGTTGGAGGAGTGTTTAAACAAGGGATTGGGGGGGAGGGTATTCATTTTATAGGAGGGGAAGATAGTGCAGATAGAGACCTGGGCACAAATAAGGAAGTTGGGGGTGGCTGTGGCATGGGGGGTGGGGTTAGAACAGTTAGTAATTTAAGAAAGAATAGAGGTACAGAGAGGAACATCAAGTGCATGTATACTAATGCCAGAAGCCTCGCCAACAAAATGGATGAATTAGAACTAATGTTATTGGAACATAATTATGACATGATGGGGATATCTGAAACATGGCTGGATGAGAGCCATGACTGGGCTGTTAACTTGCAGGGCTATAGCCTTTTCAGAAATGACCGTACAGATAAGCGAGGGGGTGGGGTGTGTCTGTATGTAAAATCGACCTTAAAACCCATCCTGCGTGATAATATAGGTGAATCTAATGAAAATGTAGAGTCCCTGTGGGTGGAGATAAGGGGAGGGGGAAAAAATAATAAATTACTGATAGGGGTTTGTTATAAATCTCCAAAAATAATGGAAGCAATGGAGAATATCCTCGTAAAGCAAATAGATGAAGCTGCGACTCAAGGAGAAGTCATTATTATGGGGGACTTTAACTACCCTGAAATAGATTGGGGAACAGAAACCTGCAGTTCCAGTAAAGGTAATCGATTTTTGACAACTATGAGAGACAATTACCTTTCACAACTGGTTCAGGACCCAACAAGAAGGGGGGCACTGCTAGACCTAATATTAACCAACAGGCCAGACCGCATATCAAATATAAGGGTTGGGGGTCACTTGGGGAATAGTGATCACAAAATAATAAGTTTTCATGTCTCCTTTAATAAGATGTGTAGTAGAGGGGTGACAAGGACACTAAACTTCAGGAGGGCAAATTTCCAACGGATGAGAGAGGATCTTGGTGCAATTAACTGGGACGATATCCTGAGACATAAAAGTACACAAAGAAAATGGGAGACGTTTATTAGCATCCTGGATAGGACCTGTGCACAGTATATACCGTATGGGAATAAACATACGAGAAATAGGAGAAAACCAATATGGCTAAATAAAGCTGTAAGGGGTGCAATAAGTGACAAAAAGAAAGCATTTAGAGAATTAAAGGAAGTAGGTAGTGAGGAGGCATTAAATAAATAAAAAAAATTAAATAAATTCTGTAAAAAGCAAATCAAGGCAGCAAAGATTGAGACAGAGAGACTCATTGCTAGAGAGAGCAAAAATAACCCCAAAATATTCTTTAACTACATAAATAGTAAGAAACTAAAAAATGATAGTGTTGCCCCCCTTAAAAATAGTCTGGGTGAAATGGTGGATGAGGATGAGGAAAAAGCCAATATGCTAAATGACTTTTTTTCATCAGTATTTACAAATGAAAATCCCATGGCAGCCAATATGACCAGTGATAAAAATTCCCAATTAAATGTTACCTGCTTAACCCAGCAGGAAGTACGGCGGCGTCTAAAAATCACAAAAATTGACAAATCTCCGGGCCCGGATGGGATACACCCCCGAGTACTGCAGGAATTAAGTACAGTCATTGATAGACCATTATTTTTAATCTTTAAAGAGTCCATAATAACAGGGTCTGTACCACAGGACTGGCGTATAGCAAATGTGGTGCCAATATTCAAAAAGGGGACAAAAACTGAACTCAGTAATTATAGGCCAGTAAGCTTAACCTCTACTGTGGGTAAAATTCTGGAGAGCATTCTAAGGGATGCTATACTGGAGTATCTGAAGAGGAATAACCTCATGACCCAGTATCAGCACGGGTTTACTAGGGGCCGATCATGTCAGACTAATTTGATCAGCTTCTATGAAGAGGTAAGTTCCGGACTGGACCAAGGGAACCCAGTAGATGTAGTGTATATGGACTTTTCAAAAGCTTTTGATACGGTGCCAAACAAAAGGTTGATACATAAAATGAGAATAATGGGGATAGGGGAAAATATGTGCAAGTGGGTTGAGAGCTGGCTCAGGGATAGGAAACAAAGGGTGGTTATTAATGGCGCACACTCGGACTGGGTCGCGGTTAGTAGTGGGGTACCACAGGGGTCAGTATTGGGCCCTCTTCTTTTTAACATATTTATTAATGACCTTGTAGGGGGCATTCAGAGTAGAATTTCAATATTTGCAGATGACACTAAACTCTGCAGGGTAATCAATACACAGGAGGACAATTTTATATTACAGGATGATTTATGTAAACTAGAAGCTTGGGCTGATAAATGGCAAATGAGCTTTAATGGGGATAAATGTAAGGTCATGCACTTGGGTAGAAGTAATAAGATGTATAACTATGTGCTTAATTCTAAAACTCTGGGCAAAACCGTCAATGAAAAAGACCTGGGTGTATGGGTGGATGACAAACTCATATTCAGTGGCCAGTGTCAGGCAGCTGCTACAAAGGCAAATAAAATAATGGGATGCATTAAAAGAGGCATAGATGCTCATGAGGAGAACATAATTTTACCTCTATACAAGTCACTAGTTCGACCACACTTAGAATACTGTGCACAGTTTTGGTCTCCGGTGTATAAGAAAGACATAGCTGAACTAGAGCGGGTGCAGAGAAGAGCGACCAAGGTTATTAGAGGACTGGGGAGTCTGCAATACCAAGATAGGTTATTACACTTGGGGCTATTTAGTTTGGAAAAACGAAGGCTAAGGGGTGATCTTATGTTAATGTATAAATATATGAGGGGACAGTACAAAGACCTTTCTGATGATATTTTTAACCCCTTAACGACCGCCGATACGCCTTTTAACGGCGGCCGCTAAGGGTACTTAAACCACAGCGCCGTTAATTAACGGCGCTGTGGAAAAAGTGAATAGTGCCCCCCAGAGTCAGATTTTCTCTGGGGTCTCGGTTGCCGAGGGTAGCCGAGACCCCAGAGAACATGATTCGGGGGGTTTTTACCGACCCCCGAGTTGCGATCGCCGGTAATTAACCGTTTACCGGCGGTCGCAACAAAAAAAACAAAACGCGATTTGCCGTTTAATTTCTCTGTCCTCCGATGTGATCGCACATCGGAGGACAGAGAAATGTGGTCCCCGATGGCCCCCAATAGCCCCCCGATACTTACCTACCTCCCCCGGTGCTCCTCGTGGCTCCCGATGGGCGCCGCCATCTTTTTTCTGGGAAAAAATGGCGGGCGCACGCGCAGTACGCCCGCCGCCCGGCACCCGGAAGATCTTTGGGGTTTCGGCTGCCGGGGGTAGCCGAGACCCCAAAGAACATGATCGGGGTCGGTTTGCACCGACCCCTGCTTTGCGATCGCCGGTAATTAACAGTTTACCGGCGACCGCAAAAAAAAAAAAGCGATCAGTTATTTCTCTGTCCTCTGATGTGATCGCACATCAGAGGACAGAGAAATAGGGGGATTCGGGGACCCTAACATACTCACCCGGTGTCCCTAGGTCCTCTTCTGTCTTCTCCTGCCAGCCGGCTTTTTCATCATGGCGGGCGCATGCGCAGTGCGCCCGCCATCTGCTGCCATCTGCCGGCCGGCAGGAGAAGACGAGTTGGGGCTAAAATTAGGGTTAGGGTTAGAGTTAGAGTTAGGGTTAGGGTTAGAGTTAGGGTTAGGGTTAGGGTTAGGGTTAGAGTTAGGGTTAGGGTTAGGGTTAGAGTTAGGGTTAGGGTTAGAGTTAGGGTTAGGGTTAGGGTTAGAGTTAGGGTTAGGGTTAGAGTTAGGGTTAGGGTTGGGGCTAAATTTAGGGTTAGGGCTAGGGTTAGGGTTAGGCTACTTTCACACTAGCGTTTTTTGGCTTCCGTCGCAATGCGTCGTTGGAGAAAAAACGCATCCTGCAAAAGTGCTTGCAGGATGCGTTTTTCTCCATTGGCTTGCATTAGCGACGCATTGCGACGGATTGCCACATGTCGCATCCGTCGTGCGACGGATGCGTCGTGCTTTGGCGGACCGTCGACACAAAAAAACTACATGTAACTTTTTTGTGCGACGTGTCCGCCATTTCCGACCGCGCATGCGTGGCCGGAACTCCGCCCCCGCCTCCCCGCACCTCACAATGGGGCAGCGGATGCGTTGAAAAAACAGCATCCGCTGCACCCGTTGTGCGGCGCTTACAACGCTAGCGTCGGTACGTCGGCCCGACACACTGCGATGGGCCGAGTACGACGCTAGTGTGAAAGTAGCCTTAGGCTTCTTTCACACTTGCGTCGGTACGGGGCGGTCGCAATGCGTCGGCCCGACGTACCGACGCACGTTGTGAAAATTGTGCACAACGTGGGCAGCGGATGCAGTTTTTCAACGCATCCGCTGCCCAGTCTATGTCCTGGGGAGGAGGGGGCAGAGTTACGGCCACGCATGCGCGGAAATGGCGGACGCGACGTACAAAAAAAAGGTTACATTGAACTTTTTTTGTGACGACGGGGGCTAAAGTTATGGTTAGGGTTGGGGCTAAAGTTAGGGTTGGGGCTAAAGTTAGGGTTAGAGTTGGGATTAGGGTTAGGGTTTGGATTAGGGTTGGGATTAGTGTTACATTTGGGATTAGGGTTGGGATTAGGGTTAGGGTTGGGATTAGGGTTAGGGGTGTGTTGGATTTAGGGTTTTGATTAGGGTTATGGTTAGGGTTGAGATTAGGGCTGTTTTGGGGTTAGGGTTGTGATTATCGTTAGGGTTGTGATTAGGATTATGGATCGGGTTGAGATTAGGGTTAGGGGTGTGTTGGAGTTAGGGTTGGAGTTATAATTTGGGGGTTTCCACTGTTTAGGTACATCAGGGGGTCTCCAAACACGACAGCCAATTTTGCACTAAAAAAGTCAAATGGTACTCCCTCCCTTCTGAGCTCTGCCGTGCGCCCAAACAGTGGTTTACCCCCACATATGGGGCATCAGCGTACTCGGGATAAATTGGACAACAACTTTTGGGGTCCAATTTCTCCTGTTACCCTTGTGAAAATAAAAACTTGGGGGCTAAAAATCTTTTTGTTGGAAAAAAAAATATTTTTTTATTTTCACTACTCTGCATTATAAACTTCTGTGAAGCACTTGAGCTTTCAAAGTTCTCACCACATATCTAGATAAGTTCCTTAGGGGGTCTAGTTTCCAAAATTTGGTCACTTGTGGGGGTTTCTACTGTTTAGGTACATCAGGGGCTCTGCAAACGCAACATAACACCCACAGACAATTCTATCAAAGTCTGAATTCCAAAATGGCGCTCCTTCTCTTCCGAGCTCTGCCGTGTGCCAAAACAGTGGTTTACCCCCACATATGGGGTACCAGAATACTCAGGACAAATTGGAGAACAAATATTGGCATCCAATTTCTCTTGTTACCTTTGTGAAAATAAAAATTTGGAGGCTAAAAAAATCTTTTTTGTGGGAAAAAAAATATTTTTTATTTTCACTACTCTGCATTATAAACTTCTGTGAAGCACTTGGGCATTCAAAGTTCTCACCACATATCTAGATAAGTTCCTTGGGGGGTCTATTTTCCAAAATGGGGTCACTTGTTGGGGGTTCCTACTGTTTAGGTACATTAGGGGTCTGCAAACGCAACATAACGCCCGCAGACAATTCTATCAAAGTCTGCATTCCAAAATGGCGCTCCTTCCCTTCCGAGCTCTGCCGTGCGCCCAAACAGTGGTTTACCCCCACATATGGGGTACCAGCATACTCAGGACAAATTGGACAACAACATTTGGGGTCCAATTTCTCTTGTTACCCTTGTGAAAATAAAAACTTGGGGGCTAAAAAATCTTTATTGTTAAAAAATATATATTTTTTATTTTCACGACTCTGCATTATAAACTTCTGTGATGCACTTGGGCATTCAAAGTTCTCACTACACATCTAGATAAGTTCCATGGGGGGTCTAGTTTCCAAAATGGGGTCACTTTTGGGGGGTTTCTACTGTTTAGGCACATCAGGGGCTCTCCAAACGCGACATGGCGTCCGATCTCAATTCCAGTCAATTTTGCATTGAAAAGTCAAATGGCGCTCCTTTGCTTCCGAGCTCAGCCATGCGCCCAAACAGTGGTTTACCCCCACATATGGGGTGTCGGCGTACTCAAGACAAATTGTACAACAACTTCTGGGGTCCATTTTCTCCTGTTACCCTTGGTAAAATAAAAATTTGGAGGCAAAAAGATCATTTTTGTAGAAAAAATGCGATTTTTTTATTTTCACGGCTCTACGTTATAAACTTCTGTAAAGCACCTGGGGGTTTAAAGTGCTCACCACACATCTAGATAAGTTCCTTAAGGGGTCTAGTTTCCAAAATGGTGTCATATGTGGGGGGTCTCTACTGTTTAGGCACATCAGCGGCTCTCCAAACATGACATGGCGTCCGATCTCAATTCCAGCCAATTCTACATTGAAAAAGTAAAACAACACTCCTTCTCTTCCAAGCTCTGCGGTGCGCCCAAACAGTGGTTTACCCCCATATATGGGGTATCGACGTACTCAGGAGAAATTGCACAACAACTTTTGTGGTCTAATTTCTCCTGTTACCCTTGTGAAAATAAAAATTTGGGGGCAAAAAGATCATTTTTGTAGAAAAAATGAGATTTTTTATTTTCACGGCTCTACGTTATAAACTTCTGTGAAGCACTTGGGGGTTCAAAGTGCTCACCACACATCTAGATAAGTTCCTTAAGGGGTCTAGTTTCCAAAATGGTATCACTTGTTGGGGGTTTTCACTGTTTAGGCACATCAGGGACTCTCCAAACGCGACATGGCATCCGATCTCAATTCCAGCCAATTCTGCATTGAAAAAGTCAAACGGTGCTCCTTCACTTCCAAGCTCTGCGGTGCGCCCAAACAGTGGTTTACCTCCACATATGGGGTATCGACGTACTCAGGAGAAATTGCACAACAACTTTTGTGGTCTAATTTCTCCTGTTACCCTTGTGAAAATAAGAATTTGTGGGCGAAAAAATCATTTTTGTGAAAACAAATGCGATTTTTTATTTTCACGGCTCTACGTTATAAACTTCTGTGAAGCACTTGGGGGTTCAAAGTGCTCACCACACATCTAGATAAGTTCCTTGGGGGGTCTAGTTTCCAAAATGGTGTCACTTGTGGGGGGTTTCCACTGTTTAGGCACATTAGGGGCTCTCCAAACGCGACATGGCGTCCGATCTCAATTCCAGCCAATTCTGCATTGAAACAGTCAAACGGTGCTCCTTCACTTCCAAGCTCTGCGGTGCGCCCAAACAGTGGTTTACCTCCACATATGGGGTATCGGCGTACTCAGGAAAAATTGCTCAACAAAATTTGTGGTTAAATTTCTGTTTTTACACTTGTGAAAATTAAAAAAAATGGTTCTGAAGTAAAATGTTTGCAAAAAAAAGTTAAATGTTCATTTTTTTCTTCCACATTGTTTTAGTTCCTGTGAAGTACGTAAAGGGTTAATAAACTTCTTGAATGTGGTTTTGAGCAGCTTGAGGGGTGCAGTTTTTAGAATGGTGTCACACTTGGTTATTTTCTATCATATAGACCCCTCAAAATCACTTCAAAGGTGATGTGGTCTCTAAAAAAAACATGGTGTTGTAAAAATGAGAAATTGCTGGTCAACTTTTAACCCTTATAACTCCCTAACAAAAAAAAAAATTGTTTCCAAAATTGTGCTGATGTAAAGTAGACATGTGAGAAATGTTATTTATTAACTATTTTTTGTGACATATCTCTCTTATTTAAGGGCATAAAAATACAAAGTTTGAAAATTGCAAAATTTTAAAATTTTTTGCCATATTTCCATTTTTTTCATAAATAATTGCAAGTAATATCGAAGAAATGTTACCAATAACTTGAAGTACAACATGTCACGAAAAAACATTCTCAGAATCAGCGGGATCCGATAAAGCGTTCCAGAGTTATAACCTCTTAAAGTGACACTGGTCAGAATTGTAAAAATTGGCTCGGTCATTAAGTACCAAATTGGCTCTGTCACTAAGGGGTTAATCATAGACCTGTGACAGGGACAAGGGGGCATCCTCTACATCTGGAGGAAAAAAGGTTTAAGCATAATAACAGACGCGGATTCTTTACTGTAAGAGCAGTGAGACTATGGAACTCTCTGCCGTATGATGTTGTAATGAGTGATTCATTACTTAAATTTAAGAGGGGACTGGATACCTTTCTGCAAAAGTATAATGTTATAGGGTATATATATTAGATTCCTTGATAAGGCGTTGATCCAGGGAACTAGTCTGATTGCCGTATGTGGGGTCGGGAAGGAATTTTTTTCCCCAATATGGAGCTTACTCTTACCACATGGTTTTTTTTGCCTTCCCCTGGATCAACATGTTAGGGCATGTTAGGCTATGGGTTGAACTAGATTTACTTAAAGTCTTCCTTCAGCCTTAACCCCTTTCTGACATCGGACGTACTATCCCGTCGAGGTGGGGTGGGCCCCCATGACCACGGACGGGATAGTACGTCCAGCGCGATCGGCGGCGCTCACGGGGGGAGCGCGGCCGATCGCGGCCGGGTGTCAGCTGCCTATCGCAGCTGACATCCGGCACTGTGTGCCAGGAGCGGTCACGGACCGCTCCCGGCACATTAACCCCCGGCACACCGCGATCAAACATGGTCGCGATGTGCCGGCGGTGCAGGGAAGCATCGCGCAGGGAGGGGGCTCCCTGCGGGCTTCCCTGAGCCCCCCGCAGCAACGCGATGTGATCGCGTTGCTGCGAGGGTCTTACCTCCCTCCCTGCCTGCTCCAGACCCGGATCCAAGATGGCCGCGGATCCGGGTCCTGCAGGGAGGGAGGTGGCTTCACAGAAGCCTGCTCAGAGCAGGCACTGTGAAGCAGCCTGCACTTCTCTCAGATCGGTGATCTGTCAGAGTGCTATGCAAACTGGCAGATCACCGATCTGTATTGTCCCCCCCTGGGGCAAAGTAAAAAAGTTAAAAAAAAAATTTCCAAATGTGTAAAAAAAAATAAAAAAAAATATTCCAAAATAATGAAAAAAATATATATATATTATTCCCATAAATACATTTCTTTATCTAAATAATAAAAAAAAACAATAAAAGTACACATATTTAGTATCGCCGCGTCCGTAACGACCCGACCTATAAAACTGGACCACTAGTTAACCCCTTCAGTAAACACCGTAAGAAAAAAAAAAAAAAACGAGGCAAAAAACAACGCTTTATTATCATACCGCTGAACAAAAAGTGGAATAACACGCGATCAAAAAGACAGATATAAATAACCATGGTACCGCTGAAAGCGTCATCTTGTCCCGCAAATAACGAGCCGCCATACAGCATGATCAGCAAAAAAATAAAAAAGTTATAGTCCTGAGAAAAAAGCGATGCAAAAATAATTATTTTTTCCATAAAATAGTTTTTATCGTATAAAAGCGCCAAAACATAAAAAAATAATATAAATGAGGTATCGCTGTAATCGTACTGACCCGACGAATAAAACTGCTTTATAAATTTTACCAAACGCGGAATGGTATAAACGCCTCCCCCAAAAGAAATTCATGAATAGCTGGTTTTTGGTCATTCTGCCTCACAAAAATCGGAATAAAAAGCGATCAAAAAATGTGACGTGCCCAAAAATGTTACCAATAAAAACGTCAACTCGTCCCGCAAAAAACAAGACCTCACATGACTCTGTGGACCAAAATATGGAAAATTTATAGCTCTCAAAATGTGGTAACGCAAAAAATATTTTTTGCAATAAAAAGCGTCTTTCAGTGTGTGACGGCTGCCAATCATAAAAATCCGCTAAAAAACTCGCTATAAAAGTAAATCAAACCCCCCATCATCACCCCCTTAGTTAGGGAAAAATAAAAAAAATTATTTATTTCCATTTTCCCATTAGGGCTAGGGTTAGGGTTGGGGCTAGGGTTAGGGCTAGGGTTAGGGCTAGGTCTAGGGTTAGGGCTAGGGTTAGGGCTAGGGCTAGGGTTGGGGCTAGGGTTAGGGCTAGGGTTAGGGCTAGGGTTAGGGCTAAGGTTAGGGCTAGGTCTAGGGTTAGTGCTAGGGTTAGGGCTAGGGTTAGGGCTAGGGTTAGGGCTAGGGTTAGGGCTAAGGTTAGGGCTAGGTCTAGGGTTAGGGCTAGGGTTAGGGCTAGGGTTAGGGTTGGGGCTAGGGTTAGGGCTAGGGTTAGGGCTAGGGTTAGGGCAAGGGTTGGGGCTAGGGTTAAGGCTACAGTTAGGGTTGGGGCTAAAGTTAGGGTTAGGGTTGGGGCTAAATTTACGGTTAGGGTTTAGAATACATTTATGGTTGGGAATAGTGTTGGGATTAGGGTTAGGGGTGTGTCAGGGTTAGAGGTGTGGTTAGGGTTACTGTTGGGATTAGGGTTAGGGGTGTGTTTGGATTAGGGTTTCAGTTATAATTGGGGGTTTTCCACTGTTTCGGCACATCAGGGGCTCTCCAAACGCGACATGGCGTCCGATCTCAATTCCAGCCAATTCTGCGTTGAAAAAGTAAAACAGTGCTCCTTCCCTTCCGAGCTCTCCCGTGTGCCCAAACAGGGGTTTACCCCAACATATGGGGTATCAGCGTACTCAGGACAAATAGGACAACAACCTTTGGGGTCCAATTTCTCCTGTTACCCCTGGGAAAATACAAAACTGGGGGCTAAAAAATAATTTTTGTGGGGAAAAAAAAAAGATTTTTTATTTTCACGGCTCTGCGTTATAAACTGTAGTGAAACACTTGGGGGTTCAAAGTTCTTACAACACATCTAGATAAGTTCCTTGGGGGGTCTAGTTTCCAAAATGGGGTCACTTGTGCGGGGCTTCTACTGTTTAGGTACATTAGGGGCTCTGCAAACGCAATGTGACGCCTGCAGACCATTCCATCTAAGTCTGCATTCCAAATGGCGCTCCTTCCCTTCCGAGCCCTTCCATGCGTCCAAACGGTGGTTCCCCCCCACATATGGGGTATCAGCGCACTCAGGACAAATTGGACAACAACTTTGGGGGTCCAATTTCTCCTGTTACCCTCGGGAAAATACAAAACTGGGGGCTAAAAAATAATTTTGGTGGGAAAACATTTTTGTTTTATTTTTACGGCTCTGCATTATAAACTTCTGTGAAGCCCTTGGTGGGTCAAAGCACTCACCACACATCTAGATAAGTTCCTTAGGGGGTCTACTTTCCAACATGGTGTCACTTGTGGGGGGTTTCTACTGTTTAGGTACATTAGGGGCTCTGCAAACGCAATGTGACGCCTGCAGACCATTCCATCTAAGTCTGCATTCCAAATGGCGCTCCTTCCCTTCCGAGCCCTTCCATGTGTCCAAACGGTGGTTCCCCCCCACATATGGGGTATCAGCGCACTCAGGACAAATTGGACAACAACTTTTGGGGTCCAATTTCTCCTGTTACCCTCGGGAAAATACAAAACTGGGGGCTAAAAAATAATTTTTGTGGGAAAAAATTTTTGTTTTATTTTTACGGCTCTGCATTATAAACTTCTGTGAAGCCCTTGGTGGGTCAAAGCGCTCACCACACATCTAGATAAGTTCCTTAGTGGGTCTACTTTCCAAAATGGTGTCACTTGTGGGGGGTTTCTACTGTTTAGGTACATTAGGGGCTCTGCAAACGCAATGTGACACCTGCAGACCATTCCATCTAAGTCTGCATTCCAAATGACGCTCCTTCCTTTCCGAGCCCTCCCATGCGCCCAAACAGTGGTTCTCCCCACATATGGTGTATCATCGCACTCAGGACAACTTGGACAACAAATTTTGGGGTCCAATTTCTCCTGCTACCCTCGGGAAAATACAAAACTGGGGGCTAAAAAAATAATTTTTGTGGGAAAAAATTTTTGTTTTATTTTTACGGCTCTGCATTATAAACTTCTGTGAAGCCCTTGGTGGGTCAAAGCGCTCAAAACACATCTAGATAAGTTCCTTAGGGGGTCTACTTTCCAAAATGGTGTCACTTGTGGGGGGTTTCAATGTTTAGGCACATCAGTGGCTCTCCAAACGCAACATGGCGTCCCATCTCAATTCCTGTCAATTTTGCATTGAAAAGTCAAACGGCGCTCCTTCCCTTCCGAGGTCTCCCATGCGCCCAAACAGTGGTTTACCCCCACATATGGGGTATCAGCGTACTCAGGACAAATTGTACAACAACTTTTGGGGTCCAATTTCTTCTCTTACCCTTGGGAAAATAAAAAATTGGGGGTAAAAAGATAATTTGTGTGAAAAAATATGATTTTTTATTTTTACGGTTCTGCATTATAAACTTCTGTGAAGCACTTGGTGGGTCAAAGTGCTCACCACACCTCTAGATAAGTTCCTTAGGGGGTCTACTTTCCAAAATGGTGTCACTTGTGGAGGGTTTCAATGTTTAGGCACATCAGGGGCTCCCCAAACGCAACATGGCGTCCCATCTCAATTCCAGTCAATTTTGCATTGAAAAGTCAAATGGTGCTCCTTCGCTTCCGAGCTCTGTCATGCGCCCAAACAGTGGTTTACCCCCACATATGGGGTATCAGCGTACTCAGGACAAATTGTACAACAACTTTTGAGGTCCAATTTCTTCTCTTACCCTTGGGAAAATAAAAAATTTGGGGTGAAAAGATAATTTTTGTGAAAAAATATGATTTTTTATTTTTACGGTTCTGCATTATAAACTTCTGTGAAGCACTTGGTGGGTCAAAGTGCTCACCACACCTCTAGATAAGTTCCTTAGGGGGTCTACTTTCCAAAATGGTGTCACTTGTGGGGGGTTTCAATGTTTAGGCACATCAGGGGCTCCCCAAACGCAACATGGTGTCCCATCTCAATTCCAGTCAATTTTGCATTGAAAAGTCAAATGGCGCTCCTTCGCTTCCGAGCTCTGTCATGCGCCCAAACAGTGGTTTACCCCCACATATGGGGTATCGGCGTACTCAGGACAAATTGTACAACAACTTCTGCGGTCCATCTTCTCCTGTTACCCTTGGTAAAATAAAACAAATTGGAGCTGAAGTAAATTTTTTGTGAAAAAAAGTTAAATGTTCCTTTTTATTTAAACATTCCAAAAATTCCTGTGAAGCACCAGAAGGGTTAATAAACTTCTTGAATATGGTTTTGAGCACCTTGAGGGGTGCAGTTTTTAGAATGGTGTCACACTTGGGTATTTTCTATCATATAGACCCCTCAAAATGACTTCAAATGAGATGTGGTCCCTAAAAAAAAATGGTGTTGTAAAAATGAGAAATTGCTGGTCAACTTTTAACCCTTATAACTCCCTAACAAAAAAAAAATTTGGTTCCAAAATTGTGCTGTTGTAAAGTAGACATGTGGGAAATGTTACTTATTAAGTATTTTGTGTGACATATCTCTGTGATTTAATTGCATAAAAATTCAAAGTTGGAAAATTGCGAAATTTTCAAAATTTTTGCCAAATTTCCGTTTTTTTCACAAATAAACGCAGGTACTATCACAGAATTTTTACCACTATCATGAAGTACAATATGTCACGAGAAAACAGTGTCAGAATCACTGGGATCCGTTGAAGAGTTCCAGAGTTATAACCTCATAAAGGGACAGTGGTCAGAATTGTAAAAATTGGCCCGGTCATTAACGTGCAAACCACCCTTGGGGGTGAGGGGGTTAATAACTATGTAACTATGTAACCTGTCTTTAGTCCTGGAGGCAGGTCTTAACCCCCCTGCTACACATGCCACACTGCCGTCACTCAAGGCTTCTTCGGCGCCGGGCGCCGCCCCCTCCGCGCTGTTTTCAAATCAAATCTGGCGCCTGCGCTGTTTTGTTCTGCCTGGGGCAGGTGCAGTGATCGCTGCCCGTCTGACCTCAGATGCAGTCTCGCAGACTGCGCCTGTGCGGCCACCCAGCTTGTGAATCCCAGCCCCGCAGTGTGTTATGCATTATGCACAGTGCGGGGCTGGGATTCCTGGGCATGTGCACTGCGTGTGTCAGCCACTCACCCAGGTCCCCCGCCTTACAGCGTGTGTATCTTCAGTTGATTGATCATCCTTGCAATCGCCGGGAACGAACCTTGCAAATTCCTGCTAGCTGGTGTGTGTGTTTTGTCTGTGTGTGTGTGTTAGGTGTATGGCTAAGGCACTGAATAAGGGTGATGTTTTGAAAACAGCGCGGAGGGGGCGGCGCCCGGCGCTGAAGAAGCCTTGAGTGACGGCAGTGTGGCATGTGCAGCAGGGGGGTTAAGACCCGTCTCCAGGACTAAAGACAGATATTTTAGCGAAATTATAAAACGCTTTATTTCTGCTTTGACTGCACCAATTACTAAAAGAGCCACCTTGTCAGAATGCAGCATTACTGCTGCACAAGTTGGCTCTTTTAGTTTCTAACGGCTGGAGGGGGTGACAGAGTCCCTTTAATGAACAAGCCAATTTTTACAATTCTGACCACTGTCACTTTATGTAGTTATAGCTCTTGAACGCCTCAACATTATCCCACTGATTCCAAGATGTTTTTTTCGTGAAATATTGTACTTCATGTTAGTGGTAAAATTTCTTTGATATGACTTGCATTTATTTAAAAAAAAAAATGGAAATTTAGCAAAAAATTTGAAAATTTTGCAACTTTTAATTTTTGTACCCTTAAGTCGGAGAGTTATATCGCATAAAATAGTGAATAAATAACATTTCCCACATATCTACTTTACATCAGCATAATTTTGGAACCATAATTTTTTTGTTAGGCCGGTTTCACACTTGCGTTTGGAGCAGCTGCGGAGGGCTGCGGACTTCCTCTGTGAAGCCCGGCCCTCCGCCGCTAGCTCTGCCTACTTCTGCATGCGGCCAGCATGCGGCCTGTGTACCTATATTTAACATTAGGTACGCAGGTTGTGCGGCTGTATGCGGAGGCTGCCACATGCGTCGTTTTGACGCTGCGGCGACCAGCGTAGGACGCAGCCTGTTGCATTTTTTTTTTTATCCGCAGCGTCAAAACGACGCAGCCGGCAGCCTCCGCATACAGCCGCATGACCTGCGTACCTAATGTTAAAGATAGGTACGCAGGTCGCATGCGGGCGGCATGCAGAAGTAGGCGGAGCTAGCGGCGGAGGGCGGGGCTTCACGGAGGAAGTCCGCAGCCCTCCGCAGCTGCTCCAAACGCAAGTATGAAACCGGCCTTAGGAAGTTATAAGGGTTAAAAGTTGATCAGTGATTTCTCTTTCCAACAAAATTTCTAAAACCATTTTTTTAGGGACCACCTCACATTTGAAGTGATTTTGGGGGGTTAATATAACAGAAAATACCCAAAAGTGACACCATTCTAAAAAGTGCATCCCTCAAGGTGCGCAAAACCACAGTCAAGAAGTTTATTAACCCTTCAGGTGCTTTACGAGAACTAAAGCAATGTGGAAGGAAAAAAATTAACATTTTACTTATTTCACAAAAAAATTTACTTTGGAACCAAACGTTTTTATTTTCACAATGGTATGAGGAGAAAATGGGTCCCAAAATTTGTTGTGCAATTTCTCCTGAGTAGCCAATACCCCGTATGTGGAGGAAAGCCACTGTTTGGGCACATGGCAGGGCTCAGAAGGGAGGGAGCACCATGTAACTTTTTGAACGCAAAATTTTCTGGAATCAATGGTGAGCGCCATGTCGCGTTTGGAGACCCCCTGATGTACCTAAACAGTGGAATCCATTTCTAACTCCAACCCTAACCCCAACACCCCTAACCCTAATCTCAACCATAACCCTAACCCCAACACACCTCTAACCCTAATCCCAGCCATAACCCTAACCATAATCCCAGCCATAGCCCTAACCACAAACCTAACCTCAACAAAACCCTATCCCTAGCCTGCCTTAAGGGAAAAATGGAAATACATTTTTTTTTTTACCTGATAAAGGAGGTTTGATTTACTATTTTTATTTTGATCAGTGATAGACCCTATCACAGTGATCAAAATGGACCAATAGGAAAAAAATCCTATTGTTTCCAGGAGCCAGCCGGCAGATTGCACACTACGCCTGCCATTTTTTCCCCAGAAGAAGACGCCGGGAGATGGCAGAGGGTCCAGGGACACCAGAGGGGCTCGGGAGACCCCATTTCTCTCTCCTCTGATGTGCTAGATCATATTAGAGGATAGAGAAATTAAATAGGAAATCTGACTATAACCTATATCTCTAGCTTTAACCTTATATCTCAGTGCCGTTAAAAAGGGGCTGAGTAATAAGTACCCTTAACTGCCACCGACGTTAAGACGTATCGGCGGTCGTTAAGGGGTTAATATGCTTTGATACAGCGCTGTGAACAACCAGCTTCTTTAGCAATTACTTTTTGTGGCTTACCCTCCTTGTGGAGTGTGCTACTGACTGCCTTCTGGACATCTGTCAAGTCAGCAGTCTTCCCCATGATTGTGGAGTCTACTGAAACTGACTAATGGCCCTTTTTAAATGCTTGGGAAGCTTTTGCAGGTGTTTTTTGTTAAATATTCTAATTTACTGAGATAAAGACTCTTGGGTCTTCATTGGCTGTAAGCCACAATCATCAACTTTAACATACTTGACATAGATCACTCTGTTTGTAATGACTCTATATATGAGTTTCACTTTTTGTATTGAAAAACTGAAATAAATTAACTTTTTTTTGATATTCTAATTTTGTGAGAAGCACCTGTAAATACAAAAAAACCTCAGTCACGTTTCTGTATTGGTATTCTAGCTCTGTCATTTCAATTTTCATCAGATCAAAATGGTCATGATAATCATCCAGGTGAGAAACCATTAACCTCTTCATGACCAGACGTATTTTCGGTTTTGTGTTTTTTGATACCCTTCTTCCCAGAGCCATAAACTATTTATATTTCCGTCAATAAGACCATGTGAAGGCTTGTGTTTTGCGTGACGAGTTGTACTTTTGGAGGACACCATTGGTTGTAACATATCGTGTAGTGGAAAATGGGGAAAAAATTCCAAGTGCGGTGAAATTGCAAAAAAAAAGTGTAATCCCACAGTTGTTTTTTGTTTTGCTTTTCTACTATGTTCATTAAATGCTAAAACTGACCGGTTATTATGATTCTCAAGGTCATTATGAGTTCATAGACACCAAACATATATAGGTTCTTTTTTATCTGAGTGGTGAAAAAATTTCCAAACTTTGTTAAAAAAAAATATAATAAATTGCGCCATTTTCCGATAGCTGTAGCGTCTCCATTTTTTGTAATCTCAGGCTGGGTTTTTAATCATACTATAATGGTGCAGATATGATCTTTTGATCGCCTGTTATTGCATTTTAATGCAATGTTGCAGCAACAAGAAAAAACGTAATTCTGGAGTTTTGACTTTTTCTCTCGCTACGCCGTTTAGCAATCAGGTTAAACCTTTATTTTATTAATAGATCAGGTGATTCTGAACATGGCAGTACCAAATATGTGTATGTTTGATTTTTTTTTATTGTTTTATTTTGAATGGGGCAAAAGGGGGCGATTTGAATTTTATATATTTTTAAAAACACTTTTTTTCACTTTTGGCATGCTTCCATAGTCTTCGCGGGAGACTAGAAGATGCCATAACCTGATCGGCTGTGCTGCATACAGGCGATGATCAGATCGCCTGTATGTAGCAGAATACCTCAAATGCTTTGAGCACAGACTACTGGGCGGCGCTCATAGCAATCCGGGAATGACAACCATAGAGGTCTCCAGGAGACCTCTGGTTGACATTCCAACCCTTCGGTGACCGTGATCATGTGACGGGGGTCACTGATGGGCGGATTTCTGGCCCGATTGCCTTAAATGCATGTTAAAAGCCGCTATTAGCGTTTGACAGTGGCATTTAACAGGTTAATAGCCACGGGTGACATGTACCGGGCACATGTCAGCTGTTCAAAACAGCTGACATGTGCAGGGAAAGATATGGGCTCAGCGCCGAAGCCCATATCAAAGGGAGGGGTCCAACATCGGCGTACTATTATGTCTGATGTTGAAAAGGGGCTAAAGAAATGTGTTCGTTAGGGTAAGTTGATAACTTATTTCCTCACTCCATTCCCACTGTCAAGGGGTTACCGCAACGCAACGGAGCCAAAAGACCACAGTGTCTGGTTGCTCCTACTAGGCTGAGAAGAAGCATTTCTCTATTGTTTTAAATGTGTTTATTTCTTCCAGCAGAACAGGGGTTAATCGGCCATATCGGATACTCCTACATTTAGCTGTTCTTGCTTAGCCACTCCTTTTCCATACAAAATCGGGGCTCGATTACCAAGTCCTCGTCAGAGTAAGAACTCGCTGCATGACATTGGAGTGGGAGAAATTGGTTTTGAGAGGGAAAGCTGGAGGAGTTTATCAGCGACTGTTGTCTGGTTTGTACGCTTGGAAATTCCTTATCCTTCCGTTTTGCTTTCTTCCCCCTCCCTACACACTTTGGTGAATAACTCTGTTATATGTGTGAGTGGAGTTTTCAGTTACCCTTGTCTTTGTTACCCTGTCTGTACTGCAGTACACAGTAGCGCCTCTCTTCCCTGGGTAGGCGAAGGGGCAGATGAAGGGCTGTTTTACGAGATAAGGCAAGGGCGGAGACCTCAGTGTTTTTGCCATCTGAAGTATCCAGGGGAACAGGGCGAGCTAGAGCACCCCCTAGTGTTAGGGCCAGAACAGTTGCCCCTGGTCCCAGGTCACTTGCCAGTCAAATCGTGACATGCCAGGTTCCCATTTCCCACTAATCGCTCTGCCTCTTCTTTGGCTTTCTCATATCTCTTCCATAACTGGTCTGCCTACTCATCTGTTCCCTCTTCCCCTCTTTTGGATCCAGCAGCAACATCGTAGCTGGATTCAGATTTGAACAGATTTTAAAGAGGGAGTTAAGAGAGCAACATCATACTTGGTGCGTCTGGTAGCACAGAGGTGACTTGCGTGAGCCTGGGTCAGCAATTCATTGACTAAATGGGATTCTGTATTATACAGGGTGGGTCATTTATATGGATACACCTGGGTGGGCCATTTATAAAGTTGGATCCAAAATGGCCAACTTTAAAATGGCTGCCATGGTCACCGCCTATCTTGAAAAGTTTTCCCCCTCCCTTATACTAATGTGTCACAAACAGGAAGTTGATATTACCAACCATTCCCATTTTATTTCGGTTTATACATATAAATGGCCCACCCAGGTTTATCCATATAAATGGCCAACCCTGTAGATGGGCGATCGAGTATCATATCTGTAACTAAGTGCATGTGTTGCCACTGCTTAAATGTGGAAAGGGGACCCTCTTATTACTGGGTATAATTGTAGTTTCTGTGCCAGTGCCTGCCCCTTGCTTCTATGTCGGTCACTGGGAGGCACCGTGCCTTTGTTGCGGGAGAAGCGTAGTGTCAGTCCTGTTAAATTCGTGGGAAAGTTGATAAATCCTGGCTTCATTCTGTGAGCCTTGGGTGGGGTTATTATCTATTTAAACCCTTGAAATTCTAAATTCCTCTGCCAGTTAGTTCCTCTTCTCTGGCTCCATCTTGCGCTACCTGCTCCTGCTTTGATTATTGAATTCCTGCTGTTTGACCACGACCTTTTTCCTGATCATTTCTTGCCTTCTGATTTTGTGCCTTGACTGCCCTCCAAGTTCTGACCTGGCTACATTGATGTCTCTTGCCTCTGGCTCGCTTCTCTGGCCAGCAGCTCTTCAATGTAAGCAATCCAGTGGACCTTGCTGTAACACCAGATCCCTGTAAAAGGGTTGAAGGGTGAAGTCCAGGATTCCTTTGGAGTGGCTAGTGCCAAGTCTGTCTGAAGTAGCCTTTTTAGCCAATTGCCTCTGACAGACATATCAATAATAAGTCACGGTTTACACCCATCAAGTTGGGTAAGAATTCCACATGAAGAGCTTGTTGTAGTCTGTCAAAACCAATGCTGAGGCAGATAGTATATTAGCTTTTAGCTATTAGAACAGTAATTCTTGCACTGTGAGTTCCATGTTGCCTTGTGTCTCATTTCAAACTGGTATTAACAGAAACATTAAAATCATAACTAAAGTTAGCAAAAAATCAATAATTTATTTAAATAAAAGATGATTAGTTAAGGATCTAGCAATAATAGAAGGAAAACGCAGCACTCACCAATTGGCAAAAACCTTTTACTTCTTAATACAAAAATCCAAATACATTTTCACAGGACAGAGTAGCAAAGCATATGACATGCGGCAGTCGTTTCACGTCCACCAACTCTTTCTCTATTCCTGAGTGTTTGCATCAGTGTGATCACTAAGGAGCAAAACCGAGCACAATATACAAAATATAACAGGGATAATTTTGCAAATTCTACTGGGGCACGATAGATGGGGGACACCCATGCTGTCCTTTATAAAATAGAATGAAAAGATATTCTGGAATACCATGCAATCGTGTCCCTTGCAGCTAACAATTAGCTTCCTACACTACACCGTGTTCCAAATTATTATGCAAATTGGATTTAAGTGTCATAAAGATTTAATTGTTTTGTTTTTCAAATAAACTCATGGATGGTATTGTGTCTCAGGGCTCAATGGATCACTGAAATCAATCTTAAAAACATGTGATAATTATTACAGGTTTCAAGCAACATGGGAAATAAAAAGGATCTCTCTGCTGCTGAAAAGCGTTCAATAGTGCAATGCCTTGGACAAGTTATGAAAACAGAATTTCATGAAAACTTAAAAGTGATCATCATACTGTGAAGAGATGTGTGACTGAAACAGAGCACAGACAGAGTTTATGCAGATAAAGGCATAATGAGGAAGGTTTCGCCATGACAAATTCATTGTATTAAGAGAGCAGCTGCCAAAATACCATTACAAAGCAGCAAACAGTTATTTGAAGCTGCTGGTGCCTCTGGAGTCCCTCGAACCTCAAGGTGTAAGATCCTTCAAAGGCTGTGGCGCATAATCCTACTATTCGGCCACCCCTAAACAAGTGTTCACAAGCAGAAATGGTTGCAGTGGGCCCAGACATACATGAAGACTAATTTTCAAACAGTCTTGTTTATTGATGAGTGTCGAGCAACCTTGGATGGTCAAGATGGATGGAGTAGTGAATGGTTGGTGGATGGCCATCATGTCCCAATAAGGCTGTAACGTCAGCAAGGAGGTGGAGGAGTCATGTTTTGGTCCGGAATCATGGGGAAACAGCTGGTAGGGCCCTTTAAGGTTCCTGAAGGTGTGAAAATTACCTCTGCAAACTATGTAGAGTTTCTGACTGACATCTTTCTTCCGTGGTTGTAAAAAGCAAAAACGTGCCTTCAGGAGCAAAATCATCTTCATGCATGACAATGCACCATCTCATGCTGCAAAGAATACCACAGTGTAATAATTATAGGGGATAACTCAGGAGACTCTTTGCGTGGAACAAGACAACTACAGGACAGTTTTATAAGTGGTAAAGTCTATATTATCACACGGTGATTCAAACAGGTGCAGAGAGAAACTCAAGTCCACAACACTTGGTGCAAATAATAAACGCAGCTTAGCAGTCTATAGGAAACTTCAGAGGGAAATGCAATCAAGCAGAAAGTCTATGAAGCACAGTTATTCTTGAGAAAACTTGACACGAATAGATCCTTGTCTTAGTCCTAACACAGATAGATATGCTTATAAGGCAGTTCAAATCATATCTTAGCTCAACCAGGGAGGCCTGGTTAATAGTCTCAGGTTATTGCAGAGCAGAATCAGCTTACATATCCAGAAAATGCAGATGAAGTAAACACGAGCAGCAGATGAAGGAAGATGAAGGAGGATTACTTGAAACTTGTGTGTGCAGCAGGAACTCAGAGCAGAGTAGCAGGATCACCACACAGGTTCACAGGAGCAGGTGTATAGCTAGGGAGTAATCAGAGGTCAGGAGCTGGATGCAAGGCAGAATACTCTAGCACAGACTGAAGGCTGGGGTGGAGTTTTATAGCAGGAAGACACAGTGCACATGAGACCAAAGACGCCATCTTGGAAAAGGGCAGTAATGCACAAAAGGTAAAAAATGCTCAGAGTCCTGACATTACTCCCTCCTTAGAAGCGGCCTCAGGGCGATCCTGGACCTGGTTTCTCAGGGAATCTCTGATGAAAACGAGAAATCTTCTGTTGGGCATTGATGTTTTCCACAGGTTCCCAAGCGTCTTCCTCAGGGGGATATCCCTGCCATCTTATCAGATATTGGAGCTGATTCCTGCGAATCCTGGAATCAATAATTTCCTCCACCACAAATTGTTCTTGCCCATCAATCACCACAGGCTGCGGAGGTGGCACAACACATCCCTGGAAGGTATTAGGAGATACAGGCTTTAGTAAAGATACATGAAAAACTGGGTGTACCTTCATTGCCCTAGGCAGCTTCAGCCGGAAGGCCACAGAGCTCACAATACCGTTGATCTTGAAAGGGCCAATGAATTTCTGTCCAAGTTTTTGTGAAGGAACGATTAACTTCAGATTCTTAGTTGCTAACCACACGGAATCTCCTACCTTGAACATGGGTGCAGGTTTACGGAATCTATCAGCCGATCTCTTATAACGTTCTTGAGCTGTGGTCAGGGATTCCTTCAGAAGCTCCAGATTTTGTCTCATCGCAGTCAGCCTTTCCTCCACTGCCGGAACCGGAGAATTAATTGGAGACCTAGGTAAAATACATGGATGATAACCCAGATTGGCAAAGAAAGGTGTAAATTTAGTGGAGGCGCTCTGAGAATTATTATATGAAAATTCGGCTAACGGCAGCAACTCCAACCAATCATCCTGGAGATGGCTGACATAGCATCTTAGATATTGTTCCAGCGTCTGGTTGGTACGCTCAGTCTGTCCATTTGTCTGGGGATGGTAAGCAGAAGAGAGACAAACATTAATATTGAGTACAGAGCAAAACCCCTTCCAGAATCTTGAAGTGAACTGTACTCCACGGTCAGAGATGATCTCATCTGGAACCCCATGCAACCGAAAGACATTCTGTATAACCAAGTTCACTGTATCTTTAGCTGAGGGGAGGCCGGTGCATGGAACGAAATGAGTAGCTTTAGTCAGGCGATCAACTACCACCATGATTGCATTCATGCCCCCGATGTAGGCAGCTCCACAATAAAGTCCATTGATATAGACCCCCAAGGGCGGGATGGAACAGGTAATGGTTGTAGAAGACCCGTAGGTGCCACATGAGGAGTCTTGTAACGGGCACATACCTCGCAAGAGAGAACATAGTCCTTGGTATCCTTCAGGCAAGTTGGCCACCAGAAGAATCAGCTCAGGAACTCTTGTGTCTTCTGTACCCCCCTGTGACCAGCCAACTTGGAGTCATGTACGAACTTGAGGATCTGCAGACGGATGACCTCAGGGATGTAGATACGTCGATCTCTGAACCACATGCCACCCTTAAAGACAAGATTAATATCCACAGGTGGGTTGGCCAGAAATACATCACCTTCATAGGCCTCCCTGCACTCCTTCCACAAGTCCTGATCGTGGATAACTCCGATGAAATTGGCATCAGATAGAATGGTCTTGGATGGGGCTCCAGGTACGGAATCTGCAGCATGGATTTGGGATAAAGCATCAGCCTTCCCATTACGAGAACCTGGACGGTACGAGATAACAAAGTTAAATTGATTTAAAAATAAGTTCCAACGTGCCTGACGAGGAGAAATACATCTAGCGGATCTAAGGAACTCTAAATTGCGATGGTCAGTTAACACTATGATCTGTTGTGCAGCTCCTTGCAGATGATGCCTCCATTCTTTGAAAGCCGCAATTATAGCCAGCAATTCCTTGTCTCCCACGTCGTAATTCTTCTCTGCTGAGGTTAGTCTACGGGAAAAGAAAACACAAGGATGTAGCAGACTCTTCTCTGTTGTGAATTCTGCTCTTGGGTTCCCTCCGGTGGTTGCTGATGGTAATGCAGTGTCCCTGGATTGTGGTTCTGCTCAGGTGTCCCTGCTTATTGCTGGCTTGCTGGGTATTTAAGTTTGCAGGATCCTTTAATCCTTGCCAGTTGTCCATTGTTCTTGGAGGATTCACATCTCTGCCTGGTTTCTCCTCTCTGCTGCCCAAATCAGCAAAGATAAGTTCTGGCTTTTGTTTTTGCAGTCCACATGCTGTGGGCCTTACAGTTCAGTGCATTTCATGTTTTTTCTTGTCCAGCTTAGTCTGTGTAAGGATTTATTCAGCCAAGCTGGAATCTCTGGAGATGCAGATATACCCTTAATATCTTTAGTTAGATGTGGAGTTTTTGTATTTTCTGTGGTGGATATTTTCTAGTGTTTTAATACTGACCGCATAGTATTCTATCCTATCCTTTCTATTTAGCTAGAGTGGCCTCCTTTGCTAAATCCTGTTTTCAGTCTGCGTATGTTATTTCCTCTCCTCTCACAGTCAATATTCGTGGGGGGCTGTCTATCCTTTGGGGATTTTCTCTGAGGCAAGATAGTTTTCCCTTTTCTATCTGTAGGGTTATTTAGTCCTCCGGCTGTGTCAAGGTGTCTAGCATCGGTAGGTACATCCCACGGCTACTTCAAGTTGCGGTGTTAAGTTCAGGGTTTGCGGTCAGTACAGGTACCACCTTCTCCAGAGTACGTCTCATGCTGCTCCAAGGCCGCCGGATCATAACACTTCTCTCCAGTTCTTTGGGAGACAATAGCCTCCAAAGCATTATCAGAAGCGTCCACCTCCACAATGAAAGGATGTGTTTGATCTGGGTGTATCAACAGCGGTGCTGATGTGAAACAGATCTTAAGATCTAAAGATCAAAAGCTTCTTGAGCCTGTGAAGACCACTTAAAGGGCTTTTCCTTCTTTGTCAAGGAAGTAATGGGACGGACAATATCAGAAAAATTTCGAATGAAGCGTCTGTAGAAATTTGCAAAACCAATAAAACGTTGGACCTCCTTAACGTTCTTGGGTGCCGGCCAGTCAAGGATAGCCTGAATCTTACCAGATTCCATGTTCAGCCCCTGGGAAGAGATGATATAACCTAAGAACTGTATCTCAGAACGATGGAACTCGCATTTCTCCGGCTTAATATACAGATGGTTCTCTTTCAGATATCTTAAAACAGTTTTGACATGTTCTTCATGTTCCTGTAGAGAGTCAGAAAAGATTAGTATATCGTCCAAATAGATCACTACAAACTGGTCCAACAAATCTCTGAAAATGTCATTAGCAAGGTGTTGAAACATTGCAGGGGCGTTACAAAGCCCGAAGGGCATCACAAGAGATTCAAAGTGTCCATACCGGCATCTGAATGCTGTCTTCCATTCATCCCCTGGACGAATACGCACCAAATTATAAGCCCCACGAAGATCCAGTTTAGAGAACACCTTAGCATGGCGGACTCTTTCCAGTAATTCGGGAATCAGAGGCAAAGGGTAACGGTTTCGTACGGTTACCTTATTGAGTTCCCGATAGTCAACACAGGGTCTCAGGGTCCCATCCTTCTTCTTTACAAAAAAGATAGGTGCCCCTGCTGGTGAGGAAGAAGGACGTATGAAGCCTTTGGCCAGATTTTCATCAATATACTCCTTTAAGGCTTGAAGCTCAGGTGCCGCCAAAGGGTATACATTACCAAAAGGAATAGCTGCCCCAGGAAGCAACTCAATGGGACACTCGTAATGCCTGTGTGGAGGAAGCTGATCTGCATTCTTCTTGTCACAGATGTCAGAGAACTCTTTATATGCTGGAGGTAAAGAAAATACCTGTACATGTGGTTCCGTAGCCATGGACTCAGGGACAGCTTCTGTTAGCGCTGAGTTGCTCCTTGTTGGGAAGATAATCTCCTTGGTCTCCCAGTTGATAATTGGGTTCTGAGAACGCAACCAAGGACTGCCTAAAATCACAGGAAAATGAGGAGAAGAAATTAGCAAGAAAGAAAGTTGCTCCTGATGATGACCCATCCACTGTTTCCATGGTAATTGGAGAGGCTCTTTGCTGAATTTCAATACCATGTTCCTTGGCAAATGCGATATCCATGAAATTGCCACCTGAGTCAATCATAGCTGCACTGGAAATCCACTGTCCTGAACACAGGATCTTAATAGGGAGAGAACAGTGAGAGTTCTTTTCCTTCAGCTCCTTGGGGGGTGAAGTCATAGAAAGTGAATGGAATACAGCGTTTAAAGGCAGGCTACATTCAGAGATGTCAGATTCATCATCACAGTTGTCATACTCCCCTATTGCTGCTAGCACCTTGTTAGGCCGTCTAGGACACTTAGGACAATTGATCAAGAAGTGGTCAGACTGGCCACAGTAGAAACATAGACTTTCACGAAGGCGATGCTCCCGGCGCTTATTGATCTCGCGCCTCTGAATGGAATCAATTTGCATGGGCACCTCCTCCACCTCCCGAGAGGTTTTACCTGCAGGAAGGGAAAAGTTAGAAACACGGTTATATGCAGCAAATTTCTCCTGCCTACGCTCAGTAAGGCGAATGTCTATGCGAACACAATGCTGTATAAATGTCTCTAGATCCTGTGGTGACTCAGAGCGGGCTAGTTCATCTTTTACAATACTAGACAAACCCCTTTTAAAAATAGGCAATTGTGCATAAATGTCCCAATTGGTATCTACCGCTAATCTCCTGAATTCAGTGGCATACTCAATAACAGAACGTTTAGCCTGGCATAAAGACAACAAAGCAGATTCAGCGGTTGCACGGTGATTAGGGTCATCAAACATTAATGCCATAGCGGCCAAGAAATCATCCAAGTTATTTAACCGTGGGTCACGAGGCTCAATCATCGGATTCGCCCAGGCGAGCACTTGTGAGGTCAGTAGCATTATTACACACAATACTTTGGATCTATCAGTAGGAAAATGGTCAGCATGCACACCAAAATATAGCATACATTGATTCACAAAGCCACGAAATTTGTCGCGATCACCATTAAATCTGAATGGGGCAACTTAGGTGGGCTAGCTGGTGGCGGTTGCCCAGAGGGTGAAGTCATTTGTGCAGCTATTTGCGTGCTTATGTCCTGAAAAGCCCGTCCATACTGGGACTCTATGCCAGCAAGTTTGTTTTCCTGGGCTGCCATGCGGTTGCTTAAGTCCTGCAAAGTTTGTCCAAACACTTGTTGATTGTGTTCAAAGCTTCCAAACTTCTTTTGCAGACCTTCCACATCTTTCTGCAGTGATCTAATTATGGAAAACACCTGCTCTAATCTGCTTTTTGCAGTCATTGTTCCAGCAGTCTCCTTTTTTTTATGGCTAGAGTATCCTGTAATAATTATAAGGAATAACTCAGGAGACTCTTTGCGTGGAACAAGACAACTACAGGACACAGTTTTATAAGTGGTAAAGTCTATATTATCACACGATGATTCAAACAGGTGCAGAGAGAAACTCAAGTCCACAACACTTGGTGCAAATAATAAAAGCAGCTTAGCAGTCTATAGGAAACTTCAGAGGGAAATGCAATCAAGCAGAAAGTCTATGAAGCACAGTTATTCTTGAGGAAGCTTGACACGAATAAATCCTTGTCTTAGTCCAAACACAGATAGATATGCTTATAAGGCAGTTCAAATCATATCTTAGCTCAACCAGGGAGGCCTGGTTAATAGTCTCAGGTTATTGCAGAGCAGAAGCAGCTTACATGTCCATCAACTGCAGATGAAGTAAACACGAGCAGCAGATGAAGGAAGATGAAGGAGGATTACTGGAAACATGTGTATGCAGCAGGAACTCAGAGCAGAGTAGCAGGATCACCACACAGGTTCACAGGAGCAGGTGTATAGCCAGGGAGTAATCAGAGGTCAGGAGCTGGATGCAAGGCAGAATACTCTAGCACAGACTGAAGGCTGGGGTGGAGTTTTATAGCAGGAAGACACAGTGCACATGAGACTAAAGACGTCCTGACACTCTGAGTCATTGGCTGCTATGGGCATAAAAGGAGATAAATTCATGGTGTGGCCACCATCTTCCCCTGACCACAACCCTATATAAAACCTTTGGAGTATCATCAAGCAAAAGATCTATGAGGGTGGGAGGCAGTTCAAATCAAAACAGCAGCTCTGGGAGGCTATTCTGACTTCATGCAAAGAAATACAAGCAGAAACTCTCCAAAAACTCACAAGTTCAATGGATGCAAGAATTGTGAAGGTGATATCAAAGAAGGGTTCTTATGTTAACATGTAACTTGGCCTGTTAGGGTGTTTTGGAGTTAAATAGCTTTTTTGTTCAGTGAATGTGACCTCCTAATGCTGCAAATTCCACAAATGAGCATTTTCAGTTCTTTAAAACAGATCAAATGTTTAGAAATTCTACTGTGCCTAATAATTTGGAACAGTGCATTTTAAGTTTTTATTCATTTTGGAGATTATACTGTTATCATTGGGAGATTTCTTCAATAAAATTTGATGTATACTCTAACGGGTGATGACTTTTATTAGACTGACTGTCATTTGCACCAACCATTTAGCAAAATCTGAGAAAAATATAATTAGCATAATAATTTGGAACACTGTGTATATATTGTGCATCAACCCTAGACAAAGTCATCACAGCGTAATAAATTAGAACATTTTTTACGAAACCGCATACTGTGCCTGCCTCAACCGCAGGTGAGTGAGTACAAACCTCTAGAAAATCTATTTCTTTATCTACATAAAACGAAATGCTGTTATATGTTTGTTATGCACAGCCAAATGACTGGACAAATCTGCACCAAATTAGGCATGTTGGTAATTCAAACACTTAAGGTACCGTTACACTAAACGACTTACCAACGATTACGACCAGCGATACGACCTGGCCGTGATCGTTGGTAAATTGTTGTGGTCGCTGTGGAGCTGTCACACAGACAGCTCTCTCCAGCGACCAACGATCCGGGGAACAACTTCGGCATCGTTGAAACTGTCTTCAATGATGCCAAAGTCCCCCTGCAGCACCGGGGTAACCAGGGTAAACATCGGGTTACTAAGTGCAGGGCCGCGCTTAGTAACCCGATATTTACCCTGGTTACCATTGTAAAAGTAAAAAAAAAAACAGTACATACTCACCTTCTGATGTCTGTCACGTCCCCTGGCGTCCACAGGGTTACGCGCTGCTGCCGAGAACTTCCTGCACTCACTGAATGTGTTAGCGCCGGCAGTAAAGCAGAGCACAGCGGTGACATCACCGCTGTGCTCTGCTTTACGGCCGGCCCTGACACATTCAGTGCAGGAAGTTCTCGGCAGCAGCGCGTAACCCTGTGGACGCCAGGGGACGTGACAGACATCAGAAGGTGAGTATGTACTGTTTTTTTTTTTTTACTTTTACAATGGTAACCAGGGTAAATATCGGGTTACTAAGCATGGCCCTGCACTTAGTAACCCGATGTTTACCCTGGTTACAAGTGAACACATCGCTGGATCGGCGTCACACACGCCGATCCAATGATGACAGCGGGTGATCAAGCGACGAAATAAAGTTCTGGACTTCTAGCTCTGACCAGCGATATCACAGCAGGATCCTGATCGCTGCTGCGTGTCAAACACAACAAGATCGCTATCCAGGACGCTGCAATGTCACGGATCGTCGTCGTTCTCGCTGCAAAGTCGCTTAGTGTGAAGGTACCTTTAGGAAGATTTGGTATGAATTTCAACTCAAGGACCTACTGTTCTCAAGATTTTCACAAAAAAGGAACACAAAAGTAAACATAAATTTATGGTCAAATACTTTGACCAATCTGGCCCAAATTTGCTGCTTTGGTAAATCAGACTCTTTGGAAGGTTTTAGATCGGGTTTCAAGCTCTCTAGGACCTTCCATTCTCAACATATTTGCAAAAAATGGACTGAAAAAGCAAAACTTTATATTTCTTCAGGACACCACTACAGAGTCGTAAAATTTCTGTGCACAACTTAGATATGTTGGCTTCATATCAGTAGCAAACTACACACAGAAACAACAAATAACTATAGAGGACCTTTCACCAGTCTGAGGATATTAAACTGGCCACATCATGGTTTACTGGCTGCAGCGCTGAGTAAAACATTGTTATTATTATTTAACTTCTCATCTCTGTTGCGTAGATGTTAGCTTGTACAGTTTAGTTAATAGTTTGGTATAGTTTAAGTGGGAGTTACCAGAGATTTGCCTCTTGGTGCACACACTTCTTTCACTGCATGAGATTGATCACTCATAAGCAGGCAGCAACAAATTGGGGATAAAAAGAACCCGACTTCCTTTTCTAACTCATCTCTGCTGCTACTATGTAGATACAACAAGCTGAATTACGTATCATTACAAACACATCCAGATCTTATCTCACCTTGGTGTCAGCTCTGATCCTCACTGACTGCCCTGAGATGAGATCTGGAGGGGTTGATAATTATTAAAGGGACTCTGTCACCTCAATTTGGCGGGATATTAAAATGAGATGTTACCGGTCAGATGGGCGGCGTATCCTCGTAATTTCTCCACCATGTCCGTCCCTTTTTTCCGCAATAGTTTAGTTCATGAGTATGCGTGCGCTAAAGTTGGTGCGTGCGCTGTTGTGGATTCTGTTTGTGGGCTCCCTCTGGTGGTTACTGCTGGTACTGGGTGACTTTGGTGGGTTGCGGCCTTTGGTTTCCACCTGTCCATCAGAGGCTGGGTGTTTCCTATTTTACCTGGCCTTTCTGTCATTCCCTTGCCGGCTATCAATGTGTTCAGATGTGCTCTGTTTGGTTCCTGCCTACCTGCTCCCAGATCTTTCAGGATAAGCTAAGTGCTGATTTTCAGTTGTTTGTTTTTTTGTCCAGCTTGCTTATTATGTCTCTATGCTAGCTGGTAGCTCTAGTGGACTGAGGTTCTCCCCATGTGCCATGAGTTGGCACATGGGTTCTTGTAATCTCAGGATGGTTTTTTTGATTAGGGTTTTTTGCTGACCGCTCAGTCCCCTTTTGTATCTTTCTGCTTTCTAGTTTACAGCGGGCCTCAATTTGCTAAAGCTATATATATCATCTCTATGTGTGTGCCTTCCTCTCATTTCACCGTCAATACATGTGAGGGGGCAACTATATCTTTTGGGGTTCATTCCTCTGGAGGCAAGTGAGGTCTTATTTTCTCTGCAGTACTAGTTAGCTCTTAGGCTGGTGCGTGGCGTCTAGAACCAACGTAGGCACGCTCCCTGGCTATCTCTAGTTGCGTTTGTCAGGCGTAGGGCAGCGGTCAGCCCAGGTTCCATCACCCTAGAGCTCGTCCGTTATTTATTTGTACTTTGCTTGTCCTGTGCTATCCCTAGCCATTGGGGATTCATGACAGTATAGCCGGCCCACAAAGTGTTAATTGTTTGGGCTGAAGCAGGAGAATAAGAAGTGTTTAAGGGAAATTTTTTTTTTTTTTTCCTTCCTTCAGAGTTTTGCTGCCTAGCCCTTGTTGAGATCAGACTGAACCAAAAGAATCTATCGTGTCTTTCTCCTGTTAAATCTGGCTTACAACAGGAGAAACTTGAGCAAAGTTGACATTTCCTTTTATGGAAATAATTACGCACGCATTCCTTCTTGATATTGTAGCCTTTCACCTACATACCAGAGGTTGTAACTTATCACAGTATAGATCTGCTTTGTAAAAGAATGTGAAATATGAGCGCTTGTGCGCATGTCTGTAAAATGTCTAACTCTTTACTATATAAAGGAGGGGGAGAGCCCAGTGAGACAGATGTGCTCCAGGGCTACCTCTGTATATGATCACACAAACTCTGTGCTGCGTGTCATTTACTTGGTTACCTACATTCAGGAAGCCAGGGACGAGAAGGTCTCAACATTTCTTTGGCGCACCGAACAGGGACCCGAGGCGAGAGTATTTGCTCGAGATTCACCTGCGGATACGGACAACGGAGATCTGGGATAATGGACGGCAAATGAACTAAAAAAACCTGGCCAGGTAAGAGACATTATTAGTTCTCTTTTATCTGCCTTGTATTATCCGAAAGATCTCTATGAGCCGTGTCACGCTGGGTTAGTCTAGTAGTGAGTAGATACCTATAAAACTCGGGTTACCATATTGTATAGATTTATGAGTCCTGTCCCTGGCAGTGTGTGAGCAGTGTGGAGGTTGTGGCATGTTGTGAAAGAAGAGCAAAAGTGCGTAGAAAAATAAGCCGAAATAGTTGGGGTATAAGCCTTATACACGGAAGTCAGCCTAACTGGGTCATGTGGTTGCGTCCTTTCGGGGAGACCTCCGCCCATGCTTGACTCTCATTAAGTGCTTAACCTCCTTCATTTCTGGATAAGGTTTGATAGAATGAGCCCAGGACGCGGTTTCATGAGCCTGGGACAAGTATGCTAACTGAGACAGAAAGTTTTGTGATCTGTATGGTGTTGCTGGGTCTGTTTGCGTGCATAATAGCACTTAAGTATGTTCTGCACGTTAGGAAGAACGGAGCAGACAAGCCTTTCAATATTTTAGCTCCCTAGGAGAGAAGGCAACGAGACATCACCATAGAGTAAGTGATTGTCCAAACGTCACCTGGGGTAGACATAGCTAATATTGAAGAGAAAAATGGGAAATAAACAGACAAAAACCGTCTTAGGACAAGTGGAAGCAGCAGATATCATACAGGAAAGATGTGGAAAGACAGTTAGAAGGCAGATTAGGAGGGTAAGAGAAAAATTGGGAATTTCAGAAGCACTTATGTTCAGTACAGAATGGGAAAGAGTAAATAAAGAAAGAGGAGGAATAGTTAAAGATAATGGGTGGGAAGATATTGTGCACTGCATGATAAGAGTCTCAAAAACAGCAAAGGAAGAAAATTGGAAGTATGATCCAGACACTTCCAAATGGATCATGGGGAAGGGAAAATGTTGTGACATAATCCCGCCACCTTACCTAGATCCAAAAGCCCAATCATTTGTACCATCTGGAGGAGCAGAAGGAGGAAAACAATTTCCAGCTTTGTATCCCAATCTTGGTGGGGTAGGAGGATGGGAATGTTCACACTGTGGACAACAAAATCCAGATTGGAGGAATGATTGTCTAGCCTGTGGTGCGCCTAGACATGGCGCTGTACTTGCCCCTGTTAGGGTAGTACCAAGACCCTTTAGGGAACCTGGTGCTGACGGGGTAATGAGAACTAGGTATCATCAAACTCGGCAATATTTCCCTTGGTCCCCTGCTGAAGGTATGTCTCTCTTGCATAACGCGCCAGACCCCACCCAGTTTCCAGTCAGATTTGCACAATATATACAGCAAATTATGCAGACTCACGCAGGAGTCTGGGCGGATGGAGAGGAACTATGTAGAATGAAAATGACTCCTGGTCTCTTCCAGGAATTACTGGCATATCTACAGGGACATAGGCCACAGGCAGGACAAGTGGGACAGGCAGGACAAGTAGGACAAGCAGGAGAAGGTGCCCTACAAACGATAGAATCAGGCAATCAGTTCGTAGACCACTTAATAATTTTCATGAGACAGAAACAGAGGCAGAGAGGAACAACGGGAGTGGTGGCTCAGAAACCTGGTCAATCAGTAGATGAGTATTATCTAGGGGTAGAAAATAGCTTTAGAGATGAAGGAATAGATCTGACCACTCCAGGAATGATGAGGTTAATTACAAAAACCTTCATAGATGGATTGACTCCAAAAGTGAAGGAGAAACTTAAGGCCGCAACTCCTGATTGGAGAACCTTGGAAGACCCACACTTGGCTAGGCAAAAAGCCGTAGGGATAGAGTTGGATTTAAGAGAAAATCATAAGCCTGTCAGAATAGCGCAAGCAAACACAACAGGAGGGAGAGCAAGACACAATTTTCCTTGCCATTACTGCAAGAAGCCAGGACATTTTCAGAGAGAATGCAGGAAAAAGTTGGCAGATATAAAGTCAGGCAAATTTGTTCCCAGAAATAACCCTCCCCAAATGGACAACCAACAGAAATCTACCATCGTAGATGGTCCCATACCAGATTCAGATTGACTCGATGTGTTACAAACTTCCCTACTAGCTAGAAGACCTATGATACAGGTGAATGTGGGGGGAGAGAGATTCCATTTTTGATAGATACAGGTGCAACTTCCTCAATTTTGAATCAAGATTTTCTTCCAAACCCGGAAGATATTTCACAACAAACAACTTTTGCTGAGGGTTATGATGGGGTAATTCGAACACTGCCATATACTGTGCCCCTAGAGGTCTCATTAGGACCTAAATGTTTTGCATCCAGATTTTTGTATGCCAGAGGTGCCCCAACATGTTTGTTAGGAACTGATGTCCTAAAGAAATTAGAAGCTAACATCAATTTTAGGGAAGATGGCACAGTTATGCTGACTATCCCTGATGATGCAGAAACATTAGAACAATATGTTAGAATTCAGGCTTTTGAGGATTATACTGAAGAAAAAGAGTACACCACAGATCTAGACCTCTCAATGATCCCAGAAACACTGTGGGCACAGGGTGATACTGATGTGGGATTATTGCATATCTCTCCTGTAAAACTATCTGTGCAACCAGGAACTGTTCTCCCACAGCTCAGACAATACCCTGTGAGTGCCCAGCAGGAACTAGCGATTACAAAACAGATAGAGAAATATAGAGAGAAAGGAGTTTTGGTAGAGATACAATCACCTGCTAACACTCCTCTGTATCCAGTCAAAAAGAGAACTCTTGATAAGAGTTCTATGCCCAAATATCGTATGGTACATGATCTAAGAGAAATAAACAAAGTTCTAGATCCAATCACCCCAGTTGTACCCAATCCTCATACGTTACTATCACAGATACCAGCCAGTTCTCAAGTATTTACTGTAATAGATCTTTCAAATGCATTTTTCTCGGTTCCTTTACACCAAGATAGTTGGCATTTGTTTGCATTTACATTTAAGGGCAAACAGTTGGCGTGGACACGCCTTCCACAGGGAATGATACACTCCCCTACTCTTTATTCAAATGCCCTACAAACAGTCCTTCAGAGGTTTGAACCCGAACCACAGGTAGTAATTTTGCAGTATGTGGATGACATACTACTTTGCTGCCCAGATCTAGAAACCGCAGAAAGGTCCACTGTGAGTTTACTATGTTTTCTAGAAAAAGAAGGGTGTAAAGTGAATAGACAAAAGCTACAAACTTGTCAGACCAAAGTGGTCTTTCTAGGTCATTGCATTTCTCAAGGTAAAAAGCATCTTACACCTCAAAGAACTGAAGCAATAAGACAGATGAATGAGCCTAGAAATCATAAACAGCTACGAGCATTTTTAGGAATAGTGTCTCATTGTAGACAATGGATTATACATGCCAGTCAACTAATGCAACCACTGTATGACTGTGTAAAAAGTGAACCTTATTTGTTGACAAAAGAAGGTCAAATTTCGTTCCAACAATTAAAAGATGCCCTTGTTTCAGCTCCAGCGTTAGGGCTACCAGACTACACTAAACCATTTCAGCTTATGGCTGCAGAAGTTGATTCCCATGCTACAGGAGTTCTTACCCAGAAGCATGCAGGGAAACAAAGACCAATTGCATATCTTTCAGCAAGGTTAGATCCCGTAGCTAGAGCAGCGCCAACCTGTGTACGTGTAGTTGTTGCTGTCTCACTATTGTTGGACAAAGCATCAGAAATTGTCCTAGAGTATCCACTCACAGTTCAAACTACACATGATGTTTATGGGATATTAAACCAGGTCCAACCAAAACACATTTCCATGGCCAGACATTTGCGGCTGCAGTGTTCTTTGCTGCTCCCCTCTACTATCACATTTGCTAGGCTTCAGACTCTCAATATAGCTACACTGCTACCTCTCGAGTCTGAAGGGGGGAATAAGGACACTGATCCACACGCAAATTTTTTCCCTACAGACACACATGATTGTACAGAGCTCATTTTACAAGAAACGGTAGGCTTACCCAATGTATCCGAAACACCACTTCAAAATCCAGATTTAGAGCTGTTTATAGACGGTAGTAGGTTTGCAGATGACACAGGTAACTTCCATACAGGGTATGCAGTTGTGTCAGAATCTGAAACTCTCAAAGCAGAACCACTTCCACCGAAACAGTCTGCACAAGAAGCAGAACTAACAGCATTGATTGAAGCGCTAAAAATAGCTGAGAATCAGACAGCTAATATATACACTGATTCTAGGTATGCATATGGTATTGTGTTTGATTTTGGAGTAATCTGGAGAGCTAGAGGTTACATGACAGCGTCAGGACAACCTGTAAAACATGCTTCTCTGATCAAACAGATCTTAGAGGCTGCACAAGAAACAAAAGAAGTAGCAGTAATTAAGGTAGCTGCACATGTGAGACTCGACACTAGGGAATCTAGGGGAAATGATAGGGCTGATAAAGCAGCCAAAGCAGCAGCAGTCAAACCCTTACAACAGGTTCATACTGTAAACCCCACAGAAAATACTGAAGATAGACTGAGACAAGCACAGGAAGATGCAGGAGAAGAGGAGAGGGACAGGTGGAAAAAGGAAGGGGCAGAAGAACAAGCAGGAATTTGGAAGAAAGATGGACTAATATGTCTACCTAGAGCCTGGTACCCGATTGTAGTTGGTGGACTGCACCACCCTACTCATGTGTCTGCAAATACAATGACACTACTGGCAAAGCAAGTCTGGTTGGCTCCAGGTTTTGACAACTATGCAAGAGACTATTGTGCTGCATGCGTTATATGCCTGGCACATAATCCCGGACAGACAACAAAGACCCCTATGAAGCACCACGTCCGACCTCTCTACCCGTTTCAGCGATTACAAATAGACTTTATCCAGCTGCCAAAAAGTAATGGGTATGAGTATGTGTTGGTGTGTGTGGACATGTTCTCGGGGTGGCCAGAGGCCTATCCAGTTCGGAAGGCTTCAGCTAAAAACACTGCTGTAAAGCTAGTTGCCGAACTGATACCCCGTTACGGTCTCCCTGAAGTGATCGAGTCAGATAGGGGTACTCATTTCACTGGAGAAATATTTCAAAATGTACTGAAAATGTTAGGTGTTGAAAGTCAGTTACACACTCCGTACCATCCTCAAAGTTCTGGAAAGGTGGAACGCATGAATGGAACTTTAAAATTAAAAATACAGAAAGCCATGGCTGAAACAGGAAAGCCTTGGACAGAATGCCTTCCACTGGCCCTTTACTCAATACGCAATACCCCAAGGGGTAAGACTAAACTGTCTCCATATGAAATTTTGTTTGGCAGGACTGCCAATTTAGGATGCTATTTTCCACAGCAACTTGTATTAAATATTGAGTCATTGACTTCTTATGTGCAAAATCTTCAGAAACAATTAACTAAGGTGCATGCACAAGTTTTTGCTTCCCTTCCAGATCCTGACAACACTGAAGGGAGTCACAAGTTGGAACCAGGTGATCAAGTCTATGTAAAAAGACACACCAGAAAGGCTCTTGAACCAAGATTTGACGGACCCTTCCAAGTCCTGTTGACAACACCTACATCAGTCAAGCTTGAAGGAAAGGCATCATGGATACACGCAAGTCATTGCAAGAAGTCTCGACCATAATCTTCTTATGGACACTAACATTCAGATTATGTAACAGTTGGACTCCAGGTAAAGAGATGTTGCAGAATACCGAGCTACAAAACAATAAGTTCAATACATCATGGTCTTGGACCAATAGTACACAGAATCGCACACAAGGACATTTTACTTGTCAAGCAAATACTGGATGCCCAGTAATGAATGTGCAGATTGGCGGGACAGGCAGAATCTTTAGAAGTAGTGACTATCATACATTGTATATAACACAGGTCAACAAAAAAAAAAAAAATTTCTGGTGTCCAAAATATTTTAATGAATTTGGGGTATTTTTGGGGTGCTGATTCTGAATATGCTATCAGTTTTGCCAGATTGGCTCAAGTTTTTGACATTTTTGGTATCTTATTTATAGCACTTGTTGGTAAATGCGACGCATCATCTCATTAATTTCTTTGGATTAGTACTTGAACTGAGCAGTTCTCAATATAGTTTTGTGTTAATTAGTGTTCTAAAAGTTTGTTCATAGCTTGATTTTTGCACTAACTTTATGTTGTTGTCTGTTTTCCAGTGAAAAGCATGAACTCATCAAGAAGAAGTTGTCTTAACGATCCAGACTCATTCTGTTACATTTGTGGTGAATACACACTGCCAAAACATAGAAGAAACATAACAGACTTCGTAAAAAAGTGTATTTTGCCTATTTTGGGGTTATGCTTGGGGACCAAGACAAGTTTTGGGCACCACACATAGTGTGCAAAGCATGTATCGAATTATTACGAAAATGAAGCAAAGGACAAAGAAAAAGCTTCAAATTTGGTGTTCCAATGGTGTGGAGAGAGCCAAAAAATCATCATGATGACTGTTATTTCTGTGCAGTGCAAGTGCAAGGATTCAATAAGCATAAGAAACGAAAATGGGAGTAACATGGAATCTGCAAGAAGGCCTGTCCCTCATTGTGAAGATGTGCCTGTACCTGTGTTTACCATAAATAACAGTCATCATGATGATTTTTTGGCTCTCTCCACACCATTGGAACACCAAATTTGAAGCTTTTTCTTTGTCCTTTGCTCCATTTTCGTAATAATTCGATACATGCTTTGCACACTATGTGTGGTGCCCAAAACTTGTCTTGGTCCCCAAGCATAACCCCAAAATAGGCAAAATACACTTTTTTTACGAAGTCTGTTATGTTTCTTCTATGTTTTGGCAGTGTGTATTCACCACAAATGTAACAGAATGAGTCTGGATCGTTAAGACAACTTCTTCTTGATGAGTTCATGCTTTTCACTGGAAAACAGACAACAACATAAAGTTAGTGCAAAAATCAAGCTATGAACAAACTTTTAGAACACTAATTAACACAAAACTATATTGAGAACTGCTCAGTTCAAGTACTAATCCAAAGAAATTAATGAGATGATGCGTCGCATTTACCAACAAGTGCTATAAATAAGATACCAAAAATCTCAAAAACTTGAGCCAATCTGGCAAAACTGATGACATATTCAGAATCAGCACCCCAAAAATACCCTAAATTCGATGAAATATCTTTGGCACCAAAAATGCTGTTGACCAGTGTAATAGAAGCCTATACAAATGGAAGTATTACAGTGAATATTACTTCCCTTAATACTACAAATACATGTATAAGATACAACAACACGCCGTCAATTACACAAATATATCGAGGTAATCAAGAAATGGTGGATGACTTAAGACAGCAGACCATAAATTTTGAGAAGGGAAGGTTAAGTACAACTCTTAATTTTACACTGTTCTCCGATAATGGACTCTATATGTGTATGAATGCTACCCCTATAAACGGAAGAGATAGTTTTGGAGTAACATTCCTAATATATACCACTCCCGAAGTGCTGGTAACTGCTGATAATCTCGTTCCAATACATAAAACCTGTACAAATGTCTCAGTACAAATGCAGAAATTTAGAGTACATTTCAAATTATCCTTTCCGCCCCTACCAGAATGTAAGGTTAGACAAAAACGAGAATGGTATAATACTATCCTAGGAGTAACAAGTACTGGTATGGGAGTCATGAACTCAGTACAAATGGAGGTTTTAGCAAACAAATGGAGTATGGCAGGGAGGAAAATGTCACAAGCCACAACACTCACTGCTCAATGGTTGCCTACCACTTATAGGATAGCTTCACACCAGTTAACTATTTCACAGTTTCTAAATCAAATGTATAACCAATCTTTATGGGACAGTATAGATAGAGGTACCAATTTGAGCAGTTTGATAAATTTCACCAGATGCGGGTTTGAAATTATGGATTATATACGGCAGAAAGATAAAGTACAGATCTCCCTAATGTCAGGGAATTTTAAGGTATGGGAGCGAATGTTCAACTTATCAGCACCAGATATATGGTTCGAAACGCAAGGCAAAAAGGCAGTATGTACAGATGAGTTTTGCAAGGTAAATTTCGACTATTATAAAGTAGTACAGAGTTCTACACAAACTATGTGTAAAATTGCGGTAATACCATTAATAGTAAAGAATGAATTCTGGTACCCTAAAATACAGGGTGAATATTTGGACCAGACAAACAAAACACATGATTTATCCCTATGTGAGCTTACAAACAAGGGATATGTGTGCGGAGCAGGAACTCCTGTGTATGAACCTTGTCTTTTACAACACAACACAAATATCTGCCCATTTCTTAGAGTCCCCGTCCAGTCTGTTAATACTTTTATGGAAATTGATGCACAACATATATGCATAGTTACCGGTAATCTGTCAGTAACAATGTATCTGAATATCTCTAATCCTTTCTCAGGATGTATTAATAATCTGACCTCTATTCGCTGGGAAGGTATAACTTATTTGTTTCTACCAAGTGTTGATGTAAACAGGGAAACCGAAATATATATATCAAAGTTAGACCTAGGAATACCCCCCAGCGTGCAATTAGATAAATTAAGGAGAATAATACAAGAATCAGAACAAACCCAGAAGTTTATAAATAACTTCGATCATACCCTCCAAAAGGTTCTCGTTAATGCTTACATAGATGCGGACAAGTTACTAACACTTTCCTCTTCTATCAAGGAGTTAACCGGACACCATTGGTATGATATTTTCTTAGGATGGTCTCCTACTGCACAACGCATTCTACAAGCATTATGTTATCCTTTGCTAATACTGATTATTGCGCTTATTTTGCTATCTCTTTGTAACATCTGTACTTTTTGCAAAACAAAGAAAAGGTTGCGAGAGTTAAACGGAAGAATTAATACTAGATTTGATTCTCTTATTGAATACAAGCGTGTACATGTGTAATACCAAATAAAGGCTTTGTCTTTGGCCCTGTGGTAATAAAAATAAAAGAATATGTCAAAGGGGGGAATTGTGGAGATCAGACTGAACCAAAAGAATCTATCGTGTCTTTCTCCTGTTAAATCTGGCTTACAACAGGAGAAACTTGAGCAAAGTTGACATTTCCTTTTATGGAAATAATTACGCACGCATTCCTTCTTGATATTGTAGCCTTTCACCTACATACCAGAGGTTGTAACTTATCACAGTATAGATCTGCTTTGTAAAAGAATGTGAAATATGAGCGCTTGTGCGCATGTCTGTAAAATGTCTAACTCTTTACTATATAAAGGAGGGGGAGAGCCCAGTGAGACAGATGTGCTCCAGGGCTACCTCTGTATATGATCACACAAACTCTGTGCTGCGTGTCATTTACTTGGTTACCTACATTCAGGAAGCCAGGGACGAGAAGGACTCAACACCCTTAATTGCTGTCTAGCTGCTTCTTACCTCCTCTTAACCCTTGAATGGCTCTGATCTTAGCTGTTTAACATGGATGTCCAGAGTTTGGCTTCCAGCCTGAGTAATCTCGCGGCAAAAGTTCAAAACATACAGGATTTTGTTGTTCACACTCCCATGTCTGAACCTAGAATTCCTATTCCAGAGTTCTTTTCTGGAGATAGATCTACCTTCCTGAATTTCAGGAACAATTGTAAATTGTTTCTTTCTTTAAAATCTCGCTCCTCTGGAGACCCTGCTCAACAGGTCAAGATTGTAATATCTTTCCTGCGGGGCGACCCTCAGAATTGGGCATTTGCATTGGCACCAGGGGATCCTGCATTGCTCAGTGTGGATGCGTTTTTTCTGGCATTGGGATTGCTCTATGAGGAACCTAACCTGGAGATTCAGGCTGAAAAGGCTTTATTAGCCCTCTCTCAGGGGCATGATGAAGCGGAAATATATTGTCAAAAATTTCGGAAGTGGTCGGTGCTTACTCAGTGGAATGAGTGCGCCCTGGCTGCAAACTTCAGAAATGGTCTTTCTGAGGCCATTAAGGATATTATGGTGGGGTTCCCTACGCCTACAGGTCTGAATGAGTCTATGGCTATGGCCATTCAGATTGATCGGCGTTTACGGGAGCGCAAACCCGTGCACCAGTTGGCGGTGTCTTCTGAACAGGCACCTGAGACTATGCAATGTGATAGAATTCAGTCCAGAAGTGAACGGCAAAATTATAGGCGGAAAAATGGATTGTGTTTTTATTGTGGTGATTCAGCTCATGTTATATCAGCATGCTCTAAACGCACAAAAAGGGTTGATAAATCTTTTGCCATTGCTACTCTGCAGCCTAAGTTCATTTTGTCTGTGACTCTGATTTTTTCACTGTCTTCCATTTCCGTCGATGCCTATGTGGATTCGGGCGCTGCCCTGAGTCTTATGGATTGGTCATTTGCTAAACGCTGCGGTTTTAGTCTGGAGCCTCTGGAAGTTCCTATTCCTCTGAAGGGAATTGACTCTACACCATTGGCTATGAATAAACCGCAGTACTGGACACAAGTGACCATGCGCATGACTCCCGTTCATCAGGAGGTGATTCGCTTCCTTGTACTGTATAATTTACATGATGTACTAGTGCTTGGTCTGCCATGGTTACAAACTCATAATCCTGTCCTGGACTGGAAAACAATGTCTGTGTTAAGCTGGGGATGTCAGGGGGTTCATGGTGATGCACCTCCGATTTCAATCGCTTCATCTACTCCTTCTGAGATCCCTGCGTTTTTGTCTGACTATAGGGATGTTTTTGAGGAGCCTAAGCTCAATTCGCTCCCTCCTCATAGAGAGTGTGACTGTGCTATAGAATTGATTCCTGGCAGTAAGTTCCCTAAGGGTCGTTTATTTAATCTGTCACTACCAGAGCATACTGCTATGCGGAATTATATTAAGGAGTCCTTGGAAAAGGGACATATTCGTCCATCTTCGTCCCCTCTGGGAGCAGGGTTTTTTTTCGTGGCAAAAAAAGATGGTTCCCTGAGGCCTTGTATAGATTATCGCCTTCTAAATAAGATTACAGTCAAATATCAGTATCCATTGCCATTATTAACTGATTTGTTTGCTCGCATTAAGGGGGCCAGGTGGTTCACTAAGATAGATCTTCGCGGTGCGTATAATCTGGTGCGGATAAAACAGGGTGATGAGTGGAAAACCGCATTTAATACGCCTGAGGGCCATTTTGAGTATTTGGTAATGCCTTTTGGACTCTCCAATGCTCCGTCAGTCTTTCAGTCCTTTATGCACAATATTTTCCGTGAATATCTGGATAAGTTTATGATTGTGTATTTGGATGATATTTTGGTGTTTTCTGATGACTGGGAGTCTCATGTTCTACAGGTCAGGAAGGTGTTTCAGGTTCTGCGGGCCAATTCTCTGTTTGTGAAGGGCTCAAAGTGTCTCTTCGGAGTCCAGAAGATTTCTTTTTTGGGGTACATTTTTTCTCCTTCTACTATTGAGATGGATCCCGTCAAGGTTCAGGCTATTTGTGACTGGACACAACCTACATCTGTTAAGAGCCTTCAGAAGTTCTTGGGGTTTGCTAATTTTTATCGTCGGTTCATTGCTAATTTTTCCAGTATTGTTAAACCTTTGACTGATTTGACTAAAAAGGGTGCTGATGTTGCTGATTGGTCTCCTGCGGCTGTGGAGGCCTTTCAGGAACTTAAGCGCCGGTTTTCTTCTGCTCCTGTGTTGTGTCAACCAGATGTTTCACTTCCTTTTCAGGTTGAGGTTGATGCTTCCGAGATTGGAGCGGGGGCGGTTTTGTCACAGAGAAGTTCTAATGGCTCGGTGATGAAGCCATGTGCATTCTTCTCTAGAAAATTCTCGCCCGCCGAGCGCAATTATGATGTGGGTAATCGGGAGCTTTTGGCCATGAAGTGGGCATTTGAGGAGTGGCGTCATTGGCTTGAGGGTGCTAAACATCGTGTGGTGGTCTTGACTGATCACAAGAATCTCATTTACCTTGAGTCTGCCAGGCGTTTGAATCCTAGACAGGCTCGTTGGTCGTTGTTTTTTTCTCGTTTCAATTTCGTGGTTTCATACCTGCCAGGTTCAAAGAATGTGAAGGCAGATGCTCTTTCCAGGAGTTTTGTGCCTGACTCTCCTGGAGACTCTGGGCCTACTGGTATCCTTAGGGATGGGGTAATATTGTCCGCCGTATCCCCAGACTTGCGACGTGCATTGCAGGAGTTTCAGGTGGATAAACCGGATCGTTGTCCCCCAGAAAGACTGTTTGTCCCGGATGATTGGACCAGTAGAGTCATCTCCGAGGTCCATTCTTCTGTGTTGGCTGGTCATCCTGGAATATTTGGTACTAGAGACTTGGTGGCCAGGTCTTTTTGGTGGCCTTCCTTGTCTAGGGATGTGCGTACCTTTGTGCAGTCTTGTGAAGTGTGTGCTCGAGCTAAGCCTTGCTGTTCTCGGGCCAGTGGGTTGTTGTTATCTTTGCCCATTCCGAAGAGGCCTTGGACGCACATTTCCATGGATTTTATTTCTGATCTCCCGGTTTCACAGAAAATGTCCGTTATCTGGGTTGTGTGTGACCGCTTTTCCAAGATGGTTCATTTGGTGCCCTTGCCTAAGTTGCCCTCCTCCTCTGAGTTGGTCCATTATTTTTTCAGAACGTGGTTCGTTTGCATGGGATTCCGGAGAATATCGTTTCTGACAGGGGATCCCAGTTTGTGTCTAGATTTTGGCGGACGTTTTGTGCCAAGATGGGCATTGATTTGTCTTTCTCGTCTGCGTTCCATCCTCAGACGAATGGCCAGACGGAGCGAACTAATCAGACCTTGGAAACTTATTTGAGGTGTTTTGTTTCTGCTGATCAGGATGACTGGGTTGCTTTTTTGCCACTGGCCGAATTTGCTCTTAATAATCGGGCTAGTTCTGCCATGTTGGTCTCTCCTTTTTTTTGTAATTCGGGGTTTCATCCTCGTTTTTCCTCTGGTCAGGTGGAGTCTTCGGATTGTCCTGGAGTGGACATGGTGGTGGACAGGCTACATCAGATTTGGAATCAGGTGGTGGACAATTTGAAGTTATCTCAGGAGAAGACTCAGCAGTTTGCTAATCGCCGTCGCCGCGTGGGTCCCCGACTTCTTGTTGGGGATTTGGTGTGGTTGTCTTCTCGTTTTGTCCCTATGAAGGTCTCTTCTCCTAAGTTCAAGCCTCGGTTCATCGGTCCTTATAGGATCTCGGAGATTCTTAACCCTGTATCTTTTCGTTTGGATCTCCCAGCATCGTTTGCTATTCATAATGTGTTCCATCGGTCGTTGTTGCGGAGGTATGAGGTGCCCGTTGTTCCTTCGGTTGAGCCTCCTGCTCCGGTGCTGGTGGAGGGAGAATTGGAGTATGTTGTTGAGAAGATCTTGGATTCTCGTGTTTCCAGACGCAAACTCCAGTATTTGGTTAAGTGGAAGGGTTATGGTCAGGAGGATAATTCCTGGGTGGTCGCCTCCGATGTTCATGCGACTGATTTGGTCCGCGCCTTCCATAGAGCTCACCCTGATCGCCCTGGGGGTTCTCGTGAGGGTTCGGTGACCCCTCCTCAAGGGGGGGGTACTGTTGTGGATTCTGTTTGTGGGCTCCCTCTGGTGGTTACTGCTGGTACTGGGTGACTTTGGTGGGTTGCGGCCTTTGGTTTCCACCTGTCCATCAGAGGCTGGGTGTTTCCTATTTTACCTGGCCTTTCTGTCATTCCCTTGCCGGCTATCAATGTGTTCAGATGTGCTCTGTTTGGTTCCTGCCTACCTGCTCCCAGATCTTTCAGGATAAGCTAAGTGCTGATTTTCAGTTGTTTGGTTTTTTGTCCAGCTTGCTTATTATGTCTCTATGCTAGCTGGTAGCTCTAGTGGACTGAGGTTCTCCCCATGTGCCATGAGTTGGCACATGGGTTCTTGTAATCTCAGGATGGTTTTTTTGATTAGGGTTTTTTGCTGACCGCTCAGTCCCCTTTTGTATCTTTCTGCTTTCTAGTTTACAGCGGGCCTCAATTTGCTAAAGCTATATATATCATCTCTATGTGTGTGCCTTCCTCTCATTTCACAGTCAATACATGTGAGGGGGCAACTATATCTTTTGGGGTTCATTCCTCTGGAGGCAAGTGAGGTCTTATTTTCTCTGCAGTACTAGTTAGCTCTTAGGCTGGTGCGTGGCATCTAGAACCAACGTAGGCACGCTCCCTGGCTATCTCTAGTTGCGTTTGTCAGGCGTAGGGCAGCGGTCAGCCCAGGTTCCATCACCCTAGAGCTCGTCCGTTATTTATTTGTACTTTGCTTGTCCTGTGCTATCCCTAGCCATTGGGGATTCATGACAGTGCACCTCCAGTCTTCGGTGGCGCACGCGCAGTATGCTTTGCCCTACTGCGGGCAAAGCCGAAAACATTACTGTGCATGCGCCCATGTACTATGTCTTGGAACACAGTGAAATACTTCCAGAACATAGTGCGTGGGCGAATGCGCAGTAATGCTTTTCGGCTTTGCCCGCAGTAGGGCAAAGCATACTGCGCATGCGCCCCCGAAGACAGCAGGCGCACGCGCCAACTATGGTGCACGCATAGTGCATGCACTAAACTATTGCGGAAAAAAGGGACGGACAGGGTGGAGAAATTACAAGAATACGCCGCCCATCTGACCGGTAACAACTCATTTTAATATCCCGCCAAATTGAGGTAACAGAGTCCCTTTAAGTAGCTCTGTAGTATTTCTACATAGTAACAGCAGATAAAAGTGAGCAGTGGTGGATATATTCTTATCTCCCCCACATGAAGCTGCGAACTCAATTGTCAACCATATTCAAGGGAAGAATTACAAGCCCCCAAAGACAAATCACTGGTAACACCAGTTGAACAATAACATTAATAATACCCTAAACATTACAAGCTAATATCTCTAAAATGGAGAAAAGAAACCAAAAACTAAAAGTAAGTTTTACTCAGCTCTACAATCACTATTTATTCGGACTCCCATGACAGCACTACGAGAGAGCGGATCCGCCCTTCGGGAACAGGAAACTACAGATACAAAAGGGCGGCACCTCTCTTACACATCAGTTGGTTTCCTGTTCCTATGGGGCTCGGTTCCTACAGGAAGACTTCGGATCCCAGGCCTGGCCAGTACACTCAGGTAGCGGGAGAAGTCCCCTACGTTGGCCAGTTCCTGGAAGTGCCAGTGGTCCTCGTTGGACGGCATGGCAGTGAGTGAGCAGCAGGGAGCGGGGTCCGGAGGACTGCCATCTCCAGTAAGAGCCTGTGCAGAGGTAAGTATACTCCCTATGTCTCAGCGGCTCCGGCGGTGCGACGAGTGCGGGGCTCTGCGCTCCACCAGATCTGGACGTGCCTGGAGGCATGGCCTGTTCCTTGGACATAAGAGGAGGGCTGTCCTCGGGCATTCATGACACATTCTGCATCTTGGGGTTGCCATGGTGATGTTGGGGGCAGGGCTGGGAGTGCATCCGGGTCACCGATGCCGGGGGGCGCTCGTTTGCACATGCGTGGTCCTTCTGGCAGCCGCCGGGGTCAGAAGACTCCAGAGCTCTGCACACGTGGGTCCCACCGTTCTGGGACCTGAGCACTGGCTGGGGGCAGGGGATTCTGGGGAGGGGCGAGGCATGACCTGCTGAACCGGATCCAGGGAGGGCATATATGGTAAACTCCACAGGGAGACCATGCTTCTGGCCCATTACTCATAATGGATGCAAGCGAGCAACAGCAGCAGCAGCCACTGCAGCAGGAGGAAGCAGCAAGCCAGCACGCTACACAGAAGCCTCAGGCCCGTCAAAAAACCCGGGATGGTAGAGGTCGGGGCCAATTGAGTGATCGATCCAGCCGCAGGAGCTCTTCCAGACGGGAGTCAGTGACGTGCTGAGAAATCCCTCCCTCGTGATCCAGTACCTATTTTCTGCAGGCACTGGTATTGATCTTCGTGAATGTTCACTCAGTGATGCAGCCTTCCCCTTATGTTTTCATTCTCTAGGGGAAGAAGTGCACAGTTAAGGCAAAGCACAAGGAATGCACCCTCTATGGATGCCCCCTACCGGACTCTTGTCCAAAAAAGTTATGTTCCCCCTGTGTCCAGCAGACGGTTAGGTCTCACGAAGGGTGAGCGGTGGAGCGGCAGTAGTTTCCAGGTTAGACTATATTGAATCTTGCTATCCCCCCATTATGTAATGCTGTAGATAAGCCCCCGATGTATCCTGAAAGATGAGAAAAAGAGGTTATATTATACCCGGGGTGGTCCCTTCAGATGGGCGTCACGATCCGGTCCGGGGCCTCCCATCTTCGTAGGATGACCTCCTCTTCTTGTCTTCATGCTGCGACTCTGGCATACTTTGTCTGCCCTGTTGAGGGCAGAGCAAATGTCAGGACTCTGAACATTTTTTACCTTTTGTGCATTACTGCCCTTTTCCAAGATGGTGTCTTTGGTCTCATGTACACTGTGTCTTCCTGCTATAAAACTCCACCCCAGCCTTCAGTCTGTGCTAGAGTATTCTGCCTTGCATCCAGCTCCTGACCTCGGATTACTCCCTGGCTATACACCTGCTCCTGTGAACCTATGTGGTGATACTGCTACTCTGCCCTGAGTTCCTGCTGCATACACAAGTTTCCAGTAATCCTCCTTCATCTGCTGCTCATGTTTACTTCATCTGCATTTGCTGGACATGTAAGCTGCTGCTGCTCTGCAATAACCTGAGACTATTAACCAGGCCTCCCTGGTTGAGCTAAGTTATGATTTGAACAGCCTTATAAGCACATCTATCTGTGTTTGGACTAAGACAAGGATTTATTTGTGTCAAGTATCCTCAAGAATACTGTGCTTCATAGACTTTCTGCTTGATTGCATTTCCCTCTGAAGTTTCCTATAGACTGCTAAGCTGCGTTTATTATTTGCACCAAGTGTTGTGGACTTGAGTTTTTGTCTGCACCTGTTTGAATCACCGTGTGATAATATAGACTTTACCACTTATAAAACTGTGTCCTGTAGTTGTCTTGTTCCACGCAAAGAGTCTCCTGAGTTATCCCCTATAATTATTACAGCAAAGTACTGCAGTGCGCAGGCGCTGGGAAAGGTCAGAGTATGCCTGTGCCAGAGCCGCAGTGTGAAGACAAGAAGAGGACGTCATCCTATGAAGATGGGAGGCTCTGGACCAGGACCGCGATGCCCATCGGATCGGACCTCCCGCCCAGGTGAGTACAATCTAACTTCTTTTTCACATCTTTCAGGATACATCGGCGGCTTATCTACAGCATTACAGAATGCTGTAGATAAGCCCCTGATGCCGGTAGGCTTAGCTCACCTTCGATTTTGCGGGTGACAGGTTCCCTTTAAAATATAAAGACAAAACGGTGACACCAATAAGTGAAAAACAATGGGGGGAGAAGGGTTTCGGTCACGATAATTCGTTAAATCTCAACCGAAAACAACCATCTCCCCTAGGACAAAACTGATTCCTCCTACAATGGCCAGGACCCAATCCATATAAGTACAGGCTATCATGTTGTGAAATATGAAAACATATACTCAATTATAAAATACACCATGTTCCAAATTATTATGCAAATTATATTTTTCTCAGATTTTCCTAAATGGTTGGTGCAAATGACAGTCAGTCTAATAAAAGTCTTCACCTGTTAGAGTATACATCGAATCTTATTGATGAAACCTCCCAATGATAACAGTATAATCTCCAAAATGAATAAAAACTCAAAATGCACTGTTCCAAATTATTAGGCACAGTAGAATTTCTAAACATTTGATATGTTTTAAAGAACTGAAAATGCTCATTTGTGGAATTTTCAGCATTAGGAGGTCACATTCACTGAACAAAAAAGCTATTTAACTCCAAAACATCTTAACAGGCCAAGTTACATGTTAACTTAGGAACCCTTGTTTGATATCACCTTCACAATTCTTGCATCTATTGAACTTGTGAGTTTTTGGAGAGTTTCTGCTTGTATTTCTTTGCATGAAGTCAGAATAGCCTCCGAGAGCTGCTGTTTTGATTTGAACTGCCTCCTACCCTCATAGATCTTTTGCTTGATGATACTCCAAAGATTCTCTATAGGGCTGAGGTCAGGGGAAGATGGTGGCCACACCATGAGTTTATCTCCTTTTATGCCCATAGCAGCCAATGACTCAGAGGTATCCTTTGCAGCATGAGATGGTGCATTGTCATGCATGAAGATGATTTTGCTCCTGAAGGCACGTTTCTGCTTTTTAGACCATGGAAGAAAGTGATCAGTCAGAAACTCTATATACTTTGCAGAGGTCATTTTCACACCTTCAGGAACGTTATAGGGCCCTACCAGCTGTTTCCCCATGATTCCGGCCCAAAACATGACTCATCCACCTCCTTGCTGACGTCGCAGCCTTGTTGGGACATGGTGGCCATCCACCAACCATCCACTACTCCATCCATCTGGACCATCCAGGGTTGCTCCACAATCATCAGTAAACAAGACTGTTTGGAAATTAGTCTTCATGTATGTCTTGGCCCACTGCAACTGTTTCTGCTTGTGAACACTGTTTAGGGGTGGCCGAATAGTAGGTTTATGCACGACAGCAAGCCTTTAAAGGATCTTACACCTTGAGGTTCGAGCTACTCCAGAGGCACCAGCAGCTTCAAATAACTTTGCTGCTTTATAATGGTATTTGGGCAGCTGCTCTCTTAATCCAATGAATTTGTCTGGCAGAAACCGTCCTCATTATGCCTTTATCTGCATGAACTCTGTCTGTGCTCTGTTTCAGTCACAAATCTCTTCACAGTATGATGATCACTCTTAGGTTTTTGTGAAATATCTAATGTTTTCATAACTTGTCCAAGGCATTGCACTATATAACGCTTTTCAGCAGCAGAGAGATCCTTTTTATTTCCCCTATTGCTTGAAACCTGTGGCCTGCTTAATAATGTGGAACATCATTTTTAAGTGGGTTTTCCTTTAATTAGAATCACATGGAAAACTAATTATCACATGTGTTTAAGATTGCTTTCAGTGATCCATTGAGCCCCGAGACACAATACCATCCGTGAGGTTATTTGAAAAACAAAACAATTAAATCCTATGTGCAAAAAAAAAAAAAAAAAAAAAGAGCATGAACCGCACATCCCAAAATCATACGTTGATCTAAAGCCGCTAGGCAAAAATTTAAATACTGAACATGAGGTTTTCAGTTTAACATTCTGATCAGACTGTATGAAGCCCACTGCCCCTTCACGGCAAACCTCGTAGTGGGTCCTAACGCCCTAACGGAGCGGAGCCGTGCGGCGACCACCGCCGCAGCGGCCATGCACCAGCAGAGCGGACGGCCTGTTGCCCCACAGCACCCATGCTGCGAGACTGAGTCCCCAAGACTCCAGACCGCGCCGCCCCACCAGCACAAAGCCACAGCAACAATGGCCGCCACACAGCACCAGCACCAAAATGAAGGGAGCATTTCAACTCACCTTCCTCCAGCTCTTCAGTGAGAGCCAAAATGGGCTAGACCCCTTACTTTGCAGTCTCCTGCTAATTAAAATCACCTGAGCCAAATGGGAGGAGTGCTGGTCCAAAACAAGACAAGTACATGCTATGTGCAAAAAAAAAAAAAAAAAAGAGCATGAACCGCACATCCCAAAATCATACGTTGATCTAAAGCCGCTAGGCAAAAATTTAAATACTGAACATGAGGTTTTCAGTTTAACATTCTGATCAGACTGTATGAAGCCCACTGCCCCTTCACGGCAAACCTCGTAGTGGGTCCTAACGCCCTAACGGAGCGGAGCCGTGCGGCGACCACCGCCGCAGCGGCCATGCACCAGCAGAGCGGACGGCCTGTTGCCCCACAGCACCCTTGCTGCGAGACTGAGTCCCCAAGACTCCAGACCGCGCCGCCCCACCAGCACAAAGCCACAGCAACAATGGCCGCCACACAGCACCAGCACCAAAATGAAGGGAGCATTTCAACTCACCTTCCTCCAGCTCTTCAGTGAGAGCCAAAATGGGCTAGACCCCTTACTTTGCAGTCTCCTGCTAATTAAAATCAAAAACAATTAAATCTTTATGACACTTAAATCCAATTTGCATAATAATTTGGAACATGGTGTACACGACAATGCAACCTGTCTGCATGTAACAAGGTAACAAAACATCTATGGCAACAGAGTAATACTGTCAATAGTAAATGATTCAATTAGCATCCATAGCGGTAGGGTGTCACCACCAGTAACAACAGATTAGACTGTGGAGACCTGTGAGTCGTAACCAGTGCCTTTCCCCCTCCCACCAATCAAGTAATGAAACACAGACAGTCCAAGATGGGTTGAACAGGTCGATCACAGTTTATTAATTACATAAACAGTGAAAGGCAATAACATTTCATAACGGGCCGATCGCGCCGAGCTCCTGTCCATGATCGACAGGTGAATTGGCCCAATGAGCGATTACGAACCTTTGCCCTTCTCCAGACAGAAAAATATCGAGGCCAATGTCTCTCAGGTGATCTCCGTCCGGTCTTAATAGTGCTGTGTTATCCCCTTGCAGCTGGTGGTGACGAATTATGATACCGCCTTTTCCTCTCACAAGTTTTCCAATCCGAATATTGAATTTCCTCCTTGTGCGCTCTGTGGCTTTTTTATCTCTTGCACCACGCCAGACGACCCGTGGTATCATCTCCGACCACACCAGTATCATATTCGTAAATAAACAGCCGAACCGTTCCATATTCGTTGTCATCCATTTGTACAGATCGGCTACCTTTTGCTTGCCTAGATCATTGCCACCCGCGCGTAGCACTATTATCACAGGACGTTTCGCCCTCCTTGCTATGTCAACCATCTCTTTGAACACTTGTTTCCATTGGAGGCCTCTGATACACCTCCAGTTCACTTCTAGGCCCGGGAGGCCAAGACTTGAACCTCCCGGACGCAGTTTGGCCCTTTTTTCCGCCCAGTAGACATAGGAATGTCCCACCACCCAAACTTCTACTCCTGTAAGAGACAACATATGTTAATTCAGCAAATCATGTCTTATGTATCTTGCGAAGCATGCGGACTTCCAACGATCCATTCTCTGCACCTCAGCCTCCGATACTCCTGCCCTAGCTGCTTCTGTGGCTGCCCCAATCCAGAATGAATGTGTTCCGTACTCCTTTGGATTAGCGCCGTTTTTTTCCAAGCATAGATTGAACATTGCCTGGAATTGGTACTTGGTCAGAGTAGCCTCGTTTGTATGAGTGAAGAAAAATCTACTTGCGTGTTTTATTACCGTGTATTTTTGAATGATTTTTAGTGGGCAAACTGGGCCATCTGTAGAGTTAACCAGGACCCATGCGCCCCTACCGGTGGGATCGCACTTGGATTTTCTCACTCGAATGCGCAGAGCGTCGCTGCATATGACTATGTCCTCATTAATTAGGCCTCCTTCTGACACGTTTTTTGACCGTGGTAGTAGTTCGCTAATGTGCAGCGCTCCGAAAAAGGCGATCGCAAAAGCTGCCGATATTAGGACCGCTTCGTATAGCGATGTGTAGACTGATGGGGATATCGAAATCATTTCATGCAATAGCCTCAATGAAATGGGGCGGTGACATTCTTGGCTTGTCTGAAGCTTTTTCCATCCGTTGCTTAATGAAAAACAACTTTGTTACGTCTGCCTATCCAAGTAGTTGAAAGAAAAAGGCTAACCCCGATAATTCCCATTACTCCCCGCTTTCCTTCAGCCGTAGTAGAAATTCCGCCGTCACCTCACCTCGTGTTCTGTCGCATTTATCAACGGGCCTACCCTTAATTATTGAGCTCCACTCCTCCCAAGCCTTGCCATAGACCTGCCAAGTAGCCGGCGAGGCACGGATTAGGGGCATCAGTGATTGGCTACTGTATCCCACAGGGATAGTGGACAATGAATACCCCGGGGTTGCACGTTGGGATGCTGGATTCTGAAAGCCTGCCAATTGGAAAATAACAGTGAGCTAATGATATTATCATCTACTTCCACCACAACGGTGACTCTACACCAAATATTGTTTTCCAGGCATATCAGCGCTAGCCGACGCAAGAGAGTGAGTATGGGCAAAGATGAGAATGACGTGATTTAGACTACTTGCCGGTTTCATATTTTTTGTTTGGAAACGAATGTTCATGTTTCTTAACTGATCGGCCCACATCTCGACAGCCGCCACAATTGCAAACATTTCCCAGTTTGATGTTGTCCATAGCTCCGGCCAATGGTATTTGCACCATTGGTTTTTGTAGATTGCTGCAAAACCCCTTTTTTTTGCTCCACCCTATTGCCAACCCTAGGTCCTTGCTTGCAGTCTCTTTCGCCATGACACATGTGTGACCGTTGTACAATTGCAGGAACATCTGTCATACTAGAACATCTGCTTTTAACGCACGAGTGAGCCTAATTCTGTGGCCTGGGCTGAGAAGTGCCCTTTGTTGCTAACGTTAATCTGCGTGAGAATGCTCTGCCGACCGACATTATGCAGCAGGTGAACATCAGTAGACCTACTAATGCCTGCATTTGCTGGAGGGTTACTTTGTTAACTACGCGAAAGCCTTCCAACATCTGCTGTGTTTTTTGTATTTGATCCGTCGATAAACGGAAAACCATCGAGTTGGTGTCTAATTCGATGCCTAAGAAAGGCAATACATTGCATGGTCCCTGTTTTTTTCGGGCGATAATGGTACGCCGAATTGCCGTGCGATAGCTTTGAATTTCTATAGTAGGTCGGAGCAGAGTTTAGAAATTCTGGGGCCGACGAACAAAAAATCGTCGAGGTAGTGAATTAGGGATTTTCCTGTTGCGATAGGTGTAGAATTAGCTCCTTTATCGCTGAGGTTATTATTATTATTTATTTATATAGCACCATTAATTCCATGGTGCTGTACATGAGAAGGGGTTACATCAAAATACAAATATCACTTTAAGTAAACAAAACTAAGAATGACAGACTGGTACAGAGGGAAGAGGACCTTGCCCTTGTGGGCTTACATTCTACAGGATTATGGGGAAGGAGACAGTAGGTCGAGGGTTGCAGTAGCTCCAATGGTGTTGAGGTGGCCGTGTGGTCTTTACAGGCTGTAAGCTTCTTTCAAGAAGTGGGTTTTCAGGTTTCTTTTAAAGGATCCAAAAAAGTGGATAACGGGATGTGTTGGGGCACTGAATTCTAGAGGATGGGTGATATACGGGAGAAGTCTTGGAGGCGATAAGGTGAGGAGCGAATAAGTGTGGAGGAGAGGAGGAGGTCTTGGGAGGACCGGATATTACGTGAGGGAAGATATTGAGAGATTAGTGTGGAAATATACGGATGAGAAAGATTATGGATGGCTTTGTAGGTCAGTGTTAGTAATTTAAACTGGATACGCTGGGAAATTGGGAGCCAGTGAAGGGATTTGCAAAGAGGTGAAGCAGGAGTTCAGCGAGGAGAGAGATTAGTCGGGCAGCAGAGTTAAGGATGGACTGGAGGGGTGCGAGAGTGTTAGAAGGTAGGCCACAGAGGAGTATGTTGCAGTAGTCGAGGCGGGAGATGATTAGGGTATGCACGAGCATTTTGGTAGAGTGTGGGTTGAGGAAAGGACGGATTCTGGAAATATTTTTGAGCTGGAGGCGACAAGAGGTGGCGAGAGCTTGGATGTGCGGTTTGAAGGACAGGGCAGAGTCAAGGGTTACTCCGAGGCAGCAGATTTTGGGGACAGGGGAAAGTGTGATTTCACTTATTTTAATAGATAGATCAGGTAGGGAAGATATGCGTGATGGGGGAAAGATAATGAGTTCAGATTTGTCCACATTGAGCTTGAGGAAGCGAGAGGAGAAGAAGGAGGATATGGCCGATAGACACTCTGGGATTCTGGACAGCAGAGCGGTGACATCTGGGCCAGAGAGGTAAATCTGAGTGTCATCGGCATATAGATGGTACTGGAAGCCATAGGACCTTATGAGTTGTCCATTGAGTTAGATCCATTTCTTTTAAGTTACCCCCGTAGCATAACAGTTCTTCGCTACCTTTGGAACACTCACAGCTGTGTGACTCTGGAGGAGTGTTAACCGATCCTGGAGGAAACCCAGCTCCCGCTGATGCTGACGGGGTGATGTCACAGGATGGGGAAACTCTGGATCCCACTACCGCGATGGGCTGGCTGATGCGTTGACTGGAAACCAGGGAAGCTTGAGAGGCGTACTCCTGGTTGTTAGCCAACGTTGTAGCACATGACGGACTGTCGTGCGCTCGAGCCTGATTACAACCATGTGATGGTGGAATTACTGCTCTGTCGTGTGCGACTGCATCGCAGCTGGCGTAGCTGGAAGCCGTGGGGATGGTTCTCCCCGGCTGATAGCCTTGGAGGTTGGCCAGGACTTATTGCGTTTGTCGCGTGCCCTGTATCGCCTGTTGTGAATTCTGCTCTTGGGTTCCCTCCGGTGGTTGCTGCTGGTAATGCAGTGTCCCTGGAATGTGGTTCTGCTCAGGTGTCCCTGCTTATTGCTGGCTTGCTGGGTATTTAAGTTTGCAGGATCCTTTAATCCTTGCCAGTTGTCCATTGCTCTCACATCTCTGCCTGGTTTCTCCTCTCTGCTGCCCAAATCAGTAAAGATAAGTTCTGGCTTTTGTTTTTGCAGTCCACATGCTGTGGGCCTTACAGTTCAGTGCATTTCATGTTTTTTCTTGTCCAGCTCAGTCTGTGTAAGGATTTATTCAGCCAAGCTGGAATCTCTGGAGATGCAGATATACCCTTCATATCTTTAGTTAGATGTGGAGTTCTTGTATTTTCTGTGGTGGATATTTTCTAGTGTTTTAATACTGACCGCACAGTATTCTATCCTATCCTTTCTATTTAGCTAGAGTGGCCTCCTTTGCTAAATCCTGTTTTCAGTCTCGGTATGTTTTTTCCTCTCCTCTCACAGTCAATATTCGTGGGGGGCTGTCTATCCTTTGGGGATTTTCTCTGAGGCAAGATAGTTTTCCCTTTTCTATCTATAGGGGTATTTAGTCCTCCAGCTGTGTCGAGGTGTCTAGGATCGGTAGGTACATCCCACGGCTACTTCTAGTTGTGGTGTTAAGTTCATGGTTTGCGGTCAGTACAGGTACCACCTTCTCCAGAGTACGTCTCATGCTGCTCCAAGGCCACCGGATCATAACAGTACAACTGGCCAACTATGAGTTAAATGCATCTCAGAAGAAGGGAAGGAAGCTTTTGAGACATTTTTTTTTCTGTAGTCTGCTTTGTCTTTCCTTCCCTCTTTACCTCTGCGTGGCTGAGGAGTTTTTTGCTAGCATGGATGTTCAGGGATTAGTTTCTCGTGAGGATCAGCTTGCTGCTAGGGTACAGGGTATTTCAGATTATATTGTTCAGACTCCGGTTTTAGAACCTAAGATTCCTACTCCTGATTTGTTTTTTGGTGACAGGTCCAAATTTTTGAGTTTTAAAAACAACTGTAAACTGTTTTTTGCTCTGAAGCCTCGATCCTCTGGTGATTCCATTCAGCAGGTTAAAACTGTCATCTCCCTGCTGCGTGGCGATCCTCAGGATTGGGCATTTTCCCTGGAATCGTGGAATCCGGCCTTGCTTAATTTTGACGCCTTTTTTCAGGCTCTAGGATTATTGTATGATGAACCAAATTCTGTGGATCAAGCAGAGAAGACCTTGTTGGCCCTGTCTCAGGGTCAGGAAGCGGCAGAATTGTACTGCCAGAAATTCAGAAAATGGTCTTTGTTGACTAAATGGAATGATTATGCTTTGGCGGCAATTTTCAGAAAGGGACTTTCTGAATCCATTAAAGATGTTATGGTGGGGTTCCCCACGCCTGTCGATCTGAGTGATTCTATGTCTCGGGCCATTCAGATTGATCGGCGCTTGCGGGAGCGCAGATCTGTGCGCGCTGTGGCATTGTCCTCAGAGCAGATGCCTGAGCCAATGCAGTGTGATAGGATTCTGTCTAAAACGGAACAGCAAGGATTCAGATGTCAAAATAGGTTGTGTCTTTATTGTGGTGATGTTTCTCATGTCATTTCGCTTTGTCCTAAACGTACAAAGAGGATCGCTAGTTCATTTACCATCAGTACTGTACAACCTAAATTTCTTTTATCTGTGTCCTTGATCTGCTCATTATCGTCAGTTTCTGTCATGGCGTTTGTGGATTCAGGCGCCGCTCTGAACTTAATGGACTTTGACTTTGCCAGGCGTTACGGTTTTTCTTTGCAGTCTTTGCAGAACCCTATTCCTTTAAGGGGCATTGATGCTATACCCTTGGCTAAAAATAAGCCTCAGTTTTGGACACAGGTGACCATGTGCATGGCGCCAGCCCATCAGGAAGAGTGTCAATTTCTGGTGTTGCATAATTTGCATGATGCTATCGTGCTGGGTTTTCCGTGGTTGCAGGTACATTATCCTGTGTTGGATTGGAAGTCTATGTCTGTGATTAGTTGGGGTTGTCAGGGGGTTCATAATGACGTCCCTTTGATGTCAATCTCCTCTTCTTCCTCTTCTGAAATTCCTGAGTTTCTGTCTGATTTTCAGGATGTATTCGATGAGCCCAAGTCCAGTGCCCTTCCACCGCATAGGGACTGCGATTGTGCGATTGACTTGATTCCAGGCTGTAAGTTTCCCAAAGGTCGACTTTTCAATCTATCTGTGCCTGAACATACCGCCATGCGGAGTTATGTTAAGGAGTCTTTGGAGAAAGGGCATATTTGGCCATCTTCTTCACTGTTGGGAGCGGGATTTTTTTTGTTGCTAAGAAGGATGGTTCCCTGAGACCTTGTATTGATTATCGCCTCTTGAATAAGATCACGGTCAAGTTTCAATACCCCTTGCCTCTGCTTTCCGATTTGTTTGCTAGGATTAAGGGGGCTAGTTGGTTTACGAAGATTGACCTTCGGGGGGCGTATAATCTTGTTCGTATTAAACAGGGTGATGAATGGAAAACTGCGTTTAATACGCCCGAAGGCCATTTTGAATACCTTGTGATGCCATTTGGCCTCTCTAATGCTCCTTCTGTTTTTCAGTCCTTCATGCACGATATCTTCCGGACCTATCTTGATAAATTCATGATTGTATATTTGGATGACATTTTGATTTTTTCCGATGATTGGGAGTCTCATGTGAAACAGGTCAGGATGGTGTTTCAAATCCTTCGTGATAATGCTTTGTTTGTGAAGGGGTCTAAGTGTCTCTTTGGAGTTCAGAAGATTTCTTTTTTGGGCTTCATTTTTTCTCCTTCATCTATAGAGATGGATCCAGTTAAGGTTCAGGCCATCCATGATTGGATTCAACCCACATCCGTGAAGAGCCTTCAGAAATTTTTGGGCTTTGCCAATTTTTATCGCCGTTTCATTGCTAACTTCTCCAGTGTTGTTAAACCCTTGACCGATTTGACGAAGAAAGGAACTGATGTGACGAATTGGTCCTCTGCGGCCGTCTTTGCCTTTCAGGAGCTTAAGCGCCGATTTACTTCTGCCCCGGTGTTGCGTCAACCAGATGTTTCTCTTCCGTTTCAGGTTGAGGTTGACGCTTCTGAGATTGGGGCAGGGGCCGTTTTGTCCCATAGGGATTCTGTTGGTTCCTTGTTGAAACCGTGTGCCTTCTTTTCCCCTAAGTTTTCGCCTGCTGAACGTAATTATGATGTCGGCAATCGAGAGCTGTTGGCTATGAAGTGGGCATTTGAGGAGTGGTGACATTGGCTTGAGGGAGCTAAGCATCGTATTGTGGTCTTGACCGATCATAAGAATCTGATTTACCTCGAGTCTGCCAAATGGCTGAATCCTAGGCTCCTGTTTCGATTTCGTGGTTTCGTATCTTCCGGGTTCTAAGAATGTTAAGGCTGATGCCCTCTCCAGGAGTTTTTTGCCTGATTCTCCTGAGGTCCTTGAACCGGTCGGCATTTTGAAAGAGGGGGTGGTCCTTTCTGCTATTTCCCCTGATTTACGACGGGTTCTTCAGGAATTTCAGGCTGATAAACCTGACCGTTGTCCAGTGAGGAAACTGTTTGTTCCAGATAGATGGACTAGTAGAGTGATTTCGGAGGTTCATTGCTCTGTGTTGGCTGGCCATCCTGGTATTTTTGGTACCAGAGACCTGGTTGGTAGATCCTTTTAGTGGCCTTCTTTGTCGCGTGATGTGCGTTCTTTTGTGCAGTCCTGTGGGACTTGTGCAGGGGCCAAGCCTTGTTGTTCCCGTGCTAGTGGTTTGCTTTTGCCATTGCCGGTCCCTGAGAGGCCTTGGACGCATATTTCTATGGATTTCATTTCTGATCTTCCTGTTTCCCAGAGGATGTCGGTTATCTGGGTTGTTTGTGACCGGTTGTCTAAGATGGTTCATTTGGTGCCTTTGCCTAAATTGCCTTCCTCTTCTGATTTGGTTCCGTTGTTTTTCCAGCATGTGGTTCGTTTGCATGGTATTCCAGAGAATATTGTGTCCGACAGAGGTTCCCAGTTTGTTTCTAGGTTTTGGTGAGCCTTTTGTGCTAGGCTGGGCATTGATTTGTCTTTCTCTTCCGCATTCCATCCTCAGACAAATGGCCAGACCGAGCGAACTAATCAGACCTTGGAGACTTATTTGAGATGCTTTGTGTCTGCTGATCAGGATGATTGGGTGGCATTTTTGCCTTTGGCCGAGATTGCCCTTAATAATCGGGCTAGTTCGGCTACTTTGGTTTCGCCCTTCTTTTGTAATTTTGGTTTTCATCCTCGTTTTTCTTCGGGGCAGGTTGAGCCTTCTGACTGTCCTGGTGTGGATTCTGTGGTTGACAGGTTGCAGCAAATTTGGGCTCATGTGGTGGAAAATTTGGTGTTGTCTCAGGAGGAGGCGCAACGTTTTGCTAACCGTCGTCGATGTGTTGGTTCCCGGCTTCGGGTTGGGGATCTGGTCTGGTTGTCTTCCCGTCATGTTCCTATGAAGGTTTCTTCCCCTAAGTTTAAGCCTCAGTTTATTGGTCCGTATAGGATTTCTGAGATTATTAATCCTGTGTCTTTTCGATTGACCCTTCTGGCCTCTTTTGCTATCCATAATGTCTTCCATAGATCCTTGTTGCGGAAATATGTGGTACCCGTTGTTCCTTCGGTTGATCCTCCAGCCCCTGTGTTGGTTGATGGGGAGTTAGAGTATGTAGTTGAAAAGATTTTGGATTCTCGCTTTTCGAGGCGGAAGCTTCAGTACCTGGTCAAATGGAAGGGTTATGGCCAGGAGGATAATTCTTGGGTTTTTGCTTCTGATGTCCATGCTGCTGATTTGGTCCGGGCCTTTCATCTGGCTCGTCCTGATCGTCCCGGTGGCTCTGGTGAGGGTTCGGTGACCCCTCCTCAAGGGGGGGTACTGTTGTGAATTCTGCTCTTGGGTTCCCTCCGGTGGCTGCTGCTGGTAATGCAGTGTCCCTGGATTGTGGTTCTGCTCAGGTGTCCCTGCTTATTGCTGGCTTGCTGGGTATTTAGCTTTGCAGGATCCTTTAATCCTTGCCAGTTGTCCATTGTTCTTGGAGGATTCACATCTCTGCCTGGTTTCTCCTCTCTGCTGCCCAAATCAGCAAAGATAAGTTCTGGCTTTTGTTTTTGCAGTCCACATGCTGTGGGCCTTACAGTTCAGTGCATTTCATGTTTTTTCTTGTACAGCTCAGTCTGTGTAAGGATTTATTCAGCCAAGCTGGAATCTCTGGAAATGCAGATATACTCTTCATATCTTTAGTTAGATGTGGAGTTTTTGTATTTTCTGTGGTGGATATTTTCTAGTGTTTTAATACTGACCGCATAGTATTCTATCCTATCCTTTCTATTTAGCTAGAGTGGCCTCCTTTGCTAAATCCTGTTTTCAGTCTGCATATGTTTTTTCCTCTCCTCTCACAGTCAATATTCGTGGGGGGCTGTCTATCCTTTGGGGATTTTCTCTGAGGCAAGATAGTTTAGTTTTCCCTTTTCTATCTATAGGGGTATTTAGTCCTCCGGCTGTGTCGAGGTGTCTAGGATCGGTAGGTACATCCAACGGCTACTTCTAGTTGCGGTGTTAAGTTCAGGGTTTGCGGTCAGTACAGGTACCACCTTCTCCAGAGTACGTCTCATGCTGCTCCAAGGCCACCAGATCATAACAATCGCCCCTCTGGACTCTGCGACGTGTCGGACCCTTCAGATGTGGCTGATGAAAGCCATCCTGAGGCCCGCGATCTGCGGCAGCTCCTATGCGAGCTGTGTCTGTAATGGGAGAGAAGTTTAGAGGGGTAGCGCGAATGGTGACGGGAGGTGCCAGAGGAAGATTGAGAGGACGTGTGGCATCTACGCCTGGGTCTGCTGCTACTATGCAGTGTATCGGGGGATTATATCGGCTCCCAGCAGGGGGTTATTGGCCATAGTGAGTACAGTCCTGCTGCTTATTAGCGGGGTTATGAGGTAATTGAACTCAGTCCCATTGCTGGGATATGGCGGGCAGGGGTTAACTGGACGTCTTTATTATGTACTTGGGCTGTGGGGGAGGTGTAAGTGTTAATGTGCTTGGTGCCATTACTGATACGTTACAGTAATCTGCATGTTGCAGCTGTGACATCATATTGATTATTCCAGCGTAAGAATACCTTCAACTATAACAAAATAATTAGAGCACTAGAAAGGTAATATAATGGTATCCAAATCAATACTAATAGAAAACTTGTTCAACGTGAAAGTAGATATAAACATACAAAAAAGCCACGCAACTCAGAACGATAGTAGAAAACTTTATTAAACAACATTAAAAGTCAGATTAAAATCTTATAGCCAATAGTGCTTTTAGTGAGCCAAGAATAGTAACAAGAGGCGTCACCATTAGGTGGGCAAAGTAATTATAGGACGTAATCACAGGACATACTACAATAAGATTAATGAGGATAATGAATCAAAGACAGTGGGGATGAATATACACATGCAAAATAGTGCCTACTTAAATCCAAAGTGGATCCTCCAATGCTATGGTCCATAAATCCTCAGTATGCAGAAAATAACAGGTATGAACTCTGGACCATGAATCCTCAAACAAGCATAATATAAAGCCTAGAGGTAGAAATGCCTAGAACTAAGTCCCAACTACCAGAGTTCACAAATCCCTACTATACAACTGTAACCAATCCATGTAGTCAGTACAAAAGTGAATAAAAATAGATAAATCTTACCAACACCTGTATGGAGACTGTTATGGTTCTCAATGGCAAGAGAACATAGCCCAGCAAACATAGAACTAGCTCTTGGAAGGATGGAAACTAAACTGACCATGAACTAAACCTGCCGCACAACTAACAGTAGCCGGGTAGCGTAGCCTGCGTTTTATCCCTAGACGCCCAGCGCCGGCCGGAGGACTAACTAATCCTGGCAGAGGAAAATATAGTCCTGGCTCACCTCTAGAGAAAATTCCCCAAAAGGCAGACAGAGGCCCCCCACAAATATTGGCGGTGATTTTAGATGAAATGACAAACGTAGTATGAAAATAGGTTTAGCAAAATTGAGGTCCGCTTACTAAATAGCAGGAAGACAGAAAGGACACTTTCATGGTCAGCTAAAAGCACTATCAAAACACCATCCTGAAATTACTTTAAGACTCTAGTATTAACTCATAACATCAGAGTGGCAATTTCAGATCACAAGAGCTTTCCAGACACAGAAACGAAACTACAGCTGTGAACTGGAACAAAATGCAAAAACAAACAAGGACTAAAGTCCAACTTAGCTGGAAGTTGTCTAGAAGCAGGAACATGCACAGAAAGGCTTCTGATTACAATGTTGACCGGCATGGAAGTGACAGAGGAGCAAGGCTAAATAGCGACTCCCACATACTGATGGAAAACAGGTGAACAGAGAGGATGATGCACACCAGTTCAATTCCACCAGTGGCCACCGGGGGAGCCCAAAATCCAATTTCACAACAGGAGACGCCACAGCCCCTATGCGCATTTCGGCAAGGTGCCTTCCTCAGGGGGAGTGGCATCACAACTAAAACATGCCCGTTTTATATGGGTAATGGCCAATGAGAATAGAGTGTCATTGGGCACATGACCGGAAATGGGGCCGCAAAGAATGCCGGTATTTGTAGTGAAAGCTAGGCTAGATAATTTAGCAGCGGCGCATGTGACCCGGCATGTCCCCGCCCAATGAAGTCAGCGAGCAAGTCACAAAAATAAAGTGTCATTGGGCACATGGCCAGAAGAAGGATCGCGAAGGATGCCGGTATTTGTAGTAAAGACTAGACCTGATAGTAAACAGCGGCATATGTGACCCGGCGTGCCTCCGCCTAGCAAGGTCAATGGGTGCATCAAGAGAATAAGGTGTCATTTAGGCATATGACCGGAAGAAGGATCGCAAAGAATGCCGATGTTTGTAGTAAAAGACAGGCTTGATAATAAGCAGCGGCGCATGTGACCCGGCATCCCCCGCCCAGCGAAGTCTGCGAGTGCGTCATGGACGGAGGCGGAACACCGAGGAGATGCCACCAGGAACACGCAAAAAAAGCGTGAACGTGGAGCACCCCCCCGACCTCCGCCCCCGGCCACGGATAGACACCGTCGCCGGCAACGTCAGCAGGAGTGCCAGTGCACATGCGCACAGAAGTATCAGGGGCCAAATATAGATTATAAAGAATAAACAATAAATTAAAAAGCAAGCACCATCTCATAATCATAACTTAGAGGATCTACAGCATAGGGTAGGATCTACAGCATAGCCACATATCTGTATTTCTGCATTGACTAGTGTATATTATTACAAAAAACACCATAATTATGACTGTGAAACAAAGTAGATATTACAGACAGATATGTATACAACTCACCGTAAATTAAAAAAAAAAAGAAAAGAAAAAGGGGAAAATGTGCTAAACCAAACAGAATACCACAAACCATGATGACACCAAAATAAAAGTGAGAAACAGTGCGTGGATAACAAGACCAAAGACTTTAATAAATATTATATAGTATATAGTCATATCATAATAGTGCATATAGCCATAGTATGTGCATATATATCAGGTGCGCTATACGTATACACAAGAGTGATAAAAGACGGTGACTAGGATCGAAATATCCTCAAAGAGGAACATCGATATATAAGAAAAACGATATGAAGCAGAAGAAAGTGAAGAGCGGTGCTAAATAATGTACCAAATAAACGTTCATAAATTATATATACATAATCATGCCTATTCGTACACAAAATCATATGCCTGCATATATGTTGCTTACAACATATATACACCAAAGGGTATACATCAAAAGGTGACAGACACAAGTCTGTATTAAAAATATACCACAGAAGGATTCATCAATATCAAACATGGTAAATATTATACAAATAAGAAGACATCATATACAATAGAGGATTGTGACAATCTACGTGCAAAAACACAAATGAAAAGCATATGACAAAAGGCATACTGCAGTGTAAGTTATAAGATAAAAAGTAAGTGATGCAAACAATGCAGAAAAATGATAAAACTATACATAAACATATAGAGTCCATTAGGAATCAAGGACATGAGCGTTAACAAATCAACATGTGCAACGTGGTCCAAGCTTCCATTATTGTCGCTGAATACAATCCCATAGGTAGACATTTGGTTCTGTGACGATTATTCATCCGATATTCCTGCTTCGATATGTTGGGAAAAAGATGTATAACAACGAGGCCATGGTCATACTAAAAGGGCATGTAAAGTAACACAAATTAGTATAGAGATAAAAACATAAAAAACATAAAAAGCAAACATAAATTAAAAACAGAAAGATGCCAATATTAAAAACTCATATACATATTATATATATACACTCACCGGCCACTTTATTAGGTACACCTGTCCAACTTCTTGTTAACACTTAATTTCTAATCAGCCAATCACATGGCGGCAACTCAGTGCATTTAGGCATGTAGACATGGTCAAGACAATCTCCTGCAGTTCAAACCGAGCATCAGTATGGGGAAGAAAGGTGATTTGAGTGCCTTTGAACGTGGCATGGTTGTTGGTGCCAGAAGGGCTGGTCTGAGTATTTCAGAAACTGCTGATCTACTGGGATTTTCACACACAACCATCTCTAGGGTTTACAGAGAATGGTCCGAAAAAGAAAAAAAATCCAGTGAGCGGCAGTTCTGTGGGCGGAAATGCCTTGTTGATGCCAGAGGTCAGAGGAGAATGGGCAGACTGGTTCGAGCTGATAGAAAGGCAACAGTGACTCAAATCGCCACCCGTTACAACCAAGGTAGGCCTAAGAGCATCTCTGAACGCACAGTGCGTCGAACTTTGAGGCAGATGGGCTACAGCAGCAGAAGACCACACCGGGTACCACTCCTTTCAGCTAAGAACAGGAAACTGAGGCTACAATTTGTACAAGCTCATCGAAATTGGACAGTAGAAGATTGGAAAAACGTTGCTTGGTCTGATGAGTCTCGATTTCTGCTGCGACATTCGGATGGTAGGGTCAGAATTTGGCGTAAACAACATGAAAGCATGGATCCATCCTGCCTTGTATGGAGCATCTTTGGGATGTGCAGCCGACAAATCTGCGGCAACTGTGTGATGCCATCATGTCAATATGGACCAAAATCTCTGAGGAATGCTTCCAGCACCTTGTTGAATCTATGCCACGAAGAATTGAGGCAGTTCTGAAGGCAAAAGGGGGTCCAACCCGTTACTAGCATGGTGTACCTAATAAAGTGGCCGGTGAGTGTATATATATATATATATATATATATATATATATATATATATATATATATATATATATATATATATATATACACATACACATATATATAAGTTAATTGCACGAGGTCAGGAATCTAAATGAACGGAGCGAAGCTAAGGGATTCGTGCGTAGGGTCCAGATCCACTTAGCTTCTTTTTGAGCTAAACGGCGGCTAAAATTACCCACACGAAGATTAGAAATAATATGGTCAATACCCTTGACTCGAAGGACAGATGGATCACAGGCGTGATGTTGCTTAAAATGTCTTGGAATTGTCTTTAGTTGTTCCAAATCATCTACTTTAGCTGCTGCAATAATATCACGCACATGCTCCCCAACTCTAATTTTCAAAGCACGTGTAGTCAGGCCTATATAAATTAGGGGCAGGTAGCGTGATAAACTACCGTTTGTGTGGAACAGTTAATTGAGTGCGTAATTACAAAGGTACGTCCTGTGAACGTCAAGATTGGGTTCCTCGTAAAGCAATCCGAGCGCCAGAAAAAACGCATCAATATTTGCCAATGCCGGATCTCCTGGCGCTAGCGAGAAGGCCCAATCCTGAGGGTCGCCCCGTAAGAAAGAGATAACAATTTTAACTTGCTGAGCTGAGTCTCCAGATGAACGGGGTCTCAGAGATAGAAACAATTTACAATTATTCCTGAAATTCCTAAACTTAAATCGGTCTCCAGAGAACAGTTCAGGAATAGGTATTTTAGGTTCAGACATTGGACTACTGGTAACAAAATCTTGTATGCCCTGCACACGAGCAGCAAGCTGATCCACACTTGTAATCAAGGTCTGGACATTCATGTCTGCAGCACACTCAAGCCACTCAGAGGTAAAGGGGAGGAAGAAAGAGAGGAAAAAAAAAACCTCAGAATTTCCTTTCTTATTATCCCACTTCTGCAATGCATTAAACATTCAACTTTGGCCTGGCATACTGTTATGACCCCAATGGCAGAGGGTCTCAAAAGTACATACCAAGTCTGCAAACATAACAAACCAGCTCATAGGGCAGTGGTAACTAGGCTAACCGTATATCTAATCCTAGCACCACAAATAGCAGCAGCCGGGGAACGTGCCTACGTTGGTTCTAGACGTCTCGCGCCAGCCGGAGAACTAACTAACCCTAGAAGGGAAAAGATAGACCTTTCTTGCCTCCAGAGAAAAGACCCCAAAAGTTGGATACAAGCCCCCCACAAATAATAACGGTGAGGTAAGGAGAAAAGACAAACGTAAGAATGAACTAGATATTTAGCAAAGAGAGGCCCACTGACTAATAGCAGAATATAGTAAGATGACTTACACGGTCAGCAAAAACCCTATCAAAATTTCCACGCTGGATATTCAAGAACCCCCGAACCGTCTAACGGCCCGGGGGGAGAATACCAGCCCCCTAGAGCTTCCAGCAAAATCAGGAATCACATTTAGTACAAGCTGGACAGAAAATAAGAGCAATACAAGTAACCAAAAAACAAGGAAGCAGGACTTAGCTTAATTTTGCAAGAACCAGGACCAGCAGACAGGAGCAAACAGAAAGGATCTGATTACAACGATGCCAGGCACTGGACTGAGAATCCAGGAAGCTTATATAGCAACACCCCTGGACTAACGACCCAGGTGGGTGCCAAACTGAGGAAAGACAATCCCAGAGTCATATCACCAGTGACCACAAGAGGGAGCCAAAAAAGTCTAATTCACAACAGTACCCCCCCTTTAAGGAGGGGTCACCGAACCCTCACCAAGACCACCAGGGCGATCAGGATGAGCAGCATGAAAGGCACGAACCAAGTCGGCCGCATGCACATCAGAGGCAACCACCCAGGAATTATCCTCCTGACCATAGCCCTTCCACTTGACCAGATACTGAAGCCTCCGCCTGGAGAGACGAGAATCCAAGATCTTCTCCACCACGTACTCCAACTCGCCCTCAACCAACACCGGAGCAGGAGGCTCAACAGAAGGAACCACAGGTACAACGTACCGCCGCAACAAAGACCTATGGAACACGTTGTGAATGGCAAACGACACCGGAAGATCCAAGCGAAAGGACACAGGATTAAGGATTTCCAATATCTTGTAAGGACCGATGAAGCGAGGCTTAAATTTAGGAGAGGAGACCTTCATAGGAACAAATCGAGAAGACAGCCATACCAAATCCCCAACACGAAGTCGGGGACCCACACCGCGGCGGCGGTTGGCAAAACGCTGAGCCTTCTCCTGTGACAACTTTAAGTTGTCCACCACATGATTCCAGATCTGCTGCAACCTATCCACCACGGAATCTACCCCAGGACAGTCAGAAGGCTCCACATGTCCCGAGGAAAAACGGGGATGGAAACCAGAGTTGCAAAAAAAAGGCGAAACCAAAGTAGCGGAACTAGCCCGATTATTAAGGGCAAACTCAGCCAACGGCAAGAAGGTCACCCAATCATCCTGATCTGCAGAAACAAAACACCTCAAATAAGCCTCCAGAGTCTGATTAGTTCGCTCCGTTTGTCCTTTAGTCTGAGGATGAAAGGCAGACGAAAACGACAAATCAATGCCCATCTTAGCACAAAAGGATCGCCAGAACCTGGAAACAAACTGGGATCCTCTGTCAGACACAATATTCTCAGGAATGCCGTGTAAACGAACCACATTCTGAAAGAACAAAGGAACCAGATTGGAAGAGGAAGGCAGCTTAGGCAAAGGTACCAAATGGACCATCTTGGAAAAGCGATCACATACCACCCAGATGACAGACATGCCCTGAGACACCGGAAGATCTGAAATGAAATCCATGGAAATGTGTGTCCAAGGCCTCTTCGGGACAGGCAAGGGCAAGAACAACCCGCTGGCACGAGAACAGCAAGGCTTAGCTCGAGCACAAGTCCCACAGGACTGCACAAATGACCGCACATCCCGTGACAAGGAAGGCCACCAAAAGGACCTAGCCACCAGATCTCTGGTGCCAAAAATTCCCGGATGCCCTGCCAACACCGAGGAATGAACCTCGGAAATGACTCTGCTGGTCCACTTATCAGGAACAAACAGTCTGTCAGGTGGACAAGAGTCAGGTCTACCAGCCTGAAATCTCTGCAACACACGTCGCAAATCCGGAGAAATGGCTGACAAGATAACTCCCTCTTTAAGAATACCAACTGGTTCTACGACTCCAGGAGAGTCAGGCACAAAGCTCCTTGAAAGAGCATCAGCCTTCACATTCTTTGAACCTGGTAAATACGAGACCACAAAGTCAAAACGGGAGAAAAACAATGACCAGCGGGCCTGTCTAGGATTCAGGCGTTTAGCAGACTCGAGATACATCAGATTTTTGTGATCAGTCAAGACCACCACACGATGCTTAGCACCCTCGAGCCAATGACGCCACTCCTCAAATGCCCACTTCATGGCCAACAACTCCCGATTGCCAACATCATAATTCCGCTCAGCAGGCGAAAACTTCCTAGAGAAAAAGGCACATGGTCTCATTACAGAGCAACCAGGGCCTCTCTGCGACAAAACGGCCCCTGCCCCAATCTCAGAAGCATCCACTTCAACCTGAAAGGGCAGTGAGACATCAGGCTGGCACAAAACAGGCGCCAAAGTAAACCGGCGCTTCAACTCTTGGAAAGCTTCCACGGCTGCAGGAGCCCAGTTAGCAACATCAGAACCTTTCTTGGTCATATCCGTCAAAGGTTTAACAACGCTAGAAAAATTAGCGATAAAACAACGGTAGAAGTTAGCAAAACCCAAGAACTTCTGAAGACTTTTAACTGACGTGGGCTGAGTCCAATCATGAATAGCTCGGACCTTGACTGGGTCCATCTCCACCGCAGAAGGGGAAAAAATAAACCCCAAAAAGGGAACCTTCTGTACTCCAAAGAGACACTTTGAGCCCTTAACAAACAAAGCATGCTCACGCAAAACCTGAAACACCATCCTGACCTGCTCTACATGCGAGTCCCAATCATCAGAAAAAAACAGAATATCATCCAGATAAACAATCATAAATTTATCCAGATACTTCCGGAAAATATCATGCATAAAGGACTGAAACACTGAAGGAGCATTAGAGAGCCCAAAAGGCATCACCAAGTACTCAAAATGACCTTCGGGCGTATTAAATGCAGTTTTCCATTCATCTCCCTGCTTAATGCGCACAAGGTTGTACGCACCACGAAGATCTATCTTGGTGAACCACTTGGCACCTTTAATCCGGGCAAACAAGTCCGACAACAGAGGCAAAGGATACTGAAATTTAACAGTGATTTTATTCAGAAGCTGATAGTCAATACAAGGTCTCAAAGATCCGTCCTTCTTGGCCACAAAAAAGAATCCCGCACCAAGAGGGGAAGAGGATGGACGGATATGCCCCTTCTCCAGAGACTCCTTGATATACGAACGCATTGCGGTATGCTCAGGTACAGACAGATTAAATGGTCTTCCCTTAGGAAATTTACTACCTGGAATCAAATCTATGGCGCAGTCACAGTCCCTATGAGGAGGCAGAGCACTGGACCTGGACTCGCTGAATACATCCTGATAATCAGACAAATACTCAGGAACTTCCGAAGGAGTAGAGGAAGCAATAGACACTGGCGGGGAATCACCATGAATTCCCTGACAGCCCCAACTTGACACAGACATTGCCTTCCAATCCAAGACTGGATTATGGGTCTGTAACCATGGCAGACCCAAAACGACCAAATCATGCATTTTATGCAGAACAAGAAAACGAATCACCTCCCGATGTTCAGGAGTCATGCACATGGTTACCTGTGTCCAAAACTGCGGTTTATTTTCCGCCAATGGCGTAGCATCAATACCTCTAAGAGGGATAGGATTTACCAAAGGCTCAAGAACAAAACCACAGCGCTTGGCAAATGACAGATCCATAAGACTCAGGGCAGCACCTGAATCCACAAACGCCATAACAGGGTAGGAAGACAATGAGTAAATTAAAGTCACAGACAAAATAAATTTAGCAAATTACCAATGGCGACAGGGCTAACAACCCTTGTTAGGCGTTTAGAGCATGCTGATATAACATGTGTAGAATCACCACAGTAAAAACACAACCCATTCTGACGTCTATGATTTTTCCGTTCATTTCTAGTCTGAATTCTATCACATTGCATTAAATCAGGTGTTTGTTCAGACAACACCACCAGAGGATTAGCAGTTTTGCGCTCCCGCAAACGCCGGTCAATTTGAATAGCCAGCGCCATGGAATCATTCAGACTTGTAGGAATGGAGAAACCCACCATCACATTCTTAATGGCTTCAGAAAGGCCATTTCTGACATTTGCGGCCAGAGCACACTCATTCCACTGAGTAAGCACGGACCATTTCCGAAATTTTTGGCAATACACTTCAGCTTCATCCTGGCCCTGAGAAATAGCCAGCAAGGCTTTTTCTGCCTGAATTTCAAGATTGGGTTCCTCGTAAAGCAATCCGAGCGCCAGAAAAAACGCATCAATATTTGCCAATGCCGGATCTCCTGGCACTAGCGAGAAGGCCCAATCCTGAGGGTCGCCCCGTAAGAAAGAGATAACAATTTTAACTTGCTGAGCTGAGTCTCCAGATGAACGGGGTCTCAGAGATAGAAACAATTTACAATTATTCCTGAAATTCCTAAACTTGAATCGGTCTCCAGAGAACAGTTCAGGAATAGGTATTTTAGGTTCAGACATTGGACTACTGGTAACAAAATCTTGAATGCCCTGCACACGAGCAGCAAGCTGATCCACACTTGTAATCAAGGTCTGGACATTCATGTCTGCAGCAAGCACAAGCCACTCAGAGGTAAAAAGGAGGAACAAAGAGAGGAAAAAAAAAAAAAAAAAACTCAGAATTTCCTTTCTTATTATCCCACTTCTGCAATGCATTAAACATTCAACCTTGGCCTGGCATACTGTTATGACCCCAATGGCAGAGGGTCTCAAAAGTACATACCAAGTCTGCAAACATAAAAAAAACAGCTCATAGGGCAGTGGTAACTGGGCTAACCGTATATCTAATCCTAGCACCACAAATAGCAGCAGCCGGGGAATGTGCCTACGTTGGTTCTAGATGTCTCGCGCCAGCCGGAGAACTAACTAACCCTAGAAGGGAAAAGATAGACCTTTCTTGCCTCCAGAGAAAAGACCCCAAAAGTTGGATACAAGCCCCCCACAAATAATAACGGTGAGGTAAGGAGAAAAGACAAACGTAAGAATGAACTAGATATTTAGCAAAGAGAGGCCCACTGACTAATAGCAGAATATAGTAAGATGACTTACACGGTCAGCAAAAACCCTATCAAAATTTCCACGCTGGATATTCAAGAACCCCCGAACCGTCTAACGGCCCGGGGGGAGAATACCAGCCCCCTAGAGCTTCCAGCAAAATCAGGAATCACATTTAGTACAAGCTGGACAGAAAATAAGAGCAATACAAGTAACCAAAAAACAAGGAAGCAGGACTTAGCTTAATTTTGCAAGAACCAGGACCAGCAGACAGGAGCAAACAGAAAGGATCTGATTACAACGATGCCAGGCACTGGACTGAGAATCCAGGAAGCTTATATAGCAACACCCCTGGACTAACGACCCAGGTGGGTGCCAAACTGAGGAAAGACAATCCCAGAGTCATATCACCAGTGACCACAAGAGGGAGCCAAAAAAGTCTAATTCACAACAGTACCCCCCCTTTAAGGAGGGGTCACCGAACCCTCACCAAGACCACCAGGGCGATCAGGATGAGCAGCATGAAAGGCACGAACCAAGTCGGCCGCATGCACATCAGAGGCAACCACCCAGGAATTATCCTCCTGACCATAGCCCTTCCACTTGACCAGATACTGAAGCCTCCGCCTGGAGAGACGAGAATCCAAGATCTTCTCCACCACGTACTCCAACTCGCCCTCAACCAACACCGGAGCAGGAGGCTCAACAGAAGGAACCACAGGTACAACGTACCGCCGCAACAAAGACCTATGGAACACGTTGTGAATGGCAAACGACACCGGAAGATCCAAGCGAAAGGACACAGGATTAAGGATTTCCAATATCTTGTAAGGACCGATGAAGCGAGGCTTAAATTTAGGAGAGGAGACCTTCATAGGAACAAATCGAGAAGACAGCCATACCAAATCCCCAACACGAAGTCGGGGACCCACACCGCGGCGGCGGTTGGCAAAACGCTGAGCCTTCTCCTGTGACAACTTTAAGTTGTCCACCACATGATTCCAGATCTGCTGCAACCTATCCACCACGGAATCTACCCCAGGACAGTCAGAAGGCTCCACATGTCCCGAGGAAAAACGGGGATGGAAACCAGAGTTGCAAAAAAAAGGCGAAACCAAAGTAGCGGAACTAGCCCGATTATTAAGGGCAAACTCAGCCAACGGCAAGAAGGTCACCCAATCATCCTGATCTGCAGAAACAAAACACCTCAAATAAGCCTCCAGAGTCTGATTAGTTCGCTCCGTTTGTCCTTTAGTCTGAGGATGAAAGGCAGACGAAAACGACAAATCAATGCCCATCTTAGCACAAAAGGATCGCCAGAACCTGGAAACAAACTGGGATCCTCTGTCAGACACAATATTCTCAGGAATGCCGTGTAAACGAACCACATTCTGAAAGAACAAAGGAACCAGATTGGAAGAGGAAGGCAGCTTAGGCAAAGGTACCAAATGGACCATCTTGGAAAAGCGATCACATACCACCCAGATGACAGACATGCCCTGAGACACCGGAAGATCTGAAATGAAATCCATGGAAATGTGTGTCCAAGGCCTCTTCGGGACAGGCAAGGGCAAGAACAACCCGCTGGCACGAGAACAGCAAGGCTTAGCTCGAGCACAAGTCCCACAGGACTGCACAAATGACCGCACATCCCGTGACAAGGAAGGCCACCAAAAGGACCTAGCCACCAGATCTCTGGTGCCAAAAATTCCCGGATGCCCTGCCAACACCGAGGAATGAACCTCGGAAATGACTCTGCTGGTCCACTTATCAGGAACAAACAGTCTGTCAGGTGGACAAGAGTCAGGTCTACCAGCCTGAAATCTCTGCAACACACGTCGCAAATCCGGAGAAATGGCTGACAAGATAACTCCCTCTTTAAGAATACCAACTGGTTCTACGACTCCAGGAGAGTCAGGCACAAAGCTCCTTGAAAGAGCATCAGCCTTCACATTCTTTGAACCTGGTAAATACGAGACCACAAAGTCAAAACGGGAGAAAAACAATGACCAGCGGGCCTGTCTAGGATTCAGGCGTTTAGCAGACTCGAGATACATCAGATTTTTGTGATCAGTCAAGACCACCACACGATGCTTAGCACCCTCGAGCCAATGACGCCACTCCTCAAATGCCCACTTCATGGCCAACAACTCCCGATTGCCAACATCATAATTCCGCTCAGCAGGCGAAAACTTCCTAGAGAAAAAGGCACATGGTCTCATTACAGAGCAACCAGGGCCTCTCTGCGACAAAACGGCCCCTGCCCCAATCTCAGAAGCATCCACTTCAACCTGAAAGGGCAGTGAGACATCAGGCTGGCACAAAACAGGCGCCAAAGTAAACCGGCGCTTCAACTCTTGGAAAGCTTCCACGGCTGCAGGAGCCCAGTTAGCAACATCAGAACCTTTCTTGGTCATATCCGTCAAAGGTTTAACAACGCTAGAAAAATTAGCGATAAAACAACGGTAGAAGTTAGCAAAACCCAAGAACTTCTGAAGACTTTTAACTGACGTGGGCTGAGTCCAATCATGAATAGCTCGGACCTTGACTGGGTCCATCTCCACCGCAGAAGGGGAAAAAATAAACCCCAAAAAGGGAACCTTCTGTACTCCAAAGAGACACTTTGAGCCCTTAACAAACAAAGCATGCTCACGCAAAACCTGAAACACCATCCTGACCTGCTCTACATGCGAGTCCCAATCATCAGAAAAAAACAGAATATCATCCAGATAAACAATCATAAATTTATCCAGATACTTCCGGAAAATATCATGCATAAAGGACTGAAACACTGAAGGAGCATTAGAGAGCCCAAAAGGCATCACCAAGTACTCAAAATGACCTTCGGGCGTATTAAATGCAGTTTTCCATTCATCTCCCTGCTTAATGCGCACAAGGTTGTACGCACCACGAAGATCTATCTTGGTGAACCACTTGGCACCTTTAATCCGGGCAAACAAGTCCGACAACAGAGGCAAAGGATACTGAAATTTAACAGTGATTTTATTCAGAAGCTGATAGTCAATACAAGGTCTCAAAGACCCGTCCTTCTTGGCCACAAAAAAGAATCCCGCACCAAGAGGGGAAGAGGATGGACGGATATGCCCCTTCTCCAGAGACTCCTTGATATACGAACGCATTGCGGTATGCTCAGGTACAGACAGATTAAATAGTCTTCCCTTAGGAAATTTACTACCTGGAATCAAATCTATGGCGCAGTCACAGTCCCTATGAGGAGGCAGAGCACTGGACCTGGACTCGCTGAATACATCCTGATAATCAGACAAATACTCAGGAACTTCCGAAGGAGTAGAGGAAGCAATAGACACTGGCGGGGAATCACCATGAATTCCCTGACAGCCCCAACTTGACACAGACATTGCCTTCCAATCCAAGACTGGATTATGGGTCTGTAACCATGGCAGACCCAAAACGACCAAATCATGCATTTTATGCAGAACAAGAAAACGAATCACCTCCCGATGTTCAGGAGTCATGCACATGGTTACCTGTGTCCAAAACTGCGGTTTATTTTCCGCCAATGGCGTAGCATCAATACCTCTAAGAGGGATAGGATTTACCAAAGGCTCAAGAACAAAACCACAGCGCTTGGCAAATGACAGATCCATAAGACTCAGGGCAGCACCTGAATCCACAAACGCCATAACAGGGTAGGAAGACAATGAGTAAATTAAAGTCACAGACAAAATAAATTTAGCAAATTACCAATGGCGACAGGGCTAACAACCCTTGTTAGGCGTTTAGAGCATGCTGATATAACATGTGTAGAATCACCACAGTAAAAACACAACCCATTCTGACGTCTATGATTTTTCCGTTCATTTCTAGTCTGAATTCTATCACATTGCATTAAATCAGGTGTTTGTTCAGACAACACCACCAGAGGATTAGCAGTTTTGCGCTCCCGCAAACGCCGGTCAATTTGAATAGCCAGCGCCATGGAATCATTCAGACTTGTAGGAATGGAGAAACCCACCATCACATTCTTAATGGCTTCAGAAAGGCCATTTCTGAAATTTGCGGCCAGAGCACACTCATTCCACTGAGTAAGCACGGACCATTTCCGAAATTTTTGGCAATACACTTCAGCTTCATCCTGGCCCTGAGAAATAGCCAGCAAGGCTTTTTCTGCCTGAATTTCAAGATTGGGTTCCTCGTAAAGCAATCCGAGCGCCAGAAAAAACGCATCAATATTTGCCAATGCCGGATCTCCTGGCACTAGCGAGAAGGCCCAATCCTGAGGGTCGCCCCGTAAGAAAGAGATAACAATTTTAACTTGCTGAGCTGAGTCTCCAGATGAACGGGGTCTCAGAGATAGAAACAATTTACAATTATTCCTGAAATTCCTAAACTTGAATCGGTCTCCAGAGAACAGTTCAGGAATAGGTATTTTAGGTTCAGACATTGGACTACTGGTAACAAAATCTTGAATGCCCTGCACACGAGCAGCAAGCTGATCCACACTTGTAATCAAGGTCTGGACATTCATGTCTGCAGCAAGCACAAGCCACTCAGAGGTAAAAAGGAGGAACAAAGAGAGGAAAAAAAAAACAAAAAAACTCAGAATTTCCTTTCTTATTATCCCACTTCTGCAATGCATTAAACATTCAACCTTGGCCTGGCATACTGTTATGACCCCAATGGCAGAGGGTCTCAAAAGTACATACCAAGTCTGCAAACATAAAAAAAACAGCTCATAGGGCAGTGGTAACTGGGCTAACCGTATATCTAATCCTAGCACCACAAATAGCAGCAGCCGGGGAATGTGCCTACGTTGGTTCTAGATGTCTCGCGCCAGCCGGAGAACTAACTAACCCTAGAAGGGAAAAGATAGACCTTTCTTGCCTCCAGAGAAAAGACCCCAAAAGTTGGATACAAGCCCCCCACAAATAATAACGGTGAGGTAAGGAGAAAAGACAAACGTAAGAATGAACTAGATATTTAGCAAAGAGAGGCCCACTGACTAATAGCAGAATATAGTAAGATGACTTACACGGTCAGCAAAAACCCGATCAAAATTTCCACGCTGGATATTCAAGAACCCTCGAACCGTCTAACGGCCCGGGGGGAGAATACCAGCCCCCTAGAGCTTCCAGCAAAATCAGGAATCACATTTAGTACAAGCTGGACAGAAAATAAGAGCAATACAAGTAACCAAAAAACAAGGAAGCAGGACTTAGCTTAATTTTGCAAGAACCAGGACCAGCAGACAGGAGCAAACAGAAAGGATCTGATTACAACGATGCCAGGCACTGGACTGAGAATCCAGGAAGCTTATATAGCAACACCCCTGGACTAACGACCCAGGTGGGTGCCAAACTGAGGAAAGACAATCCCAGAGTCATATCACCAGTGACCACAAGAGGGAGCCAAAAAAGTCTAATTCACAACAGAGGCCCTGATTGCTCTGTAATGAGACCATGTGCTTTTTTCTCTAGGAAGTTTTCGCCTGCTGAGCGGAATTATGATGTTGGCAATCGGGAGTTGTTGGCCATGAAGTGGGCATTTGAGGAGTGGCGTCATTGGCTCGAGGGTGCTAAGCATCGTGTGGTGGTCTTGACTGATCACAAAAATCTGATGTATCTCGAGTCTGCTAAACGCCTGAATCCTAGACAGGCCCGTTGGTCATTGTTTTTCTCCCGTTTTGACTTTGTGGTCTCGTATTTACCAGGTTCAAAGAATGTGAAGGCTGATGCTCTTTCAAGGAGCTTTGTGCCTGACTCTCCTGGAGTCGCAGAGCCAGTTGGTATTCTTAAAGAGGGAGTTATCTTGTCGGCCATTTCTCCGGATTTGCAACGTGTGTTGCAGAGATTTCAGGCTGGTAGACCTGACTCTTGTCCACCTGACAGACTGTTTGTTCCTGATAAGTGGACCAGCAGAGTCATTTCCGAGGTTCATTCCTCGGTGTTGGCAGGGCATCCGGGAATTTTTGGCACCAGAGATTTGGTGGCTAGGTCCTTTTGGTGGCCTTCTTTGTCACGGGATGTGCGGTCATTTGTGCAGTCCTGTGGGACTTGTGCTCGAGCCAAGCCTTGCTGTTCTCGTGCCAGCGGGTTGCTCTTGCCCTTGCCTGTCCCGAAGAGGCCTTGGACACACATTTCCATGGATTTTATTTCAGATCTTCCGGTGTCTCAGGGCATGTGTCATGAATCCCCAATGGCTAGGGATAGCACAGGACAAGCAAAGTACAAATAAATAACGGATGAGCTCTAGGGTGATGGAACCTGGGCTGACCGCTGCCCTACGCCTGACAAACGCAACTAGAGATAGCCAGGGAGCGTGCCTACGTTGGTTCTAGACGCCACGCACCAGCCTAAGAGCTAACTAGTACTGCAGAGAAAATAAAGACCTCACTTGCCTCCAGAGGAATGAACCCCAAAAGATATAGTTGCCCCCTCACATGTATTGACGGTGAAATGAGAGGAAGGCACACACATAGAGATGATATATATAGATTTAGCAAATTGAGGCCCGCTGTAAACTAGAAAGCAGAACGATACAAAAGGGGACTGAGCGGTCAGCAAAAAACCGTAATCAAAAAAACCATCCTGAGATTACAAGAACCCATGTGCCAACTCATGGCACATGGGGAGAACCTCAGTCCACTAGAGCTACCAGCTAGCATAGAGACATAATAAGCAAGCTGGACAAAAAACCAAACAACTGAAAATCAGCACTTAGCTTATCCTGAAAGATCTGGGAGCAGGTAGGCAGGAACCAAACAGAGCACATCTGAATACATTGATAGCCGGCAAGGGAATGACAGAAAGGCCAGGTAAAATAGGAAACACCCAGCCTCTGATGGACAGGTGGAAACCAAAGGCCGCAACCCACCAAAGTCACCCAGTACCAGCAGTAACCACCAGAGGGAGCCCACAAACAGAATCCACAACAGTACCCCCCCCTTGAGGAGGGGTCACCGAACCCTCACGAGAACCCCCAGGGCGATCAGGGTGAGCTCTATGGAAGGCGCGGACCAAATCAGTCGCATGAACATCGGAGGCGACCACCCAGGAATTATCCTCCTGACCATAACCCTTCCACTTAACCAAATACTGGAGTTTGCGTCTGGAAACACGAGAATCCAAGATCTTCTCAACAACATACTCCAATTCTCCCTCCACCAGCACCGGAGCAGGAGGCTCAACCGAAGGAACAACGGGCACCTCATACCTCCGCAACAACGACCGATGGAACACATTATGAATAGCAAACGATGCTGGGAGATCCAAACGAAAAGATACAGGGTTAAGAATCTCCGAGATCCTATAAGGACCGATGAACCGAGGCTTGAACTTAGGAGAAGAGACCTTCATAGGGACAAAACGAGAAGACAACCACACCAAATCCCCAACAAGAAGTTGGGGACCCACGCGGCGACGGCGATTAGCAAACTGCTGAGTCTTCTCCTGAGATAACTTCAAATTGTCCACCACCTGATTCCAAATCTGATGTAGCCTGTCCACCACCATGTCCACTCCAGGACAATCCGAAGACTCCACCTGACCAGAGGAAAAACGAGGATGAAACCCCAAATTACAAAAAAAAGGAGAGACCAACGTGGCAGAACTAGCCCGATTATTAAGAGCAAATTCGGCCAGTGGCAAAAAAGCAACCCAGTCATCTTGGTCAGCAGAAACAAAACACCTCAAATAAGTTTCCAAGGTCTGATTAGTTCGCTCCGTCTGGCCATTCGTCTGAGGATGGAATGCAGACGAGAAAGACAAATCAATGCCCATCTTGGCACAAAACGTCCGCCAAAATCTAGACACAAACTGGGATCCCCTGTCAGAAACGATATTCTCCGGAATCCCATGCAAACGAACCACATTCTGAAAAAATAAAGGGACCAACTCAGAGGAGGAAGGCAACTTAGGCAAGGGCACCAAATGAACCATCTTAGAAAAGCGGTCACACACAACCCAGATAACGGACATTTTCTGTGAAACCGGGAGATCAGAAATAAAATCCATGGAAATGTGCGTCCAAGGCCTCTTCGGGATGGGCAAGGATAACAACAACCCACTGGCCCGAGAACAGCAAGGCTTAGCTCGAGCACACACTTCACAAGACTGCACAAAGGTACGCACATCCCTAGACAAGGAAGGCCACCAAAAAGACCTGGCCACCAAGTCTCTAGTACCAAATATTCCAGGATGACCAGCCAACACAGAAGAATGGACCTCGGAGATGACTCTACTGGTCCAATCATCCGGGACAAACAGTCTTTCTGGGGGACAACGATCCGGTTTATCCACCTGAAACTCCTGCAATGCACGTCGCAAGTCTGGGGATACGGCGGACAATATTACCCCATCCCTAAGGATACCAGTAGGCCCAGAGTCTCCAGGAGAGTCAGGCACAAAACTCCTGGAAAGAGCATCTGCCTTCACATTCTTTGAACCTGGCAGGTATGAAACCACGAAATTGAAACGAGAAAAAAACAACGACCAACGAGCCTGTCTAGGATTCAAACGCCTGGCAGACTCAAGGTAAATGAGATTCTTGTGATCAGTCAAGACCACCACACGATGTTTAGCACCCTCAAGCCAATGACGCCACTCCTCAAATGCCCACTTCATGGCCAAAAGCTCCCGATTACCCACATCATAATTGCGCTCGGCGGGCGAGAATTTTCTAGAGAAGAATGCACATGACTTCATCACCGAGCCATCAGAACTTCTCTGTGACAAAACCGCCCCCGCTCCAATCTCGGAAGCATCAACCTCAACCTGAAAAGGAAGTGAAACATCTGGTTGACACAACACAGGAGCAGAAGAAAACCGGCGCTTAAGTTCCTGAAAGGCCCCCACAGCCGCAGGAGACCAATTAGCAACATCAGCACCCTTTTTAGTTAAATCAGTCAAAGGTTTAACAATACTGGAAAAATTTGCAATGAACCGACGATAAAAATTCGCAAACCCCAAGAACTTCTGTAGGCTCTTAACAGATGTAGGTTGTGTCAAGTCACAAATTGCCTGAACCTTAACGGGATCCATCTCAATAGTAGAAGGAGAAAAAATGTACCCCAAAAAAGAAATCTTCTGGACTCCGAAGAGACACTTTGAGCCCTTCACAAACAGAGAATTGGCCCGCAGAACCTGAAACACCTTCCTGACCTGTAGAACATGAGACTCCCAGTCATCAGAAAACACCAAAATATCATCCAAATACACAATCATAAACTTATCCAGATATTCACGGAAAATATTGTGCATAAAGGACTGAAAGACTGACGGAGCATTGGAGAGTCCAAAAGGCATTACCAAATACTCAAAATGGCCCTCAGGCGTATTAAATGCGGTTTTCCACTCATCACCTTGTTTTATCCGCACCAGATTATACGCACAGCGAAGATCTATCTTAGTGAACCACCTAGCCCCCCTAATGCGAGCAAACAAGTCAGTCAATAATGGCAATGGATACTGATATTTGACTGTAATCTTATTCAGAAGGCGATAATCTATACAAGGCCTCAGGGAACCATCTTTTTTTGCCATGAAAAAAAAACCTGCTCCCAGAGGGGACGAAGATGGACGAATATGTCCCTTTTCCAAGGACTCCTTAAAATAATTCCGCATAGCAGTATGCTCTGGCAGTGACAGATTAAATAAACAACCCTTAGGGAACTTACTGCCAGGAATCAATTCTATAGCACAGTCACAATCTCTATGAGGAGGGAGCGAATTGAGCTTAGGCTCCTCAAAAACATCCCTATAGTCAGACAAAAACTCAGGGATCTCAGAAGGAGTAGATGAAGCGATAGAAATCGGAGGTGCATCATCATGAACCCCCTGACATCCCCAGCTTAACACAGACATTGTTTTCCAGTCCAGGACAGGATTATGAGTTTGTAACCATGGCAGACCCAGCACTAGTACATCATGTAAATTATACAGTACAAGGAAGCGAATCACCTCCTGATGAACGGGAGTCATGCGCATGGTCACTTGTGTCCAATACTGCGGTTTATTCATAGCCAATGGTGTAGAGTCAATTCCCTTCAGAGGAATAGGGACTTCCAGAGGCTCCAGACTAAAACCGCAGCGTTTAGCAAATGACCAATCCATAAGACTCAGGGCAGCGCCCGAATCCACATAGGCATCAACGGAAATGGAAGACAGTGAAAAAATCAGAGTCACAGACAAAACGAACTTAGGCTGCAGAGTAGCAATGGCAAAAGATTTATCAAGCTTTTTTGTGCGTTTAGAGCATGCTGATATAACATGAGCTGAATCACCACAATAAAAACACAATCCATTTTTCCGCCTATAATTTTGCCGTTCACTTCTGGACTGAATTCTATCACATTGCATAGTCTCAGGTGCCTGTTCAGAAGACACCGCCAACTGGTGCACGGGTTTGCGCTCCCGCAAACGCCGATCAATCTGAATGGCCATAGCCATAGACTCATTCAGACCTGTAGGCGTAGGGAACACCACCATAATATCCTTAATGGCCTCAGAAAGACCATTTCTGAAGTTTGCAGCCAGGGCGCACTCATTCCACTGAGTAAGCACCGACCATTTCCGAAATTTTTGACAATATATTTCCGCTTCATCATGCCCCTGAGAGAGGGCTAATAAAGCCTTTTCAGCCTGAATCTCCAGGTTGGGTTCCTCATAGAGCAATCCCAATGCCAGAAAAAACGCATCCACACTGAGCAATGCAGGATCCCCTGGTGCCAATGCAAATGCCCAATTCTGAGGGTCGCCCCGCAGGAAAGATATTACAATCCTGACCTGTTGAGCAGGGTCTCCAGAGGAGCGAGATTTTAAAGAAAGAAACAATTTACAATTGTTCCTGAAATTCAGGAAGGTAGATCTATCTCCAGAGAAGAACTCTGGAATAGGAATTCTAGGTTCAGACATGGGAGTGTGAACAACAAAATCCTGTATGTTTTGAACTTTTGCCGCGAGATTACTCAGGCTGGAAGCCAAACTCTGGACATCCATGTTAAACAGCTAAGATCAGAGCCATTCAAGGGTTAAGAGGAGGTAAGAAGCAGCTAGACAGCAATTAAGGGCTAGGCAGCAAAACTCTGAAGGGGAAAAAAAAAAAAAAAAAAAAATTTCCCTTAAACACTTCTTATTCTCCTGCTTCAGCCCAAACAATTAACACTTTGTGGGCCGGCTATACTGTCATGAATCCCCAATGGCTAGGGATAGCACAGGACAAGCAAAGTACAAATAAATAACGGACGAGCTCTAGGGTGATGGAACCTGGGCTGACCGCTGCCCTACGCCTGACAAACGCAACTAGAGATAGCCAGGGAGCGTGCCTACGTTGGTTCTAGACGCCACGCACCAGCCTAAGAGCTAACTAGTACTGCAGAGAAAATAAAGACCTCACTTGCCTCCAGAGGAATGAACCCCAAAAGATATAGTTGCCCCCTCACATGTATTGACGGTGAAATGAGAGGAAGGCACACACATAGAGATGATATATATAGATTTAGCAAATTGAGGCCCGCTGTAAACTAGAAAGCAGAACGATACAAAAGGGGACTGAGCGGTCAGCAAAAAACCCTAATCAAAAAAACCATCCTGAGATTACAAGAACCCATGTGCCAACTCATGGCACATGGGGAGAACCTCAGTCCACTAGAGCTACCAGCTAGCATAGAGACATAATAAGCAAGCTGGACAAAAAAACAAACAACTGAAAATCAGCACTTAGCTTATCCTGAAAGATCTGGGAGCAGGTAGGCAGGAACCAAACAGAGCACATCTGAATACATTGATAGCCGGCAAGGGAATGACAGAAAGGCCAGGTAAAATAGGAAACACCCAGCCTCTGATGGACAGGTGGAAACCAAAGGCCGCAACCCACCAAAGTCACCCAGTACCAGCAGTAACCACCAGAGGGAGCCCACAAACAGAATCCACAACAGGCATGTCTGTCATCTGGGTGGTATGTGATCGCTTTTCCAAGATGGTCCATTTGGTACCTTTGCCTAAGCTGCCTTCCTCTTCCAATCTGGTTCCTTTGTTCTTTCAGAATGTGGTTCGTTTACACGGCATTCCTGAGAATATTGTGTCTGACAGAGGATCCCAGTTTGTTTCCAGGTTCTGGCGATCCTTTTGTGCTAAGATGGGCATTGATTTGTCGTTTTCGTCTGCCTTTCATCCTCAGACTAATGGACAAATGGAGCGAACTAATCAGACTCTGGAGGCTTATTTGAGGTGTTTTGTTTCTGCAGATCAGGATGATTGGGTGACCTTCTTGCCGTTGGCTGAGTTTGCCCTTAATAATCGGGCTAGTTCCGCTACTTTGGTTTCGCCATTTTTTTGCAACTCTGGTTTCCATCCTCGTTTTTCCTCGGGACATGTGGAGCCTTCTGACTGTCCTGGGGTAGATTCCGTGGTGGATAGGTTGCAGCAGATTTGGAATCATGTGGTGGACAACTTAAAGTTGTCACAGGACAAGGCTCAGCGTTTTGGCAACCACCGCCGCGGTGTGGGTCCCCGACTTCGTGTTGGGGATTTGGTATGGCTGTCTTCTCGATTTGTTCCTATGAAGGTCTCCTCTCCTAAATTTAAGCCTCGCTTCATCGGTCCTTACAAGATATTGGAAATCCTTAATCCTGTGTCCTTTCGCTTGGATCTTCCGGTGTCGTTTGCCATTCACAACGTGTTCCATAGGTCTTTGTTGCGGCGGTACGTTGTACCTGTGGTTCCTTCAGTTGAGCCTCCTGCTCCGGTGTTGGTTGAGGGCGAGTTGGAGTACGTGGTGGAGAAGATCTTGGATTCTCGTCTCTCCAGGCGGAGGCTTCAGTATCTGGTCAAGTGGAAGGGCTATGGTCAGGAGGATAATTCCTGGGTGGTTGCCTCTGATGTGCATGCGGCCGATTTAGTTCGTGCCTTTCATGCTGCTCATCCTGATCGCCCTGGTGGTCTCTGGTGGTCTTGGTGAGGGTTCGGTGACCCCTCCTTAAAGGGGGGGTACTGTTGTGAATTAGACTTTTTTGGCTCCCTCTTGTGGTCACTTGTGATATGACTCTGGGATTGTCTTTCCTCAGTTTGGCACCCACCTGGGTCGTTAGTCCAGGGGTGTTGCTATATAAACTTCCTGAATTCTCAGTCTGGTGCCTGGCATCGTTGTAATCAGTTCCTTTCTGTTTGCTCCTGTCTGCTGGTCCTGGTTTTTGCAAAATTAAGCTCAGTCCTGCTTCTTTGTTTTTTGGTTATTTGCATTGCTATTATTTCTTGTCCAGCTTGTACTAAATGTGATTCCTGATTTTGCTGGAAGCTCTAGGGGGCTGGTATTCTCCCCCCGGGCCGTTAGACGGTTCGGGGGTTCTTGAATATCCAGCGTGGAAATTTTGATAGGGTTTTTGCTGACCGTATAAGTCATCTTACTATATTCTGCTATTAGTCAGTGGGCCTCTCTTTGCTAAATATCTAGTTCATTCTTACGTTTGTCTTTTCTCCTTACCTCACCGTTATTATTTGTTGGGGGCTTGTATCCAACTTTTGGGGTCTTTTCTCTGGAGGCAAGAAAGGTCTATCTTTTCCCTTCTAGGGTTAGTTAGTTCTCCGGCTGGCGCGAGACGTCTAGAACCAACGTAGTCACGTTCCCCGGCTGCTGCTATTTGTGGTGCTAGGATTAGATATACGGTCAGCCCAGTTACCACTGCCCTATGAGCTGGTTTTTTGTGTTTGCAGACTTGGTATTTACTTTTGAGACCCTCTGCCATTGGGGTCATAACAACGTCCATCAGATGAAAGAAACTCCTTAGTTTTTTCAATATTGGGACAAGCGATGCATTTCCCACAGGGGCTACATCCCCATACATTGGTCCCATTTATGCCCTTATAGCCGAAGGCCGGAAGTTGGTTAGTCGGTAAATAGTAACTTCTAACTAAATGGTCACGTAAGTTATCACATCTACGAGAAGTGACAACAGGTCTCTCAGGTAGATACTGTCTCAATGTCTTGTCTGCCAATAGCACTGGCCAGTGTTTCTGCATGATCTCATACATCATCTGCCACTGTGAGTGGTAGCGCGTCACCATTCTTGGAGAATCCATTTTTGTTTTTGTTTTTTTTGAGAACATCAGATCATGACGATTGGCGTTTTTTGCACGGTTATACGCATGTTTGATGGAGTGTTTGCTGTAACCGCGTTCGCAGAACCTATCTCTCATTTCTTTTGCACGTTCTTCAAAATCGAGATTTGTGGAGCAAAGGCGTCTAAGCCTAAGGAATTGGCCAACCGGAACTGACCTCACCACATGTGTTGGATGAGAAGATGTGGCGTGTAAAATGGAGTTAACTGCAGTTTCCTTCCGTAACATATCTGTCTGCAGTAAACCCGTATTGTCTTTCTTTACCAATACATCCAAAAATTAAATTTGACATGTGTGGTATTTATAGGTCAGTTTGATATTGCAGGAATTATTATTAAGATTGGAAAAAAATGCTTCCAGCTCAGATGGAGTACCTCGCCAGATCAGGAAAATGTCGTCGATGTACCGGGCCCAAAAAATGACCCGGTCCATCGACGAGCCCTGATCCGACGAGAACAGGTCCCTCTCCCACAGCCCCAGGAACAGGTTAGCATAGGAGGGCGCACACGCCGCCCCCATGGCTGTTCCCTGGAGCTGTAGGTAGAAGGACCCGTTAAAAATAAAAAAATTGTGGGTGAGAAGAAAGTCCAAAAGTAGCTCCTCATATGAAAAATTGGTCATGGAAAGGAAATATTTAGCGGCTTTTAGGCCATCATGATGACGGATACTTGTGTAGAGGGACTCCACATCACACGTGACGAGAAGCATGTCCCCGTCCATGTGTATGGAGTCCACTCTACACAAGAAATCCGAAGTGTCCCGTAAAAAAGAAGGAATGGTTTCGACAAGAGGTTTAAGAAAAGTCAATATACTTGCCAATATTTTCGGTTAAACCCCCCACCCTAGAAATTATAGGCCTACCTGGAGGGTTTCTGATGTCTTTATGGACTTTTGGCAAGAGGTATAAAGTTGGAACAGATGGATCCTTGATACAAAGGGTGTTGCATGTCTCTTGGGTAATGACCTCTTTATCCACCGCTGACTGAAGAATTTCGCTAAGAAGATCCCTGTATGAAGACATAGGCTTCTTATAGCAAGACGGATCTCTCAGTTGCCGGTATGCTTCACTCTCATACATTTTACATGGCCACACCACCACATTTCCCCCCTTGTCAGCGGGTTTAAAAACCACATCATTAAGTTTTTTAAGATGTTTAAGGCCAGCACGTTCGGAGTTGGTCAAATTGTCCCTATAGATGTTTTTGGGTATCTTTTCAAAGTCGCCTGCAACAAGCTGGACAAAAATTTCAATGTTAGAACACACTGACAAGGGGGGGAATTTTTGAGATTTTTGTTTCAAAGAAGATGGTAAAATACCTAAAGGTGGTAGGTCATGTTCTTTACTGAGTTCTTCAAGGATCCGTAATGCCTCTTGTTCATCTGGTAAGGGACAATTGCGCCTTGTGTCCTCGTTGTGGAACCACTTCTTAAAAATCAGAGACCTCGCAAAGATATGGAGATCCTTGATGGCCATAAATGGATCAAATCTACTGGTGGGTAAAAATGTCAAACCCTTAGATAACAATTGTAATTCAGTATTAGAGAAACAATGCTCAGATAAATTAATTACCTTTGGTCCATTTTTTTGTTCTTGTTTAGATTCATATGTTCCATGTTTGGCTGATGGTAACTTATGATCTCCTTTCCGTTTGTTACCTCCAAATCTCGTTTTCATCGGTTTAGAGGAGTACTGTGAACTGTCAGATGATTCACCAACTGAAGACACTGATGACATGGATGCTGATCTTCTACTTCGCACTCTAGTATTACGGTGCCGCCACCTATATACCTTATTTTGTTGATAATCAGTAGTATCTCTAGCAAGTTTTTTCGCCTGCAGTGTTTTTATCTGAGTCTCCCACTCTTCCGATTTTTTTTTTTTGATAGAGATATATTAAAACCCAGCGGGGGGTTATTGGCCATAGTGAGTACAGTCCTGCTGCTTATTAGCGGGGTTATGAGGTAATTGAACTCAGTCCCATTGCTGGGATATGGCGGGCAGGGGTTAACTGGACGTCTTTATTATGTACTTGGGCTGTGGGGGAGGTGTAAGTGTTAATGTGCTTGGTGCCATTAGTGATACGTTACAGTAATCTGCATGTTGCAGCTGTGGAGCGCCCTGATCAGTCTGGTAGGACCGAACAGCGCGCTCACGAGCTGCAATATTGTGTGTCCTGCAGGTCCCACGGTACTCCTGTGCAGGCGTCGGGGCTGCGCCTGCCGGGGGTAGCGTGGAGACCTGGCCGGGACTTTGCTGAAGCTGCCTTCCCGGGGACCGGAAGTGATGCAATGGACTGGGTGGGACTTGGCTCTGACACGCTTGGCTCCGGGCAGAGCCAGTAGCAACCCGGGACTGACGCTTCCCTGCCTGCTGCCAGGGAGGTTGCAGCGTGGGGTAGGGAGGCCGCATCTCCGACCTGCGGATGAAGGATCAGGTGCTCGGGAGTGGGGGCCTGAACAGGTGAGCGAGCATGTGTGGGCCTGCCGGGAGTGGAGGTGCGAGGGATATGGGGGACCAGGGTAGGGGAGGCTGGAACTGGCGCCGTGCTGGGGCTGCTGTGGATATCTACTGGGCCGCCGGTGAGCCCAAGGGGGGATGTGATGTGAGTGCCCTCGGTGAGGCAGGCAGCACCGCAGTCAGGAGCCGGCATGGGGAAGGGGACGGCGGAGGGCACAGGAAGGTGAGCGCTAAGGCTGCTAATCATGGCTCGGATCCAGTGCTCACCTTACTGTGCTGCTCTCCGCTGTAGGGCCTCGGTCCAATCGTCGGACATGCTGATGAGGGGGTCGACTCCAGTTGTCCGCCGGGGAAAAGAGGATGTTACTGGCACGGACGCCTGGATTAAACCCCTGTAGGTGTGGCCATAGGACCCTTCCCCTTTAGGGACCATTGGCCGGCTGGGGCATCCTAATTAGTGCATCACCAAGGGGAGTGGTGCGAGGGGGGAACTGGGCACTGACCGTATTTTATTGTTGCTTGCTATATGTGCTCCCCAGTCAGAGGCATGCGCCTTACACAGTACCTCGCCTGCCATTCAATAGTGAGAATATAGTAAAAGAACGTTCTCAACAAGTCAGATGGCTGTATGGAGGGGGAGAGAGAAATTCTTGTATCGTAGATTGATCATCAGGCGATTCATGGGACGGACAATACCCTGTCAGTCCCTATGGAGCTAGCAATAGTCAATCCCCAAGACTCCCGCCCTGACAAGGACATTTCACAGCTACCCCTGTGATAATCATGCCCTGGACTCTCCCTTGAATGTCGTCCCAACGTGTTTCATTCAAGCCTAATCATCAGGGGACTAGCTTGTAAAAGGAGTTAAAGTGCTGAGTGCTGTGCTAAGGATTCCTGTGATTCATCTCCCTCATCTGAGGAAGACTCGGGTCGCTTCTGCCTTCCCCTAGACTTCCTGGACAAATTAGTGAAGGTGGTTAGGTGAACAATGGGATAGTAGAGCTCAGGCCAGAACTTTCCATGCAGGACATCATGTTTAAGGGATTCGATCAGAGGAAACGTAGATCCTTTCCCTTGAATGGAAAAATTCAGGATCTGATTCTCCGGGAATGGAAGAGGCTGGAGAAAGGGGCTCCTTGCCTCCGGCTCTCAAACGCAGATACCCCTTTGACAACCTGGCGTTAATACTTGGGATAAAGCCCCTAAATTAGATGCAGCTGTAGCTAAGGCATCAAAGAAATCCTCCCTACCCTTTGAGAATATGGGGTGCCCAAAAGGATCCTCTAGATAGAAAGGCAGACACTTTCCCTAAGAGGACTTGGGAGATGGTGGCCGGATTCCTGAGGCCAGAGGTGGCTTCCACTTGTGCGGCCAGATCATCGATAGTCTGGCTTGACCAACTCAAGTCTCAGATAAAGGAGAGATCTCTTTGAAAGACTATTTTGGGAGTCCTTCATGTAATTGAGTGTGCCGCTGCTTTCCTGTCCGATGCTTCAGTCGATTCGGTCAGGATGGCGGCAAGACCAGCAGGTCTTTCCAACGCTGCCCGCAAGGCCTTGTGGTTAAAATGCTGGCCAGAGGACATCCAGGCGAGGTCTAAACTTTGTGCTATCTCATGTGAAGGGGAATACCTCTTTGGCCCGGTCTTGGATGAGGTTTTGGATAAGGTGGGAAATGAGAAAAAGAAATTCCCCATCCTATTGTCCTCATTCTTCCTATCGGTGTCCCTTCTGCAGGAGAAAGTTCGGTCAGGGAAGGCCTACCAAGGACCATTCCAAGTGGGATGACACAGAAGAGAGGTACAGGCTTCATGTTTAGATGTTCTTCACGAGAACACAAGAAGCCATCCCAATGACTAGTGGTTCCCGTAGGGGGTAGATTGCCGGCCTTCTATCCAGCCTGGTCAGAAATTACCAACAGTGACTGGGTGCAGGGCGTGATATCATCGGGACTAAAACTTAGAATTTTTTTTCGGTTCCAGGGGATAAATTCACAATAACTCCCTTCTGGTCCTCTCGCCTAGAGCAGTCTGCCCTGGAGGCGGAAATTATGAGACTGTATCATAAAGCGGTCCTGGTGGAGGTTCTGGAATCCGATGAGGGTAGAGGTTTCTTCTCTCCCCTGTTTTTGGTTCAGAAACTGGATAACTCTTACAGAATCATCATCAATCTTTGGTTGCTCAATAAGTTTCTGATCATTCGCCCCTTTAAAATGGAGTCAATAAAGATGATGTTTCAAAACTGCTTCATGACGGTACTAGATTTAAAAGACACTTATTATCATGTGCCCATTCACACAGATTTTCAGCGTTTCCTGAGGGTGGCAGTATCTATAGGGGGCATAGTCCTTCATTTCCAGTTCAGGCCCCTCCCCTTTGGTCTTTCAGTCGCTCAACAAATTTTCACGAAGTTAGTTGCCGAAGTCATGGCTCACCTTCGGGAGTCGGACATCATGATTGTACCCTACTTGGACAACTTTGATTATAGGCAGTTCTGCTGATCATTGCTTTTCACAGGTAGAAAGGTCTAGGTCCACTTTAGACCTTTTCGGATGGCTGATAAACTCTGAAAAATCCCGTTTACAACCCTTGAAGGTTCAGCAGTTCTTGGGTCTTGTTTTAGAATGTCATCTGTCACCTGACAAAATAATTTGCCTTCGTCACCAGCTTTTGCAGGCAGTAAATAGGCCCTCCATGACCCTTAGGCAAGCCATGTCCCTATTGGGTCCCCCAACATCTTGCATCCCATCAGGTGGGCTCAGTTTCACACAAGATCCCTTCAGATGGATGTCTTACTTAATGATAAGGCCCTGGGGGGTCTCTGCAGGGAAAACAAGGGTATTACATACCTAGTAATGTGTTTTTTCCTGAGACATGACAGCACCACGAGAGAGGGTTCCGCCCATCAAGGGCAGGAAACCTTCAAGATAAAAGGGGTTGCTCCTCTCTCCACATCAGTTGTTTTACAGAGTATGAGAGGAACTCCGCCGGTTAGTGTACATATAAATAATACATCCTGTACGGTTCTATTCACCGATACCCCAGGGAGTGTAATAATGCACCCAACTAATGACGTGATCAAAAGGGTGGAAATATAAGGGTGCCATCATGTCTCATGAAAAAACACATTACCAGGTATGTAATACCCGTGTTTTTCCATCATACAGGACGGCACCACGAGAGAGTTACAGAGATTTGTATTCTCTATTAGGGAGGGATCACTGCTTATAACACTCTTCTCCCAAATGTGAGATCAGAGGTAGCAGATAGGTCTAGCCTATAATGTTTAAAAAATGTAGACGGAGAGGACTGTTATGACCCCAATGGCAGAGGGTCTCAAAAGTACATACCAAGTCTGCAAACATAAAAAACCAGCTCATAGGGCAGTGGTAACTGGGCTAACCGTATATCTAATCCTAGCACCACAAATAGCAGCAGCCGGGGAACGTGCCTACGTTGGTTCTAGACGTCTCGCGCCAGCCGGAGAACTAACTAACCCTAGAAGGGAAAAGATAGACCTTTCTTGCCTCCAGAGAAAAGACCCCAAAAGTTGGATACAAGCCCCCCACAAATAATAACGGTGAGGTAAGGAGAAAAGACAAACGTAAGAATGAACTAGATATTTAGCAAAGAGAGGCCCACTGACTAATAGCAGAATATAGTAAGATGACTTATACGGTCAGCAAAAACCCTATCAAAATTTCCATGCTGGATATTCAAGAACCCCCGAACCGTCTAACGGCCCGGGGGGAGAACACCAGCCCCCTAGAGCTTCCAGCAAAATCAGGAATCACATTCAGTACAAGCTGGACGGAAAATAAGAGCAATACAAATAACCAAAAAACAAGGAAGCAGGACTTAGCTTAATTTTGGAAGAACCAGGACCAGCAGACAGGAGCAAACAGAAAGGATCTGATTACAACGATGCCAGGCACTGGACTGAGAATCCAGGAAGCTTATATAGCAACACCCCTGGACTAACGACCCAGGTGGGTGCCAAACAGAGGAAAGACAATCCCAGAGTCATATCACCAGTGACCACAAGAGGGAGCCAAAAAAGTCTAATTCACAACAGAGGACCAAGTGGCCGCCTTACAGATTTGGTCGATGGTAGCATCTGCTCTCTCCGCCCACGACGTCGCCATGGCCCTCGTGGAGTGGGCTTTCAGACCCTGTTGAACAACCCTGCCTGCAGTACTATACGCTAGAATAATGGCCTCTCTCACCCATCTAGCGATAGTTTGTTTCGAGGCTTTAAGGCCCTTCCTTGATTCCTGGAATGAAACAAATAAAGCCCTCTGTTTCCTCCAGGATTTTGTCATCTCTAAATACTATAGGATACATCTCCTGAGATCTAGGCAATGGAGTCTCTCCTCTTTCTTGTTACTAGGATTGGGACAGAAAGAGGGTAGGGTTATATCCTGAGCCCTTTGAAATCTCGATACCACTTTGGGGAGATATGCCGGATTTAATTTTAATACAACCCTATCGTCCATAATTTGTGTGTAAGGGGGGTCAGCTGACAACGCGTGTAAATCCCCCACCCTACGGGCCGATGTAAGTGCCACTAACAAAGCTGTCTTTAATGTTAGTACTTTATCTGATGTTGTATTTAACGGCTGAAAGGGGCTTTCTGTCAAAGCTGTCAACACTAAATTTACATCCCATGGTGGAGGAGTATAGGATGGAACAGAGTCAGCTCTACTCCAGGCTCGGATAAACCTCACCACCCACTTATTGCTTGCCAGGTCACAGTTGAATAAGGCTGCTAAGGCTGAAATGTGTACTTTGAGGGTACTAACAGCTAATCCCAGATCTAAGCCCTTTTGCAGGAACTCCAGTATTGCCACTATCGGGACCTCCCCTTCCCGTATTGGTCCTGAGCTGGACAGGAATTTCTTCCATATTCTCCCATAGATCTTGGTCGTTACTGGTTTTCTGCTACTAAGCAAGGTGGATATTAAACCAGCTGAGAACCCTTCTTTCTCTAACAACGGCCGTTCAAATGCCAGGCTGTCAAATGTAGCCCGGAATTCTGCGGGTGGTTGAAGGGACCCTGTGTTAGAAGGTCCTGGTCTTCCGGGAGAACCCACGGGTCCGTCACTGACATCACTCTCAGCCAGTAAAACCATGGTCTTTTCGGCCAGAAGGGAGCTATTACAATTACCCTGGCCTTGTTCTCCCTGATCTTCTTCAGAACTACTGGGATTAGACATATCGGTGGGAAGGCATATAGGAGTCCTGACGTCCATTCTATGCTGAAGGCGTCTACTGCCAACAGACTGTCTGCTGGGTTCAGGGAGCAGAACTTTTGAACTTTTTTGTTGGCTTTTGAGGCAAAGAGATCTACACTGGGTCTTCCCCACATGTGCACTATCCGTTGAAAAATTGACTTTTTTAGGGACCACTCCCCTTGCCTTAAGTGGTTCCTGCTTAAAAAGTCTGCCTTTATATTGTCAACACCTCGAATATGCAGGGCCGATAATGAAAGGAAATGCCTTTCGGCTAGAGTCATGAGTCTTTTGGTTATGTGCATCAGTGACCGAGAACAGGTGCCCCCCTGGTGGTTCACGTATGCAACCGCTGTTCAGTTGTCCGATAGGACTCTCACATGATGCCCTGTCAAGTGAGGAAGTAATCTCTCTAGCGCCTTTTTGATTGCTAGGAGTTCCCACTCATTTGAGGATAGATTTTTCACCACTTGAGCCCAGGGATCTTGGACCCATAGTGTGTCTGAGTGAGCTCCCCACCCCCATGGACTGGCGTCCGTTGTAATTACTTTGGAGGCTGTGTATGTTGTAGCATGGCTAAAGGGTGTCTAATCGATGGGAGATATGTATCACAGAGAAGGCTTGTCGCTGTGATGTGACCCAGAGTGTTTTCTGTTTGCACATAAAGTAATAAGGAATTGTGTATTTGGGTCCGGGTTACGGGTAGCTATGAGAGATGGGAGGGTCTGGCTACCCATATACCTCACCCCTGGGTAAGGGGCATAACCATGCCTGTCTATGTTTGTTGCAGGACCTGTGGTGAGGTCACAACCACATGTCTGATCATGTGATGAGTTCTGGGTGTGGTTAGACCTATTAAAAGAAAGCCTAATGCTAGCCTCCAGAGGGAGAGTGTGGGAATCTGTCATGGTGGACAGAGATCCCTGTGTCCAGGCGGGACACTACAGACAGGAGTCTGTGTGTGTGGAGGAGAAAGCCTCCACAGGACTGAGCCTGAAGGACTAGACATTTGTATTTTCCTTTCCTGAGCTAAAGGCTATTTGTTTTCTGTTTTGCTGTATGGTTTATGGTGCAAATAAACCTGTGAACTTTTAAAGAGAACATGCCTCCGGTTTCCTCCAACGCACCTGAGCGAGTGAATCCCTACAATGTCCAGGGAACTCCTCTCTGAGATGACTCTATCTGTAACCACCATCTGAGTGATTTGAGTACACAGAGCGGGAGAATGAGCTTCTGCTCTAGCTGCCCCTGAAGATCCAGGTTGTTCTGCAGCACACACCATTGCAGTTCTCTTACATGGAACTGGGCTCATTTTACTGCCGGTATGCAGCAGGTTAGGGACCCTAACACCGACATGGCTCTTCTTAAAGTCATCTCTGTTTTTTTTAATGTGGTCATAATCATTTGTTTGATCTTTTCCTCTTTTTCCTCTGGGAGGTGACACTCCTGTGCCACGGAGTCTACCGTTATCCCTAGGAAATTCTGGACCATTGCTGGCTCTAGCTTGGATTTCTTGAGGTTCAGTTGCCATCCTAGTGTTTGTAGAGTGTCCATCACTATTCTGACCTGTTCCTGACAGTGAGAAAAGTTTTTCCCCACTATCAGGAAGTCGTCTAAGGGTACCGTCACACAGTGCCATTTTCATCGCTACGACAGCACGATTCGTGACGTTCTAGCGATATCGTTACGATATCGTAGTGTCTGACACGCTACTGCGATCCGGAACCCCGCTGAGAATCGTACGTCGTAGCAGATCGTTTGAAACTTTCTTTCGTCGTCTAGTGTCCCGCTGTGGCGGCATGATTGCATCGTGTGACACAGGTTGTATACGATGTGCGCACAGTAACCAACGGCTTCTACATCGCAAATACGTCATGAAATTATCGCTCCAGCGCCGTGTATTGCAACATGTGACCGCAGTCTACGACGCTGGAGCGATAATCATACGATGCTGCAACGTTACGAATCGTGCCGTCGTAGCGATGAAAATGGCACTGTGTGACGGTACCCTAAGTAGGGTATTATCAGAGTATCTTTCTCTCTGAGATGTGCTGTGACCTCTGCAGTTTTGTAAATACCAGTGGGGCTGTTGCTATCCCAAAGGGCAGAGCCCTGTACTGAAAGTGACGCAACTGGGACCCCATCTGAACTGCCACTCTGAGAAACTGACGATCTTGTTGTCTGATTGGGATGTGATAATAAGCGTCCTTGAGGTCTAGGACGGACATGTAACACTGAGGATATAGGAGCTTCACTGCTTATTTTATTGTTTCCATTTTGAACGATGGAATTATTAGATATTTGTTGAGGCCCTTTAGATTTATTATTGTCCTTCAAGAATTGTCCGTTTTTTTATGAGAAAAAGGGGGGAGTAAAACCCTTTCATCCTTTCCTCTATTGGAACTTCTTCCAAGACGTGTTTGTCTAGGAGTGATAATATTTCTCCTTCCAGACTGTCTCGTTTCTCTTGGGAGGACTGTACCGGGGTCTGCATGTATCTTCTTGGAGGCCAGTGGTGGAATTTTAGTTTTAGGCCTGATCCTATAATCTGACGGATCCATACGCTGGATGAGATCCTCTCCCAGGCTGGAAGGAAGTGAGAGAGCCTCCCTCCCACCTGAGAAGGACCGTCACTGGGAGGGTTTCTTGGTGTCCCTGGGGGACTTGCCAAAATAGAAGCCTTTTCCTCTCCTGGATCGCTTGTCCAAGTTGCTCCTGTCTCGGTCTCTAAACTGCTGCCTTCGGAATTTTCGGCCTCTCTGAAAGGAGCGCCGAAAGGACTGAAATGGCTGCTATGGAAAATTTTTCTTTTTGTCACTGGCTTTCTCCAACACCTCGTCTAATGCCGGTCCAAACAGGAAGTTCCCCTCACAAGGCAAAGAGCAAAGCTTCATCTTTGCCTGTGTATCTCCCGGCCAGCATTTAAGCCATACCGCCCGGCGTCCTGTGTTAGCTAAAGCTGCTGACTTTGCTGCCAGTCTAGCCGAGTCTGCTGATGTTTCAGCTAGAAACACTGCCGCTGCTCTCATGGTTGGTAATGCCACTAGGATAGTTTCTCTGGGAACTTTTTGTTCTACCTGTTCCTCCAGGTTGTCTATCCAGATTTTAAGGGATCTAGCTACACAAGTGGCCGCGATAGCTGGCCTTAGTGCCCCTGCTGAGACTTCCCATGCTGTTTTCAGGGAACCGTCCACTTTTCTATCCAGCGGTTCTTTTAGAGAACATAAATCCTCGAATGGCAGGGAGGACTTTCTGGCAACTTTTGAAACTGCCACATCAATTTTTGGGGCTCTATTCCAAGATGAGGACGCCTCCTCCTCAAAAGGATATCTTCTCTTTAGGGAGGTGGTTATTTGGGACCTTTTTTCCATTTTTTGCCGTTCCCTTTTAATCAGTTCTTGTAGCTGTTCATTAATAGGGAATGACCTCCATTTTCTCTTTTGCAAACCACTGAACATAAGTTCTTGGGCTGTATTTTTTGCCTTCTCATCTACCAGCCCCATGGTAGAGCGAACAGCTTTTATAAGCTTATCCTGTTGTGAATTCTGCTCCTGGGTTCCCTCCTGTGGTTGCTGCTGGTAATGCAGTGTCCCTGGATTGTGGTTCTGCTCAGGTGTCCCTGCTTATTGCTGGCTTGCTGGGTATTTAGCTTTGCAGGATCCTTTAATCCTTGCCAGTTGTCCATTGTTCTTGGAGGATTCACATCTCTGCCTGGTTTCTCCTCTCTGCTGCCCAAATCAGCAAAGATAAGTTCTGGCTTTTGTTTTTGCAGTCCACATGCTGTGGGCTTTACAGTTCAGTGCATTTCATGTTTTTTCTTGTCCAGCTTAGTCTGTGTAAGGATTTATTCAGCCAAGCTGGAATCTCTGGAGATACAGATATACCCTTCATATCTTTAGTTAGATGTGGAGTTTTTGTATTTTCTGTGGTGGATATTTTCTAGTGTTGTAATACTGACCGCATAGTATTCTATCCTATCCTTTCTATTTAGCTAGAGTGGCCTCCTTTGCTAAATCCTGTTTTCAGTCTGCGTATGTTTTTTCCTCTCCTCTCACAGTCAATATTTGTGGGGGGCTGTTTATCCTTTGAGGATTTTCTCTGAGGCAAGATAGTTTTCCCTTTTCTATCTATAGGGGTATTTAGTCCTCCGGCTGTGTCGAGGTGTCTAGGATCGGTAGGTACATCCCACGGCTACTTCTAGTTGCGGTGTTAAGTTCAGGGTTTGCGGTCAGTACAGGTACCACCTTCTCCAGAGTACGTCTCATGCTGCTCCAAGGCCACCGGATCATAACAGTACAACTGGCCAACTATGAGTTAAATGCATCTCAGAAGAAGGGAAGGAAGCTTTTGAGCCATTTTTTTTTCTGTAGTCTGCTTTGTCTTTCCTTCCCTCTTTACCTCTGCGTGGCTGAGGAGTTTTTTGCTAGCATGGATGTTCAGGGATTAGTTTCTCGTGAGGATCAGCTTGCTGCTAGGGTACAGGGTATTTCAGATTATATTGTTCAGACTCCGGTTTTAGAACCTAAGATTCCTACTCCTGATTTTTTTTTGGTGACAGGTCCAAATTTTTGAGTTTAAAAAAAAACTGTAAACTGTTTTTTGCTCTGAAGCCTCGATCCTCTGGTGATTCCATTCAGCAGGTTAAAATTGTCATCTCCCTGCTGGCGATCCTCAGGATTGGGCATTTTCCCTGGAATCGGGTAATCCGGCCTTCCTTAATTTTGACGCCTTTTTTCAGGCTCTAGGATTATTGTATGATGAACTAAATTCTGTGGATCAAGCAGAGAAGACCTTGTTGGAGCTGTCTCAGGGTCAGGAAGCGGCAGAATTGTACTGCCAGAAATTCAGAAAATGGTCTGTGTTGACTAAATGGAATGATTATGCTTTGGCGGCAATTTTCAGAAAGGGACTTTCTGAATCCGTTAAAGATGTTATGGTGGGGTTCCCCACGCCTGTCGATCGGCGCTTGCGGGAGCGTAGATCTGTGCACGCTGTGGCATTGTCCTCAGAGCGGATGCCTGAGCCAATGCAGTGTGATAGGATTCGGTCTAAAACGGAACAGCAAGGATTCAGACGTCAAAATAGGTTGTGTGTTTATTGTGGTGATGCTTCTCATGTCATTTCGCTTTGTCCTAAACGTACAAAGAGGATCGCTAGTTCATTTACCATCAGTACTGTACAACCTAAATTTCTTTTATCTGTGTCCTTGATCTGCTCATTATCGTCAGTTTCTGTCATGGCGTTTGTGGATTCAGGCGCCGCTCTGAACTTAATGGACTTTGACTTTGCCAGGCGTTACGGTTTTTCTTTGCAGTCTTTGCAGAACCCTATTCCTTTAAGGGGCATTGATGCTACACCCTTGGCTAAAAATAAGCCTCAGTTTTGGACACAGGTGACCATGCGCATGGCGCCAGCCCATCAGGAAGAGTGTCAATTTCTGGTGTTGCATAATTTGCATGATGCTATCGTGCTGGGTTTTCCGTGGTTGCAGGTACATAATCCTGTGTTGGATTGGAAGTCTATGTCTGTGATTAGTCGGGGTTGTCAGGGGGTTCATAATGACGTCCCTTTGATGTCAATCTCCTCTTCTTCCGCTTCTGAAATTCCTGAGTTTCTGTCTGATTTTCAGGATGTATTCGATGAGCCCAAGTCCAGTGCCCTTCCACCGCATAGGGACTGCGATTGTGCGATTGACTTGATTCCAGGCTGTAAGTTTCCCAAAGGTCGACTTTTCAATCTATCTGTGCCTGAACATACCGCCATGCGGAGTTATGTTAAGGAGTCTTTGGAGAAAGGGCATATTCGGCCATCTTCTTCACCGTTGGGAGCGGGATTTTTTTTTTGTTGCTAAGAAGGATGGTTCCCTGAGACCTTGTATTGATTATCGCCTCTTGAATAAGATCACGGTCAAGTTTCAATACCCCTTGCCTCTGCTTTCCGATTTGTTTGCTAGGATTAAGGGGGCTAGTTGGTTTACGAAGATTGACCTTCGGGGGCGTATAATCTTGTTCGTATTAAACAGGGTGATGAATGGAAAACTGCGTTTAATACGCCCGAAGGCCATTTTGAATACCTTGTGATGCCATTTGGGCTCTCTAATGCTCCTTCTGTTTTTCAGTCCTTCATGCACGATATCTTCCGGACCTATCTTGATAAATTCATGATTGTATATTTGGATGACATTTTGATTTTTTCCAATGATTGGGAGTCTCATGTGAAACAGGTCAGGATGGTGTTTCAAATCCTTTGTGATAATGCTTTGTTTGTGAAGGGGTCTAAGTGTCTCTTTGGAGTTCAGAAGATTTCTTTTTTGGGCTTCATTTTTTCTCCTTCATCTATAGAGATGGATCCAGTTAAGGATCAGGCCATCCATGATTGGATTCAACCCACATCCGTGAAGAGCCTTCAGAAATTTTTGGGCTTTGCCAATTTTTATCGCCGTTTCATTGCTAACTTCTCCAGTGTTGTTAAACCCTTGACCGATTTGATGAAGAAAGGCGCTGATGTGACGAATTGGTCCTCTGCGGCCGTCTTTGCCTTTCAGGAGCTTAAGTGCCGATTTACTTCTGCCCCGGTGTTGCGTCAACCAGATGTTTCTCTTCCGTTTCAGGTTGAGGTTGACGCTTCTGAGATTGGGGCCGGGGCCGTTTTGTCCCAGAGGGATTCTGTTGGTTCCTTGTTGAAACCGTGTGCCTTCTTTTCCCGTAAGTTTTCACCTGCTGAACGTAATTATGATGTCGGCAATCGAGAGCTGTTGGCTATGAAGTGGGTGTTTGAGGAGTGGTGACATTGGCTTGAGGGAGCTAAGCATCGTATTGTGGTCTTGACCGATCATAAGAATCTGATTTACCTCGAGTCTGCCAGACGGCTGAATCCTAGGCAGGCTCGATGGTCTTTGTTTTTTTCCCGTTTCGATTTCGTGGTTTCGTATCTTCCGGGTTCTAAGAATGTTAAGGCTGATGCCCTCTCCAGGAGTTTTTTGCCTGATTCTCCTGAGGTCCTTGAACCGGTCGGCATTTTGAAAGAGGGGGTGGTCCTTTCTGCTATTTCCCCTGATTTACGACGGGTTCTTCAGGAATTTCAGGCTGATAAACCTGATCGTTGTCCAGTGGGGAAACTGTTTATTCCGGATAGATGGACTAGTAGAGTGATTTCGGAGGTTCATTGCTCTGTGTTGGCTGGCCATCCTGGTATTTTTGGTACCAGAGACCTGTTTGGTAGATACTTTTGGTGGCCTTCTTTGTCGCGTGATGTGCGTTCTTTTGTGCAGTCCTGTGGGACTTGTGCGCGGGCCAAGCCTTGTTGTTCCCGTGCTAGTGGTTTGCTTTTGCCATTGCCGGTCCCTGAGAGGCCCTGGACGCATATTTCTATGGATTTCATTTCTGATCTTCCTGTTTCCCAGAGGATGTCGGTTATCTGGGTTGTTTGTGACCGGTTCTCTAAGATGGTTCATTTGGTGCCTTTGCCTAAATTGCCTTCCTCTTCTGATTTCATTCTGTTGTTTTTCCAGCATGTGGTTCGTTTGCATGGTATTCCAGAGAATATTGTGTCCGACAGAGGTTCCCAGTTTGTTTCTAGGTTTTGGCGAGCCTTTTGTGCTAGGCTGGGCATTGATTTGTCTTTCTCTTCCGCATTCCATCCTCAGACAAATGGCCAGACCGAGCAAACTAATCAGACCTTGGAGACTTATTTGAGATGCTTTGTGTCTGCTGATCAGGATGATTGGGTGGCTTTTTTGCCGTTGGCCAAGTTTGCCCTTAATAATCGGGCTAGTTCGGCTACTTTGGTTTCGCCCTTCTTTTGTAATTTTGGTTTTCATCCTCGTTTTACTTTGGGGCAGGTTGAGCCTTCTGACTGTCCTGGTGTGGATTCTGTGGTTGACAGGTTGCAGCAGATTTGGGCTCATGTGGTGGACAATTTGGTGTTGTCTCAGGAGGAGGCGCAACGTTTTGCTAACCGTCGTCAGTGTGTTGGTTCCCGGCTTCGGGTTGGGGATCTGGTCTGGTTGTCTTCCCGTCATGTTCCTATGAAGGTTTCTTCCCCTAATTTTAAGCCTCGGTTTATTGGTCCGTATAGGATTTCTGAGATTATTAATCCTGTGTCTTTTCGATTGGCCCTTCTGGCCTCTTTTGCTATCCATAATGTCTTCCATAGATCCTTGTTGCGGAAATATGTGGTACCCGTTGTTCCTTCTGTTGATCCTCCAGCCCCTGTGTTGGTTGATGGGGAGTTGGAGTATGTAGTTGAGAAGATTTTGGATTCTCTCTTTTCGAGGCGGAAGCTTCAGTATCTGGTCAAATGGAAGGGTTATGGCCAGGAGGATAATTCTTGGGTTTTTGCTTCTGATGTCCATGCTGCTGATTTGGTCCGGGCCTTTCATCTGGCTCGTCCTGATCGTCCCGGTGGCTCTGGTGAGGGTTCGGTGACACCTCCTCAAGGGGGGGGGGGTACTGTTGTGAATTCTGCTCTTGGGTTCCCTCCGGTGGTTGCTGCTGGTAATGCAGTGTCCCTGGATTGTGGTTCTGCTCAGGTGTCCCTGCTTATTGCTGGCTTGCTGGGTATTTAGCTTTGCAGGATCCTTTAATCCTTGCCAGTTGTCCATTGTTCTTGGAGGATTCACATCTCTGCCTGGTTTCTCCTCTCTGCTGCCCAAATCAGCAAAGATAAGTTCTGGATTTTGTTTTTGCAGTCCACATGCTGTGGGCCTTATAGTTCAGTGCATTTCATGTTTTTTCTTGTCCAGCTTAGTCTGTGTAAGGATTTATTCAGCCAAGCTGGAATCTCTGGAGATGCAGATATACCCTTTATATCTTTAGTTAGATGTGGAGTTTTTGTATTTTCTGTGGTGGATATTTTCTAGTGTTTTAATACTGACCGCATAGTATTCTATCCTATCCTTTCTATTTAGCTAGAGTGGCCTCCTTTGCTAAATCCTGTTTTCAGTCTGCGTATGTTTTTTCCTCTCCTCTCACAGTCAATATTTGTGGGGGGCTGTCTATCCTTTGGGGATTTTCTCTGAGGCAAGATAGTTTTCCCTTTTCTATCTATAGGGGTATTTAGTCCTCCGGCTGTGTCGAGGTGTCTAGGATCGGTAGGTACATCCCACGGCTACTTCTAGTTGCGGTGTTAAGTTCAGGGTTTGCGGTCAGTACAGGTACCACCTTCTCCAGAGTACGTCTCATGCTGCTCCAAGGCCACCGGATCATAACATTATCCGTAGCCTCTGCTGGAAATGTATCTCCCTCCTCTGAGCTACTATCTGAGCAGCGAGCTGTATCTGAGTCTCCCTCTGACTTCGAGGAATCTCTTTGGGATGCTACTGAGGGGCTGGATCTGTCCCTAGATCTGGTATCTGTGTTGGCTGTCTGCAATGCTTTACAGACCTACAGACCTCTGATTGGATCAGTGATCTTCGACTCTCTGTAAAGGAGGGTGTTTCCTCCGCTACGGTCTTGTTAATGCAATCCTGACACAGATTTTTATTCCAGGATAGTTTCAATGCTTTCTTGCATAAGGGACATTCCTTGTTTTTAGCCTTTGATTTACACTTCTTGGGGACCTCCTATACTCCACCCCCCCCCAAATGTATGTAAGAAAAGAGGGGAGAGACGGAGATAAGAGAAGAGAAAAGAACAGACATTAGCGTGCTGGACTTTCTCGAAGTTCACTCACCACTCGGACGCTTTCAAAGTATGGGTACCGGATCCGGAGGTTGGCTGGTTTTCTCCATGTCTCCCAATGAGACGAGGGACCCCTCCTTGGTATGGCGATCCTTCCGTACGCTATCCGAGCGGCTTCTGCTGCTGCCACGGCGGGTCTGGCTCTTTTCACTTGAGCGAGACCGCCTCTCCTGCACCTCTTGCTGTGGCATTACATGTTCTGGTGAAAAGCTCTCCATATTACACACTACCACGTAACAAGAGCAGTCACAATCAACCTGGCCTGGTTTAGTGACACAGGGCAGCACTTCTGGTTCGTTTAAATAGACTCGCTTCCCTTTTTTTTTTTTTCTAAATGGATCACCTGGTTGATCCTGCCTTTTACTGGCCGCTCAGCATTTTGTGCTACAATTAGGTGTATGTGCGCACCTGTATGTTATATGCAATTAATCACCTGGCTGATCCTGCCTTTGCAGGACCACTGGGTCCAGCCCCAGCTGGTTAATAAATGCATTTGCGCTTTCATTCTATGCACGCCGACGGTAGCCACGTCCGGTGTGCGCTATTTAATCAACTATTCACCTGGTTGATCATGCATCTGCTGGCAGCTAGCGCAACGCCTGCGCTGCATAACTATGCCATAGCGGGCACCCAGCAACCACTTCCGATGCGCGCTTCTTAATCCACCATTCACCTGGTTGATCCTGTCTCTGCCCAAACACTGCTGTCGGGCCTGCACGCGCACTCGCTTCCGGTGCGCGCTGCTGTATTGTGCTCCAGGCACACATCCGGTCACTACTTCCGGTGTGTGCCGCCTCTTTCGGTCCCCCTGCCCCTTAGCTCCTGTATAGTTTTCTGAGTGCTGCCGCCGGGTATTGTGCGCATGCGCGTACCCACCATTTCCGGGTAGCGGGCGCCGGCTGAGGAGCTCCACGGACTCCAGGAGGCAGAGTAGCACTCACCAACGTCCTGCTTCCAGTGACCCGGACAATGCTCCATACCCTTTGCAGCCTCAGGTACCGACCAGGGAGGAGGGAGGAAGAGAGGGGGGACCTGCTTTCAAACGCTCAACAGGGAGGGCCCCAAAAACCTCCAAGGAGCTTACCCAGCCTGGGCACCGATGTGCCTTATGGGCAGCATGGCCACCTTTGGTCAACAGGGGGGGCACATAAAAGTGACCCCCAAGGACAGCAGGATTTTTATACCCGGGCATTGCCTCACGGGTTGTGGCCATGCTTCGCTCAGGGGGGGCATGGAATACATGACCCCCGAGGCGACTACCGGTACCTGGTGACGGGTGCAGCAGACCAGCGCCTGCCGAAATCCACCCGACCCAGGCCCAGGCATCCTCTTCTGTCTTCATCAGAAGTCTCATCTTGAGGGTTTCCTGTCAAGGACAAGAAACCAACTGATGTGGAGAGAGGAGCCGCCCCTATTATCTTGAAGGTTTCCTGTCCTTGATGGGTGGATCCCCTCTCTCGCGGTGCCGTCATGTATGATGGAAAAAATGACATTAAGTCCGTCAGCCGTAAGTTCCCTAAGGTGGTGGTGGAACAAGGATAACCTAGCCTCGGGGGTTCCCTGGGAGAATCGCATATCCCGAATAATAACCACAGATGCCAGTCCTTCCGGTTGGGGGCCCATATGGGGGATATCGTAGTACAGGCTCAATGGGATCCTCAGGTAGAAGGTTCATCTAGCCTGAAGAAGCTATCGGTGGTAGAATTGTCAGTTAAAAAAACTCTTTGTGTACCTACAGAGTCACCATGTAAGAATTATCTCGGACAACCAGGTGGCGGTGGCCTACATCAACCAGCAAGGTGGGACCCGATCCAGTGCTCTGGAAGTAGCAGATCACCTTTTTCAGACAGCGGAAAGACATCTTCTATCTTTGACAGCGCTACACATAAAAGGAAAACACTAAAAGAGCAGACTTTCTAATTCACAATACATTGAGACATGGAGAATGGTCTCTAAATGGGGCCATCTTCAGCCAGATTGTCCACATATGGGGTCTACCAGACACAGATCTCTTTGCCACCAGGAAGAACAGAGAAGTAGAGCAGTTCTGCTCCCTGAACCCAGGGAAAATCCTCTTATGTCTTAAGGTGGATGCCTTCTTGAGGAAGTGGGACTTCAACCTGGCCTACGCATTACCTCTATTATCCCTGCTACCTCTGGTAGTGAGGAAAATCAGAGAAGACAGGGCAAGGATTATACTAATTGCCCTTTTTTGGCTCAGTAGTGCTTGGTTCTTGTGGCTAAGGACTATGTCAGACTGCGATCCCTGGGTGCTTCCAACTCTTTTGGATCTTCTCTCCAAGGGCCAGGTCAACCATCCACAAGTAGCGGGTCTCCACTTGACGGCATGGAGTTTGAAAGGGCGTTGTTGAGAGAGAGGTTTCTCCCTGAATAACTACCCTGCTAAAGAGTAGGAAGTTGATTACAGCTAAGATCTGTGCTAGAACCTAGAGACAATTCTTAGCAAATTCTATCCCTCAAGGTAGCCTTTTTGGTAGCGATAACTTCAGCATGCAGAATAAGTGATATTCAGGCACTCTCTAGACTTCCTCCTTATACGCAGTTTCTGGATGACAGGGTAGTCATTAGGCCAGATCCTGCTTACTTGCCCAAGGTTGCCTCAGACTTCCACAGGTCACAGGAGATAGTCCTTCTTTCCTTTCTCCCTAGCCCTACTAGACAGAAGGAGGAAGAGAAACTTCACACATTAGAGGTTACAAGATATCTCTGTTACTAATCCTTAGAAAAGGACGATGCCTTGTTTATATCCTTCCAGGGCTCTAGGAAGGGTCATAGAGTTTCAAAGTGTACATTAGCAAGATGGATTAGGGAGGCTCTCTAGCATACACAGCAGGTGGCGGTCCACCTCTGCAGAATTTAAGGGCGCATTCCACTCGAGCCATGGTATCCTCCTTGGGCAGAAAGATTGTGAGTTTCCATTGACCAAATATGTAAAGCGGCTACGTGGTCATCTCCTTCCACCTTTCTTAATCATTATAGGCTGGTCATGGGTGCTTCTTCAGATCTCACCTTTGGGTTAAGGGTGCTGCAGGCTGTAATCCCTCCCTAGGATAGTGTTTACATCTCTGTAATTCTCTTGTGGTGCTGTCATGGGAGTCCGAATGTAGTATTAATTTGCTTACCGGTAACAGTATTTTTCAAGAAGCCCATGACAGCACCGTTAGTTCCCTCCCTTCACATGTGGGTGTGCACTTCCCCTCTTATAAGTTTTCACGAGTGTGGAATTGTTCAGATTTAAATTTTGTACATATTATTTCCCATTAACCATGGTGGTCCTCTCAAGCTCTGTAATCCAACTGATGCGTGGGAGAGGTGCCACCATTTTATATCTGTAGGTTTACGGTTCCTGAAGGGTGGATCCCCTCTCTCGTGGCGCTGTCATGGGCTTCCGAAAAATAACGTTACCGCTAAGTAACTTAATACTTTCATGATGTGGTCAGATGACATTTTCTCTTAAAGGGCTCGTTCACACAAGTGTATAACACGGTTGAGTGCTATCCGATGTTTTATAGGATAGCACATGGACGAATATTATACTATGGTGCAAAGCAGATCTGTGTTTTTTTTCTCATACAGGTTCAGACCACAAGAACCCATTCAAGTCTAAGAGAGAGTGTAAAACATTGGACTGCTTGAGCCGAGTATCATTTACATCATTGATCCGATTCTCTCGAAAGAGAGAATCCTCACTCGTGTGACTCCAGCCAAAGCCTTATACATCCAAGCAAAGCTGGATAATTATATTTGTCGCCTATAAAAGGATCATTTAAAAAATGAAAAAGCATTTAACAAACCTGAAATACATAATGTAATTATTCCTTTAATATTTCTATACAAACTGCATACCAGCTGTCCCTCAACTATACAGGTTCTAAGGCATTATCTTATCATTTAAACAATAAAGATATAAATACAAACAGATGGATGTTAGTATTTTAGGGCAGATATGTATTAACCTTTGGTTACAAGTTGTAAAGAGGTGGTTCGAGGCCTCTCTTTTCATGTGATCTGGTGTCACGTGTGGGTAGATGCTTTTGAACTTGATTAGGACAGTTAAAGAGGGGATCATCCAGTCCCCACTTGGTCTCATCTGATTAATGAGACACCATAATCGTTAGATGTGACATGTTTGGTGTCTGACGCTTGCCTCAGCAACTGTCCCGATCATGAATACCAGAGAAGTGCTGGTCAACTCCTTTAAGATGCAGCTATAGTGATCACATGACAGTAAAGTATTCTATATACATGGTGAAATATTTAGGATTGTTATATCCATTCTACTTGCTGATGGTTATTGGTCACTGCATATAGTACATTTCCTAATCATTATCATTTAATATTCTAAATTGCTTTTCCTTTTAGACTTGTAGTTTAACTTTTACTGTAACTTTACTTATTTAATTCATTAATAAAATAATTTTATAAAATAAGAAATGTCTATTACCCTGTGTTTGCCTGATGTTTAACAAAATATAATTTCTTTGTTAAACATTTCCATATTCTCAATGTCAAAATGTCTTCTCTGTGTGTATTCTTTGATTAATAACAAGAGTTGATTCACAGGAACAACAATTCCCGCATTCTGTACATGAAAATGGATTATACTGTGTGAATTCACAGATGTACAGCAAGATTTGATTTCTTGGTAAAACCTTTCCCACATTCGGAACAAGAAAATGGCTTCTCCCCTGTGTGAGTTCTTTTATGTCTACTGAGATTTCCTTTGCAAGTAAAACACTTCCTACAATCTGGACATGAAATGGTTTCTCCCCTGTGTGACATCTTTGAAGTACAACAAGATTTGATTTCTTGTTAAAACATTTCCCACATTCTGAACAAGAAAATGGCTTCTCCTATGTGTGAATTTTCTGATGTGCAATAAGACTTGTTCTGTTGGTAAAATATTTCCCACATTCTGGACACGAGAATGGCTTTTCCCCAGAGTGAGTGCTTTCATGTTTAACAAGATCTCGTTTGTAAGTAAAACAATTTCCACATTCGTAACATGAAAATGGCTTCTCCCCTGTGTGACATCTCTGATGTATAGTCATATTTGCTTTGTTAGTAAAACATTTCCCACATTCTGAACATGAAAATGGCTTCTCCCCTGTGTGACTTCTCTGATGTACAGTAAGATATGATTTCTTGAGAAAATATTTCCCACATTTTGAACACGAAAATTGCTTCTCTCCTGTGTGAGTTTTCTTATGTGAAACAAGATTTGTTTTGTAGGTAAAATATTTCCCACAGTCTGCACATGAAAATGGCTTCTCCCCTGTGTGAGTGCTTTTATGTTTAATGAGATCTCGTTTGTAAGTAAAACAATTCCCACATTCTGAACATGAAAATGGCTTCTCCCCTGTGTGACATCTCTGATGTATAGCCATATTTGCTTTGTTAGTAAAACATTTCCCACATTCTGAACATGAAAATGGCTTCTCCCCCGTGTGACTGTTTTTATGTTTAACGAGATGTGCTTTGCATGTAAAACATTTCCCACATTCTTCACATGAAAATAGCTTCTCCCTTGTGTGAACTCTCTGATGTACAGTAAGATTTGTCTTCCTGGTAAAACATTTCCCACATTCTGAACATAAAAATGGTTTCTCCCCTGTATGAGCTGTTTGATGTTCAGAATCCCTTTTGTTATTATAATTTCCCTTAACTGTCTGTAATGACTCAGAAGATGAAACCTTTTGATAAGGAATAGAGGATAGATTTTTGATGTGAAGAGCTGGCGATATATCTGGAATAAAGTCATAATCTTCGTCTATATATGGTATGATACCATAATCAGATGCTTCAAAATCAGTATATGTCATCTGCCCCTCTGACGCACAGTCATCTGCCAAGAAAAACAAATATTTTTTTTTTAGAAATGCTGCCTTTAGAAACAAATTGGATTTAAATTCAATTACTAGATGATGAAGACAGGGAAACAAACTGTATACTTCAATGCAAGGACTAGTAGATTATGATAATAAAAAGTTGTACAATTAACTTCTCATCCAATGCTAGATTATTTATTTTAAAGCTTTATATTTCACTGTGCTTGTCACCAAATTTTTGTAATGTAATGTTCAGTGGAGAATCATAAAGAGGCCTGTAAGTCAGTGCTATTAGGTGGTGTCTGTGTCATACACTCCCTGACATCTACATGAACTATAGCACAGACGGCAAAGTGGAGGAGCAAGATGGTCGTGTACACTGAAGCCACAACTTTAGAGGAGGTGTAAGGTTGGAGTAGTACATGCATTTATGTATGTATTTTCAATGGCAAAAATAAAAAGCAAAGAGAAATTAGTTAATTAAAAATTAAAGGAGGACAAGTGAAATATTGGCTTTTAAGTAGTGATGTGCGAGTGTACTCGTTGCTTGGGTTTTCCTGAGCACGCTCGGTTGACCTCCGAGTATTTGTTATTGCTCGGAGATATAGTTTTCTTCGCCTCAGTTGCATGATTTATGGCTTCCAGATACGCTGAATTCATGTGAGGAATGCCTGTTTTTTAGGGAATTCCCACATGTATTCAGCTTATCTGGAAGAAGTAAATCATGCAACTGAGGCGATGAAAACTATAAATCCGAGCAATGACAAATATTCGGAGGTCACCTGAGCGTGCTTGGGAAATCCCGAGCAACCAGTACACTCGCTCATCACTACTTTTAAGCCATATGGGAGAGCTGGTACACCTGAAAATTAACTTAAAGCAGTGTCATTATCCTATTATGACAGCCAGCATCTGGTCTTTGAGATATAATAATAATCATAAAGCTTAATTACATTAAATGTATTGTATATTGTTGTATATTGAATACAGAAATGTTTGGCCATTTCTGCATCAAGATGAGCTATGCTTCTTTGCCCAAAGTACTTAAGCTTATATAAAATACAAAGAAGGATTTAAAAAAAAAATGGGGCACAACAAATATAAAGCTGATCTAGAAAAATTTTATTTTGTACGTACAATATATTTGCTAAACTGTCACATGATTATGCTATAATGTTGTTGGCATGATCCTGCACTTCATTTCATACCAGCTGCATTAATAGAGTCCATGGCAGCGCTGGTAGGGATGCTGCATGATGCATGTGGTCTCACAATCTAACCACGTACATGGCAGATTAGCCACTCTGGCAACTCTTCGTTTAGACAACTAGCTTCATTTTGTGATTGTGAGCATTATTACAAGTGCTTCTCACTAAATTAGAATATCAAAAAGCTAATTTACTTCAGTTCTTCAACAAAAAAGTGAAACTCATATTAGAGTCAATACAAACAGAGTGATCTATTTCAAGTGTTTATTTCTGTTAATGTTGATGATCATGGCTTACAGCCAAGGAAAACCCAAAAGTCATTATCTCAGTAAATTAGGATAATTAACAAAAAACACAAGCAAAGGCTTCTTAAGCGTATAAAAAGGTCCCTCAGGGTATGTTTCCACGGTCAGTATTGGCAGTACTTTGGATGCAGCATATGTCCACTCCATCCAAAGCGCTCCCGGCTTTTGTACGCACGGTGATTCTGCGTGTGTTCATTGAACCATGCGGAATCACAGCATCCTATACATAGGACTGTGATATTTATACAGGGGCGGATTATCAGAGGGTCAATATGGGCGGTAGCCCAGGGCCCAGTGGCTTGGGGGGGCCCTGGGCCACCGCAGATTGACCCTCTGATAATCCGCCGGAGGGTGACTGAATGCCCGGCCCGCCGGCATTTATGTGCCCCGCCCCCCGGACCCGGTGGGCAGAGAGAGGGGGTCCGCATCGGGCCCCTTCTCATCTGCTCACCGGGCCCCTTCCGGCGCTGCGGCGCTTTCCTATTGACGTGCGTGCGCGCGCGCACACCCGCACCTCAATAGTTAACAACAGCCGCCAGCCAGCCAATTGGAGGCTGGCAGCTGAAGTCGGCCGCAGCTCACACGTCGCCGGCGTCTGACGTCATTGTCAGTCGCTGGCGAGTGTGCGCTGCTGGAGGGAGCTCGCCGCGTGGAGCGCTGGTAAGGTGAGGAGACTGGTTTTTTTTGTTTTTTTTCGGGTTTTTTTATAAGCTAACGGTGGACTGTGGACACATTGGGGGCAATGCTGTAGACACTGGGGCAGATTGCTGGAGACACTAGGGCAGATTGCTGGAGACACTGGGGCAACGCTGGAGACACTGGGGCAATGCTGGAGACACTGAGGCAGATTGCTGGACACACTGGGGGCAATGCTGGAGACACTGGGGCAGATTGCTGGAGACACTGGGTCAATGCTAGAGACACTGGGGCAGATTGCTGGACATACTGGGGCAGATTGCTGGACACACTGGGGGTAATATGCTGGAGACAATGGGGCAGATTGCTGGACACACTGGGGGCAATGCTGGACAATTGGACATACTGGGGCAGATTGCAGGACACACTGGTGGTAATATGCTGGACACACTGGGGCAATATGCTGGACATACTGGGGCAGATTGTTGAACACACTGTCTGGGGGCAATATGCTGGAGTCAGACACTGGGGCAGATTGCTGGAGACACTGTCTGGGGGCAATGCTGGACACTGGGGCAGATTGCTGGTTACTGGGGCAATATGCTGGATATACTGGGGCAGATTGCTGGATACACTGGGGGTAATATGCTGGACACACTGGGGCAGATTGCTGGACACACTGGGGGCAGAACTGGAGGCATGGGCAGAATGTAGACACAGGGCAGAATGAAAGACATGGGGCAGGATTGGATCATGGGGCAGGAGAATACGATGGAGACAGATGGGGCAGGATGGGGAGAACACATGGGGTAGAATGGATACTCATGAGTGCAGGATGGGAGAACATATGGCAGGAGCCAGGAATGAGACACACGGGGCGAGGGTGGGGAATATTATTACCATAGGGGCTAATTAAGGGATATTATTACTGCAGTGATGTATTTATTTTATTTTTGGAGTATACTGTTTTAAATGGGGGGGCGGTCCTGTTACTGTGCAGAGTGACTCTATATCGCCTTTTTTTCTCCATGTGTAATGTAGAAGTTGTGAAAAATTAAGTAATGTGTTCTGCAAGCAGAGCTCGAGATAACTGTGTTATTTCCTGCTGAAACGAGTCCTGGCTGGAAGAAATGATGGCGGTCTGTGCTGGATGAAAGATGAAGGACTTCACCTAGAGACGTCATTGGTGAGTCAGTGTTACCTATACATTGACACTATACTATATACAGAGGTCCTGTGTACAATGTCACCAGTGATCACTGTATTACCTATACACTATATACAGAGCTCCTGTGTATAATGTCACCAGTGATCTCTGTATTACCTCTACACAGACACTGCATACTAAGTATAGATCTCCTGTGAATACTGGCGCTTATGGTGATAGTATTGTGTTGTTTTTTTTTATTATTACTGATAAGTATTGTAGTATTCAGTCACTATGTGGTGGTAATATGTGGTCTGGAAATGGTGTTGTGGTATTTGTCCCTTGAATGTGCTATTTGGTCACCAAGTGGTGGTACTATGTGGTCTTGACATGGTGCGGTGGTATTTGTTCCTTGTATGTGATATTATTCGATCACTGTGTTTGTAATTTGTGGTCTGGTCATGGCGCGGTGGTATTTGTTCCTTGTATGTGATATTATTGGTCAAAATATACCTAAATTATATTGCAGATTTTAACAAATATTTAATAGGTTACAGTAGAGTAGGGCCCGGCCATTTTTCTGGAATAATCTGGTTCGGGTATAATATGACCCCCCCGTCACATGACCCCCCCCTTTCACATGACCCCCCCGTCACATGACCCCCCCGTCACATGACACCCCCCCCGTCACATGACCCCCGTCACATGACCGGGGGGGCCCACAGTGTCTGAACAGCCCGGGCCCTGGCTACCCTTAATCCACCCCTGTATTTCTATTGCGAAGACTGAGCTACTCCGCAAGATAAATTGACATGCTGCGGTCTAGAAACACGTGCCGCATGTGCGTATAAGCAGGGACGCCGGAGGCTGCAATGTCTGGCCGCTGCGGCTGTACGCAGCATCCAATCGGCAGCGTTTACTGACTGTTGAAACATACCCTTAGTGTGTATCAGTAGGCTCCACAATCATGGGGAAGACTTGACAGATGTCCAGAAGGCAGTCATTGACACACTCAACAAGGAGGGTAAGCCTGAAAAGATCATTGCTAAAGAAAAAAAAAGCTCATTGCTAAAGAAGCTGGCTGTTCATAGAGTGCTGTATCCTAGCATAATGGAAAGTTGATTGGAAGGAAAAGGTGTGGTAGAAAAGGTGCACAAGAAACCAGGATAACTGCAGCCTTGAAAAGCTTGTTAAGAAAAGGCCATTCAAAAATTTGGCGGAGATTCACATGGGGTGGACTGCTGCAGGAGTCATTGCTTCAAGACCCACCAAACAGACGTATCCAGTACACGATCTACAAGTGTTGCATTCCTTGTGTCAAGCCACTCATGACCAATAGACCACGCCAGAAGCATCTTACCTGGGCCAAGGAGAAAAAGAACTGGGCTGTTGCTCAGTTGTCCAAGGTGTTGCTTTCAGATGAAAGTAAATTTTGCATTCCATTTGGAAAATCAAGGTACCAGAATCTGGAGGAAGAGTGGAGAGGCAAACAATCCAAGCAGCTTGAGGTCTAGTATGAAGTTTCCACAATCAGTGATGGTTTGGGGAGCCTTGTCATCTGCTGGTGTAGGTCCACTGTGTTTTATCAAGACCAAAGCCACTTCATTGTCCCTCTGCCGACAAGCTTTTTGGAGATGGAAATTTCATTCTCCAAAAGGACTTGGCACCTGTCCACACTGCCAAAAGTACTGATACCTGGTTTAAAAACAACATTATACGATGTTGCACATTTGGTGGGATTGTGACCAAATCAGACCTTTTTGGGATGGGGTAATTAATGCATATTGTAAGATCTCAGGGGAAAGAAACACTCCCTCCCCCTGGATTGCCCTCTTAGCTATGCTCCCAGGCCCTCTAGGTACATAGAAAAGTAGTCTTTTGAGATTCTGCTTGGCAGCAGCACGTACAATAATACCCAGACACTGGCGGACATCAGTCACTCCATCTGTCAGAATGGCAGGACGAAATTTCGTATATTTGTCATATGGAAGATCTATCAGCAGAAGTAGCGGGTGACAACATAAAGTTTGTTATGTTGTGGCAACCCTGGATTCTCTTTAGGAACTCACCCGAATTCTTTTCCTTATTTTCCTGAGAGAATAGACTAGACTTCACAATACTAGGAAGTAATCGATTTGGTCACCCCTCCTAGACACTTGTTTGATCCCCACTATTTATCCTTCCGAATAGGGAAAATATGGACTAAAAATTTCCATCACTCCACCTTACTCCTCTCCACCCTGTCCTCCCTTTGTTTGTCTTATCCTCTTGTATGATCTTCTTCTTCTCCTCCCCCTTCCAACTTCTAATCTAATAGAATTTATATATCCTTCTTAGGTAGTGTTCTGTCCAGCAATATAATTGCTGTCTAAAGTGTAGTCATATTTATGTCTCCGTTATTACAGACATTGTATTTTTGTGTGTATTATTCCTTCCTATATTTTATATTGTAAGATTACAGCACCATCTGCTGACATTTTAATGTTTACATTCTAGTTTAATTTGCAATGTATTATGGGAAGTTCCTAGGGCATTGTGGGATTGTTCCTGTTGCATTGTGGTCTTATTATGACACTGTGAAGGCAACAGCAGCCATTGCTTCTGAGGGTCATTCCATGTAAAGTGAACCAATGATTTTTACCTCTATATTTTTAATTCTTTTGAGATTTTGTTATTTGGTAATAGTATGTCAGAGAATGCAAAATGTGAAGAAGAAAAAATTCTAGATATTTTTTTTTTTTTATTGATTTTCAAAGTTCGGAAAAAGTGCGAATTTCGGTGTTGCCTGCCTTTACATTTCTCCTCATAACTCAGGCTAGAAAAAAGATAGAGAAACAAAATAAACACCATTCTACTCAGAACAGTACAGGCTTTCACCATATATGTCACAAGAGTATCTTTGTTAATATTTTACCCATGCGATCGGAAACGCAAAATTTTGAAACGCATTTCCGAAAAAAAAAATTATTTCCAAAATGTCAAAAACGGCATATGTGCCTGTTATGCTCCTAGCCACATCTGTACCAAAATACAAGTTGGGATCATGATGGGATCATATTTTAAAAAATAAAACTATTACAGTGTCAATTCGAAAATCTTGATTTCAGATCTGTTCAGCCTGTTGTCTAATAGTGTGGGGTCTATATTTACCAAATAATCCATGATTTTTAGATATTACTGTATTATTTTATTATGTTACAGAATCTTAGAAGCAGGAGAGGACAGAGGAGAAAGCTTTGTTAGGGCTGAACCTGAGAATGAGCAGGGGTAGACGGTGAATGCAGAGCAGATGACAGGCCGGCAGCTCGAGCCTCCAGACGCCACATTCACACCAAATCTTAACACCCAGGCAACTTTTCACATGGAGGGAGAAAAATATTCTCAACATCCAGTTCATGTATTGTACAAACCAGGACTACGAAGAGGAGGAGTTTGTGAAAACATCGGTTACAGGGAGCAGAACCCATCACAGGGACTCAGCAATACCGGACTGTCATCCCATGTAGTGACACAGAAATAAAAACAAGGATTTTTTCATTCAGCAAAGACAGTGAAGTCCATGAAGTGGTAGAAGGTGGCACCAGATGGGCCATGGATGACCTAACTGGTGATGTGACCTGTGAATATGATTGGCGTTGGTGGCTGCTACTGTACTCTCCAAAGATTGTGAAAATGAAGAAGTAGATGTGACTTTTCTGCACCTTCTGGTCCAGCGCCATCCTTTGTGTATCCAAGAAAACCAGACATTTTAAGGCTATGTGCACACGTTCAGGATTTTCTGCAGAATTTTCCTGAACAAAACCGAATTTTTCTGCAGGAAATCCGCATGCGTTTTGTGCGCGTTTTTTCCGGAGCTTCCCAATGTATTAAAAAACGGGAAAAACGGGAAAAATCCGCAAAATTAATGAAATGCTACGTTTTTTACCGCAATGCATTTTTTTCGCAGAAAAAAACGCATCATGTGCACAAAAATTGCGGAATGCATTCTAAATGAAGGGATGCATAATGTATGCATTTTTTATGCGTTTTTGTAACATTTTTATAGCGAAAAACCCGAATAAAAAAAACCCGAAAAATCTGCAACGTGTGCACACAGGTGGAGCCGAACACCATGACAGGTCGGCCATTGCTAGTAAGCGCTTATGGACAAGATGACATTTCACCACAAGAAGGGACACATTGATGATAAAAGGCCAGTGTAAAAACCTATTATTAACTCCTTAAGCCCCGAAGGGTGGTTTGCACGTTAATGACCGGGCCAATTTTTAGAATTCTGACCACTGTCCATTTTTGAGGTTATAACTCTGGAAAGCTTCAACGGATCCCGGTGATTCTGACACGGTTTTCTCGAGACACATTGTACTTCATGATCATGGTAAAATTTATTTGATATTACCTGTGTTTATTTGTGAAAAAAATGGAAATTTGGCGAAAATTTTGAAAATTTCGCAATTTTCCAACTTTGAATTTGTATGCCCTTAAATCACAGAGATATGTCACACAAAATACTTAATAAGTAACATTTCTCACATGTCTACTTTACATCAGCACAATTTTTCATCACATGCGCTGTGTTGTGCATACGCTACAGCTGGCTATAAGAGACAGTCTGCAAGAAGGACATGCTGCTGCACTGATTGGCAAGGTGAGAAAATTGGCTACTGTTGCCAGAACCCCTAAAGTTGACTCAATTTTGAAGAGACGTGCTGGAAAAGGGGCAATTATTGATCAAGCCACACGATGGGGCAGTACTTACTTAATGATTCAACGCTTGGTTGAACTGAAAACCTTTCTTGTAGACATGGATAACCCTCAACTGACGCTAAATGAAAGTCAGTGGAATCAGGTGACTGAGCTGGAAAAATTGCTAGAGCACCCATTTACAGTGACTAAAAAATTACAAGCAGAGGACTTAACTCCAGGTATTTTCTTAAAGGAGTGGAAGAACCTGATGTTTCGCCTGTCCCAAAGAGGAGGGTTAATTGCAAGTGGCATTGCTACATCAATGAAACGGAGAGAGGAGCTACTATTACAAAATAACATTCTTTTGGCAGCTGTTTATGTAGACCCAATGCATCGGATTCTTCTAGATGATCAACAGCTAACTAAAGGAAAAGAAGCTCTGTTTGAAATAGCAGTAAGGATGAAAGGGTTGCAGAACAGTCAGGAGGAACAAGAAGAATTTGGTCGTCCTGCCACATCTTCACCCTCATCAACTGATGAGGAATTTAATTTCAAAAATATTTGGATCACAAGGACCGTGCAAAGCGTTCCCGCATAGAAGAGGAGTCATCCCCATCAAAGAACACAGCCAGTACATTTCAGCAGAATTTTTCATGTTCACTAAAAGAAATTGAGAAATTTGACCGTTCATCAAAAATAACAGTGCAACAAGCGATTCCTCTGTATCCTGATATTGTCAGAGATGTTGCCCAAGTGGCTACTGCTTTGCCACCAACCCAAGTTAGTGTAGAGAGGTTGTCCTCTGTCTCAAAATAATTAGATCAGATTTGAGGGCATCCATGAAGGAGGATCTGACAGAGGCAATACTTTTTCTGAGGACAAATTTATAGATTTCTTCATACTAACTGCATAACAGTGTTTATTGCATATTTACTTACAAGAGTTTAGAAAAGTTTATAAAAGTTATTTGCTATATTCTAATTGTATTCTAATAAATATAGTTTTTGCTCTAAGTGGTCTGATTACTTATATGATGGTGAGAAACTGAATAAGCAAGATGTTAATATTTTACAACAGTAAATTTATTGTTACGAATTAGCCATTTATGAAGGAGTCGGAGTCGGAACCTGATAAAATCCAGGAGTCGGAGTCGCAACTGTGGCTTACCGACTCCATAGCCCTGCTTTGCACTTTATATCTATATTGCTGCTTTAGAGAAAAGGACCTTTTTGCATTGTTTTGCACATATTCATATGCTATGGATATATGAGATACATTACTGCATATATATTTATCAAATTTATACATATATTATTGAGGCTTGCACTTTTTTTCCGAGGGTGGTTATTTTGCAAACATTTTTGAGGTTATACTATTAATTTACTTATGCTTAACTCCACATTCAGTTGTGTGTGGTCACATCCCATCCCTGTATATTTGGTGTCCTGTAGTATTTTCTGTTTTTTTGTCTTATTATGGATTTAAAGTGAACCTGTCACCCCCCCTTCCCCTCAGGCGTTTGTAACTAAAAGAGCCACCTTGTGCAGCACAAATGCTGCATTCTGACAAGGTGGCTCTTTTAGTTATGCTCCCTGCACACGCTGAAATAAACGTTTATAAAATGTGCCCCCTGATACCTTGAAATAGTCCCGGGGGCGGGACTTTCCTTCCTAATCAGACGCAGCACAGCCGTCACTCCAGGCCTGTGTGCGCCGGGCGCCGCCTCCTCTTGCTGCATTATCGTCCCCGGCGCCTGCGCATTAAGTTTTCTTTTTCGGTCATGCGCAGTTGCGCTGCCCTTTGTACTTACAGAGCAGGCACCGGGGACGATAATGCACCAAGAGGAGGTGGCGCCCGGCGCGCACAGCTCCGGAGTGACGGCTGTGCTGCGTCTGATTAGGAAGGAGAGTCCCGCCCCGGGACGATTTCAGGGTATGAGGGGGGACATTTTCTAAACGTTTATTTCAGCGTGTGCAGGCATCATAACTAAAAGAGCCACCATGTCAGAATGCAGCATTAGTGCTGCACAAGGTGGCTCTTTTAGTTACAAACGCCTGAGGGGGGTGACAAGTTCCCTTTAATAAAGATTACATTTAGGGTATGTGCACACGTTGCGGAAAGGTGTGCGGATTTTTCCGCACTGATTTTGGTAAATCGGCAGGTAATCCGCACTGCGGATTTTCTGCGGATTTACCACGTTTTTTCCGCGGATTTCATATGCAGCTTTACACCTGTGGATTCCTATTGAGGAGCAGGTGTAAACCGCTGCGGAATCCGCACAAAGAATTGACATGCTGGGGAATAAACAACGCTACGTTTCCGAGCGTTTTTTTCCGCAGCATGTGCACTGCGGATTTTGTTTTCCATAGGTTTACATGGTACTGTAAACTCATGGAAAACTGCTGCGAATCCGCTGTGGCCAATCCCCTGCAGATCCGCAGCAAAATGCGCAATGTGTGCACATACCCTTAAGGATTATACTCTCTGGTGGTGGTTTAATTTCCTTTTCCTGACAGTGATATAGTGAGTTTGAGTTTTTTGTCCTTCATATATGATTTGGGGTCCTTTGGTAATAATATTTCTCAATTTTAGCAAAAAGAATTATCTCTCAACATTTCTACTACTGCACAGATATGTTCCTGGTGAGAATCCAAATCGGGCAAAAAAAATAAAGATATCATCAAGATAAATTACAAAAAAATCTTCCGATGCAATCAGAAAAAATATAATTTATGAAGTTGTGAAATACTGCTGGTGCATTGGTTAACCCAAATGGTATGACAAGATTTTCGAATAAACACTGACGTTAAAAATGCTTATAATCCTTCCAGATCCACAGCACAAGAACTGGCAACTCCAACCTCCATCACATGTGAACAGACCCGCTCCGAGGAGTATAACAGGAACCCTGCTGCTTGCCCACCACATCTCTCCAAAATTCTGTGGTCCATCCTTATAGCCTGGGTTATGGCCTCCGCCAAAGAGCAAGGGGAATCATGAAGAACCAGAGTGTACTTAAAGGGACTCTATCAGCTCAAATTGGCGGGATATTAAAATGATTTCTTACTGGTCAGATGGGCGGCGTAACCTCTTTATTACTCCACCCCGTCCGTCCCTGCTCATCGCTTGAAGACTGAGGTAGCAGGGTAAAAACTAACCTACAGCTCTTGCTGAAAACTCAAACTGTTTCTTCTTTTCCAAAAATTTATCAGGAAGAGTTACGCATTCAGAGGAGGTCAACTGCATGTCTGAAGGTACAGATGTCACAGTCACCGCTGGCAACAAAGAGCTGGTGAGCTTTCACACAGCAAGTCACCTTTTCCTGGTCCTGCAACTGTAATGATTCAAGGTTCTGGTGCTGTTTAGCTAGATACTGATTCTTTTGGGTCAGATTTGCCACCTGATTACAATGCGTGTGAATGGGATCCTTTCTGGCGAAAAAAAATGTTATGTGATGCTAAATGACAACTCATGGACAAGCCATGTGGCAGGGAAGATCAGTAGTCCAAGATCATGTGCCAGAATAGTATATCAAAGGCAAAGGAATACAAAAAAATTGAACAGTCAGAGGCAAAGTCCGGGGTCAGGCAGCTAAAGTCAGAGTACATCAAGGCAAAAGGGATAATACAAACGAGTAGTCAAAAGGCAAATTCAAGGTCTGGCAACACAGATCAGAAAATCAGTACACAGAGTAAAGACTATGTGTGACCATTGCCATCCAGCAAAATACCAGATAATCACTCTGAACAGGTGACACCTGGAAGAAACCCTGCCGTACAAGCCAGATTGGGCAGCTGAGCTGTCACTCACAATACTGATAGCCCAGAATGCCCCTGATCCTAAGGGTGGCTGAGCTGTCACTCACAGTGTCCTTAGGACACTGTGACTGGTAGAATCGTGACAAATAGGCAGCTGAGTAGTGCATAGCTTGTGAGGCATGGGCACAGAACAGAGTGCAGATTCAATAGAAAGTCTACAAAATTAAACACATAATTGTTCCAATCGGTCAATACGTAAATACAGAAGCTACTACTCACTTGGGTGGTTATCGGTAGGAATCTCCTCTTTACACCACTCATCACCCTTCACATATGTCCCTGTAGTATTAATATAGGTCAGATCTTCACCCTGAAACAAATATTGTAAAAGTAACAGACAGATGGAGAAGTCACATCTATGATCAATTCTAATCCTGCCTTCTTCACAATTCTCATTAACAAGTGTAAGAGAGTGGAAGAATGATCAGAACCCCCTGAAAGATCATATAATAAAAGTAATATGTTACATTGCTGCCTTTCTCAATTACTGTATTGATTTACCAGGGTACTGTGTAAAGTAATGCTTGCTGCAGGAGTTTTGGATAACAAACGATTAGCAATTAGAAGTTCGTGCTTCAGCAATATAGGGGGCTGTGAAGGCCTAGAACACCAGATTGCCTGTACTTACAGCAACGTGAACATAAGCCAGACAGAAAGCAGATTCTGTCTGAAGAGGAATCCAGAAAAAGTAGCAGAAGCATTATCTTGGAAGGGATTACAGGTTAGGGCTCATACTCATTTGCGAGAAAAAACGGATGAGAGCAATCCGAGAGAAAAAAATCGGATTGCACTCTGACCAATGTTATTCAATGGGTTACATCTCATCTGCGTTTTCTCAGCTGAAATTGGACTGAGAATGCAACTCAATGGATGAGAGAAAAAAAACCGCACAGCACTCGCACCATGCGAGTGCTGTCTGTTTTTCACGCACCGGTGTCCTTTTAAAAGCCGGTAGTTCTCTGGACTGGTAACCTCTGGACCGTAGGAAAATGCCAGTGCATTTTCCCATGCTCCAGAGTTCAGCGCAGGTCAGGCTGTGAGGCAGCGCAGCATCAGTGATGGCACCACTAGTCACTGAAGCTGCCGTTCGCAGCCGTGCTGAACTGTGATGACCTCTGGACCATGGGAAAATGCACTGGCATGTGAGGCTGTGAGGGAACGCAGCTAGTCACTGAAGCTCTGCTCACAGCATCTCCTCATTCACCAGTAGTTTTCAGCCAGGGCGGTTGCATCTTGGCACTATCCTGGTTGAAAACAGTATATACCCCAGATATGGATTACAGCATGGGACACAACAACGGACATGGAAGTCGCATGGATTAGGAGTAATAATAAAATGGGAAAACTGTGTTGTGGTTTATTTCATTAAAATACTTTATTCTAGCTGTGTCTTTATTTAACATGTAACAACTATAGGATTAGGAATGGATAGGTTATTGACACCTCTCCATTACTAAGTCGTGGGCTTGATGTGACTTTACAATACAAAGGTGACATCAACCCCACAACTATTACCTCACTTGCCACTGCTACAAGGCAAGTGGGAAGAGCGAGGCTAAGTGTCAGGACTCTGAACATTTTGATTACCTTTTGTGCATTACTGCCCTTTTCCAAGATGGCGTCTTTGGTTTCATATGCACTGTGTCTTCCTGCTATATAACTCCATCCCAGCCTTTAGTCTGTGCTAGAGTATTCTGCCTTGCATCCAGCTCCTGACGACTCCCTGGCTTTGCACCTGCACCTGTGAACCTGTGTGGAGACCCTGCTACTCAGCTCTGAGTTTCTGCTGCATATATCGGTTTCCAGTAATCCTCCATCTGGCTGCTTGTGTTTGTATCCATCTGCATTTGCTGGACATGTAAGCTGTTGCTGCTCTGCTTAAACCTGAGACTATTAACCAGGCCTCCCTGGTTGTGCTAAGATATTATTTGAACTGCCTTATAAGCATATCTATCTGTGTTTGGACTAAGACAAGGACTTATGCGTGTCAAGTATCCTCAAGAATAATTGTGCTTCATAGACTTTCTGCGTGATTGCATTTTCCTCTGAAGTTCCCTATAGACTGCTAAGCTGCGTTTAATATTTACACCAAGTGTTGTGGACTTGAGTTTCTCTCTGCACCTGTTTGAATCACCGTGTGATAATATAGACTTTACCACTTATAAAACTGTGTTCTGTAGTTGTCTTGTTCCATGCAAAGAGTCTCCTGAGTTATCCCTTATAATCCTTACATTAAGTGCCGAATTGGCGCATCTTAGAGGTGCGCCTTTTCTGGGGTGGCCGATTGCTGATTTTTTTAGCCGGGGGGGCTATATTTATGGCCCCTTCCTAGGCTATTAATATCAGCCCGCAGCTGTCTGCCTAGCCTTTGCTGGTTATTAATTATGGGGGACCCCACGTCATTTTTTTGGGGAGGTCCCCCATTTTAATAGCCAGGAAAGGCTAAGTATGCAGCTGTGAGCTGATATTAATAGCCTGGGGAGCTCCATAGGCATTACCCCCTTCCCAGACCATAAACATCTGCCCCCAGTCATTTCCTTTCCCTCTGCTGGTTGCGAAAATTGCACAGGAGCCCAGGTCCTTTTTTTCTGCAAAACAATCTTCTAATAATTAAAATCATGTACAGTAATCTGCACACACACTCTACAATTTATTTGTCACTGTCATCTATATATCTACCCATTCTATTTGTATTTACTGTAATGTATGAATGTAATTCATCTCTTCTATCTATCTCTCTGTGCATTGTGTGTGTGTGTGTGTGTGTGTGTGTGTGTGTGTGTGTGTGTGTGTGTGTGTCACAGACATCTATATATATACAGCTCTGGCAAAAATTAAGGGACCGCCACATCAAAACCCTGTCATGGGCAGCCCAATATCCAGACCTGAATTCCATTGAAAACCTCTGAAATGTAATAAAGAGGATGCTGGATAGTCAGAAGCCATCAAACAAAGAAGAACTGCTTACATTTTTGTGCCACAAGCAGTGTGAAAAGACTGAGTTAAAACATTAGTATTGTTGTTTCTAAATGATTCTGAACTTTTTTATTTGCTTTATTTGAGGTCTGAAAGCACTGTTTGTTTGTTTCTAATTTTGACCATTTCTCCTTTTCAGAAAAAAATATAAAATGTATTGCTTGGAAATTCAGAGACATGTTGTCAGAAGTTTATGGAATAAAAGAACAATTTACATTTTACTCACAAATATACCAATATAGAGAAAAATCAGACAAATTGAACATTTTGCAGTGGTCTCGTAATTTTTGCCAGAGCTGTATATATATGTATTCTATGTGTATATCTATTCTATTCTAACCTGTCAGTGTGATTTTACTGTACCTGCACAAGAATTCAAGAATTACCGGCTTTTCTTCTATCAATGTGTGTTTTGACGAATATTTCCTTTAAAAACTATGTGTACATGACGTAGAGAACTGCTATATGTAAATGCTCATGTTAAAAATCACACAGGAATCTGATAGCAATCGCACTGCACTCGGATGTAAATCAGATGCTAGATGTGAAAATCGCATTATACTCTCATGACACTCGTCCGCTTTTTCAGTCCAGATTACAGAACTTTCTTTTTTCTCGCGTATGGGTATGAGCCCTTAGTAGGAAGCTGGGAGAGGCTCACATGCGAGCATAGTTGGGGACAACGAGGAGTAGAGCAATTGGTAGTCCTGAGATTGCTGTGGGCTGGACAAAGTCACCCTGCAAGTTGTCAACATTTGAAAAGGAAGCTGATGTAGCCAGTGTGAAGGAAGTAATAAAAATGGTGTTTGCTAAAAATGGATTGATATGACTATGAGATCACATTGAAGTAGAAATGTAAAGTACTGCCATGTGTAACCATCTATGTGAAAACTCTGTCAAATCCAAATGTGAATACCATACAGTACGATGGCAGTTATGTTATGTATGTTCAACTTCTACCTTAGTAAAAGACTTTCTGTTGTTGACTATTATGGCCTCTCCTGATTCCTTGTTCACCTCCTCCACCACACTATATCACGGGTCATTGTCATTGGCTTCCAAGGGAGCAGTACCAATAGTGTGAGGATGTGATGTAGAGAAGACAGTGTCACTACATCACGTGTTTCACTGGAGTTCACAGTTTCTTCATCATACTCGGCCAAATTAAATCTTAACCAAGTGTAAAGCATATAATACTTGTGGATAAAACAAGATTGAGCACAAGACAGTCACAGCCATCTACAAATCATAGGGGAGATCTCATGTCACCTTCTCTCCATCTACGTTATGATCCTGAGGAACATCGGGATCTTCTTGTTTACAGTCCTGTGGAAGAAGAGGACGGGGACATCTCTCTGGTGTTGTCCTCTTACTGGATAGATCTGGAGGAAACACATACAGAGACTGAATTCATTCTTTACATATAGATAATTATAGGCCGTGTGTATTTGGGCCTGTCTATTACCTGGTGATGTGAGGGGCTGGGGAACCTCCATCTTGACGCCCTTGTACAAATCTTTGTGTCCTTCTAAATACTCCCACTCCTCCATGGAGAAATAGACGGCAACGTCCTGACATCGTATAGGAACCTGACACATACAATGATACCATCATCCCCCGATCCCTTCATAGTGTTACTGTATAATGTCCCAGAATTCCCAGCAGTGTCACCTCTCCAGTCAGCAGCTCAATCATCTTGTAAGTGAGTTCTAGGATCTTCTGGTCATTGATGTCCTCATGTATCAGGGGTTGAGGTGGAAGCTCTGTGATTGGGCTCAGAGGTCTTCCCCATCCCTCAGACACAGAAGCCTGATAGCGCTCACTAGAGGTCTTCTTCACTACTGTGTAATCCTGGTTATGGAGAGACACATTAATAAATCTCACTACAGACATTTCCGGAGTCCTCACCTCTCCAGTTCTGTCTGTTATTCCCATAGATAAGAATGATGTAATGTGACGTCATCAGAATCTCTCACCTCTCCAGTAAGCCGGAAGAGGATCTCTAGGGTGAGGTGTAATATCCTCTCCACCATCTTGTCACTGCTCTGTTCCATCCTTGATGGGTCAGTCATGAAAATTCCCTTATATAGAAGATCTCCACTGAGAGGATCTGATATTGTAGGGACCTGAATGAGGAGAAGATGACAATGTAACATCATAAAGAATCCCATGTAATAATACAATAATGAAGACTTTATATCCAATCACTGAACACAGAAATGAGGCTGACATGTATGGCAGGTGACGATTTTATCAGTGTTCACCTGTGTTGTTTTTTTTATGGAGAATTTAGACCCAAACTTTCTGGCATGGAGCCTGTTATACCAGGAGACCGGATGAGACAGAGGTTCTGTCATGAATATTCAGTGAAGGGGTACATTTTTTTCCCATACACTGAGTGAAAAAAAAAAAAATCACTCATCTGCACTGCCGCATTATAGGACATTGGTCCGAGTGCGGTCCATTATTTTATAAACCGCACTCGGACTGAAAATACCGTCTTATCGCTTCTGATTTACCAACGTAATTGCCAATATCAGTCTCCAACCCTGGCCTTTAAATGGCACTGTCTTGGTGGGGGAGAATTATCTGCTGCGCTACTGGTAAATAAATATTCCAAAAGTGTGATCTTGTAAAGTTTGTGGATTAATTCCCATATTTTCTACATATCAGGAAATGTAGATACCCTGTTTCCCCCAAGATAAGCCCTAGCAGGAATTTTTGGCCTTTTTGGAGTATGCAGCGCCCCAGAGTCCTGGTCGTTGCAGTACTGATGCTCCGCCACTAAGGGGAGTGATGGTACGTCTGATGGCACTGAAGGAGTTCATCTGAGCAGGTATCACAGACACCAATACACTTCACAGTCTGGCCTCCAGGGGAAGCTAAGGGCGCTATGTATTAGGCCACTCCTCACAATCTGGTAAAACTGGGGGTTAGATAGGAAGTTGGAGAGAAGCTGACTGGGAATTGAACAGGCAACATCCTGTGGCAGAGGGTGTTGCGGGGAGAGACTCAGGGGGGTCCTTGTCAGGAGTGGGATCCTGGCAGAGACCTAGCGAACAAGAGGGAACGTTACGGGACCACGCCTGCACTTCCTTGCGGCGGTACCCAAGAAAGGACAAGAAGCGAGGTGCATTGAGAAGAGTGAGAAACGAGATCAAAGCAACAAGGAGATAAGCCAGTAGGAGTAGTGCTGAAAGATCGAGCAACATTCTACTGAGGCGCGTAGCCGGTGGCCAGAACGCCGAGGAAGTAATTGACTCCAAGTATTACTTCAAACAGAGGCAGGACAGTTGATTACAGGCTGTCTCACACAAATCACCTATGAAGACATGGGGGGCAACCGTGGGAGAGGGGCGACTCTAGGGTCCCGGAAGAACTCCAGGCCTACTCGTCATACGGGTGCGTCCCAGCCAAACGATCTGGGGGACGGAGAAGAACATCAGAAACAGTTGTGAGGGAACATCAGAAACAGACACAACAGTTGTGGGGACTTTCCCGTGGTGCTCAGCAGGGAAGGACTACAACATACAGGCGCTAGTTGGTAGGCACCGATTTCCACCTGCAAAGGGAACTCTGGACGTGCCATTGGACCGGCCGGTCTCGGACAGCTCGGTTAGCAGTGCTCTGGATTGAGGATCCTGAAGCCTTCAGTAAAGAGGTAAAGAGACTGCATCCCTGTGTCCTCGTTATTGATTGCACCTTGCACCACACACCGAACTGTTATTTCTTTATTGGACGCCCCCTTAACAGGGTCACGGACCGGGTCTAGCCACTGTGACAATCCCAGAACCGAGACACAGAGGCCCGGTACCGGGTACCCCTCGGCCCTGCGACAGTGGGGGCGCTCCAACTTGGCGTCACGAACAGGATCTACTTAAGCCCGAGGATCGGGTCATGTGTGCCTTGGAACTGTGATTGAATTGTGCTAAGACTGTGTATTGCCATTACCACAAGGATTCCCGCCAAAACCGCCGCCATTATAGTACCATGTGGCGTGCAGGAAGAGTGGGGCGTGTCATCGTGGGTGTAGCCTGGAAGGGTGGCGCGAAGGTGGAACCAGCCCCTCACAGATACTACTATGTCCGAGAGATATGTCCATTGACGAGAAAGGTCCGCCTCCTAGTGTGGGATGGTGAAGGAGAGAGAGGCCGCCCTCCGGACGGGGAGGAGCAGGAACCGCTGGATGCCACGAGGCAGAATCCGGTTGGCATCATGGCGAGCGGAAGTCACCCAGGAGAGGGGGAGAAGACCCGTACCAGTCCCCGCCAATGGGAGCCGAGGGAGCTCCTACCAGGCTGCGCAGACCAGGAAATCCTCGGAGCGGAGGTGGAAGAGCTGTGCCGGCAGTTCCGGAGTCTGTGCCAGCGAGCGACTATCGCTAGTGAGGGACCGCGTCATCACCAGGTCCCGATATCGCAGCCTGCAGCAGAGGAGACCGGCGCCAGAGATGCTCCGGAGGCAGGTAACAGCGCTGACCCTGCCGCGGCGACCGCAGAGCCCTTCCTGGTGGATGTGTACTCACTTCCACCACGACCACCCGGACGGGTGTGTAGTCTCATTGAATGCGAGAGGCCCTGGGAAACCCTGCAGACGACCGACAAACCCCTGCGACCCACCAAGCAGGCCGTAAATTTCCAGGGAGAATGGGTGACCTTCAAGTGGACCCGTGCGACCACCACCGATCTGATTGGGTTCCCAGGGGACGTCCAGGAAGAGGGGGAGAGTATCGAGGTCATCCGCCAGAGGGAATACCGCCAGCAGCTGCGCCAGCAGGAGGAGGAGTGGGCCCGCAAGAAAGAGCTCCGGCGTCAGGCAGGCCGGGATCTCTTTCCGGGGGACCGTGTTCGGTACACCCGACATTGGGGAGAAAAAGGGTGGTATGCTCTGCATGTGCGCAAATACCGACCAGAGGTGACTATACCATCACATGCCTCCCCACCAGCGGTTTGCCCGTCGATTACCCTGTGTGCCAAGTGCCTGAGGACCATCACACCAAGGCGGACTGTGAGTACACAGACTCCTATCCAGAGTGCAGACGCCCTCTATGTTGTGGCAGTTGAGGGCCAACACTCAAAGGGGCCACCACTAGAATCAGAATAAACCTCGAAAAACTGAACATGTAAATAGTTAACTGTTTGTCCTTTTGCTGTTTTGCTGCTAAGTACCCGACTAGGGTTAACTCTTAAAGGGATCCCTTTGTTTACCCGGGATCCCTCTTCTGTCTTTTGCTTTTGTTTCCTGTTTTATCATTGTTGAAAAGAACTGCTGGATCATGAACACTGCATGATTACAAACTCCTTGTAAATAGTTTGCACCTTCTTAAAGGTGCCCTCTACTGGTTTTACAAAAGAAAAGGACTCTTTGCGAAGAAACTGTTCCTGGAGACAGTACCGGAGTCCTTGCTGTATACAGACTTGCAGCTTGAGAAGTTGCACTACCTCCTAGAGACTTGGTCCCTTCTTAAAGGGAATGTTCACATGTTGCATTTACGAATGGTATTGCCTTAAGATAGTTAAATAGTAATGATGTCTTGAAAGAAGAAGTAATGATGTTGATATGTAAAAGTTCTATATAGATAGCTAGTTAATTGTGAGAAATCTTTAATGATGTTGCTAGAAGAATGAGGACAGGAAGTGAACCCGTATGGGGTTAGTCGGTGAGTCCTCTTAGGAGCCATACCGAGATGGCTCAGTGATCCTGAACTGAGAGAAGGAAGATAAGATCTATACTGTGTATAGTAGCCAAAAGGCAGTAGGCCCGGGCAGAAAGGGGCGGTCCTGCAACAGAATGAGAGGCAGTAGGCCTGGGGCAGATAGACAGGCGGTCCTGCAGATGTAAGAATGGAAAATGAAGAAAAAGTTGATTAGTCTTATAATGTTTTATAAGAAGGTCTTTAGTGGATTCAGCGTGTACGTCCTTAAAGGCAATGTTAAATTATTGTTCAGAAATTTGCACTAAGTAGAATACCCGGTTGGGTAAGAAGTTATTTATAGGATGTTATTTAAAAGTATTTGACCATGTTTGTAACGTTCAAGTGTCCTCACCTCCCATAAAGGGAAGCTCTGTTAAAGTTTACTTGTTATTGCATTTTAAAAAATTGTATGTCTTTTTGCTGACATGTATTGTTGTTTCTTCCCAGTCCAGGAGTACTGGATTTAACCGGGGGGAGTGCAGCGCCCCAGAGTCCTGGTCGTTGCAGTATTGATGCTCCGCCACTAAGGGGAGTGATGGTACGTCTGATGGCACTGAAGGAGTTCATCTGAGCAGGTATCACAGACACCAATACACTTCACATTCTGGCCTCCAGGGGAAGCTAAGGGCGCTATGTATTAGGCCACTCCTCACAATCTGGTAAAACTGGGGGTTAGATAGGAAGTTGGAGAGAAGCTGACTGGGAATTGAACAGGCAACATCCTGTGGCAGAGGGTGTTGCGGGGAGAGACTCAGGGGGTCCTTGTCAGGAGTGGGATCCTGGCAGAGACCTAGCGAACAAGAGGGAACGTTACGGGACCGCGCCTGCACTTCCTTGCGGCGGTACCCAAGAAAGGACAAGAAGCGAGGTGCATTGAGAAGAGTGAGAAACGAGATCAAAACAACAAGGAGATAAGCCAGTAGGAGTAGTGCTGAAAGATCGAGCAACATTCTACTGAGGCGCGTAGCCGGTGGCCAGAACGCCGAGGAAGTAATTGACTCCAAGTATTACTTCAAACAGAGGCAGGACAGTTGATTACAGGTTGGCTGTCTCACACAAATCACCTATGAAGACATGGGGGGCAACTGTGGGAGAGGGGCGACTCTAGGGTCCCGGAAGAACTCCAGGCCTACTCGTCATACGGGTGCGTCCCAGCCAAACGATCTGGGGGACGGAGAAGAACATCAGAAACAGTTGTGAGGGAACATCAGAAACAGACACAACAGTTGTGGGGACTTTCCCGTGGTGCTCAGCAGGGAAGGACTACAACATACAGGCACTAGTTGGTAGGCACCGATTTCCACCTGCAAAGGGAACTCTGGACGTGCCATCGGACCAGCCGGTCTCGGACAGCTCGGTTAGCAGTGCTCTGGATTGAGGATCCTGAAGCCTTCAGTAAAGAGGTAAAGAGACTGCATCCCTGTGTCCTCGTTATTGATTGCGCCTTGCACCACACACCGAACTGTTATTTCTCTATTGGACGCCCCCTTAACAGGGTCACGGACCGGGTCTAGCCACCGTGACAATCCCAGAACCGAGACACAGAGGCCCGGTACCGGGTACCCCTTGGCCCTGCGACAGTGGGGGCGCTCCAAGTAGTCTTCAAATGTAAGCCCTACTCTAAAAATAAGCCCTAGTTGCGGTTCAATGAGGAAGTGTCCAGGCAGCTAAAAAAGTTAACGAATACAGCGGGATCCTTAATTTAAGAAAGCGGATACCCACAAAAGAAAGCACACCCCACACACAAAAAAAAAATTAAAAAATTGCACTCACTAGACCCTAAAAAATTACAGCTGGCAAGTGCCATGTTGGATGGGATCTCGAACAGAGATCTGCATCGCTATCAGGTCCCTCGCCGTTCCAGCTGCATTGCTTGGGGCCCCTGTGCAAGAAATGTGTCTGGGCCCCCCAACTTTTATGGCGACAAAGGTACAAATAAATATATAGCCACACACACATATACATGTATATACATTACATAGTCTCCTTTATTATGTACAGTGCCTTGTGAAAGTATTCGGCTCCCTGGAACTTTTCAACCTTTTCCCATATATCATGCTTCAAACATAAAGATACCAAATGTAAATTTTTGGTGAAGAATCAACAACAAGTGGAACACAATTGTGAAGTTGAACGAAATTTATTGGTTATTTTACATTTTTGTGGACTGCATACAAAGATCAGGTGGAAGCGAGCGATACTGCTTCCAGCCAGCAAGGGGGGGGGGTGGCAACCTCTGTGGAATGCAGGGAGATCTGACAGTGAGGCAGATTTGTATGCGAGAGCTCAATCACTTGTCATCTTTTTTGTTTAGGGTGTGGTAAGTGCCATCCTTTTGGTGGGGCATCTGCTTTCTTTTGGGGTAAACAGCAGATAGAGAACAATAATTTTGAAAATGGAAATTAAAATATAAATACTGAATATACGTAGCCAGTAGATGGCACCCCAAACAACGGAGAAAGAGCAAGAGTGGGAATAAATGACCACCTCAAAATTCATAGGATCTCACGTCAACTGAAGTGCAGCAAAACATGAGAGTTTATATTAAAACTTAACTTTTACGAGGTCGCTAAAATGAAAAAGAAGTGCTGCCTAAAAAAGGGAAAAGGGGCTCCAGCTAGGGTATGTAACCCGTGGCATAGAGTGGAGGCCCATCCTTTTATAATAGAACGCAAGAGTCAATGAAAGTTGAAATCCTGGTCCACCATCCTCTAGTGAAATCCCGGATCGGAAAAACCACCCAAGGTATGGGAACACGGACAATAGCGAGACATCTAACCACACATATCCATATGTCAATGCGGATCCGGGTAACAAGTCTACACCTCTTCTCCCAGTGTCCACTATTGGCTGCGGTGCTGATGTCCTGACTCAGAGAGGTATCACCGGTATCTGCTGGTTACATAGGACTTACAGAGGACATCTACATTATCTGTATTCTAAAGAGTTATCACTGTGTTATCTGTGGCGTTACATAGAACTGCAGGTAATATCTACGACATGATCTGTACTCACAGTTATTAGTGATGAGCGAGTGTACTCATTGCTCAGGTTTCCCAGAGCACGCTCGGGTGGTCTCCGAGTATTTGTTAGTGCTCGGACATTTAGTTTTTGTGGCCTCAGATGCATGATTTACGGCTGCTAGTCAGGCTGAATACATGTGAGGAATGCCTGTTTGGAAATTCCCACATGTATTCAGGCTGTCCAGCAGCTGTAAATCATGCAGCTGAGGTGAGGAAAACTAAATCTCCGAGCACTAACAAATACTCAGAGATCACCCGACCATGCTCGGCGAGACCCGAGCAACAATGCTATTCACTCATCACTAAAAGTGATAAAAGTAATAAAAAACACTGTGTTATCTGTGGTGTTACATAGGACTGCGGGTGACATCCACTGCATTATCTGTACTCAGAGTTATTACTGTGTTATCTGTGGTATTACATAGGACTGCAGGTGACATCTATGACATTATCTGTAAGGAGAAAGCAGAAAAGTCCAGTTCACAGATGAAATCCAAAAAAGTCAATTTTATTATCCAAGGTACATGAAGCAAAGATTAAAATTGTGTGTTCACAAAAAGAGAGAATACAGGCATCATATGATGTGCTTCGAGCGACAAGCGCTCTTTGTACATTATCTGTATTCAAAAGAGTTATCACTATGGTATTACATAGGACTGCAGGTGACATCTACTACATTACCTTTACTCAGAGTTATCACCGTGTTATCTGTGGCGTTACATAGGACTGCTGGTGATATTTATTCATGATATGTCTGTCACGGTTCACGGGGAGGATACCTTTATCATCCCCACCACTCACACCAATTTGTCATATACCGGGGTTGTTTGGTTGCCCCTGGTTCCTTTCTGAAGGGGATTTATCTATATCCCACTTCCCAGTTCCGGTTTGGAAATTGCAGGTCTCTGGCGCTCCACTTACCCTCAGGTGAGACTAGGTACTGCAGCTAGGATAATTAGTCACCAGAAAGGCTGCCTTACTTTGTACTGGCTAATGGGCACGCTGCGATATAACTACTCCCACTCAGGAGGGAACAATAATTATCAACGCCGCCGTCACTACAACACCTCACAAACGCACAGGACAACTCCGCTGCCACCAGCTTCGATTTCTTAGGTCCAGAGCCAACCTAAATTAGTAGCGTAATTCACTTCAGAGACGTGACAGTTCGTTATAGAGCAAGGAGAGATAAAGCTAGTAATTTTATATACTTTACTCCAAAAAAGGTAGGCAGTGTTTACAGAAAGGTAAAAAGATATTATAAAAGTAGACAAGTCGTATGCACAAACAATTACAATTAAAATGGGTTTAAAGTTGAAAAGACACTCCCATTTGGTTCAGATCATTTCATCTCCTGGCTGACCATGTGCTCAGGGGACACATCAAGATGCATCACAAATCTGTACAGCAGCTAGACCCCGGACAAAAGACACTGGAAGACTGCTGTTTCACTCACTTATTTCCCAGCCTAAAACCAAAGCACTCCCCTGTGGTGACCTCACTCAGGGCTGAATCCTCCCCTTTCTTAGACCTGTGACAAACCATTTTTAATACATAGCTCGCTGTATGAACCTCGCATACGAACGACACAAGGATCAGGATGTGCATTCATTCGGTTTAGCTCCTAGCGATTTCCGTGAGCTATAGATCTCTCGATGGACATCCGAAATATATAATCCTTATATCTCTAGTCCGGATCGGTGCCAATAAACATAACCTTAAAAGAACAATAGAATCCCATGCTTGCTGTACCAATTTTAGCCAGTATCAGGTGGGAGGAGGAAATGAGGAATGTAGGGAGAGACTGGGGTTCACAGCACAGGGCCATATAAATTCTTGAAGGAGGGGGGAAGTATAGGATTACGCACGCAGGCAGAGTAAGGAGAAAAGTTGTTTTTACCTCACGCGAAGGGGGGCTGTCATCATCCACAGGCATGTGTCTGAAAAGCAATGGGCTTCTTTGGCATATACTCAAAACATGGCATATTCATATTATCGTGACAATGTCCTTAGAGAGTTATCACTGTCAGGGTCGGCGTACCCGGGCAAGTGCCGGGGCCCTGGCGAGTAGGGGGGGGGGGGCACACTCACGCTGTCTGTGATATAGGCAACTCACCCCCCGCCAGCGCCGACTCACCACCCTGCCAGCGCCAACTCACCCCCCGCCAGTGCCGACTCACCCCCCGCCAGCGCCGACTCATTCCTCCGCCAGCGCCGACTCACCCCCCCCTGCGAGCGCCGCCGCATTCAACTATACCGCTGTCTATGACGCCGGTACAGTTGAATGCAATGATGGAGGAGAGAGCATCAGATGACGTTCCCTCTCCCATCATTCCCCTCTGCCTCTAACACTGTGGGTGCGCGATGACATCACATTACATTCTAATGGGGGGCTGTATTACATTCTATGGGGTGCTATGCTGTATTATATTCTATGGTGGGCTGTATTACATTCTGTGGGGGGCTGTTTTATATTCTATAGGGGGCTGTATTATATTCTATGGGGTGCTGTGCTGTATTATATTCTATGGGGGGCTGTATTACATTCTATGGGGTGCTGTATTATATTCTATGGGGTGCTGTATTATATTCTATGGATGGGCTGTATTATATTCTATGGGAGGGCTGTATTATATTCTATGGGAGGGCTGCATTATATTCTATGGGGGGTTGTATTATATTCTATGGGGTGCTGTGCTGTATTATATTCTATGGGGGGCTGTATTATATTCTATGGGGGATGTATTATATTCTATGAGGGAGGATTGCATCATACTCTTATGGGGCTACATTATATTCTATGGGGAGGTAGGCTGTATTATATTCTATGTATTAAATGTATTCTATGTATTAAATGTATTATATTCTATGAGCGGTGATTGCATCATACTCTATGAGGGGGCTACATTATATTCCATGGGGGCTGCATTATACTCTATGAGGGGCCTACCACATATTATATATGCAGGGGCTGCATTATATTCTCTGGGGGGTTATATTATACTCAGGGGGCTACAATATATTCTGTGGGGTGGCTGCATTATACTCTGTGAAGTGGCAGCATTATACTATATGTGGGCTGCATTATACTGTATTCAGAACTATGGGGAATACATTATATGAAGACCTATGGGGTGCATTATACTATGGCAAGTGAATTGTACTACATGGATAACTATGGCGGTGCATTATGCTATATGGAGCACTATGAGGAGTGTATTATACTATATGGAGGACTGAGGAGTGTACTATACTATACGGAGGACTGAGAAGTGTACTATACTATATGGAGGACTGAGGAGTGTATTATACTATATGGAGGAATGAGGAGTGTATTATACTATATGGAGGACTGAGGAGTGTAGTATACTATATGGAGGACTGAGGAGTGTAGTATACTATATGGAGGACTGTGGTGAACATTATAATATATGGAGTGTATTATACTATACAAACAAAATGCTGACTATTCATCAAGTTGTATGCATACAGGTGCTGCTCACAAAATTAGAATATCATCAAAGTTAATTTATTTCAGTTCCTCAATACAAAAAAATGAAACTCCATATTATATAGTCATTATAAACAGAGTGATCTATTTCATGTGTTTATTTCTGTTAATGTAGATGATTATGGCCTACAGCCAATGAAAACCCAAAAGTATTCTATAATGCTGATTTGCCTCTAATATTACAGGTACTGATACCCTGAGACCTGTGGACCTTAGCTCACCAGAGTTAGCCATCTGCTAAATCACAGGATCTACATGTCACCTACTCCAAGAGTGACACAGTGCAGAAACGCCACTATCAGGACTTATTTTCCAGAACACACACGTGGACTAGTAAGTGACCAATCATTACTATATATTAGGTCGGACTCGGAGTCCCACTTGCGAGAGCCTCGCATCACTTCACCCTGCTCAGCCGCCCGTTCTTTGGACAGGAATGTGCAGCTGCAGAGAAATACGGACGTTTCGGGTGATGCAATGCAAGGCTCGCACATCGCTCTCGAATATAAGTGGTTGACTTATATATATATATATATATAAAACCCCTCTGCTGTATGGTATTGTAGAATTTACAATAGCTATCACTCATGTAAGAAGTGAAATCTTTGGCATTGTACTATACCTATATTTCTCTGCTGTATCTGTGCATCATGTCGTAGTATGTGTTAAGGGGGGGGGGGGGGCACAGACTCTTTCGCCTGTGGCCCTCAAAAACCTGGAGCCGGCCCTGATCACTGTTATCTGTGAGGCGGCTTTGTATTCTTTGCTAGAGCACCATAATACACGTCTCGTGGTCTGGGCCACTAATCGTTTTTGACCCCCGCACAAAATGCAAAAAAGTGATCAAAGACAAAAAAAAAAACTAGAAATAAAGCCGCAAACATAAGAAAAAGGTAACGATAAACCTTGTGGGAAAATATCTGCCAGACACCCGAGACTGCAGAGCCCGATCTCAGGGTCTCCGGGTCACAGGTCAGAGCCCAGCGACCAGCAACTGGGGGAGAACGTGTGTATTCAGGGGGAAAACATAAAGGCCATTTATTATATGGGGAGGAAAAATGGCCGAGTGTGACCAGCGGCTGATCCTGATAGAGAATAACGGGGCTCCAGCACCTACCTCCACCTGCAGAGCCGCACTCCACATATATGGCTGTTCTGTGCACACAGGACCTGTGATGAGGTCACAGGAGGGGAGGAGTCAGGGGTCACATGATCAGGGGCCTCAGTGTATGCAGGACTCTGCTGTGCTGGTTGTCATGGTGCTGGATGAGGGCAGGGCCGTATTTAGAGTTTCTGCTGCCCTAGGCACTTTTAGTTCTGCCTCCCCCATTGGTGAGTATGACACTATCGGCAGTGACTTTGCCATAAATCGCTGATGCAGTTTTTCCGCATCTGCCGCGTAACAGATCACTTACAGCAACACTGCGTTCGGCCTCATTCATTTCCTATGGGACTTGCGGACATGTGCGGCACTTGCGGTTTTGCTGCGATCCGGTAAATGCGGTACTTACAGCAATGGAAAAAAACACTGCTAGAAGTGTTTTTTGTATCACCGCAAGTGCAAAACCGCAAGTGCCGCACATGTCCGCAAGTAGCCATCACTACCTGTCCCTGCACCTTGCTAGCTCATCCCTAACCATCCCTCTCTGACCTAAAACTACACTATAAAGCTTTAGGAAAACAATTTATTACCTGACATATTCCTATGATAATGAGGCTCCAGGCTACGGCGTAGACTAGGACGGGCAGTCTCCGGATCTCCATTCTCTCTGTGCACACCCTCAGTCGCCGCCTCACTGCCTGTGCACAGACCTCCCTCCACCAGACCCGGTAATCACCGCTCGCAGTAGCATACAGGCAGAGGTGTATCTAGGGTTTCTGGCACCAGGGGCAAGAATTCATTTTGGTGCGCTCCCCCCACAGGACATATGCGATCTGCACACTTAGTCATGTACCGACGAGCTCCTCTCCCTAATGCTCTCAATGTTCAGTGAAAAACAGAGAAGCAGAAGAGAATCTCGTCACAGGACCATGAGTATGAAAATCGCATATGAGTGAAGTGTCCATGTGACGCCTACTGGAACCTGCAGAGCTGAATCCTGACATCGCAGCTTCTGAATTCTCACAACTAATGCACTGCACACTTTTAGGATTCTCCTTTGCCGGTGGTCAGTCATGTCAGCACAAGCATGCGATTTGTATACTTCTGACCACATTCCGACTAGACGTGCCCGGCCTCGCTCAGTTCATTATCATTGAGTAAGGCCACACATGTCTAGTCAGCACGTGACCGCATGTATGTAAATCGCCAGCACAAGAGAATCCTGACAGCGTGCAGTGCGCACTGTGAGAAGTCAGAAGTCTGCAGTCACAAAGAATGACTGCAGACTCATCACAAACCTGGACATCCCCTTTAATGCTCCTAACATAAATAAAAACATGAAAGTTAGTCAGTATCACAAATAACATTTACATCCAGGTACCTGATAGATGACGTCGCCTCTGGAACCGTTCTTCTTTTCTTCATCTTGTCCAGATCCCATGATTAGTTTTCTCATCCACAGCCGTCTCTGCAGACTTCCATCTTCTCCGCTCTTTTGCAGAAAATCTCCACATGATGCCCTTAAAGATACAAGTGTCTTTATAATGCTCCTGAATAAAAAAAATTGCCCCTCACTATATTGTCTGTAAAAAATATGACCCCCACATTGTCCCTCTTATGGTACATGCTCTTCACACTCCTTCACCTCTCCTTTCCATACTGGCCCCCTCTTCACACTGTCCTCACACTGTGTTCCCCTATAGGGCTCAGTATTTTTACTGTACTCTCTCATCACACTCCCCCTCCTTGGTATACTGTCCCCTCCTGGCTGTGCCCACACGCTGTCCCTCCATGCTACGCCCCCACTACTCAGTTTCTATTTTATGCCCACTCACTTTTCTGCCCCCATACTGTCTCCGCACACTATTCCCCTCCCTCCTCATACTGTCTCCTCTCACATTCCCCCTGTTCACCATCCTGTCTCCTCATATATTTACCCCCTCACTTTCTATATTGCCTGCTCACCTGACTCTCCATACTTTGTCTGCACACATCCCATCACCCTCACTTCCCGTACTCTGTCCACATCCATTTTTCACATTGCTACTTATACTGTGTCCACACACATTCCCTCGTTTGCTCCCCATACTGTCTGCACCCATCCCCCCATTTTGTTTCCCCATATATGCCCCCCCCATTCCCCCATACTGTTTCCTCATACATGCCCCCCATTCCCCAGTACTGTTTCCTCATACATGTCCCCCATCCTCCCATCCTGTATGCATGGCTCGGCTCCCCCATCTTGTATGCATGACTAGGCTCCCCCATCCTTCCATCTTGTATGCATGGCTCGGCTCCCCCATCCTCCCATCTTGTATGCATGGCTCGGCTCCCCCATCCTCCCATCTTGTATGCATGGCTCGGCTCCCCCATTCTCCCACCCTGTATGCATGGCTCCCCCATCCTCCTACCCTGTGTGCACGGCTCCCCCATCTTCCCACCCTGTGTGCAAGGATCCCCCATCCTCCCACCCTGTGTGCACGGCTCCCCCATCCTCCCACCCTGTGTGCACGACTCCCCCATCCTCCCACCCTGTGTGCACGGCTCTCCCATCCTCCCACCCTGTGTGCACGGCTCCCCAATCCCCCCACCCTGTGTGCACGGCTCCCCCATCCTCCCACCCTGGGTGCACAGCTCCCCCATCCTCCCATCCTGTGTGCACGGCTCCCCCATCCTCCTCCCGTGTGCACGGCTCCCCCATCTTCCCACCCTGTGTGCAAGGATCCCCCATCCTCCCACCCTGTGTGCACGGCTCCCCCATCCTCCCACCCTGTGTGCACGACTCCCCCATCCCCCCACCCTGTGTGCACGGCTCTCCCATCCTCCCACCCTGTGTGCACGGCTCCCCAATCCCCCCACCCTGTGTGCACGGCTCCCCCATCCTCCCACCCTGGGTGCACAGCTCCCCCATCCTCCCATCCTGTGTGCACGGCTCCCCCATCCTCCTCCCCTGTCATACCTCTCACCGCACGGCGAAGAACTTCCCGGCATCTCTGCAGCGTCTTCCTTCCTGTATGAGCGGTCGCTTGACCCCGGACTTTATTAAAAAAAAAACAAAACCTTGCTCACGTGCGCCCCCCCGCATTCTGCCACCCTAGGCACGTGCCCTCAAGTGCCTGTGGGGTCAGGGGGCATTTACAGTGTGGATGTAGCAGAGCCGTGTGTGTGCGCAAGGTGTATGGAGCGGAGCCGCATGTGTACGGAGCAGAGCCATGTGTGTACAGAGCAGAGCCATGTGTGTATGGAGTGTATGGAGTGGAGCCTTGTATGAGGTGAGCGGAGCAGACTGTGTATGAGGTGTACGGAGCGTAACCGTTCGTGTACAGAAAGTACGCAGCAGAGCCGATTGTATACAGAGCGTATGTAGCGGAGCCGTGTGTGTTCAGAGTGTATGTAGCGGAGCCGTGTGTACAGAGCATATGTAGCAGAGCCGTGTGTGTACGGAGCATATGTAGCGGAGCCACGTGTATCTGTCCCTCCCATTACTTTGCTATAATTGCTGTCCCTCCTGTGTCTTCTCCATGAGACAAAGGAAATACAATCCCACCTCGTCCCCCCAATCTCTGTGCGGCCCCTCATCTGCTCATCAGCTTCCTACAATGTAGAGAACCACAGAAGCTGCAGGTCCTGGAGCAGCCGGACAGGAGATGGTGGGCAACGATGGCCAGAGGGAGCGCTCATAATGTTAGGTTACTGTAACTGCATCAGCATGCACATTGCGCAGATAAAGTAACATTCTGCGGCAGAGCAGGGAGAATCGATCTCCCTGTTATGCCACCCGGCCACTATGGTGCCACTGAGGAGGTGGGGGGGCCCAGTGCCAGCAGTAGGCCCTCCTGCCCATCATCGCAGGTTCAGCTGTATTGGCTAGATGCCGATACAGCTGTCAGAATTGATGAGAGAAGGAGCGTTACACTCCCTCTCCCATCATCCCCCTGTCAGCGTCTGACGTCACTGACGCAGACACTGACAGCGGGAGTGATGACATCACTGCTCGGCGCCTGTGGTCCAGAGGTGTGCGGGCGCTCAGAGCAATGCAGGAACCAGGAGAAAGAAAAGTGAGTATATATTTTTTTTAGAGGCTGCCTATGCAGGTGGATTATGTTATACAGGCTGCCTATTGGGGGGCTGCATTATGATATAGAGGCTGCCTATGAGGGGGGCTTCATTATGTTATACAGGCTGCCTATGGGGGGATCTGCATTATGTTATCGAGGCTGCTGCCTATAGGGCTGCATTATGTTATAGGGGCTGCCTATGGGGGGGCTGTATTATGCTACAGAGGCTGCCTATGGGGGTCTGCATTATATTATAGAGTCTACTGCCTATGGGGAGTGCATTATGTTATAGAGGATGCCTATGGGGGTCTGCATTATGTTTTAGAGGCTGCTGCCTATGGGAAGTGCATTATACTGTAGTCTGCTTATGGGGGGCTGCATTATGCTATAGACGCTGCCTATGGGGGCTGCATTATGCTATGGAGGCTGCCTATGGGGCTGCATTATGTTATAGAGTCTGCCTATGGGGGTGCATTATATTAGGGGCTGCATTACACTATAGAGTCTGCCTATGTGGGGTGCATTATTCTACTCCTACCATATATTTCTGTTAATGTACATTATGTGTTGTCTGTTGATCAGCTATTTAATTGTCATTATGGTTTATGACATCATCACATTATTGTAGCGAATTTTCTGTCCTGAAAGTGTCAACTCCTCAGTACATGCAACAAATCATCTCCATCCAGCTCTAATTTGGATTTATACTTAGTATGCTAGCGATCCGCACTTCATTGTCTACACAGATGTGGTGGCTGGAGACGGCACAATTGATACTATATGAGCACACATCGCGCATGCGCCAGCGCCCTGCATCTTACACACACCCATTTAGGCTATGTGCACACTTTGCGGATTCCACTGCTGATCCGCAGCGGATTTGACCGCTGCGGGTCCGCAGCAGTTTCCCATGAGTTTACAGTACAATGTAAATCTATGGGAATTGAAAACCTCAGTGCACATGCTGCGGAAAAAAACGCGCGGAAACGCAGCGGTTTACATTCCGCAGCATGTCAACTGTTTGTACAGATTCCACTGCGGGTTTCCACCTGCTCCAATAGGAAACTGCAGGTGAAAACACGCAGAGGAAACCGCACTAAAAACCGCGATAAATCCGCAGTATAAAACCGCAGCGGTTTTGCACTGCGGATTTATCAAATCTGCTGCGGAAAAATCCGCAGCAGAGTCCGCAACAGTGTTCACAATAGATTTAGAGCGATATGGCTCTCCTGCCCTCAGCGCGCACTGTGCATGCGCTGGTATCCCGCACCATATCCAATCATATGACCAGCCGGGGCTTTATACAGCGGGACCGGCTCATTCACTGCAGCTTCTCCCCTGCTAAGACACGGCTTGTGTCAGCTCTTTCCACTTAGCCACCAACTTAGGGTACCGTCACACAGTGCAATTTTGATCGCTACAGCGGCACGATTCGTGACGTTCCAGCGATGCATTTACGATATCGCTGTGTCTGACACGCTACTGCGATCCGGATCCCCGCTGAGAATCGTACGTCGTAGCAGATCGTTTGAAACTTTCTTTCGTCGTCTAGTGTCCCGCTGTGGCGGCATGATTGCATTGTGTGACACAGGTTGTATACGATGTGCGCACAGTAACCAACGGCTTCTACATCGCAAATACGTCATGAAATTATCGCTCCAGCGCCGTGTATTGCAACGTGTGACCGCAGTATACGACGCTGCATTATACTATATGGAGACCTATGGGGAGTGCATTATACTATATGGAGACCTATGGGGAGTGCATTATACTATATGGAGACCTATGGGGCGAGTATTATACTATATGGTGGCCTGTGGGGAGTGAGTGCATATACTATATGGAGACCTGTGGGGAGTGCATTATACTATATGGAGACCTATGGGAGTGCATTATTCCATATGGAGGCCTATGGGGAGTGCATTATACTATATTGAGGACTATATGGTGTATTATGCTATATGGAGGCTATCTAGGGGGCCATCATAAAGTGTGGAGATTACAGTGTTGGGGCCATTAGTTTGGGGGATATTAAGGGGCCAGTATATATACAGTGAGGGGGCATTATACTGTGTATAAGAGAACATCATACTGTGTAAGGGAGCTGTACAGGGGGAGACTCAGGACATTAGTAAATGTAAAGTGGGCACTTATTATAGGGGAACGCAGGTTACTGTGACTGTCAAAAGGGGCACACAGGGCATTACTTTCTAGGGGACAAAATGTGGGCGCTGTTTTCTAGGGCACTTGCACACAGCATTAGCAGCAGCGGCTCAGTATTGGGGTATGGGCAGGATGAAAAGTTTGTGCAGGTTAGAAATAGTCCCATTGGGGACAGTGCTGAAAATATGAGACATGAAAGGTGTGTTGTATTCTCTGCAGCTGAGTCCTGTCTGGAAGAAGTTGTCATGTCGGTCTGAGACAGATGGAAAAGTAAACGATAACATCAGAAAGAACGTCAGCGGTAAGACATTATCTGTAACTGTGCTGTTATCTCTTATATGCTCTGTAGGACTGGTATTTACCACTGACCATATGGCGGTAATATCAATGTTGTTTTTTATATAGAGATTATTTTCAGTAATAGCGCAGTCATCTGCTGAGGTTCTCCTCCACTATTAGGGTGTGTCACCCAGTTGTAATCAAGGTTACCTGGTTAGAAGCCCACTAAGAAGTTTCACCCCCCTGAACCAAAACCCTAGCTACTCCTCTGCCCCTCCCCCCAGTGTAACTGATCAGTGGGTAATAAGAGGGGTCAGACTGATTACAGTCGTCTATTGGAGCCTTCTGGTAAACAGCGTTTTCCGTTTCCCCCTCAGGTGCATTTATGGAGATTTTTGGGGTCACCACCCTAGAGCAAGCAACATAGAGGTGACCATGTAAAATCTGCCCCCAGATTCTTGCGACTCTTGTCAGTGATTGACCTTGTGCTTTGTTTCTGGTCATAGTAAATGCAAGTCGTATTGGGAACTGCAGACACCTATAATGGGGGATGTGTCGCTTGGTAATGAGGGGGGGATACACGGAATGGAAACATTTCCCCCTTAGTTTTCCATAAGAATAGTGGCCCCAATAACGTTGGGCTGAGACTCGAGCACACGACCTTGTGCTGTTCTACAATGTGCTAGGTGAAGGTTCCTCACTAACATTATCGGAGCTCCTATCCTTATAGTGAGCCCCTGCGGTGACATCCAGGAGACCCCAAAGAATTCAGGAACTCCAATGGGAACATTACAGCTTGTTCACTCTCTATGGCTGAAGCAATGCACATGTACAGGTGCTCCTCACTAAATTAGAATATCATTAAAAAGTTAATTAATTTCCGTTATTTAATACAAAAAGGGAAACTCATATAGAGTCATTACAAACAGAGTGATCTATTTCAGGTGTTTATTTTTGTTAATGTTGATGATTATGGCTTACAGCCAATGAAAACCCAAAAGTCATTATATCAGTAAAATAGGATACTTTATCACACTAGCTTGAAAAATGATTTTAAAATCCAAAATGTTGGTCTATGAAATGAAATGTGTGTTCAGTAAATGCACTCAATACTTGGTCAGGGTTCCTTTTGTCTTGATAAAACACAGTGGACCTACACCAGCAGATGACATGGCTCCCCAAACCATCACTGATTGTGGAAATTTCACACTAGACCTCCAGCAGCTTGGATTGTGGCCTCTCCACTCTTCGTCCAGACTCTGGGACCTTGATTCCCAAATGAAATGCAAAATGTACTTTCATCTGAAAACAACACCTTGGACCACTGAGCAACAGTCCAGTTTTTTCTCCTTGGCCCAGGTAAGAAGCTTCTGGCATTGTCTATTGGTCATGAGTGGCTTGACACAAGGAATGCGACACTTGTAGGCCATGTACAGTACTGGATGTTTCTGTGTGGTGGATCTAGAAGCAATGACTTCAGCAGCAGTCCACTCCTTGTGAATCTCCCCCAAATTTTTGAATGGCCTTTTCTTAACAGTCTTGTCAAGACTACATTTTCCTGGTTGCTTGCACATCTTTTTCTACCACACTTTAACCTTCCACTCAACTTTCCATTAACCCCTTAGTGACAGAGCCAATTTGGTCAATTTAAATATCTTGGGATATGGATCTTGACACCTGTTGCGGACTACATGCGTAAGAATCTGACTCCGATCTTAAGTATTCTTAAGGCAAAAGTGGATGCTTGGATTAAGTTGCATTTATCTGTGATAGGCAGGGTGAATCTCATCAAAATTATTCTGATGCCGAAAATCCTATATGTTCTTCATAATGCGCCAGTTTGGATACCACGCGGGAAATTTAAGCAGATTAACTCCCTGTTTAGAAGTTTAGTATGGGGGAGACGTCACCCATGGATCAGGCTGGAGACGCTTCAGCGACCCAAGGATGATGGGGGCTTGGCGTTGCCTAACCCTGAAGTAAATTTTTTTGCGGCCCAGAGTCAGCACTTGAAGGGCTGGGCATATGAGGGATCGTCCAGTGCGGTACAGCAACTGATGGAAAAAGTGACAAACAGAAGACCGGTGGTGCAGTGTCTAGAGGATGGATCCCTGGGGGCCTTGGGGAAATCGTATCCCACTATATTATTGATATGTAAGTTGTGGGGTAGACTGAAACACATACGTGGGATTAAGGGTCTGACCAGGTTCTCCCCGATTTGGCATAATAATAACTTACTAAGGGGTATTGTTTCTCCTTATGGAGAGTGACATACCATCTCTGGCTTGTCAAGGTAAGGAGGCTTATTTGCCGTACAATGCTCCTCTGGGAATTTAAATATGCAAATTGCCTCTTCTGAGAAAAAGAGGACTTAAACTCTACAGCGCCACCTATTGGAAGTAGCGATCCTACAAGTCACAATCAACCCTTTAACGAGTTGTGCATAATGACTTAGGATAAAAGCCAAATCAGTATCTCAATTCGCAGACACGGTGTTTCGGGCTGTTGGCCCTCGTCAGTGCGAAGCATGAGAACTGATTTGGCTAGGTGAGAGGCTCTGGACATGGGGTCTAAGGGGTATCGTTTCTCCTTATGGAGAGTGACATACCATCTCTGGCTTGTCAAGGTAAGGAGGCTTATTTGACAAGCCAGAGATGGTATGTCACTCTCCATAAGGAGAAACGATACCCCTTAGACCCCATGTCCAGAGCCTCTCACCTAGCCAAATCAGTTCTCATGCTTCGCACTGACGAGGGCCAACAGCCCGAAACACCGTGTCTGCGAATTGAGATACTGATTTGGCTTTTATCCTAAGTCATTATGCACGACTCGTTAAAGGGTTGATTGTGACTTGTAGGATCGCTACTTCCAATAGGTGGCGCTGTAGAGTTTAAGTCCTCTTGTTCTCAGAAGAGGCAATTTGCATATTTAAATTCCCAGAGGAGCATTGTACGGCAAATAAGCCTCCTTACCTTGACAAGCCAGAGATGGTATGTCACTCTCCATAAGGAGAAACGATACCCCTTAGACCCCATGTCCAGAGCCTCTCACCTAGCCAAATCAGTTCTCATGCTTCGCACTGACGAGGGCCAACAGCCCGAAACACCGTGTCTGCGAATTGAGATACTGATTTGGCTTTTATCCTAAGTCATTATGCACGACTCGTTAAAGGGTTGATTGTGACTTGTAGGATCGCTACTTCCAATAGGTGGCGCTGTAGAGTTTAAGTCCTCTTTTTCTCAGAAGAGGCAATTTGCATATTTAATAACTTACTGGAATTTATTGCACTGGGGGTATTACCAGAATGGCAGACCATGGGAATTCAATATGTGTATCAAATAATTGAGCGGGGGGGGGAGTTGAAATCCTTTTCCCGATTCCCGAGTTTGGTCTCGGACCTAAGGGGGAATATCAGTATTTGCGGTTGAGGCACGCATTTGGAGCTCAGAATAGGGACGGAAATGTCAGTATTCAAAGGGATATAGTGTTGGAATATGTGTGTGGTGAGGGGTCTACTAGGGGGGTTATTTCTACTCTTTATAAAGACTTGCTGCATACTTACCTTCTGGGATATCAGATCACGGCAAGAGCTAGGTGGGAGAGAGATGTAAGCCCAATGGAAAATGAAACTTGGGAATTGGTGTTGGAATGGGTCCCAAGGCTGTCACTGAGTGAGCCGTATAGGCTTTCACAGCTCTATGTGATACACAGAGTCTATAAATCTCCGGAGGTATTGTTTAAGGCAGGTTTGCGTGACGACTCTGAATGCCCAAGGTGTAGGTTCGCAGATGCTGACATATCTCATGTGATGTGGACATGTCCGAGACTGGCTGCTTTTTGGTTAGTGGTTTTGAGTCTAGTGGAAGGTGCGTACAAATGTACGGTGCCAAGAGACCCGTTGGTGTGCTTGCTGGGGTGCGTGGATGAGATTGGAGTGGATAACAACCTGAAGACAGCTATTGCCAGATTACTGTATATGGCTCGAAAGGTAATCGCGCAAAATTGGATTAAGGATGAGCCGCCTACAAGAAGGGAATTCCTTCAGTATGTAAAACAGGGCCTGATATTAGAAAAAGGGATTTATAAGAAAAGAGGGAAAATAGAAACCTTTGATAAATTGTGGTCTCCGTGGCTTGCCATGGGATAGGTTCACTATAAAAGAAGGGTACATAATATGAGGCATGCAGATTTACATGAGATGATAGTAACTTTATAGTCCTGATGGTTAAGTTATTAAAGGAGGTGGGCTGTCTGTTTGGGAGGGGGTGGATTAAGTTGGGAATGGGGGGGTTTGTTTTGGGGTGAAAACTCTGTATTGTAATATACGAATGTGATAAGTAAATTGTCATGTGATCCTAAATAAAAATTTATTTGAGTTAAAAAAAAAAAAGGTGTGCAAAACCATATTCAAGAAGTTTATTAACCCTTCAGGTGCTTCACGAGAACAAAAGCAATGTGGAAGGAAAAAAAATGAATATTTTACTTTTTTCACAAAAAATTTATTTTGGAACCAAACCTTTTTATTTTCACAAGGGTATCAGGAGAAAATGGGTCACACAATTTGTTGTGCAATTTCTCCTGAGTAGCCAATACCCCGTATGTGGAGGAAAGCCACTGTTTGGACGCATGGCAGGGCTCAGAAGGGAGGGAGCACCGTGTAGCTTCTTGAACGCAAAATTGTCTGGAATCAATGTTGGGCGCCATTTCGCATTTGGAGACCCCCTGATGTACCTAAACAGTGGAATCCATTTCTAACTTCAACCCTAACCCCAACACCCCTAACCCTAATCTCAACCATAACCCTAACCACAACCCCAACACACCTCTAACCCTAATCCCAGCCATAACCCTAACCACAAACCTAACCTCAACACAACCCTAACAACAATTCTTGCCCTAAGGGAAAAATGGAAACTTTTTTATTTATTTATTATTTTTACCTGATAAAGGGGGTTTGATTTACTACTTTTTTATTTTGATCACTGTGATAGACCCTATTACAGTGATCAAAATGAATCAATAGGAAAAATTTCCTATTGTTGCCAGGAGCCAGCCGGCAGATTGCGCACTACGCCTGCCATTTTTTCCCCAGAAGAAGACGCCGGGGGATGGCGGAGGGTCCAGGGACACCAGGTGGGCTCGGGAGACCCCATTTCTCTCTCCTCTGATGTGCTAGATCATATTAGACGATAGAGAAATTAAATGGGAAATCTGAATATAACCTATATCTCTGGCTATAAACTTATATCTTAGCGCCGTTAAAAAGGGGCTGAGTAATAAGTACCCTTAACTGCCACCAACGTTAAAAGACGTATCGGCGGCCGTTAAGGGGTTATTATGCTTGGATACAGAGCTCTGTGAACAGCCAGCTTCTTTAGCAATTACTTTTTGGGGCTTACCCTCTTTGTGGAGTGTGCTACTGACTGCCTTCTGGAGATCTGTGAAGTCAGCAGTCTTCCCCATGATTGTGGAGTCTACTGAAACTGACTAATGGACCTTTTTAAATGCTTAGGAAGCCTTTGCAGGTGTTTTTTGTTAAATATGCTAATTTACTGAGATATAGACTCTTGAGTCTTCATTGGCTGTAAGCCATAATCATCAACTTTAACAGAAATAAATACTTGACATAGATCACTCTGTTTGTAATGACTCTATATATGAGTTTCACTTTTTGTATTGAAAAACTGAAATAAATTAACTTTTTGATGATATTCTAATTTTGTGAGAAGCACCTGTAAATACCAAAAAACCTCACAGTCACGTTTGCGTATTGGTATTCTAGCTCCGTCATTTCAATTTTCATCAGATCAAAATGGTCATGATAATCATCCAGGTGAGAAACCATTAACCTTTTCATGACCAGACATATTTTCGGTTTTGCGTTTTCTGATACCGTTCTTCCCAGAGCCATAACCTATTTATATTTCCATCAATATGGCTATGTGAAGGCTTGTGTTTTGCGGGACCAGTTGTACTTTTGGAGGACACCATTGGTTTTAACATATCGCGTAGTGGAAAATGGGAAAAAAATTCCAAGTGCGGTGAAATTGCAAAAAAAAGTGTAATCCCACAGTTGATTTTTGTTTTGCTTTTCTACTAGGTTCACTAAATGCTAAAACTGACCGGCTATTATGATTATCAAGGTCATTATGAGTTCATAGACACCAAACATATATAGGTTCTTTTTTATCTGAGTGGTGAAAAAATTTCCAAACTTTGTTAAAAAAAATATTATAAATTGCGCCATTTTCCGATAGCCGTAGCGTCTCCATTTTTTGTAATCTCAGGCTGGGTGAGGGCTTATTTTTTGCACACCGAGCTGACGTTTTTAATTATACCATAATGGTGCAAATATGATCTTTTGATCGCCCGTTATTGCATTTTAATGCAATGTTGCAGCGACAAGAAAAAATGTAATTCTGAAGTTTTGACTTTTTCTCTCGCTACGCCGTTTGGCAATCAGGTTAAACCTTTATTTTATTAATAGATCAGGCGATTCTGAACACGGCAATACCAAATATGTGTATTTTTTTTTTATTGTTTTATTTTGAATGGGGCAAAAGGCAGCGATTTGAATTTTATATATTTTATATATTTTTAAAAACACTTTTTTTTTCCACTTTTGGCATGCTGCCATAATCTTCGCGGGAGACTAGAAGCTGCCATAACCTGATCGGCTGTGCTGCATACAGGCGATGATCAGATCGCCTGTATGTAGCAGAATACCTCAAATGCTATGAGCACCGACCACTGGGCGGCGCTCATAGCAATCCGGGAATGACAACCATAGAGGTCTCCAGGAGACCTTTGGTTGACATGCCAACCCTTCGGTGACCCGCGATCATGTGACGGGGGTCACCGATGGTCGGATTTCTGGCCCGATTGCCTTAAATGCATGATAAAAGCCGCTATTAGCGTTTGACAGTGGCATTTAACAGGTTAATAGCCGCGGGTGACATGTACCGGCACATGTCAGCTGTTCAAAACAGCTGACATGTGCAGGAATAGATGTGGGCTCAGCGCCGGAGCCCCTATCAAAGGGAGGGGTCCAACATCGGCGTACTATTACGTCCAATGTTGAAAAGGGGTTAAATAAATGTGTTCGTTAGGGTAAGTTGATAACTTATTTCCTCACTCCATTCCCACTGTCAAGGGGTTACCTGTTATGACCCCAGTGGACAGGGTCTCAGAGGAACGTGTAAGTCTGCAAGATACAAAAATCCAGCTCATAGGGCTGTGGTAACTGGGTTGACCAAATAGCTACTCCTAACGCCAACACTAGAAGTAGCCGGGGATCATGCCTACGGTGATCGCTAGATGACTCGCGCCAGCCGGAGAATCTGACTACCCCTAGGAGAAGAAAACAAAGACCTCTCTTGCCTCCAGAGAAAGGGACCCCAAAGCAAGATACAAGCCCCCCACAAATAATAACGGTGAGGTAAGAGGAAATGACAAACACAGAAATGAACCAGGTTCAGCAAAGAGAGGCCAGCTTACTAATAGCAGAATAAAGCAAGATAACTTATCTGGTCAACAAAAACCCTATAAAAATCCACGCTGGAGATTCAAGAACCCCCGAACCGTCTAACGGTCCGGGGGGAGAACACCAGCCCCCTAGAGCTTCCAGCAAAGGTCAGGATACAGATAGGAACAAGCTGGACAAAAATACCAAACAAAACAAAAGCAAAAAGCAAAGAAGCAGACTTAGCTTGAAAAACAGGAACCAGGATCAGAGGACAAGAGCACAACAGATTAGCTCTGATTTCAACGATGCCAGGCATTGAACTGAAGGTCCAGGGAGCTTATATAGCAAAGCCCCTGAACTAACGGCCCAGGTGAGGATATAGGAAAAGACAGACGCTCCAGAGTCAAATCACTAATGACCACTAGAGGGAGCAAAAAGCAAAATCACAACAGTACCCCCCCTTAGTGAGGGGTCACCGAACCCTCACCACGACCACCAGGGCGATCAGGATGAGCGGCGTGAAAGGCACGAACTAAATCGGCCGCATGAACATCAGAGGCGACCACCCAGGAATTATCTTCCTGACCATAGCCCTTCCACTTGACCAGGTACTGAAGCCTCCACCTGGAGAGACGAGAATCCAAGATCTTCTCCACCATGTACTCCAACTCGCCCTCAACCAACACCGGAGCAGGAGGCTCAGCAGAAGGAACCACAGGCACAACGTACCGCCGCAACAAGGACCTATGAAACACGTTGTGGATAGCAAACGACACAGGAAGATCCAGGCGAAAGGACACAGGATTAAGAATTTCCAATATCTTGTAAGGACCAATAAAACGAGGTTTAAATTTGGGAGAGGAAACCTTCATAGGAACAAAGCGGGAAGAAAGCCACACCAAATCCCCAACACGTAGTCGGGGACCCACACCGCGGCGGCGGTTGGCAAAGCGCTGAGCCCTCTCCTGTGACAACTTCAAGTTGTCCACCACAAGATTCCAGATCCGCTGCAACCTATCCATCACAGAATCCACCCCAGGGCAGTCAGAAGGTTCCACATGACCCGAAGAAAAACGAGGGTGGAAACCAGAGTTGCAGAAAAACGGCGAAACCAAGGTGGCGGAACTAGCCCGATTATTAAGGGCAAACTCAGCTAACGGCAAGAAGGTCACCCAATCGTCCTGATCAGCAGAGACAAAACACCTCAAATAAGCCTCCAAAGTCTGATTAGTTCGCTCCGTCTGACCATTAGTCTGAGGATGGAAAGCAGACGAAAACGACAAGTCAATGCCCATCCTACTACAAAAGGATCGCCAGAATCTGGAAACGAACTGGGATCCTCTGTCTGACACAATATTCTCAGGGATGCCGTGCAAACGAACCACGTTCTGGAAAAACACAGGAACCAGATCGGAAGAGGAAGGCAGTTTAGGCAAAGGAACCAAATGGACCATCTTGGAGAAGCGATCACATATCACCCAGATAACAGACATGCCCTGAGACAACGGAAGATCAGAAATGAAATCCATGGAGATATGTGTCCAAGGTCTCTTAGGGACAGGCAAGGGCAAGAGCAACCCGCTGGCACGAGAACAGCAAGGCTTAGCTCCAGCACAAGTCCCACAGGACTGTACAAATGACCGCACATCCCTAGACAAGGAAGGCCACCAAAAGGATCTGGCCACCAGATCTCTGGTGCCAAAAATTCCTGGGTGACCTGCCAACACCGAGGAATGAACCTCGGAAATGACTCTGCTGGTCCACTTATCAGGCACAAACAGTCTGTCAGGTGGACAAGAATCAGGCCTATCAGCCTGAAATCTCTGCAACACACGTCGCAGATCTGGAGAAATAGCTGACAAGATAATACCATCCTTAAGAATACCAACAGGTTCAGCGACTCCAGGAGCATCAGGCACAAAGCTCCTGGAAAGAGCATCGGCCTTCACATTCTTTGAACCTGGTAAATACGAGACAACAAAGTCAAAACGGGAGAAAAACAATGACCAGCGGGCCTGTCTAGGATTCAGGCGTTTAGCAGACTCGAGATACATCAGATTTTTGTGATCAGTCAAGACCACCACACGATGCTTAGCACCCTCGAGCCAATGACGCCACTCCTCAAATGCCCATTTCATGGCCAACAACTCCCGATTGCCCACATCATAATTTCGCTCCGCAGGCGAAAACTTCCTAGAGAAAAAGGCGCAAGGTCTCATAACAGAGCAACCAGGGCCTCTCTGCGACAAAACGGCCCCTGCTCCAATCTCTGAAGCATCCACCTCAACTTGAAAGGGAAGCGAGACATCAGGCTGGCACAAAACAGGCGCCGAAGTAAACCGACGTTTCAACTCCTGGAAAGCCTCCACGGCAGCAGGAGCCCAATTAACCACATCGGAGCCCTTCTTGGTCATATCCGTCAAAGGTTTCACAATGCTAGAAAAGTTAGCGATAAAACGACGGTAGAAGTTAGCGAAACCCAAGAACTTCTGAAGACTCTTAACTGACGAGGGCTGAGTCCAATCAAGAATAGCTCGGACCTTGACTGGGTCCATCTCCACAGCAGAAGGGGAAAAAATGAACCCCAAAAATGGAACCTTCTGTACACCAAAAAGACACTTTGAGCCCTTGACAAACAAAGAATTTTCACGCAAAATTTTAAAGACCATCCTGACCTGCTCCACATGCGAGTCCCAATTATCAGAAAAAAACAGAATATCATCCAGATAAACGATCAGAAATTTATCCAGATAGTTCCGGAAAATGTCATGCATAAAGGACTGAAAAACTGAAGGGGCATTAGAGAGCCCAAAAGGCATCACCAAGTACTCAAAATGACCTTCGGGCGTATTGAATGCGGTTTTCCATTCATCCCCTTGCTTAATGCGCACAAGGTTGTACGCACCACGAAGGTCTATCTTGGTAAACCACTTGGCACCTTTAATCCGGGCAAACAAGTCAGACAACAGCGGCAAAGGATACTGAAATTTGACAGTGATCTTATTTAAAAGCCGATAGTCAATACAAGGCCTCAAAGATCCGTCCTTTTTAGCCACAAAAAAGAATCCCGCACCAAGAGGGGAAGAAGACGGACGGATGTGTCCTTTCTCCAGAGACTCCTTGATATATGAACGCATAGCGGTATGTTCAGGTATCGACAGATTAAACAGTCTTCCCTTAGGAAACTTACTGCCTGGAATCAAATCTATTGCACAGTCACATTCCCTATGAGGAGGCAGTGCACTGGACTTAGACTCGCTGAAGACATCCTGATAATCAGACAAATACGCCGGAACTTCCGAAGGCGTAGAAGAAGCAATAGACACAGGCAGGGAATCCTCATGAATACCACGACAGCCCCAACTAGACACTGACATAGCCTTCCAGTCAAGGACTGGATTATGGGTCTGTAACCATGGCAGCCCCAAAACAACCAAATCATGCATTTTATGTAGAACGAGAAAACGTATCACCTCGCGGTGTTCAGGAGTCATGCACATGGTAACCTGTGTCCAATACTGCGGCTTATTTTCTGCCAATGGCGTAGCATCAATACCCCTAAGAGGGATAGGATTTTCTAATGGTTCAAGAATAAAACCACAGCGCTTAGCAAATGAGAGATCCATAAGACTCAGGGCAGCACCTGAATCTACAAATGCCATGACAGGATAAGATGACAGTGAGCAAATCAAAGTTACAGACAGAATAAACTTAGGATGCAAATTACCAACGGTGACAGGACTAACAACCTTAGATATACGTTTAGAGCATGCTGAGATAACATGTGTAGAATCACCACAGTAGTAGCACAAGCCATTCCGGCGTCTATGAATTTTCCTCTCATTTCTAGTCAGGATTCTATCACATTGCATCAAATCAGGTGTCCGTTCAGACAACACCATGAGGGAATTTGCGGTTTTTCTATCACATTGCATCACATCAGGTGTCTGTTCAGACAACAACATGAGGGAATTTGCGGTTTTGCGCTCCCGCAACCGCCGGTCAATTTGAATAGCCAGGGACATGGTATCATTCAGACCTGTGGGAATGGGAAAACCCACCATAACATTCTTAATGGCCTCAGAAAGGCCATTTCTAAAATTAGCGGCCAGTGCACACTCGTTCCAACGTGTCAGCACGGACCATTTCCGAAATTTTTGGCAATACACCTCTGCCTCGTCCTGGCCCTGAGACATAGCCAGCAAGGCTTTCTCTGCCTGAATCTCAAGATTGGGTTCCTCATAAAGTAAACCGAGCGCCAGAAAAAACGCATCAATATCAGCCAATGCCGGATCTCCTGGCGCCAACGAAAAAGCCCAATCCTGAGGGTCACCCCGTAAGAATGAAACAACAATTTTTACTTGTTGAGCAGAGTCTCCAGACAAACAAGGTTTCAGGGACAAAAATAATTTACAATTATTCCTGAAATTCCTAAACTTAAATCGGTCTCCTGAAAACAGTTCAGGAATCGGAATCTTGGGTTCAGACCTAGGATTTCTGGTAACATAATCTTGTATACCCTGCACACGAGCGGCAAGCTGGTCCACACTTGTAATCAAGGTCTGGACATTCATGTCTGCAGCAAGCTTAAGCCACTCTGAGGTAAAGGGGAAAAGAAAAAAAAAATGAGAGAGGGGAAAAAAAAAACTCAAAATTTTCTTTCTTATAATCCCACTTCTGCAATGCATTAAACATTTAATACTGGCCTGGCATACTGTTATGACCCCAGTGGACAGGGTCTCAGAGGAACGTGTAAGTCTGCAAGATACAAAAATCCAGCTCATAGGGCTGTGGTAACTGGGTTGACCAAATAGCTACTCCTAACGCCAACACTAGAAGTAGCCGGGGATCATGCCTACGGTGATCGCTAGATGACTCGCGCCAGCCGGAGAATCTGACTACCCCTAGGAGAAGAAAACAAAGACCTCTCTTGCCTCCAGAGAAAGGGACCCCAAAGCAAGATACAAGCCCCCCACAAATAATAACGGTGAGGTAAGAGGAAATGACAAACACAGAAATGAACCAGGATCAGCAAAGAGAGGCCAGCTTACTAATAGCAGAATAAAGCAAGATAACTTATCTGGTCAACAAAAACCCTATAAAAATCCACGCTGGAGATTCAAGAACCCCCGAACCGTCTAACGGTCCGGGGGGAGAACACCAGCCCCCTAGAGCTTCCAGCAAAGGTCAGGATACAGATAGGAACAAGCTGGACAAAAATACCAAACAAAACAAAAGCAAAAAGCAAAGAAGCAGACTTAGCTTGAAAAACAGGAACCAGGATCAGAGGACAAGAGCACAACAGATTAGCTCTGATTTCAACGTAGTGGAAAATGGGAAAAAAATTCCAAGTGCGGTGAAATTGCAAAAAAAAGTGTAATCCCACAGTTGATTTTTGTTTTGCTTTTCTACTAGGTTCACTAAATGCTAAAACTGACCGGCTATTATGATTATCAAGGTCATTATGAGTTCATAGACACCAAACATATATAGGTTCTTTTTTATCTGAGTGGTGAAAAAATTTCCAAACTTTGTTAAAAAAAATATTATAAATTGCGCCATTTTCCGATAGCCGTAGCGTCTCCATTTTTTGTAATCTCAGGCTGGGTGAGGGCTTATTTTTTGCACACCGAGCTGACGTTTTTAATTATACCATAATGGTGCAAATATGATCTTTTGATCGCCCGTTATTGCATTTTAATGCAATGTTGCAGCGACAAGAAAAAATGTAATTCTGAAGTTTTGACTTTTTCTCTCGCTACGCCGTTTGGCAATCAGGTTAAACCTTTATTTTATTAATAGATCAGGCGATTCTGAACACGGCAATACCAAATATGTGTATTTTTTTTTTTATTGTTTTATTTTGAATGGGGCAAAAGGCAGCGATTTGAATTTTATATATTTTATATATTTTTAAAAACACTTTTTTTTTCCACTTTTGGCATGCTGCCATAATCTTCGCGGGAGACTAGAAGCTGCCATAACCTGATCGGCTGTGCTGCATACAGGCGATGATCAGATCGCCTGTATGTAGCAGAATACCTCAAATGCTATGAGCACCGACCACTGGGCGGCGCTCATAGCAATCCGGGAATGACAACCATAGAGGTCTCCAGGAGACCTTTGGTTGACATGCCAACCCTTCGGTGACCCGCGATCATGTGACGGGGGTCACCGATGGTCGGATTTCTGGCCCGATTGCCTTAAATGCATGATAAAAGCCGCTATTAGCGTTTGACAGTGGCATTTAACAGGTTAATAGCCGCGGGTGACATGTACCGGCACATGTCAGCTGTTCAAAACAGCTGACATGTGCAGGAATAGATGTGGGCTCAGCGCCGGAGCACCTATCAAAGGGAGGGGTCCAACATCGGCGTACTATTACGTCCAATGTTGAAAAGGGGTTAAATAAATGTGTTCGTTAGGGTAAGTTGATAACTTATTTCCTCACTCCATTCCCACTGTCAAGGGGTTACCTGTTATGACCCCAGTGGACAGGGTCTCAGAGGAACGTGTAAGTCTGCAAGATACAAAAATCCAGCTCATAGGGCTGTGGTAACTGGGTTGACCAAATAGCTACTCCTAACGCCAACACTAGAAGTAGCCGGGGATCATGCCTACGGTGATCGCTAGATGACTCGCGCCAGCCGGAGAATCTGACTACCCCTAGGAGAAGAAAACAAAGACCTCTCTTGCCTCCAGAGAAAGGGACCCCAAAGCAAGATACAAGCCCCCCACAAATAATAACGGTGAGGTAAGAGGAAATGACAAACACAGAAATGAACCAGGTTCAGCAAAGAGAGGCCAGCTTACTAATAGCAGAATAAAGCAAGATAACTTATCTGGTCAACAAAAACCCTATAAAAATCCACGCTGGAGATTCAAGAACCCCCGAACCGTCTAACGGTCCGGGGGGAGAACACCAGCCCCCTAGAGCTTCCAGCAAAGGTCAGGATACAGATAGGAACAAGCTGGACAAAAATACCAAACAAAACAAAAGCAAAAAGCAAAGAAGCAGACTTAGCTTGAAAAACAGGAACCAGGATCAGAGGACAAGAGCACAACAGATTAGCTCTGATTTCAACGATGCCAGGCATTGAACTGAAGGTCCAGGGAGCTTATATAGCAAAGCCCCTGAACTAACGGCCCAGGTGAGGATATAGGAAAAGACAGACGCTCCAGAGTCAAATCACTAATGACCACTAGAGGGAGCAAAAAGCAAAATCACAACAGTTACCGCAACGGAACGGAGCCAAAAGACCGCAGTGTCTGGTTGCTCCTACTAAGCTGAGAAGAAGCACTTCTCGATTGTTTTAAACGTGTTTATTTCTACCAGCAGAACAGGGGTTAATCGGCCATATTGGATACTCCTACATTTAGCTGTTCTTGGTTAGCCACTCCTTTTCCATACAAAATCTGGGCTCGATTACCAAGTCCTCGTCAGAGTAAGCACTCGCTGCATGACATTGGAGTGAGAGAAGTTGGTTTTTAGAGGGAAAGCTGGAGGAGTTTATCAGCGACTCTTGTCTGGTTTGTACGCTTGGAAATTCCTTATCCTTCCCTGTTTTGCTTTCTTCCCCCTCCCTACACACCTTGGTGAATAACTCTGTTATATGTGTGTGTGGAGTTTTCAGTTACCCTTGTCTTTGTTACCCTGTCTGTATTGCAGTACACAGTAGCGCCTCTCTTCCCTGGGTAGGGGAAGGGGCAGATGAAGGGCTGTTTTAGGAGATAAGGCAAGGGCGGAGACCTCAGTGTTTTTGCCATATGAAGTATCCAGGGGAACAGGGCGAGCTAGGGCACCCCCTAGTGTTAGGGCCAGAAAAGGTGCCCCTGGTCCCAGGTCACTTGCCACTCAAATTGTGACATGACAGGTTTCCATTTCCCACTCATCGCTCTACCTCTTCTTTGGCTTTCTCATATCTCTTTCATAACTTGTCTGCCTACTCATCTGTCCCCTCTTTTGGATCCAGCAGCAACATCGTAGCTGGATTCATATTTGAACATATTTTAAAGGCAATGTCAGAGGGAGTTAAGAGAGCAACATCATACTTGGTGCGTCTGGTAGCACAGAGATGACTTGCGTGAGCCTGGGTCAGCAATTCATTGACTAAATGGGATTCTGTATTATACAGGGTGGGTCATTTATATGGATACACCTGGGTGGGCCATTTATAAAGTTGGATCCAAAATGGCCAACTTCAAAATGGCCACCATGGTCACCACCTGTCTTGAAAAGTTTTCCCCCTCCCTTATACTAATGTGCCACAAACAGGAAGTTGATATCACCAACCATTCCCATTTTATTTAGGTTTATACATGTAAATGGCCCACCAAGGTTTATCCATATAAATGGCCCACCCTGTAGATGGGCGATCGAGTATCATGTCTGTAACTATGTGTATGTGTTGCCACTGCTTGAATGCGGAAAGGGGACCCTCTTGTTACTGAATATAATTGTAGTTTCGGTGCCAGTGCCTGCCCCTTGCTTCTATGTCGGTCACTGGGAGGCACCGTGCCTTTGTTGCGGGAGAAGCATAGCGTCAGTCCTGTTAAATTCGTGGGAAAGTTGATAATTCTTGGCTTCATTCTGTGAGCCTTGGGCGGGGTTATTATCTATTTAAACCCTTGAAACTCTGAATTCCACTGCCAGTTAGTTCCTCTTCTCTGGCTCCATCTTGTGCTACCTGCTCCTGCTTTGATTATTGAATTCCTGCTGTTTGACCACAACCTTTTTTCTGATCATTCCTTGTCTTCTGATTTTGTGCCTTGACTGCCCTCCAAGTTCTGACCTGGCTACATTGACATCTCTTGCCTCTGGTTCGCTTCTCTGGCCAGCAGCTCTTCAATGTAAGCAATCCAGTGGACCTTACTGTAACACCAGATCCCTGTAAAAGGGTTGAAGGGTGAAGGCCAGGATTCCTTTGGAGTGGTTAGTGCCAAGTCTGTCTGAAGTAGCCTTTTTGAGCCAACGGCCTCTGACAGACATAGCAATAATAAGTCACGGTTTACACCCATCAAGTTGGGTAAGAATTCACCATCAAGAGCTTGTTGTAGTCTGTCAAAACCAATGCTGAGGCAGATAGTATATTAGCTTTTAGCTACTGGAACAGTAATTCTTGCTCTGAGTTCCATGTTGCCTTGTCTCATTTCAAACTGGTATTATTATTATTATTATTATTATTTATTTATATAGCACCATTAATTCCATGGTGCTGTACATGAGAAAGGGGTTACATACAGGGTTATAAATATCGTTTACAGTAAACAAGTTTACAGTGACAGACTGGTACAGAGGGGAGAGGACCCTGTCCTTGCGGACTTACATTCTATGGGATTAACAGAAACGTTAAAATCATAACTAAGGTTTGCAACAAATCAATAATTTATTTAAATAAAAGATGATTAGTTAAGAATCTAGCAATAAGAGAAGGAAAACGCAGCACTCACCAATTGGCAAAAAACTTTTACTTCTTAATCCAAAAATCCAAATACATTTTCACAGGACACAGTAGCAAAGCATATGACACACGGCAGTCGTTTCACGTCCACCAACTCTTTCTCTATCCCTGAGTGTTTGCATCAGTGTGATCATTAAGGAGCAAAACAGAGCACAATATACAAAATATAACAGGGATAATTTTGCAAATTCTACTGGGGCACGATAGATGGGGGACACCCATGCTGTCCTTTATAAAAATAGAATGAAAAGATGTTCTGAAATACCATGCAATCGTGTCCCTTGCAGCTAACAATAAGCTTCCTACACTATATATTGTGCATCAACCCTAGACAAAGTCATCACAGCGTAATAAATTAGATATATTTTTTGTAAGATAGCTACTGGACAGGTCCTTGAGGCGAGTTATTTATCATCGAGATTGGTAAGAGTTTGGAAAGCATGCTCCAGCACATATAGTGCTGAAAAAGTTATTAGGGCATTTCAGAGCCAGGTTTAAGAGTAGTCAAAAGAGATGGGTGGGAATGACTGCTCACATATCCCCACCCCAGGGGCATGGTTTGACAGATAAAATAGAGACCAAGTGTCTCATTCAGAGTCTGGATCTGGAGACGTGTGGATCTCCTGTGTGTTGGTCTGTGCTAAGGCCTAAAGAACCAGACACGATCTTGAGCAGGTGGACCGGCAATATTGTATGGCCCTTTTACTTTGTGTTTTCCCTTTGTGCGGGAAAAGACTGTTTTGTTTGGTTCCCTGAGCTGTTTATGCAGTCTTAATAAACCTGCCTGAACATTTTTTACGAAACCGCATTCTGGGCCTGCCTCAACCGCAGGTGAGTGAGTACAAACCTCTAGAAAATCTCTTTATCTAAAAAAACGAAATTCTGTTATATGTTTGTTATGCACAGCCAAATGACTGGACAAATCTGCACCAAAGTAGGCGTGTTGGTAAATCAAACACTAAAAGTATGTTACCACGTTCAGGAAACGCTGCGTGTTTGACACTGCATTGAGCCGCAGCGTCAAACACGCAGAGTCCAGATGTTACAGCATAGTGGAGAGGACTTCATGAAATCCCGTCTCCACTATGCATTAAAAGACGCATGTGGCATACCTGCGGAAACGGACATGCGGCGCGTCTTTTAAGAACGCAGCATGTCCTTACATTGCTGAAACAACGCAAGGACAACGCAGGTGACCTGCCAGTGACTTCAGGTGCAGATTTGGTCAGGATTCTACCTGAGTAAAATCCTGACCAAATCCTGATGCAATCCTGAACGTGGACACATACCCTTAGGAAGATTTGGTATGAATTTCAACTCAAGGACCTACTGTTCGCAAGATTTTCACAAAAAAGGAACACAAAAATATAAATTTATGGTCAAATACTTTGACCAATCTGGCCCAAATTTGCTGCTTTGGTACATCAGACTCTTTGGATCTTTAGATCGGGTTTCAAGCTCTCTAGGACCTTCCATTCTCAACATATTTGCAAAAAATGGACTGCAAAAGCAAATCTTTATATTTCTTCAGGACACCACTACAGAGTCGTAAAATTTCTGTGCACAACTTAAGGTACCTTCACAAATAACGAGATCGTTAACGATATTGTTGCAATGTCACGCTTTTGGTGACGTAGCAACGATCACACATAACGAACCCGTTATGTGTGACAGTGACCAACGATCAGGCCCCTGCTGGGAGATTGTTGGTCATAGGTAATGATCAGGACCTTTTTTTGGTCGCTGATCACCCGCTGTCATCGCTGGATCGGTGTGTGTGACACCGATCCAGCGATGTGTTCACTTGTAACCAGGGTAAACATCGGGTTACTAAGTGCAGGGCCGCGCTTAGTAACCCAATATTTACCCTGGTTACCATTGTAAAAGTAAAAAAAAAAAACACTACATACTAACATTCCGAGGTCTGTCACGTCCCCCGTCGTCAGCTGCCCGCACTGACTGTGTCAGCGGCGCGCCGGCCCGTAAAGCAGAGCACAGCGGTGACATCACCGCTGTTACTGCCGGCGCCGCTGACACATTCAGTGCAGGGAAAGCTCTCGGCAGCAGCGCGTGGACGCTGGGGGAAGTGACAGACATCAGAAGGTGAGTATGTAGTGTTTTTTTTTTACTTTTACAATGGTAACCAGGGTAAATATCGGGTTACTAAGCGCGGCCCTGCACTTAGTAACCCGATGTTTACCCTGGTTACCCGGGTGCTGCAGGGGACTTCGGTATCGTTGAAGACAGTTTCAACGATACTGAAGTCTTTCCCCTGATCGTTGGTCGCTGGAGAAAGCTGTCTGTGTGACAGTTCCCCAGCGACCACACGACTTACAAACGATCACGATCGCTGGTCGTGATCGTTGGTAAGTCGCTAAGTGTACCTTTAGATATGTTGGCTTCATATCAGTAGCAAACTTAGTTTTAACTACACACAGAAACAACAAATAACTATAGAGGAGCTTTCACCAGTCTGAGCATATTAAACTGGCCACATCATGGTTTACTGGCTGCAGCGCTGAGTAAAACATTGTTATTATTATTTAACTTCTCATCTCTGTTGCGTAGATGTTAGCTTGTACAGTTTAGTTAATAATTTGGTATAGTTTAAGTGGGAGTTACCAGAGATTTGCCTCTGGAGGCACACACTTCTTACACTGCATGAGATTGACCACTCATAAGCAGGCAGCAACAAATTGGGGATAAAAAGAACCCATCTTCCTTTTCTAACTAATCTCTGCTGCTACTATGTAGATACAATAAGCTGAATTATGTATCATTACAAACACATCCAGATCTTATCTCACATTGGTGTCAGCTCTGATCCTCACTGACTGCCGTGAGATAATATCTGGAGGGGTTGATGATTATTAAAGGGACTCTGTCACCTCAATTTGGCGGGATATTAAAATGAGTTGTTACCGGTCAGATGGGCGGCGTATCTTCGTAATTTCTCCACCCTTTCCGTCCCTTTTTTCCGCAATAGTTTAGTGCATAAGAGTATGAGTGTGCCATCGTTGGCACATGCGCCTGCAGTCTTCGGTGGCGCACACGCAGTATGCTTTGCCCTACTGCGGGCAAAGCCGAAAACATTACTGCGCATGCGCCCGCGTACTATGTCCTGGAACACAGCTAAATACTTCCGGAACATAGTGCGCGGGCGCATGCGCAGTAATGATTTTCGGCTTTGCCCGCAGTAGGGCAAAGCATACTGCGCATGCGTCACCTAAGATTGCAGGCGCACACTCCAACTATGGCGCACGCATACTCTTATGCACTAAACTATTGCGGAAAAAAGGGATGGACGGGGTGGAGAAATTCGGAGGAAACCCATCTGACCAGTAACAACTCATTTTAATATCCCGCCAAATTGAGGTGACAGAGTTCCTTTAAGTAGCTCTGTAGTATTTCTACATAGTAACAGCAGATATAAGTGAGCAGTGATGGATATATTCTTATCTCCCCCACATGAAGCTGCAAACTCAATTGTCAACCATATTCAAGGGAAAAAGTGCAAACCCCCAAAGCCAAATCACTGGTAACACCCAGTTAACTAGAACATTAATAATACCCTAAACATTACAAGCTAATATCTAAAATGGAGAAAAGAAACCAAAAACTAAAAGTTTTACTCAGCTCTGCAATCACTATTTATTCGGACTCCCATGACAGCACTACGAGAGGGGATCCGCCCTTCAGGAACAGGAAACTACAGATACAAAAGGGTGGCACCTCTCCCACGCATCAGTTGGTTTTCTGTTCCTATGGGGCTCAGTTCCTGCAGGAAGACTTTGGATCCCAGGCCCGGCCAGTAGACTCAGGTAGCGGGGGGGGAAGTCCCCTACCTTGGTCAGTTCCTGGAAGTGCCACAGTGGTCTTCGTTGGATGGCATGGCAGTGAGTGAGCAGCAGGGAGCGGGGTCCGAAGGACTGCCGTCTCCGGTAAGAGCCTGTGCAGAGGGAAGTATGCTCTCTGTCTCAGCGGCACCGGCGGTGCGACGAGTGCAGGGCTCTGTGCTCCAGCTGGTCTGGATGTGCCTGGAGGCATGGCTGGGGCCTTGGACATGAGAGGAGGCCCGTCCTCGGGCGTTCCTGGGCAGACCTGACGCATTCTGCATCTTGGGGTCGCTGTGGTGACATTAGGGGCGGGGCTAGGAGTGCATCCGGGTCACCGATGCCGGGGGCGCTCGTCTGCGCATGCGTGGTCCTTCTGGTAACCGCCAGGGTCAGGAGACTCCGGAGCTCTGCGCACGTGGGTCACACCGTTCTGGGACCTGAGCACTGGCTGGGGGCAGGGGATTCTGGGGAGGGGCGAGGCATGACCTGCTGACCCGGATCCAGGGAGAGCATATATGGTAAACTCCACAGGGAGACCATGCTTCTGGCCCATTACTCATAATGGATGCAAGCGAGCAACAGCAGCAGCCACTGCAGCAGGAGGAAGCTGCAAGCCAGCACGCTACACAGAAGCCTCGGGCCCGTCAAAAAACCTGGGATGGTACAGGTCGGGGCCAACTGAGTGATCGATCCAGCCGCAGGAGCTCTTCCAGACGGGAGTCAGTGACGTCGGCTGAGAAATCCCTCCCTCGTGATCCAGTACCTATTTTCTGCAGGAACTGGTATTGATCTTCGTGAATGTTCACTCAGTGATGCAGCCTTCCCCTTATGTTTTCATTCTCTAGGGGAAGAAGTGCACAGTTAAGGCAAAGCACAGGGAATGCACCCTCTGTGGATGCCCCCTACCGGACTCTTGTCCAAAAAAGTTATGTTCCCCCTATGTCCAGCAGACAATGAGGTCTTAGGAAGGGGGAGCGGTGGAGCGGCAGTAGTTTCAAGGTTAGACTATATTGCATCTTGCTATCCCCCCATTCTGTAATGCTGTAGATAAGCCCCCGATGTATCCTGAAAGATGAGAAAAAGAGGTTATATTATACCCAGGGGCGGTCCCGCTGCGGTCCGGTCAGATGGGCGTTGCGGTCCGGTGCCTCCCTTCTTCTTAGGATGATGTCCTCTTCCTATCTTCATGCTGTGGCTCTGGCGTAGTTTGTCTGCCCTGTTGAGGGCAGAGCAAAGTACTGCAGTGCGCAGGCTCCGGGAAAGAGTACGCCTGCGCCGGAGCCGCAGTGTGAAGACAACAAGAGGACGTCATCCTATGAAGATGGGAGGCCCCGGACCGGACCGCGACGCCCATTGGATCGGACCTCCCGCCCAGGTGAGTATAATCTAACCTCTTTTTCACATCTTTTAGGCTACATTGGGGGCTTATCTACAGCATTACAGAATGCTGTAGATAAGCCCCTGATGCCGATGGTCTTAGCTCGCCTTCGATTTTGGTGGTGACAGGTTCCCTTTAAAATATAAAGAAAAAATGTTGCCACCAATAAGTGAAAAACAGGGGGAGAAGGGTTTCGGTTACAATAATTCAACCGAAAACAACCATCTCCCCTCGGACAAAACAGATTCCTCCTACAATGGCCAGGACACAATCCATATAAGTACAGGCTATCATGTTGTGAAATATGAAAACATATACTCAATTATAAAATACACCATGTTCCAAATTATTATGCAAATTATATTTTTCTCAGATTTTCCTAAATGGTTGGTGCAAATGACAGTCAGTCTAATAAAAGTCATCACCTGTTAGAGTATACATCGAATCTTATTGATGAAACCTCCCAATGATAACAGTATAATCTCCAAAATGAATAAAAACTCAAAATGCACTGTTCCAAATTATTAGGCACAGTAGAATTTCTAAACATTTGATGTTTTCAAGAACTGAAAATGCACATTTGTAGAATTTGCAGCATTAGGAAGTCACATTCACTGAACAAAAAAGCTATTTAATGCCAAAACATCCTAACAGGCCAAGTTACATGTTAACACAGAAACCCTTCTTTGATATCACCTTCACAATTCTTGCATCCATTGAACTTGTGAGTTTTTGGAGAGTTTCTGCTTGTATTTCTTTGCATGAAGTCAGAATAGCCTCCCAGAGCTGCTGTTTTGATGTGAACTGCCTCCCACCCTCATAGATCTTTTGCTTGATAATACTCCAAAGGTTCTCTATAGGGTTGAGGTCAGGGGAAGATGGTGGCCACACCATGAGTTTATCTCCTTTTATGCCCATAGCAGCCAATGACTGAGAGGTATCCTTTGCAGCATGAGATTGCGCATTGTCGTGCATGAAGATTATTTTGCTCCTGAAGGCACGTTTCTGCTTTTTAGACCATGGAAGAAAGTGGTCAGTCAGAAACTCTACATACTTTGCAGAGGTCATTTTCACATCTTCAGGAACCTTAAAGGGCCCTACCAGCTGTTTCCCCATGATTCCGGCCCAAAACATGACTCCTCCACCTCCTTGCTGACGTCACAGCCTTGTTGGGACATGGTGGCCATCCACCAACCATCCACTAATCCATCCATCTGGACCATCCAGGGTTGCTCCATACTTATCAGTAAACAAGACTGTTTGAAAATTAGTCTTCAAGTATGTCTGGGCCCACTGCAACCATTTCTGCTTGTGAACACTGTTTAGGGGTGGCCGAATAGTAGGTTTATGTACCACAGCAAGCCTTTGAAGGATCCTACACCTTGAGGATCGAGCTACTCCAGAGGCACCAGCAGCTTCAAGTTACTGTTTGCTGCTTTGTAATGGTATTTTGGCAGCTGCTCTCTTAATCCAATGAATTTGGCAGAAACTGTCCTCATTATGCCTTTATCTGCATGAACTCTGTGCTCTGTTTCAGTCACAAATCTCTTCACAGTATGATGATCACTCTTAGGTTTTTGTGAAATATCTAATGTTTTCATACCTTGTCCAAGGCATTGCACTATATAAAGCTTTTCAGCAGCAGAGAGATACTTTTTACTTCCCCTATTGCTTGAAACCTGTGGGCTGCTTAATAATGTGGAACATCATTTTTAAGTAGTTTTCCTTTAATTAGAATCACATGGAAAACTAAATATCACATGTGTTTAAGATTGATTTCAGTGATCCATTGAGCCCTGAGACACAATACCATCCACGAGTTTATTTGAAAAACAAAACAATTAAATCTTTGTGACACTTAAATCCAATTTGCATAATAATTTGGAACACTGTGTACATGACATTGCAACCTGTCTGCATGTAACAAGGTAACAAAACATCCATGGCAACAGAGTAATACTGCCAATAGTAAATGATTCAATTAGCATCCATAGCGGCAGGGTGTCACCACCAGTAACAACAGATTATACTGTGGAGACCTGTGTGTCGTTATCAGTGCCTTTCCCCCTCCCACCAATCAAGTAATGAAACACAGACAGTCCAAGATGGGTTGAACAGGTTGGTCACAGTTTATTAATTACATAAACAGAGAAAGGCAATTGCATTTCATAAGGGGTGGATCGCGCAGAGCTCCTGTCCATGATCGACAGGTGAATTGGCCCAACGAGCGGTTACGAACCTTTGCCCTCCTCCGCTTCTTCTACCACGGAGGATACGTGTATAACCTACATGGGACTCCGACCCCCACCCATCAACTTTAGGGCCTGTTCAACCCCATCCTGCAATCGAGACAGAAAAATATCGAGGCCAATGTCTGTCAGGTGAACTCCATCCGGTCTTAATAGTGCTGTGTTATCCCCTTGCAGCTGGTGGTGATGAATTACGATACCGCCTTTTCCTCACAAATTTTCCAATTCGAGCATTGAATTTCCTCCTTGGGCACTCTATGGCTTTTTTATCTCTTGCGCCACGCCAGACGGCCCGTGGTATCGTCTCCGACCACACCAGTATCATATTCGTAAATAAACAGCTGAACCGTTCCATATCCGTTGTCATCCATTTGTACAGATCGGCTACCTTTTGCTTGCCTAGATCATTGCCACCCGCCTGTAGCACTATTAGCACCGGGCGCTATGTCAACCATCTCTTTGAACACTTGTTTCCATTGGAGGCCTCTGATACCCCTCCAGTTCACTTCTAGGCCCGGGAGGCCAAGACTTGTACCTCCCGGATGCAGTTTGGCCCTTTTTTCCGCCCAGTAGACATAGGAATGTCCCACCACCCAAACTTCTACTCCTGTAAGAGACAACATATGTTAATTCAGCCAATCAGGTCTTATGTATCTTGCGAAGCATGCAGACTTCCAACGACCCATTCTCTGCACCTCGGCCTCCGATACTCCTGCCCTAGCTGCTTCTGTGGCTGCCCCAATCCGGAACTAATGTGTTCCGTACTCCTTTGGACTAGCGCCGTTTTTTTCCAAGCATAGCTTGAATATTGGTACTTGGTCAGAGTGGCCCCGTCTGTATGAGTGAAGAAAAATCTACTTGCATGTTTTATTACCGCATATTTTTTTAACAATTTTTAGAGGGCAAACTGGGCCATCTGTAGAGTTAACCAGGACCCATGCGCCCCTACCGGTGGGATCGCACTTGGATTTTCTCACTCGAATGCGCAGAGCGCCGCCGCATATGACTATGTCCTCATTAATTAGGCCTCCTTCCGACACGTTTTTTGACCGTGGTAGTAATTCACTAATGTGCAGCGCTCCGAAAAAGGCGATCGGAAAAGCTGCCGATATTAGGACCGCTTTGTATTGCAATGTGCAGACTGATGGGGATATTGAAATCATTTCATGCAATAGCCTCAGTGAAATGGGGCGGCTTGGTTGAAGCCTTTTCCATCCTTTGCTTAATGAAAAACAACTTTGTTACGTCTGTCCATCCCAGTAGTTGAAAGAAAAAGGCTAACCCTGATAATTCCCGTTGCACCGATGTCCCTGATGCCCCGCTTTCCTTCAGCTGTAGTAGAAATTCTGCCATCACCGCACCTCTTGTTCTATCGCACTTATCAACTGGCCTACCCTGAATTAGTGAGCTCCACTCCTCCCAAGCCTTGCCACAGACCTGCCAAGTAGCCGGCGATACGGAAGCATGGATTAGGGGCATCAGTGATTGGCTACTGTGTCCCACAGGGATAGTGGACACTGAATACCCCGGGGTTGCATGTTGGGATGCTGGATTCTGAAAGCCTACCAATCCATATATATAATTGTCTAAGGGGTACTTCCGTCTTTCTGTCCGCAACTTCCGTAACGGAAATCCTGCATCGCTGATTGGTCTCGCCAGCTGCCTGTCATGGCTGCCGCGACCAATCAGCGACGGGCACAGTCCGATTAGTCCCTCCCCTACTCCCCTGCAGTCAGTGCCTGCATAATCCCCTCCAGTGACAGTCACCGCTCACAAAGGGTTAATGCCAGCGGTAACGGGCCGCGGGTAACGCACTCCGTTACCGCTGCTATTAACCCTGTGTGTCCCCAACTTTTTACTATTGATGCTGCCTATGCAGCATCAATAGTAAAAAGATCTAATCTTAAAAATAACTAAAAAACCCCAAAACCTGCTATTCTCACCTTCCGTAGTCCGACGATGCGCTCGCGCCTGCCGTCATCTTCCGTTAACATAGATGCATTGTGAAATTACCCAGAAGACTTTGCGGTCTCGCGAGACCACTAAGTCTTCTGGGTAATTTCGCAATGCATCCTGGGAACGGAAGATGGCGGCAACCTAGCGTTGAGTATAGAACTATTTTTTATTTTAATTCTTTAGTGCTATATACTAAATGGCTGCTACATACTACGTGGGCAGTGTTATATACTACATGGCTGCTGTATACGTGGCCTGTGTTAGATACTGCGTGGGCAGTGTTATATACTACATGGTGGCTATATACTACGTGGGCAGTGCTATATACTACATGACTGCTATATACTACGTGGCCAGTGTTACATACTATGTGGGCTGTGTTTTGTACTGCGTGGGCTATGCTATATATTACGTGGTCAATGTTATATACTGTGTGGCCTGTGTTATATACTGCGTGGCTGCTATATACTACGTGGGCTGTTATATAGTACGTGGGCAGTGTTATATATACTGTTTGGGCTGTTATATACTGCGTGGCCACTGTTATATATTGTGTGGCCTGTATTAACGCATCGGGTATTCTACAATATGTATGTATGTATATAGCAGCCACATACTATACAGTGGCGTGAAAAAGTTTGGGCACCCCTGGCTAAAACTACTGTTATTGAAAATAGTTAAACTAGTTGAAGATGAAATGATCTCCAAAAGAGCTACATTTAAAGATGTCACGTTTCCTTTGTATTTTAGGCAAATATATATATATATAAATAGTTATTTTTTGCATTTTAAAAACTACAATAAGGAAAATGGGCAGATACAAAAGTTTGGACACCCTGCCTGGTTGTTACCTAGTAGCACCCACTTTTGCAAGTATCACAGCTTGTAAAGGCACTTTGTAGCTAGCCAAGAATCGTTGAATTCTGAATTCTTGTTTGAGGGATTTTCATCCATTCGTCATTGGAAAATTCTTCCAGTTCTGTCAGATTCCTGAGTCATCTTTTATGCACTGCTATTTTGAGGTCTAGCCACAGATTTTCAATGATGTTCAGATCAGGGGTCTGTGAGGGCAATTGTAACACCTATAGTTTGCGCCTTTTTTAGCATCATCAACCATTTGTAGAAGCCACCCTCTTTTCAACTTCAGCTTTTTTACAGATGGTGTTATGTTTGCATCAAGAATTTGTTGAAATTTCATTGAATCCATTATTCCCTCTACCCATGAAATGTTCCCTGTTCCTTTGGATGCAATACAACCCCAAAGCATAATAGATCAACCCCCATGCTTAACAGTTAGCGCTATGTTCTTTCTCTTAAATTCTGTGCCGTTTTTTTCTCCACACATACCTTTAATCATTTTGGCCAAAGAGTTGTATTTTAAGTTAATTGTTCCACAAGACGTGTTTCCAAAATGCATCATGTTTGTTTAGATGTTCTTTTGCATACTTCTGATGCTGAATTTTATGATAAAGATGCAGGAGAGGTTAATTCTGCTGACTCTTCCATGAAGGTCATATTTGTGCAGGTGTCTCTGAGCAGAAGAACAATTTACCACAGCTGCAGAACCTGTTAAATCTTTCTGAAGGTCTTTTGTAGTCAAGCAGGGGTTCTGACTTGCCTCTCTAGCAATCTTATGAGCAGATGTCACTGAAATTTTGCTTGGTCTTCTAGACCTTATCTTGACCTCCACTGTTCTTAACTGCCATTTCTTAATTACATTTTAAACTGAGGAAAGGACAACTTGAAAACTCTTTGCTATCTTTTTATAGCATTCTCCTGCTTTTTTTGACCTCCACCATTATAATTTTCAGAGTACTATGCAGCTGCTTAGATGAACCCATAGCTGCTCTATTTTGGCACAAGGTTAGAAGAGTCTGAGTTTTTATAAAGATTGGAAATTTGTATCCCCTGGCCTTTTCTAATGATGATAATGAACAAGCCATAACTCTAACAGGCTAATGGTCAAAGTTATTTGAGCCCACAAACCTCCAAGGGTGCCCAAATTTTGCATCAGCCCACTATACATTTTGACATTTTTAAAATGTAAAAAATTACATATATTTATTTATTTGCCTAAAATACAAAGGAAATGTGTCATCTTTAACTTTAGGCCTTTTAGAGATAATTTCATCTTTAACTTGCTTAACTGTTCACAACAACAGAAATTTGACCAGGAGTGCCCAAACTTTTACATGCCACTGTATAGCACAGCCATTGATCTATTTGCTATATGTCTTTTTTGGTTATGCACCAGTTCAGACTAGATTGCTGTTCAGGCAGTTTTCCTATATTTACTATGTACTATTTTTTCTGACTTGAACGCCCCACCCTTCACCATGCTGTGATTTTAATTACATCCAAACACAGTTGGTTCCAACCCTCCTATAAATGCAGGCTTTACCATGTTATTAGCCATAGGTAAGTGTTCACACTAGGCAGACAGGTCAGGTACCCATCCGATCTGAGATTACCTTGACGTTTGGTGGATGGGCTCACAATTTTTGGCCAAATCTTGTGCTAAGCATCTCATGTGTTTTTTCATAGATTTCACAAGCCATTATGCTATTCACATTTCATGTATCGCACATTTCCTTGCTTTAGTACAGTAAAATTGAGTGCAGCCATTGATCTATTTGCTATATAAGTCTTTTTTGGTTATGCACCAGTTCAGACTAGATTGCTGTTCAGGCAGTTTTCCTATATTTACTATGTACTATTTTTTCTGACTTGAACGCCCCGCCCTTCACCATGCTGTGATTTTAATTACATCCAAACACAGTTGGTTCCGACCTTCCTATAAATGCAGGCTTTATCATGTTATTAGCCATAGGTAAGTGTTCACACTAGGCAGACAGGTCAGGTACCCATCCGATCTGAGATTACCTTGACGTTTGGTAGATGGGCTCACAATTTTTGGCCATATCTTGTGCTAAGCATCTCATGTGTTTTTTCATAGATTTCACAAGCCATTATGCTATTCACATTTCATGTATCGCACATTTCCTTGCTTTAGTACAGTAAAATTGAGTGCAGCCATTGATCTATTTGCTATATAAGTCTTTTTTGGTTATGCACCAGTTCAGACTAGATTGCTGTTCAGGCAGTTTTCCTATATTTACTATGTACTATTTTTTCTGACTTGAACGCCCCGCCCTTCACCATGCTGTGATTTTAATTACATCCAAACACAGTTGGTTCCGACCTTCCTATAAATGCAGGCTTTATCATGTTATTAGCCATAGGTAAGTGTTCACACTAGGCAGACAGGTCAGGTACCCATCCGATCTGAGATTACCTTGACGTTTGGTAGATGGGCTCACAATTTTTGGCCATATCTTGTGCTAAGCATCTCATGTGTTTTTTCATAGATTTCACAAGCCATTATGCTATTCACAATTCATGTATCACACATTTCCTTGCTTTAGTACAGTAAAATTGAGTGCAGCCATTGATCTATTTGCTACAGGCCACGTACTATTTGTCTGCTATATACTACATGGCTCCTATATACACTACGTGGCATGTGCTATATACTATGTGGCTGCTATATACATACATATTCTAGAATACCCGATGCGTTAGAATCGGGCCACCGTCTAGTTGGAAAACAGTGAGTTAATGATATTATCGTCTACTTCCGCCACAACGGTGGCTCTACACCAAATATTGTTTTCTAGGCATATCAGCGCTAGCCGACGCAAGAGAGCGAGTATGGGCAAGGATGACGATGACATGTGATTTAGACTTCTTGCTGTTTTCATATTTGTTTAGAAACGAATGTTCATGTTTCTTAACTGATCGGCCCATATCTCGACAGCAACCACAATTACAAACATTTCCCCTAGGGCTGTGTCTCGCCCCCAGTTTGATGTTGTCCATAGCTCCGGCCAATCGTATTTGCACCATTGTTTTTTGTAGATTGCTGCAAAACCCTCTTTTTTGCTCCACAATATTGCTAACCCTATTGCAGTCTCTTTCGCCATGACATGTGTGACCGTTGTACAATTGCAGGAATGTCTGTCATACTAGCACATCTGCTTTTAACGCACGAGTGAGCCTAATTCTATGGCCAGGCTGAGAAGCGCCTTTTGTTGCTAACGATAATATGCGCGAGAATGCTCTGCCGACCGGCATTACGCGGCAGGCGATCGTCAGAAGACCTAATAATGCCTGCATTTGCTGGAGGGTTACTTTGTTAACTATGCGAAAGCCTTCCAACATCTGCTGTGTTTTTTGTATTTTATCAATCAGTAAACGGAAAACCATCGAGTTGGTGTCTATTTCGATGCATAAGAAAGGCAATACATTGCATGGTCCCTCTGTTTTTACCGGCGATAATGGTATGCCAAATTGCCGTGTGATAACTTTGAATTTCTATAGTACGTCGGAGCAGAGTTTAGAATTTCTGGGGCCGACGAACAAAAAATCATCGAGGTAGTGAATTAGGGATTTGCCGGTTGCGATAGGTGTAGAATTAGCTCCTTTATTGCTGAGGTTAGCGCCATTTCTTTTAAGTTACCCCCGTAGCGTAACAGTTCTTCACTATCTTTGGAACACTCACAGCTGTGTGACTCGAGGATTGTACACCGATCCTGGAGGAAACCCAGCTCCTGCTGATGCTGACGGGGTGATGTCACAGGTTGGGGAAACTCTGGCTCCCGCGATGGGCTGGCTGATGCGTTGACTGGAAACCAGGGAAGCTAGAGAGGCGTATTCCTGGTTGTTAGCCAACGTTGTAGCGCATGACGGACTGTCATGCGCTCGGGCCTGATTACAACCATGTGATGGTGGAATTACGGCTCTGTCCTGTGCGACTGCATCGCACCTGGCATGGCTGGAAGCCGTGGGGAATGGTTCTCCCTGGCTGATAGCCTTGGAGGTTGGCCGCGACTTATTGCATTTGTCGCCTGCCCGATATCGCCCCTCTGGACTCTGCGACGTGTCGGACCCTTCAGATGTGGCTGATGAAAGCCATCCGGAGGCCCACGATCTGCAGCAGCTCCTATGCGAGCTGTATCTGTAATGGGTGAGACATTTAGAGGGGTAGCGTGAATGGTTCCGGGAGTTGCTAGAGGAAGATTGGGAGGACGTGTGACATCTACGCCTGCATCCGCCGCTACTATGCAGCATATCAGGGGGATTATATCGGTTCCCAGCAGGGGGGGTTATTGGCCATAGTGAGTACAGTCCTGCTGCTTAGTAGGGGGTTTTTGAGGTAATTAAACTCAGTACCATTGCTGGGATATGGCGGGGTAGGGGTTAACGGGATGTCTTTATTATGTACTTGGGCTGTGGGGGAGGTGTAAGTGTTAATATGCTTGGTTCCATTAGTGATACGTTACAGTAATCTGCATGTTGCAGCTGTGGAGCGCCCTGACCTGACCATTGGCCGGGTGGGGCATCCTAATTAGTGCATCACCAAGGGGAGTGGTGCGAGGGGGAACTGGGCACTGGCCGTATTTTATTGTTGCTTGCTATAAGTGCTCCCCAGTCAGAGGCACGCGCCTTATACAGTACCTCGCCTGCCATTCAATAGTGAGAATATAGTAAAAAAAAACGGTTCTTAACAAGTCAGATGGCTCTATGGAAGGGGGAGAAATTCTTGTATCATAGATTGATCATCAGGCGATTCATGGGACGGACAATACCCAGTCGGTCCCTATGGAGCTAGCAATAGTCTATCCCCAAGACTCCCACCCTGACAAGGGCAGTCCACAGCTACCCCTGTGATAAACATGCCCTGCACTCTCCCTTGAATGTCATCCCGACGTGTTTCATTCAAGTCTAATCATCAGGGGACTAGCTTGTAAAAGGAGATAAAGTGCTGACTGCTGTGCTAAGGATTCCTGTGATTCATCTCCCTCATCTGAGGAAGACTTGGGTCGCTTCTGCCTTCCTCTAGACTGCGTGGACAAATTAGTGAAGGTGGTTATGGGACAATAGGGATAGTAGAGCTCAGGCCAAAACTTTCCACGCAGGACATTATGTTTAAGGGATTGGATCAGAGGAAACGTAGAACCTTTCCCTTGAATGGAAAAATTCAGGGTCTGATTCTCCGGGAATGGAAGAGGCCGGAGAAAGGGGCTCCTTGCCTCCAGCTCTCAAACGCAGATAACACTTTGACGACCTGGCCGTTAATACTTGGGATAAAGCCCTAAATTAGATGCAACTGTAACTAAGGCATCAAAGAAATCCTCTCTATTGTAACAACCAGGCTGCACTCAGATGTCGTCCGAGTGCAGTCCTGTACTACTACTGCTGTGACTAGTGTGACAATGACGGAGACATAAAGGAACGAAGGGGTGGACCCACTGGACCGTGACAACGATCCTTTCACGGGCGAGCGGACCAGATGGAACCGCCCCCTATACAGGGAGCGTTAGGGGCAGACCCGTGAGAGACTATCGCCACGGCAGCTGGAAGACAGGGTGGTGAAGTGGTACAAGAAAGAAGCACGAATCCGGAAGATAACTGAGGACAGGCTGGAGAGTGAAGCAGGGACGGTGCTGTGGAAGCGGACAAGCAAGCAGGACTACGTGGAGGTAAAGTGGATGAGGAACTAGGACAGGACCTAGGGAAACAGAGAAAGAAGCACAAGGTCAGGCAAATGAGACGCAGGACAATAGTGCGGCCAAGGTCAGTTGCAAGTACAAATGATCACAAGGTGAGGTTTGGAGGAAGAGGCGGACTAATAAGCCAGTGCTGTGAGCACTTCCGGGTTGGAGTCCTCCAGGGAAAAGAGAGGAAAAGATAGAGCGGCAGGGAGACTCTCAGAGACGTACGCGCACAGCGCTGAACCGAGCGTTCGCGCGCATCCGGCGAGAAGCAGAGTCCGGGCGTGCACGCAGATGAGAGGACGCCGGACAGGAACCCGCGGCAAAGGATGCGCGCCGAGGCGCCGAAGACAGGTGAGTGCAAGAGGGAGCAGGGAACCGCGGTGGAGGCGAAGATGTAACAGTACCCCCTTCTTTACGCCCCCCTTGTTTTAAGCTAGAAAGGAACCTAGCCAAAATTCGAGGAGCCTGGATGTTCTCCCGAGGCTCCCAGGACCTCTCCTCAGGACCGAAACCCTTCCAATCCACCAAAAACATAGTTCTACCTCTAAGTTTTTTCATAGTGAGAATATCTTTTACCTCAAAGACATCATCATCAGGGGAAGGTGAAGGAGAATAAGGAGCTGAAGCATGGTACCGATTAAACACCACTGGTTTTAGAAGAGACACATGGAAAGAATTGGGAATTCGAAGAGAGGAGGGTAACCTAAGCTTGTAAGAGACTTCATTAATGCGAGTTAAAACCTCAAAAGGGCCAATATAACGGGGACCCAGCTTACGAGAAGGAACTTTAAGACGGATAAATTTAGAAGATAACCAGACCTTATCACCCGATTGATATAGAGGAGGATCCAGACGCCTCTTATCTGCATGTCTCTTCATTCTATCCTGTGCTAATTCAAGAGCGGACTTCGTCTCCTGCCAGACCCTGGAGAACTCCCTAGACAGAAGATCAGCCGCCGGTACAGTAGAGACAGGAGGAACCTGGATGCTGACCATAGACGATAAAAAATGGTGATTTGGAAGAAGCTTCGCTGGTATGATTGTTATAAGCAAATTCTGCCCACGGTAGTAGATCTGACCAGTTGCTCTGATGAGCATTGGAGAAATGACGAAGATAAGTCACCAAAATCTGATTCGTGCGCTCCACTTGACCATTAGTCTGCGGATGGTAGGCCGAAGAAAAATCAAGAGAGATGTTCATAGACTTACAGAGAGCTCTCCAGAAGCGGGCGGTGAATTGGACTCCCCTGTCAGAAACAATATGTTGTAGTAATCCATGAATACGAAAAATATGGTGAACAAAAAACTTTGCCAACTCAGGAGCCGAAGGTAGGCCTGGAAGAGCGATGAAGTAAGCCATCTTAGAAAAACGATCCACAACCACAAGGATAATGGTGCAAGCAGAAGAACTGGGTAGGTCAGTAACAAAATCCATTGCGATGTGTTGCCACGGATTGGAAGAGGACGAAGACAACCAGTAGGTAATTGCCTAGGAACTTTATTCTTGGCACAAGAGGGATACGAGGCTACGAAGTCTTGGACATCCTGAGGAAGAGACGGCCACCAGTAATAGCAGGACACCAGGATGAGAGTCTTTTTGAGACTGGCGTGACCTGCCAACTTGGAGGTATGGCCCCATAGTAAGACTCGTCGCCTGTTCTTCATAGACACAAAAGTCTTACCCGGAGGCAGCGAGGTAAGACCAACTGGAGCGACAGTGATGACCTTAGAAGGATTGATGATATGCGTGGCCTCCTCCTCGATATCTTCCGACAAGAAGGACCTAGACAATGCATCAGCCTTGAGATTTTTTTTACCGGGCTGAAAACGAAGCTCAAAGTCAAAACAGGCAAAAAACAGAGCCCACCTGGCCTGTCTAGGATTTAGTCTGTGCGCAGAACAAATGTACGCCAAGTTCTTATGATCCGTATAGATCACAAAGGGATGCACGGCTCCTTCCAAAAGATACCTCCACTCCTCCAGTGCCAATTTGATGGCCAAAAGTTCTCTGTCTCCGATGGAGTAGTTCCTCTCGGCTGAGGAGAAGGTCTTGGAAAAAAAACCACAAGGAGCAAGGCGACCGGTAGACTTCTGAGAAAGAACTGCTCCGGCCCCTGTGGCGGAGGCATCGACTTCGAGAATAAAAGGTTTATTAGCCTCTGGACGTTGAAGAATAGGAGATGAGGCAAAAGCTTGCTTGAGAGATAAGAAAGCCTTCTCGGCATCAGGTGACCAGTGATGTGGATTAGCCCCTTTTCTTATTAGAGCAGAGATAAAAGTGGACAAAGTGGAAAAGTGAGAAATAAACTGCCGGTAATAATTCGCGAATCCCAGAAATTGCTGAATTGCCTTGACTCCGAGTGGACGCGGCCAATTGAACACAGCAGAAATTTTTCCCGGATCCATGCACAAACCGGAATCGGAGACGATGAAACCCAGGAACGGAAGAGACGACTTTTCAAAAGCGAACTTTTCAAGTTTGGCGTACAGACGATTCTCCCTAAGACGCTGTAGTACAAGACGAACACGGTTTCTATGTGAAGACAGATCGGGAGAGTACACAAGAATATCGTCAAGGTAAACCACAATGCAGGTATACAGAAGATCCCGAAAGATGTAATTCACAAACTCCTGGAAGACAGCGGGCGCATTGCACAAACCAAATGGCATAACCAAGTACTCGTAGTGACCGTCTCTGGTGTTGAAGGCAGTTTTCCATTCGTCTCCTGAGTGGATACGGATTAAGTTGTATGCTCCTCGGAGATCCAGTTTAGAGAATATTCGAGCACCACGCAGACGATCAAAGAGTTCAGGTATGAGGGGAAGTGGGTACTTGTTCTTGACTGTGATGTTATTGAGACCCCGGTAATCAATGCAGGGACGAAGGGAACCATCCTTCTTCTTGACACAGAAGAAACCTGCTCCTGCTGGTGAAGAGGATTTCCGAATAAAGCCCCTGGCGAGGTTCTCTTGTACGTACTCAGACATGGCTTGAGTCTCGGACGAAGATAGAGGATAGATGCGACCTCTGGGAGAAGAACCTGGAATGAGATTGATTGAACAATCATATGGTTGATGCGGTGGTAAAGTGTCTGCCTCTTTCTTGTCGAAGACATCCGAAAAAGAGCAATAAGCCGAAGGTAGATTTGCAGATACAGAAGCAGGCCGCGAGGACCTAGCGGGCAGAATGGAAAGCAGACACTTATTCTGACAAGAATGTCCCCAATGTAGAACGTCACCGGTGCGCCAGTCCAAGGTGGGTTCATGGCTTCTTAACCAAGGAAGTCCCAAAAGGAAAGTGTGAGACAACAAAGGCAAAACGTAGAAAGCCAATCTCTCTCGGTGTAAAGCTCCAATTTGAAGTTCCAGTTCTTCGGTAACGAGGTTGATGGTCTCCCGCAAAGGCTGACCGTCCACTGAAGCTACTTGCCAAGGAGTCTCCAAGGGTCTGACTGGTATCCCAAGTCTCTCTACAGCCTCAAGTTGTACAAAATTCCCTGCCGCTCCCAAAACAATGAACGCCTCCAGAGAAAAACTACTGGAACCCAAATGCAATAAAACGGAAAGAGTCAAAGGGGGAGAGGATTCATGGTTACCTAGGAAGACCTCGCTTACCTGTCCTAGGCGGAGGCGTTTCCCAGCTTCTGAGGACAGGAACGCAGGAGATGAGAGGGGCTGCTGCAATAGAAGCAAAGGCCCTGTGCGAGTCTCTCCTTGCGGCGAAGTTCTGCAGGCTTGAGACGATATACCTGCATAGGCTCAGGAGAGGAGGAAGGTACAGAAGCGGGTTGGGAGTAAGAAGAACCTCGAACAGCAGAGGACAATCGAGGAGGTCTCTCTCTGGTGACCTCACGGGAACGCTCTTGGAAGCGTAAATCTATGCGAGTAGCCAAGGAAATCAGGTCTTCTAATAAGGTGGGAGTATCTCGTCCTGCCAACTCATCTTTTATACGAGACAATCCTCGCCAAAAAGCCCCACCAAAGCTTCATTGTTCCAACCCAAATCTGAGGAGAGCATGCGGAACCGAATGGCATATTGACCTACAGTACTAGTACCCTGATGAAGGTTGAAGAGGGATTCAGTCGTAGAAGCTAGATGCCCGGGTTCATCGAATACCTTACGAAATGTATCCAGGAATGGAGTGAGTTGAGAGACTAGAGGGTCGTCACGTTGCCAGAGGGGATTAACCCAAGCCAACGCCTCACCTTCCAAATGGGAGACCACAAAGGCCACCTTAGCACGGTCAGTAGGGTATATTAGTGGTGACAGTTCAAAATGTAGTTGGCACTGGTTGAGAAACCCACGGCACAACTTAGGATCCCCACTATAGCGCGGAGGTCTGGCCAAACGGGGCGAGGAATGCGAAGGAGGGGCTTAGACGGGAGCGGAGGCGGAGGTCTGGAGAGAGAGAGAAACCGGTTATCCACCGAGACCATGAAATTCAAAATATGAGACTGAGTGTCCCGTTGCTGGGCAAGCTCCTGCTGGAGAGCAACCAACTGGGAAGCGTTACCGGAATCAGTGGTCTGTAAGGACGAGAGACGGGACTCCATATTCTTAAGAAAGGACGTAATCCTGGTCTGATTTTCTCGTAAGAAAAGTAGCTCCTTTTGGGTAGCGGAAACACCAGCGGGGTCCATGGCCGTGTGATACTGTAACAACCAGGCTGCACTCAGATGTCGTCCAAGTGCAGTCCTGTACTACTACTGCTGTGACTAGTGTGACAATGACTGAGACATAAAGGAACGAAGGGGTGGACCCACTGGACCGTGACAATGATCCTCTCACGGGCGAGCTGACAGATGGAACCGCCCCCTATACAGGGAGCATTAGGGGCAGACCCGTGAGAGACTATCGCCACGGCAGCTGGAAGTCAGGGTGATGAAGTGGTACAAGAAAGAAGGACGAATCCGGAAGATAACTGAGGACAAGCTGGAGAGTGAAGCAGGGACGGTGCTGTGGAAGCGGACAAGCAAGCAGGACTACGTGGAGGTAGAGTGGATGAGGAACTAGGACAGGACCTAGGGAAACAGAGAAAGAAGCACAAGGTCAGGCAAATGAGACGCAGGACAATAGTGCGGCCAAGGTCAGTTGCAGGTACAAATGATCACAAGGCGAGGTTTGGAGGAAGAGGCGGACTAATAAGCCAGTGCTGTGAGCACTTCCGGGTTGGAGTCCTCCAGGGAAAAGAGAGGAAAAGATAGAGCGGCAGGGAGACTCTCAAAGACGTACGCGCACAGCGCTGAACCGAGCGTGCGCGTGCAGCCAACGAGAAGCAGAGTCCGGGCGCGCATGCAGATCAGAGGACGTCGGACAGGAACCTGCGGCAAAGGAGGCGCGCCGAAGACAGGTGAGTGCAAGAGGGAGCAGGGAACCGCGGTGGAAGCGAAGATGTAACATCTATCCTTTGAAGATATGGGGTGCCCAAAAGGATCCTCTAGATAGAAAGGCCGACACCTTCCTTAAGGGGACTTGGAAGATGACGGCCGGATCCCTGAGGCCAGCGGTCGCTTCCACTTGTGCGGCCAGATTATTGATGGTCTGGCTTGACCAACTCGAGTCTCAGTTAAAAGAGAGAGCTCCTCGAGAGACTATTTTGGGACCCCTTCCAGTAATTGAGTGTGCCTCTGCTTTCCTGTCCGATGCTTCAGTCGATTGGGTCAGGATGGCGGCAAGACCAGCAGGTCTTTCCAACGCTGCCTGCAAGGCCTTGTGGTTAAAATGCTGGCCAGGGGACATCCAGGTGAGGTCTAAACTTTGTGCTATCCCATGTGAAGGGGAATACCTCTTTGGCCCGGTCCTGGATGAGCTTCTGGATAAGGTGGGAAATGAGAAAAAGAAAGTCCCCATCCTATTGTCCTCATTCTTCCTATCGGCGTCCCTTCAGCAGGAGAAAGTTCGGTCAGGGAAGGCCTATCAAGGACCATTCCAAATGGGATGACAAAGAAGAGAGGTACAGGCTTCATGTTTAGACGTTCTTCACGAGTACAAGAAGCCATCTCAATGACTAGTGGTTCCCGTAGGGTGTAGATTGCCAGCCTTCTATCCAGCTTGGTCAGAAATTACCAACAGTGACTGGATGCAGGGCGTGATATCATCGGGACTAAAACTAGAATTTTTTTTTGTTCCAGGGGATAAATTCACAATAACTCCCTTCTAGTCCTCTCGCCTAGAGCAGTCTGCCCTGGAGGCAGAAATTATGAGACTGTATTATAAAGAGGTCCTGGTGGAGGTTCCAGAATCCGATGAGGGTAGGTTTCTTCTCTCCCGTATTTGGTTAGGAAACCAGAAAACTCTTACAGAATCATCATCAATCTTTGGTCGCTCAATAAGTTTCTGATCATTCGTCCCTTTAAAATGGAGTCAATAAAGATGATGTTTCAAAACTGCTTCATGACGGAATTAGATTAAAAAGACACTTATTATCATGTGCCCATTCACAGATTTTCAGCATTTCCTGAGGGTGGCAGTATGTACAGGGGGCATAGTCCGTCATTTCCAGTTCAGGGCCCTCCCCTTTGGTCTTTCAGTCGCTCAACAAATTTTCACAAAGTTAGTTGCCGAAGTCATGGCCCACCTTCGGGAGTAGGACAACCTGATTGTACACTACTTGAGCAACTTTGATTATAGGCAGTTCTGCTGATCATTGCTTTTCACAGGTAGAAAGGTCTAGGTCCGCTTTAGACCTTTTAGGATGGCTGATAAACTCCCTTGAAGGTTCAGCAGTTCTTGGGTCTCATTTTAGATTAGGTAAATCAGGAATGTCGTCTGCCACCTGACAAAATAATTTGCCTTCGTCACCAGGTTTTGCAGGCAGTAAATAGGCCCTCCATGACCCTTAGGCAAGCCATGTCCCTATTGGGTTCCCCAACATCTTGCATTCCATCAGGTGGGCTGTTTCACACAAGATCCCTTCAGAGGGATGTCTTACTTAATGATAAGGCCCTGGGGGGTCTCTGCAGGGAAAAATGACTAAGTCCGTCAGCCGTAAGTTACCTAAGGTTGTGGCGGAACAAGGATAACCTGGCCTCGGGGGTTCCCTGGGAGAATCGCATATCCTGAATAATAACCACAGATGCCAGTCCTTCCGGTTGGGGGGCCCATATGAGGGATATCGTAGTACAGGGTCAATGGGATCCTCAGGTAGAAGGTTCGTCAAGCCTGAAGGAGCTATCGGCGGTAGAATTGTCAGTTAAAAAACTCTTTGTGTACCTACAGAGTCACCATGTAAGAATTTTCACATGACTTAAGGCCCCGTCTCACATAGCGAGATCGCTAGCGAGATCGCTGCTGAGTCACAAGTTTTGTGATGCAACAGCGACCTCAGTAGCGATCTCGCTATGTGTGACACGTACCAGCGATCAGGCCCCTGCTGTGAGATCGCTGGTCGTGTCGGAATGGCCTGGACCTTTTTTTGGTCGTTGAGGCCCCGCTGACATCGCTGAATCGGTGTGTGTGACACCGATCCAGCGATGTCTTCACTGGTAACCAGGGTAAACATCGGGTTACTAAGCGCAGGGCCGCGCTTAGTAACCCGATGTTTACCCTGGTTACCAAAAAAACAAACAGTACATACTCGCCTTTCGGTGTCCCTTGCCGTCTGCTTCCTGGTCTGACTGAGCCGCCGTACACTGAGAGCGCAGCGGTGACGTCACCGCTGCGCTCTGCTCTCACTGTACGGCGGCTCAGTCAGAGCAGGAAGCAGACGGCAAGGGACACCGAAAGGCGAGTATGTACTGTTTGTTTTTTTTTGGTAACCAGGGTAAACATCGGGTTACTAAGCGCGGCCCTGCGCTTAGTAACCCGATGTTTACCCTGGTTACCCGGGTGCTGCAGGGGGACTAAGGCATCGTTGAAGACAGTTTCAACGATGCCGAAGTCGTTCCCCTGATCGTTGGTCGCTGGAGAGAGCTGTCTGTGTGACAGCTCCCCAGCGACCACACAACGACTTACCAACGATCACGGCCAGGTCGTATCGCTGGTCGTGATCGTTGGTAAATCGCTATGTGAGACGGGGCCTTTAGGATAATAGCCAAACCAGAATCTCAATTTGCATACAATGTGTTTCGGGGTACTGCCCCTCGTCAGTGCAAAGTGGAGATCTGGTTTGGGTGATTGAGAGGCATCTGACCGGGATCCAAGAAGTATCGTTTCTCCTTGCGGAGAGTAACATGATAAGCATGTCGAGGTGGCTATTATCCTAAGTCATGTGACAAGGCTCGTTAAAGGGTCAACATTGACTGTTAGGATTGCTACTTCCAATAGGTGGCACTAGAGTTCTAGTTCTCTTCCTCTCTGAAGAGACAATTTGCATATTTCCCAGAGGAGCATTGTGGCTTTAAGTCTCCTCACCTCGACATGCTTATCATGTCACTCTCCGCAAGGAGAAACAATACTTTTCGGATCTTAGAATACAATTGTATTCTTTAATTGAAAAAGTAAGTAAAAACAACAGTTACTAAATTATTCATATACAAACAGAGCTATTCAAATATGGCCAAAGATGCCAAGATGTACAGTTGCTACAGACAGGACAAAATCATGGGTATTGGTAATATATAATTATCATTAATGTCCTCAATCAAGGTATCAAATCAAACTAAAGTGCCTAGTGCATCAAAGATATAGAGATGACCAAATCGTAAGTGTCATAGAGGGAGGTAACACCATAATGTCCTGGAGATTTCTCCCTATTCTCCGGTCAGTGACCTTTCATGGAAACCTCCCCACCTACAGCACTAAGGGGCTATATATATTGTAAACAGTCTTACCCACATTAGTGACTCACGTTTCGCAAATGGCTTCCTCGGGGGGCCGATACATCGCTAATAATTACTTGGTTTCCAGATTTATTAAAGCAGCTGGCAGATCTAGGCCCGCACACAGTGAGGTTAAGGCTACGACTGAGGCTCCGTTTGAGCCCATGGTATCTGCCTCAATTAAGGTTCTATCCCTCACGGTAGCCTTTTTGGTAGCAATAACTTCAGCATGCAGAATAAGTGATATTCAGGCACTCTCTACAATTCCTACTTATACGCAGTTTCTGGATGACAGGGTAGTGCTTAGGCCAGATCCTGCTTACTTGCCCAAGGTTGCCTCAGACTTCCACAGGTCACAGGAGATAGTCCTTCCTTCCTTTCTCCCCAACCCTACTAGTCAGAAGGAAGAGAAACTTCACACATTAGATGTTACAAGATATCTCTCTGTTACTAATCCTTAGAAAAGGACAATGCCTTGTTTATATCCTTCCAGGGCTCTAGGAAGGGTCATAGAGTTTCAAAGTGTACATTAGCAAGATCGATTAGGGAGGCTCTCTAGCATACACAGCAGGGGGCGGTCCTGCTCTGCAGAATTTAAGGGCGCATTCCACTCGAGCCATGGTTTCCTCCTTGTGCAGAAAGATCGTGAGTTTCCATTGGCCAAATATGTAAGGTGGCTATGTGGTCACCTCCTTCCACCTTTCTTATTCATTATAGGCTGGACATGGGTGCTTCTTCAGATCTCACTTTCGGGTTAAAAGTACTGCAGGCTGTAGTCCCTCCCTAGGATAGTGTTTACATCTCTGTAATTCTCTCGTGGTGCTGTCATGGGAGTCCAAATGTAGTATTAATTTGCTTACAGGTAACAGTATTTTTCAGGAAGCACATGACAGCACCCTTAGTTCCCTCCCTTCATGTGTGGGTGTGCACTTCCCCTCTTATAAGTTTTCACGAGTGTGGAATTGTTCAGATTTAAATTTTATACATATTATTTGCCATTAACCATGATGGTTCTCTCAAGCTCTGTAATCCAACTGATGCGTGGGAGAGGTGCCGCCCTTTTGTATCTGTAGGTTTCCGGTTCCTGAAGGGTGGATCCCCTCTCTCGTGGTGCTGTCATGGGCTTCCGAAAAATAACGTTACCGCTAAGTAACGTAATACTTTCATGATGTGGTCAGATGACATTTTCTCTTAAAGGGCTCGTTCACACAAGTGTATAACACGGTTGAGTGCTATCCGATGTTTTATAGGATAGCACATGGACGAATATTATACTATGGTGCAAAGCAGATCTGTGTTTTTTTTTTTCTCATGCAGGTTCGGACCACAAGAACCCATTCAAGTCTAAGAGAGAGTGTAAAACATCGGACTGCTTGAGCCGAGCATAATTTACATAATTGATCCGATTCTCTCGAAAGAGAGAATCCTCACTCATGTGACTCCAGCCAAAGTCTTATAAATCCAAGCAAAGCTGGATAATTATATTAGTCCCCTATAAAAAGATCATTTAAAAAATGAAAAAGCATTTAACAAACCTGAAATACATAATGTAATTATTCCTTTAATATTTCTATACAAACTGCATACCAGCTGTCCCTCAACTATACAGGTTCTAAGGCAATATCTTATCATATAAACAATAAAGATATAAATACAAACAGATGGATGTTAGTATTTTAGGGCAGATGTGTATTAACCTTTGGTTACAAGTTGTAAAGAGGCGGTTCGACGCCTCCCTTTTTCATGTGATCAGGTATCACGTGTGGGTAGATGCTGTTGAACTTGATTAGAACAGTTAAAGAGGGGATCATCCAGTCCCCACTTGTTCTCATCTGATTGAGACACCATAATCATTAGATGTGACAGGTTTGGTGTCTGACGCTTGCCTCGGCAACTGTCCCGATCATAAATACCAGAGAAGTGCTGGTCAACTCCTTTAAGATGCAGCTATAGTGATCACATGACGGTAAAGTATTCTGTGTACATGGTGAAATATTTAGGATTGTTATATCCATTCTCCTTGCTGATGGTTATTGGTCACTGCATACAGTACCTTTCCTAATCATTATCATTTAATGTTCTATATTGCTTTCCCTTTTAGACTTGTAGTTTAACTTTTACTGTAACTTTACTTATTTAATTCATTAATAAAATAATTTTATAAAATAAGAAATGGCTATTTCCCTGTGTAATTTGTCTGATGTTTAACAAAATATAATTTCTTTGTTAAACATTTCCATATTCTCAATGTCAAAATGTCTTCTCCTCTGTGTGTATTCTTTGATTAATAACAAGAGTTGATTCACAGGAACAACATTTCCCACATTCTGTACATGAAAATGGATTATACTGTGTGAATTCTCAGATGTACAGCAAGATTTGATTTCTTGGTAAAACCTTTCCCACATTCGGAACATGAAAATGGCTTCTCTCCTGTGTGAGTTCATTTATGTCTAATGAGATCTCCTTTGCAAGTAAAACATTTCCTACAGTCTGGACATGAAAATGTTTTCTCCCCTGTATGACATCTTTGATGTACAACAAGATTTGATTTCTTGTTACAACATTTCCCACATTCTGAACAAGAAAATGGCTTCTCCTATGTGTGAATTTTCTGATGTGCAATAAAACTTGTTCTGTTGGTGAAATATTTCCCACATTCTGGACACGAAAATGGCTTTTCCCCCGAGTGAGTACTTTCATGTTTAACAAGATCTTGTTTGTAAGTAAAACAATTTCCACATTCGTAACATGAAAATGGCTTCTCCCCTGTGTGACATCTCTGATGTACAGTCAGATTTGTTTTGTTAATAAAACATTTCCCACATTCTGAACATGAAAATGGCTTCTCCCCTGTGTGAATTCTTTGATGTACAGTAAGATATGCTTTCTTGAGAAAATATTTCCCACATTCTGAACAAGAAAATTGCTTTTCTCCTGTGTGAGTTTTCTTATGTGAAACAAGATTTGTTTTGTAGGAAAAATATTTCCCACATTCTGCACATGAAAATGGCTTCTTCCCTGTGTGACTGGTTTTATGTCTAATGAGATCTTGTTTGTTAGTAAAACATTTCTCACATTCTGAGCATGAAAATGGCTTTTCCCCTGTGTGACATCTCTGATGTATAGTCAGATTTGCTTTGTTAGTAAAACATTTCTCACATTCTGAACATGAAAATGGCTTCTCCCCTGTGTGACATCTCTGATGTATAGTCAGATTTGCTTTGTTAGTAAAACATTTCTCACATTCTGAACATGAAAATGGCTTCTCCCCTGTGTGACATCTCTGATGTATAGTCAGATTTGCTTTAATAGTAAAACATTTCCCACATTCTGAACATGAAAATGGCTTCTCCCCTGTGTGAGTTATTTTATGTCTAATGAGATCTGCTTTAGAAGTAAAACATTTCTCACATTCTGAACATGAAAATGGCTTCTCCCCTGTGTGACTGTTTTTATGTTTATCGAGATGTCCTTTGCATGTAAAACATTTCCCACATTCTTGACATGAAAGTAGTTTCTCCCTTGTGTGAACTCTCTGATGTACAGCAAGACTTGCCTTCCTGGTAAAACATTTCCCACATTCTGAACATAAAAATGGCTTCTCCCCTGTGTGACATCTCTGATGTATAGTCAGATTTGCTTTAATAGTAAAACATTTCCCACATTCTGAACATGAAAATGGCTTCTCCCCTGTGTGACATCTCTGATGTATAGTCAAACTTGCTTTGTTAGTAAAACATTTCCCACATTCTGAACATGAAAATGGCTTCTCCCCTGTGTGACATCTCTGATGTATAGTCAGACTTGCTTTGTTAGTAAAACATTTCTCACATTCTGAACATGAAAATGGCTTCTCTCCTGTGTGACTGTTTTTATGTTTATCGAGATGTCCTTTGCATGTAAAACATTTCCCACATTCTTGACATGAAAGTAGTTTCTCCCTTGTGTGAACTCTCTGATGTACAGCAAGACTTGCCTTCCTGGTAAAACATTTCCCACATTCTGAACATAAAAATGGTTTCTCCCCTGTATGAGCTGTTTGATGTTCAGAATCGCTTTTGTTATTATAATTATCGTTAACTGTCTGTAATGACTCAGAAGATGAAGCCTTTTGATAAGGAATAGATGATAGATTTTTTATGTGAAGTGCTGGCGATATATCTGGAATTAAGTCATAATTTTCATATATATATGGTATGATACCATAATCCGATGCTTCAAAATCAGTATATGTCAAATGTCCCTTTGACGCACAGTCACCTGCCAAGAAAAACAAATATTTTTTTTAGAAATGCTACCTTTAGAAACAATTTGGATTTAAACTCAATTACTAGCTGATGAAGACAAGAAAACAAACTGTATAGTACAATGCAAGGACTAGTAGATTATGATATTAAGCGAAAAAGTTGTACAATTAACTTCTCATCTAATGCTAGCTTTTTCTTTTATAGCTTTGTTTCACTGTGCTTGTCACCAAATTTTTGTAATGTAATGTTCAGTGGAGAATCATTAAGAGGCCTGTAAGTCAGTGCTATTAGGTGGTGTCTGTGTCATACACTCCCTGATATCTACATGAACTATAGCACAGACGGCAAAGTGGAGGAGCAAGATGGTCGTGTACATTGAAGCCACGACTTTAGAGGGGGTGTAAGGTTGGAGTAGTACATGCATTTTTGTATGTATTTTCAATAGCAAAAATAATAAGCAAAGAGAAATTAATTAAAAATTAAAGGAGGTCAAGTGAAATATTGGCTTTTAAGTAGTGATGTGCAAGTGTACTCGTTGCTCGGGTTTTGCCGAGCACACTCGGGTGACCTCCGAGTATTTGTTATTGCTCGGAGATATAGTTTTCTTCACCTCAGTTGCATGATTTATGGCTTCCAGATACACTGAATACATGTGAGGAATGCCTGTTTGTTAGGGAATTCCCACATGTATTCAGCTTATCTGGAAGAAGTAAATCATGCAACTGAGGCGATGAAAAGTATAAATCCGAGCAATAACAAATACTCGGAGGAAAACCCGAGCAACGAGTACACTCACTCATCACTACTTTTAAGCCATATGGGAGAGCTGGTACACCTGAAAATTAACTTAAAGCAGTGTCATTATCCTATTATGACAGCCAGCATCTGGTCTTTGGGATATAATAATAATCATCCAGCTTAAGTTACATTAAATGTATTGTATATCCCATAAAGAAATGTTTGGCCATTTATGCATCAAGATGAGCTACGCTTCTTTGCCCAAAGTACTTAAGCTTATATAAAATACAAATAAGGATTTCAATAAAAAATGAGGCACAACAAATATAAAGCTGATCTAGAAAAATTCTTTTTGTACGTACAATGTATTTACTAAACTGTCACATGATTATGCTATAATGGAGTTGGCATTATCCTGCACTTCACTTCATACCAGCTGCCTTAATAGAGTCCATGGCAGCGCTGGTGGGGATGCTGCATGATGCATGTGGTCTCACAATCTAACCACGTACATGGCAGATTAGCCACTCTGGCAACTCTTCGTTTAGACAACTAGCTTCATTTTGTGATTGTGAGCATTATTACAAGTGCTTCTCACTAAATTAGAATATCATCAAAAAGTTAATTTACTTCAGTTCTTCAACAAAAGTGAAACTCATTATTACAGAGTCATTACAAACAGAGTGATCTATTTCAAGTGTTTATTTCTGTTAATGTTGATGATTATGGCTTACAGCCAATGAAAACCCAAAAGTCATTATCTCAGTAAATTAGGATAATTAACCCCTTAATCCCATTGGACGTACTATCCCCTCAAGGTGACCTGGGACTTAATACCCAGTGACGGGATAATACGTCCAGCGCGATCGGCAGCGCTCACGGGGGGAGCGCGGCGGGGTGTCAGCTATCGCAGCTGACATCCGGCACTATGTGCCAGGAGCGGTCACGGACCGCCCCCGGCACATTAACCCCTGGCACACCGCGATCAAACATGATCACGGTGTGCCCGCGGTACAGGGAAGCATCGCGTAGGGAGGGGGCTTCTTGCAGGCTTCCCTGAGACCCCCGGAGCAACGCGATTTGATCGCGTTGCTCCGAGGCTCTTACCTCTCCTCCCTGCTGCAGGCCCAGATCCAAGATGGCCGCGACATCCGGGTCCTGCAGGGAGGGAGGTGGCTTACCGAGGCGCTTGGTAAGCCTGCAGCACTGTAAGTCAGATCGCCGATCTGACAGAGTGCTGTGCAAACTGTCGGATCAGCGATCTGTGATGTCCCCCCCGGGACAAAATAAAAAAAACAAACTTTCACGTGTAAAAAAATAAATATATATATATATATATATATATATATATATATATATATATATATATATATATATATATATATATATATATATATATCCTATAAATACATTTCTTTATCTAAATAAAAGAAAAAAACAATAAAAGTACACATATTTAGCATCGCCGCGTCCGTAGCGACCCGTCCTATAAAACTGTCCCACTAGTTAACCCCTTCAGTGAACACCGTAAGGAAAAAAAAAAAAAAGAGGCAAAAAACAACGCTTTATTATCATACCGCCGAACAAAAAGTGGAATAACACGCGATCAAAAAGACGGATATAAATAACCGTGGTACTGCCTCAAAAAATCGGAATAAAAAGCGATCAAAAACTGTCACGTGTCCGAAAATGTTACCAATAAAAACGTCAACTCGTCCCGCAAAAAACAACACCTCACATGACTCTGTGGACCAAAATATGGAAAAATTATAGGTCTCAAAATGTGGAGAAGCAAAAACTTTGTTGCTATAAAAAGCGTCTTTTAGTGTGTGACAGCTGCCAGTCATAAAAATCCGATATAAAAAACGCTATAAAAGTAAATCAAACCCCACTTCATCACCCCATTAGTTAGGGAAAAATAATAAAATTAAAATTTTTTATTTATTTCCATTTTCCCATTAGGGTTAGGGTTGGGGCTAAAGTTAGGGTTTGGATTACATTTACGGTTGGGATTAGAGTTAGGGGTGTGTCAGGGTTAAGGGTGTGGTTAGGGTTACCGTTGGGATTAGGGTTAGGGGTGTGTTTGGATTAGGGTTTCAGGTAGAATTGGGGAGTTTCCACTGTTTAGGCACATCAGGGGCTCTCCAAATGCGACATGGCGTCCGATCTCAATTCCAGCCAATTCTGCGTTGAAAAAGTAAAACAGTGCTCCTTCCCTTCCGAGCTCCCCCGTGCGCCCAAACAGGGGTTTACCCCAACATAAGGAGTATCAGCGTACTCGGGACAAATTGGACAACAACTTCTTGGGTCCAAGTTCTCGTTATCCTTGGGAAAATAAAAATTTCGGGGGCTAAAAATCATTTTTGTGGGAAAAAAAAGGATTTTTTATTTTCACGGCTCCGCGTTGTAAACTGTAGTGAAACACGTGGGGGTTCAAAGTTCTCACAACACATCTAGATAAGTTCCTTGGGAGGTCTATTTTCCAATATGGGGGTCACTTGTGGGGGGTTTCTACTGTTTGGGTACATCAGGGGCTCTGCAAATGCAACGCGACGCCTGCAGACCAATCCATCTAAGTCAGCATTCCAAATGGCGCTCCTTCCCTTCCGAGCCCTGGCATGCGCCCAAACAGTGGTTCCCCCCCACATATGGGGTATCAGCGTACTCAGGATAAATTGGACCCCAATAGTTGTTGTCCAATTTGTCCTGTTACCCTTGTGAAAATACAAAACTGGGGGCTAAAAAATCATTTTTGTGAAAAAAAAAAAAAATTTTATTTTCACGGCTCTGCGTTATAAACTGTAGTGAAACACTTGGGGGTTGAAAGTTCTCACAAAACATCTAGATAAGTTCCTTGGGAGGTCTAGTTTCCAATATGGGGTCACTTGTGGGGGGTTTCAATGTTTAGGCACATCAGGGGCTCTCCAAACGCAACATGGCGTCCCATCTCAATTCCAGTCAATTTTGCATTGAAAAGTCAAATGGCGCTCCTTTCCTTCCGAGCTCTGCCATGCACCCAAACAGTGGTTTACCCCCACATATGGGGTATCAGCATACTCAGGACAAATTGTTCAACAGCTTTTAGGGTCCATTTTCTACTGTTACCCTTGGTAAAATAAAGCAAATTGGAGTTGAATTAAATTTTGTTTGAAAAAAAGTTAAATGTTCATTTTTTTTTACAGGAAAGAAATATATCTTGGTACCGTGTTAGCCAGTAGATAGAAAAATATTTAGAATTGAGAGTCCTCAGTGGTTGATACCTTTTAATGGCTAACTGAAAAGATGGTAACAAATTGCAAGCTTTCGAGACTACATACGTCTCTTCATCAGGCAAAGACTAAAACAAATTCTGAAGAATCACATATTTATGCACAACATAGTATAGGGGGAAAAAAAAAAAAAAAAAAAAAAAAGGGTGAGGGAAAAAAAAACCCCATGGATAAGCCAGGTGACATGAAGCAGAATTACCATGGGTGATAAACAGTTACGTCCATAAATATTGGGCCAATTCTTAGATAAGGAATGTTTTATTGTCCTGTGATTAGGGTCTGTTGTCATGACCCCCACATGGTCTGATGGGCAAGTTCCTTAGTTGTAGTTAGTTGATGTAAAAAGACATAAATCCGTGTGACACATTCATTCCTGCATTTAGAGTGTCAAAGGTCGTCATCAGTTTATATTCCCAGACTCTCCTGTCTTTCTGCGAATTGAAGTTACTTTTCAGTACAAGTAATTTCATGTCCATAATGCTATGATTTGGGAGACAGAAATCGCTTGAAAGCGACTTTTTGTCCTCATGTCCCACCAGGCCTCTGGCGTACTACCGCTACATTGATGACATTTTAATCATATGGACGGAGTCTGAGCCACAGCTAAAGACGTTCCATGAACAGTTTAATCAATTTCATCCCACCATCAACTTGACACTCAACTACTCCTGCACTGAAATTAACTTTCTGGACACCATCATTAAGCTGCAGAACAATAAAATAGAGACATCACTGTATCAGAAGCCAATCGACCGTCCAACATACCTTAAATGGGACAGTTTCCATCCAAAACACATAAAAAACTCCATTGTCTACAGCCAAGCCATCAGATACAATCGTATTTGTTCCAACCCAATGGATAGAGATGAACACCTTGGTCGCCTCAGAAAGACCTTTTTGAATCAGGGCTACCATCCAAGAACAATTGAAAATCAGATCACAAGAGCCACCAGAATATCAAGGAATCGCCTGCTACATTACAAAGCTAAAGAAGAAAATAACCGGGTACCTCTAGTAGTTACCTACAATCCAAATCTGGAGGCGCTAAGGGGAGCTGCACGGAAATTACAACCTTTACTGCAAAAAGATGCCAGACTACAATCCATTTTTCCAGACCCCCCACTACTGTGTTTTAGGCAGCCCCCAAATTAAGAAGCATCATTGTCAGAAGCTCCCTGTCCTCTCCAACAGCTGCAGGAACCTTTCCTTGCAATCACAAAAAATGCAAAACCTGTCCATTTATAATGACCACGGACAAGATAAAGATCCCCAACTCACATCAGGACTACAAGATCCCAGGTACCTTCAGCTGCAACACTTCTAATGTGGTGTACCTAATTATTTGTACTAAATGTCCAACTGGGGGTCTGTATGTGGGGGAGACAGGGCAAAAGCTGAGAACAAGGATGAACTCTCATCGCCATACAATAAAAGAAAAAAGAATGGATATACCTGTGGCCAAACATTTTTGTCTCCCAAATCATAGCATTATGGACATGAAATTACTTGTACTGAAAGTAACTTCAATTCACAGAAAGACAGGAGAGTCTGGGAATATAAACTGATGACGACCTTTGACACTCTAAATGCAGGAATGAATGTGTCACACGGATTTATGTCTTTTTACATCAACTAACTACAACTAAGGAACTTGCCCATCAGACCATGTGGGGGTCATGACAACAGACCATAATCACAGGACAATAAAACATTCCTTATCTAAGAATTGGCCCAATATTTATGGACGTAACTGTTTATCACCCATGGTAATTCTGCTTCATGTCACCTGGCTAATCCATGGGTTTTTTTTTTTCCCTCACCCTTTTTTTTTTTTTTTTTTTCCCCCTATACTATGTTGTGCATAAATATGTGAAATTTGTTTTAGTCTTTGCCTGATGAAGAGACGTATGTAGTCTCGAAAGCTTGCAATTTGTTACCATCTTTTCAGTTCGCCATTAAAAGGTATCAACCACTGAGGACTCTCAATTCTAAATATTTTTCTTTTTTTTTTAAACATTCCAAAAATTCCGGTGAAACACCTGAAGGGTTAATAAACTTCTTGAATGTGGTTTTGAGCACCTTGAGGAGTGTAGTTTTTAGAATGGTGTCACATTTGGGTATTTTCTATCATATAGACCCCTCAAAATGACTTCAAATGAGATGTGGTCCCTAAAAAAAAATGGTGTTGTAAAAATGAGAAATTTCTGGTCAACTTTTAACCCTTATAACTACCTAACAAAAAAAATGTTGGTTCCAAAATTGTGCTGATGTAAAGTAGACATGTGGGAAATGTTACTTATTAAGTATTTTGCGTGACATATCTCTAATTTAAGGGCATAAAAATTCAAAGTTTGAAAATTGCGAAATTTTCAAAATTTTTGCCAAATTTCCATTTTTTTCACAAATAAACGCAAGTTATATTGAATAAATTTTACCACTATCATGAAGTACAATATGTCACGAGAAAACAATATCAGAATCACCAAGATCCGTTGAAGCGTTACAGAGTTATAACCTCATAAAGGGACAGTGGTCAGAACTGTAAAAATTGGTCCGGTCATTAACATGCAAACCACCCTCGGGGCTTAAGGGGTTAACAAAAAACACAAGCAAAGGCTTCTTAAGCGTTTAAAAAGGTCCCCCAGGGTATGTTTCCACGGTCAGTATTGGCAGCACTTTGGATGTAGCACATGTCCGCTCCATCCAAAGCGCTGTCGGCTTTTGTACGTGCGGTGATTCTGCATGTGTTCATTGAACCATACGGAAACACAGCATCCTATACATTGGACTGTGATATTTATCTTGCGAAGACTGAGCTACTCCGCAAGATAAATTGACATGCTGCAGTCTAGAAAGACGTGCCGCACGTGCGTATAAGCAGGGACACCGGAGGCTGCCATGTCTGGCCGCTGCGGCTGTACGCAGCATCCAATCGGCAGCGTTTACTGACCGTTGAAACATACCCTTAGTCCGTTTCAGTAGGCTCCACAATCATGGGGAAGACTGCTGACTTGACAGATGTCCAGAAGGCAGTCATTGACACACTCCACAAGGAGGGTAAGCCTGAAAAGATCATTGCTAAAGAAAAAAAAGGTCATTGCTAAAGAAGCTGGCTGTTCACAGAGTGCTGTATCCAAGCATAATGGAAAGTTGAGTGGAAGGAAAAAGTGGTAGAAAAGGTGCACAAGAAACCAGGATAACTGCAGCCTTGAAAAGCTTGTTATGATAAGGCCATTCAAAAATTTAGGGGAGATTCACATGGGGTGGACTGCTGCTGGAGTCATTGCTTCAAGAGCCACCAAACACAGACATATCCAGTACATGATCTACAAGTGTTGCATTCCTTGTGTCAAGCCACTCATGACCAATAGACCACGCCAGAAGCATCTTACCTGGGCCAAGGAGAAAAAGAACTGGACTATTGCTCAGCTGTCCAAGGCGTTGCTTTCAGATGAAAGTAAATTTGGCATTCCATTTGGAAAAACAAGGTACCAGAATATGGAGGAAGAGTGGAGAGGCACACAATCCAAGCTGCTTGAGGTCTAGTATGAAGTTTCCACAATCAGTGATGGTTTGGGGAGCCATGTTATCTGCCGGTGTAGGTCCACTGCGTTTTATCAAGACCAAAGCCACTTAATGCTTCCCTCTGTCGACAAGCTTTTTTGGAGATGGAAATTTAATTCTCCAAAAGGACTTGGCACCTGTCCACGCTGCCAAAAGTACTGATACCTAGTTTAAAAACAACATTATACGATGTTGCATATTTGGTGGGATTGTGACCAAATCAGACCTTTTTGGGATGGGGTAATTAATGCATATTGTAAGATCTCAGTGGAAAGAAACACTCCCTTCCCCCGGATTGCCCTCTTATCTTTGCTCCCAGGACCTCTAGGTACATAGAAAAGTAGTCTTTTGAGATTCTGCTTGCCGGCAGCACATACAATAATACCCAGACACTGGCGGACATCAGTCACTCCATCTGTCAGAATGGCAGGACGAAATTTCGTATATTTGTCATTAGGAAGATCTATCAGAAGCCGCGGGTGACAACATAAAGTTTGTTCTGTTGCGGCAACCCTGGATTCTCTTTAGGAACTCACCCGAATTCTTTTCCTTATTTTCCTGAGAGAAAAGACTTCACAATACTGGGAAATAATTGATTTGGTCACCCCTCCTAGACACTTGTTTGATTCCCACTATTTATCCTTCCGAATAGGGAAAATATGGACTAAAAATTTACATCACTCCACCTTACTCCTCTCCACAGGGCTGTGGAGTCGGTAAGCCACAGTTGCGACTCAGACTCCTGGATTTTATCAGGTTCCGACTCCGGCTCCTTCATAAATGGCCAATTCATAACAGTAAATTTACTGTTGTAAAATATTAACATCGTGCTTATTCAGTTTCTCACTGTCATATAAGTAATCAGACCACTTAGAGCAAAAACTATATTTATTAGAATACAATTAGAATATAGCAAATAACTTTTATAAACTTATAGAAGAAATCTATAAATTTGTCCTCAGAAAAAGTATTGCCTCTGTCAGATCCTCCTTCATGGATTCCCTCAAATCTGATCTAATTATTTTGAGAGCAGAGAACAACCTCTCTACACTAACTTGGGTTGGTGGCAAAGCAGTAACCACTCGGGCAACATCTCTGACAATGTCAGGATACAGAGGAATCGCTTGTTGCACTGTTATTTTTGATGAACGGTCAAATTTCTCAATTTCTTTTAGTGCACATGAAAAATTCTGCTGAAATGTACTGGCTGTGTTCTTTGATTGGGATGACTCCTCTTCTATGTGGGAACGCTTTGCACGGTCCTTGTGATCCAGATATTTTTCGAAATTAAATTCTTCATCAGTTGATGAGGGTTAAGATGTGGCAGGACGACCAAATTCTTCTTGTTCCTCCTGACTGTTCTGCAACCCTTTCATCCTTACTGCTATTTCAAACAGAGCTTCTTTAGCTGTTGATCATCTAGAAGAATCCGATGCATTGGGTCTACATAAACAGCTGCCAAAAGAATGTTATTTTGTAATAGTAGCTCCTCTCTCCGTTTCATTGATGTAGCAATGCCACTTGAAATTAACCCTCCTCTTTGGGACAGGCGAAACCTCAGGTTCTTCCACTCGTTTAAGAAAACACCTGGAGTTAAGTCCTCTGCTTGTAATTTTTTAGTCACTGTAAATGGGTGCTCTAGCAATTTTTCCAGCTCAGTCACCTGATTCCACTGACTTTTATTTAGCGTCAGTTGAGGGTTAGCCATGTCTACAAGAAAGGTTTTCAGTTCAACCAAGCGCTGAATCATTAAGTACTGCCCCATCGTGTGGCTTGATCAATAATTGCCCCTTTTCCAGCTCGTCTCTTCAAAATTGAGTCAACTTTAGGGGTTCTGGCAACAGTAGCCAATTTTCTCACCTTGCCAATCAGTGCAGCAGCATGTTCTTCTTGCAGACTGTCTCTTATAGCCAGCTGTAGCATATGCACAACACAGCGCATGTGATGAACGAAGGAACGTATTGACACAGTTTCAACAAGATCATCTAAACTATCATGTTGCTGTTCATCTGAAGCAACTTCAGTTTGCTCCTCAGTTACAATACTGTGTTCCTCTATTTCAAACATTTCTGTGTCTGTGGACCCAGAATGTTCTTCTAGCTGCTGGTCACCATCATTACTCTCATTCGTTAGCTTAATAGTACTTATCTTATTGGAAGCATTATCAGTTATGACAGAAAGAACTTGCTTTTTTTTAAGTTCATAGTCTTGCAGAACCTTTTCCACCAAGACCTGGAGAAACTCACTGGTGTGATGAGCTTTGGTGTCTTTTACTGCCAATGTCTTGGTAACACTTTCATTTTTGTCACAAACAAATCGGACATTGATGGCAAAATAGTTCACTCTGTGACGTGTGCAGGCATCCATTTTAACCCCTTAAGCCCGTATGACGTACTATCCCGTCGAGGTGGGGTGGGCCTTAATTCCCGGTGACGGGATAGTACGTCATACGCGATCGGCCGCGCTCACGGGGGGAGCGCGGCCGATCGCGGCCGGGTGTCGGCTGCATATCGCAGCTGACATCCAGCACTATGTGCCAGGAGCGGTCACGGACCGCCCCCGGCACATTAACCCCCGGCACACCGCGATCAAACATGATCGCGGTGTACTGGCGGTACAGGGAAGCATCGCGCAGGGAGGGGGCTCCCTGCGGGCTTCCCTGAGACGATCGGTACAAGGTGATGTACTCACCTCGTACCGAACGTCTTCTCCCTGCAGGCCCCGGATCCAAAATGGCCGAGGGGCTGTATCCGGGTCCTGCAGGGAGCACTTCCGGGTCGGAGCAGGCTGCAGATGAAAGCTGCAGCCTGCTCCGATGAAAGTATGATCGCGGATCTGATAGAGTGCTGTGCACACTATCAGATCTGCGATCTGTGATGTCCCCCCCGGGACAAAGTAAAAAAGTAAAAAAAAAAATTTCCACATGTGTAAAAAAAAAAAAAAAAAAATTCCTAAATAAATAATAATAAAAAAAAAAATATTATTCCCATAAATACATTTCTTTATCTAAAAAAAACAAACAAAAACAATAAAAGTACACATATTTAGTATCGCCGCGTCCGTAACGACCCAACCTATAAAACTGGCCCACTAGTTAACCCCTTCAGTAAACACCGTAAGAAAAAAAAAAAAAAAACGAGGCAAAAAACAACGCTTTATTACCATACCGCCGAACAAAAAGTGGAATAACACGCGATCAAAAAGACGGATATAAATAACCATGGTACCACTGAAAACGTCATCTTGTCCCGCAAAAAACGAGCCGCCATACAGCATCATCAGCAAAAAAATTAAAAAGTTATAGTCCTCAGAATAAAGCGATGCCAAAATAATTATTTTTTCTATAAAATAGTTTTTATCGTATAAAAGCGTCAAAACATAAAAAAATGATATAAATGAGGTATCGCTGTAATCGTACTGACCCGAAGAATAAAACTGCTTTATCAATTTTACCAAACGCGGAACGGTATAAACGCCTCCCCCAAAAGAAATTCATGAATAGCTGGTTTTTGGTCTTTCTGCCTCACAAAAATCGGAATAAAAAGCGATCAAAAACTGTCACGTGTCCGAAAATGTTACCAATAAAAACGTCAACTCGTCCCGCAAAAAACAAGACCTCACATGACTCTGTGGACCAAAATGTGGAAAAATTATAGGTCTCAAAATGTGGAGACGCAAAAACTTTTTTGCTATAAAAAGCGTCTTTTAGTCTGGTTTCACACTTGCGTTTTTATCTGCATGCGTTTTTTAAAAAAAACGCATGTGTGAAAAAATGCATGTAAACGCGGTAAAACGCATGCGTTTTTATAGAAAAACACAAGAAAACAAGAAAAAAACAAAAAACCCTAACCCTACCCCTAACCCTACCCCTAACCTGAAATACGTGGCACTGAAATACGTGGCACTGAAATATACGTTTATATACGTATATACGTATATAAGTGCCACGATATTTCAGTGGCCACGTATATAAGTGCCACGTATTTAAGTGCCACGTATTTCAGTGCCACGTATTTCAGTGCCACGTATTTCAGTGCCACGTATTTCAGTGCCACGTATTTCAGTGCCACGTATTTCAGTGCCACGTATTTCAGTGCCACGTATTTCAGTGCCACGTATTTCAGTGCCACGTATTTACGTGCCACGTATTTACGTGCCACGTATTTACGTGCCACGTATTTTTCAGTGCCTGAAATACGTGGCACTGAAATTCGTGGCACTGAAATTCGTGGCACTGAAATATCGTGGCACTGAAATATCGTGGCACTGAAGTATTTACGTGCCACGTATTTTTCAGTGCCTGAAATACGTGGCACTGAAATACGTGGCACTGAAATACGTGGCACTGAAATATCGTGGCACTGAAATACGTGGCACTGAAATACGTGGCACTGAAATACGTGGCACTGAAATATCGTGGCACTGAAATACGTGGCACTGAAATACGTGGCACTGAAATACGTGGCACTTAAATACGTGGCTCTTAAATACGTGGCACTTATATACGTGGCACTTATGACTGTCAGAAAATGTTCAGTAAACGGTTAGGAGTGAGGTTAGGGGTAGGGTTTCAGGTAGAATTGGGGAGCTTCCACTGTTCAGGCACATCAGGGGCTCTCCAAACGCGACATGGCGTCCAATCTCAATTCCAGCCAATTCTGCGTTGAAAAAGTAAAACAGTGCTCCTTCCCTTCCGAGCTCTCCCGTGCGTCCAAAAAGGGGTTTACCCCAACATATGGGGTATCAGCGTACTAGGGACAAATTGAACAACAACTTCTGGGGTCCAAGTTCTCTTGTTATCCTTGGGAAAATAAAAATTTGGGGGGCTAAAAATCATTTTTGTGGGAAAAAAATATGTTTTATTTTCACGGCTCTGCGTTGTAAACTGTAGTGAAACACTTGGGGGTTCAAAGTTCTCACAACACATCTAGATAAGTTCCTTGGGAGGTCTACTTTCCAATATGGGGTCACTTGTGGGGGGTTTGTACTGTTTGGGTACATCAGGGGCTCTGCAAATGCAACGTGACGCCTGCAGACCAATCCATTTAAGTCTGCATTCCAAATGGCGCTCCTTCCCTTCCGAGCTCTGTCATGCGCCCAAACAGTGGTTCCCCCCCACATAGGGGGTATCAGCGTACTCAGGACAAATTGGACAACAACTTTTAGGGTCCAATTTATCCTGATACCCTTGTGAAAATACAAAACTGGGGGCTAAATTTCATTTTTGTGAAAAAAAAAAAAATATTTTCACGGCTCTGCGTTATAAACTGTAGCGAAACACTTGGGGGTTCAAAGTTCTCACAACACATCTAGATAAGTTCCTTGGGGGGTCTAGTTTCCAATATGGGGTCACTTGTGGGGGGTTTGTACTGTTTGGGTACATCAGGGGCTCTGCAAATGCAACGTGATGCCTGCAGACCAATCCATTTAAGTCTGCATTCCAAATGGCGCTCCTTCCCTTCCGAGCTCTGTCATGCGCCCAAACAGTGGTTCCCCCCCACATAGGGGGTATCAGCGTACTCAGGACAAATTGGACAACAACTTTTAGGGTCCAATTTATCCTGATACCCTTGTGAAAATACAAAACTGGGGGCTAAATTTCATTTTTGTGAAAAAAAAAAATATTATTTTCACGGCTCTGCGTTATAAACTGTAGTGAAACACTTGGGGGTTCAAAGTTCTCACAACACATCTAGATAAGTTCCTTGGGGGGTCTAGTTTCCAATATGGGGTCACTTGTGGGGGGTTTGTACTGTTTGGGTACATCAGGGGCTCTGCAAATGCAACGTGACGCCTGCAGACCAATCCATTTAAGTCTGCATTCCAAATAGCGCTCCTTCACTTCCGAGCTCTGTCATGCGCCCAAACAGTGGTCCCCCCCCACAAATGGGGTATCAGCGTACTCCAGACAAATTGGACAACAACTTTTGGGGTCCAATTTATCCTGATACCCTTGTGAAAATACAAAACTTGGGGGCTAAAAAATCATTTTTGTGAAAAAAAAAAATATTTTTATTTTCACGGCTCTGCGTTATAAACTGTAGTGAAACACTTGGGGGTTCAAAGCTCTCAAAACACATCTAGATAAGTTCCTTAGGGGGTCTACTTTCCAAAATGGTGTCACTTGTGGGGGGGTTTAATGTTTAGGCACATCAGGGGCTCTCCAAACGCAACATGGCATCCCATCTTAATTCCAGTCAATTTTGCATTGAAAAGTAAAATAGCGCTTCTTCCCTTCTGAGCTCTGCTATGCACCCAAACAATGGTTTACACCCACATATTGGGTATCAGCGTACTCAGGACAAATTGTACAACAACTTTTGTGGTCTAATTTCTTCTCTTACCCTTGGGGAAATAAAAAAATGGGGGTGAAAAGATCATTTTTGTGAAAAAATATGATTTTTTATTTTTACGGCTCTGCATTATAAACTTCTGTGAAGCACTTGTTGGGTCAAAGTGCTCAACACACATCTAGATAAGTTCCTTAAGGGGTCTACTTTCCAAAATGGTGTCACTCGTGGGGGGTTTCAATGTTTAGGCACATTAGGGGCTCTCCAAACGCAACATGGCGTCCCATCTCAATTCCAGTCAATTTTGCATTGAAAAGTCAAATGGCGCTCCTTCCCTTCTGAGCTCTGCCCTGCGCCCAAACAATGGTTTACACCCACATATGGGGTATCAGTGTACTCAGGACAAATTGCACAACAATTTTTGGGGTCCAATTTCTTCTCTTACCCTTGGGAAAATAAAAAATTGGGGGTGAAAAGATCATTTTTGTGAAAAAATATGATTTTTTATTTTTACGGCTCTGCATTATAAACTTCTGTAAAGCACTTGTTGGGTCAAAGTGCTCACCACACATCTAGATAAGTTCCTTAGGGGGTCTACTTTCCAAAATGGTGTCACTTGTTAGGGGTTTCAATGTTTAGGCACATCAAGGGCTCTCTAAATGCAACATGGCGTCCCATCTCAATTCCAGTCAATTTTGCATTGAAAAGTCAAATGGCGCTCCTTCCCTTCCGAGCTCTGCCCTGCGCCCAAACAATGGTTTACACCCACATATGGGGTATCAGCGTACTCAGGACAAATTGCACAACAATTTTTGGGGTCCAATTTCTTCTCTCACCCTTGGGAAAATAAAAAATTGGGGGTGAAAAGATCATTTTTGTGAAAAAATATGATTTTTTATTTTTACGGCTTTGCATTATAAACTTCTGTAAAGCACTTGTTGGGTCAAAGTGCTCACCACACATCTAGATAAGTTCCTTAGGGGGTCTACTTTCCAAAATGGTGTCACTTGTTAGGGGTTTCAATGTTTAGGCACATCAGGGGCTCTCCAAATGCAACATGGCGTCCCATCTCAATTCCAGTCAATTTTGCATTGAAAAGTCAAATGGCGCTCCTTTGCTTCCAAGCTCTGCCATGCGCCCAAACTGTGGTTTACCCCCACATATGGGGTATCAGCGTACTCAGGACAAATGGTACAACAACTTTTGGGGTCTATTTTCTCCTGTTACCCTTGGTAAAATAAAACAAATTGGAGCTGAAATAAATTTTGTGTGAAAAAAAGTTAAATGTTCATTTTTATTTAAACATTCCAAAAATTCCTGTGAAACACCTGAAGGGTTAATAAACTTCTTGAAAGTGGTTTTGAGTACCTTGAGGGGTGCAGTTTTTAGAATGGTGTCACACTTGGGTATTTTCTATCATATAGACCCGTCAAAATGACTTCAAATGAGATGTGGTCCCTAAAAAAAAATGGTGTTGTAAAAATGAGAAATTGCTGGTCAACTTTTAACCCTTATAACTCCGTCACAAAAAAAAATTTTGGTTCCAAAATTGTGCTGATGTAAAGTAGACATGTGGAAAATGTTATTTATTAAGTATTTTGTGTGACATATGTCTGTGATTTAAGGGCATAAAAATTCAAAGTTGGAAAATTGCGAAATTTTCCAAATTTTCGCCAAATATTCGTTTTTTTCACAAATAAACGCAAGTTATATCGAACAAATTTTACCACTAACATGAAGTACAATATGTCACGAGAAAACAATGTCAGAATCGCCAAGATCCGTTGAAGCGTTCCAGAGTTATAACCTCATAAAGGGACAGTGGTCAGAATTGTAAAAATTGGCCTGGTCATTAACGTGCAAACCACCCTCGGGGCTTAAGGGGTTAAAGGGAACCTGTCACCACGTTTTTGGAAGATGGGATAAAAATAGCGTTAGATAGGGGCAGAGGTGGGCATTACATTAGTGTGTTTGTTATGCGTTTATTACCCACCTAAGTTGCCGAAATACGTTTGCAAAGTCTCCGTTTTCGCCTGTCAATCAGGCTGGTCTGGTCAGATGGGCGTTGTCTTCCCCCCAGATTTTGCGTAGTTTTCCGTTGGTGGCGTAGTGGTGTGCGCATGCCCAAGGTCCCGAATCCTCTGCCAGGGGATTTAAAAGAGCGCGCTGTTCGTTTTCATTGGTGATCGGTGGGCGCGGCCATCTTCCTTTGGCCGCGCGTGCGCAGAAGCGGCGCTCTGCTGGCCGCGGCTTCAGGAAAATGGCCGCCGCGATATCCATCTGCGCACGCGTGGCATCCCGCGGCCATTTTCCTGAAGCCGCGGCCAGCAGAGCGCCGCTTCTGCGCACGCGCGGCCAAAGGAAGATGGCCGCGCCCACCGATCACCAATGAAAACGAACAGCGCGCTCTTTTAAATCCCCTGGCAGAGGATTCGGAACCTTGGGCATGCGCACACCACTACGCCACCAACGGAAAACTACGCAAAATCTGGGGGAAGACAAGACGCCCTTTTGACCAGACCAGCCTGATTGACAGGCGAAAACGGAGACTTTGCAAACGTATTTCGGCAACTTAGGTGGGTAATAAACGCATAACAAACACACTAATGTAATGCCCACCTCTGCCCCTATTTAACGCTATTTTTATCCCATCTTCCAAAAACGTGGTGACAGGTTCCCTTTAAGAAACAAAGCGTCCCTTGAGAGTTTTTTTAAGTTCTTCCTTTTGTTTAAAAGCTTCTTCGATTACTAATTTTTTAATACTCTCTCTCTCCAGAGAAACACCAAGCTTGCGGGCCATTTTCCCATTCAGACACATAAAAGCTGGTCGTGAAAATAATGAAATAGGCACACTATCCTTTACAACAGGCTCTATGATCTGTTTTTTAAATGTATCTACTGTCATTGTCACAGTAACTTTGCCACTGACAAAATATCTTGTAACTGATGGCTGCAAAGTTCTCTGCTCCTTTGTTTGGCTGGAAGAGCTGGGCACTGGTTCATTGGTTTGGATGCAGTCTTTCTCATCCACTGCTTTCAGTACTTCTGGATGAAAGCGCTGTAAATGTCTCTTTAGATTAGAAGCTCTGGTAGGAGCATTTTTATCTTTGCCTGAATATGCACTGATCTTGGCTTCACAGCATTTGTTTTCGTCTGGATCATGTCATACACTGACAGACATAATGTTTTCTATCTTGAGTGATGGTGAAATGTTCAAATACAGCTGATTTAATGTGACGCTTTTGACATTCTCAGGTTTTTAACTCTGCATTCACAATCCAAATGACAATTGTTTTTCCTAAAAACAATTGTACAAAATTATTGCCAGGTCGTACAACTGATATAGTGGTCAGTAATACTGTTATTACTCATGTACTCACAGTTAACTGATGCAAAGTTTGTTGAAAGGATAATACTTCTTACAGTCTTCCTCTTCTGAGTAGCAGCTGTGAGAAGCTTGGAAGACGCACACCTAGTAAACATCTAGTCTAGAGGAGGAGCTTTACTACTAAGAATTTGCAACACATTTTCACTTTCAGTTTTATACATTGTAAGTAGGGGGGTTGGGGCATGAGGTTAACCAAGTATAAGATTAGATAAGGGCAGTGGAGAACAGTGACACACAAGAAGTAAGAAATGTCTCTATCTCCAGGAGAACTGCTTATCACTGTTGTTCATAGTTTGATAGAACATATATATTTGAGTAACATAAAATTCATATGAAAGTTCAATTATGAAATATTAATACATTTTTTTTAAAGCTGGAGTCGGAGTCTGTACATTTCTACCGACTCTGACTCCAACCAAAACTAACTCCGACTCCACGACTCCGACTCCACAGCCCTGCCTCTCCACCCTGTCCTCCCTTTGTTTGTCTTATCCCCTTGTTTCTTCTTCTTCTTCTAATCTAATAGAATTTATATATCCTTCTTAGGTAGTGTTCTGTCCAGTAATATAATTGCTGTCTAAAGTGTAGTCATATTTATGTCTCCGTTATTACAGACATTGTATTTTTTGTGTGTATTAATCCTTCCTATATTTTATATTGTAAGGTAACAGCACCATCTGCTGGCATTTTAATGTTTACATTCTAGTTTAATTTGCAATGTATTATGGGAAGTTCCAAGGGCATTGTGGGATTGTTCCTGTTGCATTGTGGTCTTATTATGACACTGTGAAGGGAACAGCAGCCATTGCTTCTGAGGGTCATTCCATGTCAAGTGAACCAATGATTTTTACCTCTATAGTTTTAATTCTTTTGAGATTTTGTTATTTGGTAATAGTATGTCAGAGAATGCAAAATGTGAAGAAGAAAAAATTCTAGATTTTTTTTTTTAAATTGATTTTCAAAGTTCGTAAAAAGTGCGAATTTCGGTGTTGCCTGCCTTTACATTTCTCCTCATAACTCAGGCTAGAAAAAAAAAAAAGAGAAACAAAATACTCAGAACTGTACAGGCTTTCACCAGATATGTCGCAAGAGTATCTTTGTTAATATTTTACCCATGCGATCGGAAATGCAACATTTTAAAACGCATTTCCCCCCAAAAAAATGTATTTCCAAAATGTCAAAAACGGCATATGTGCCTGTTATGCTCCTAGCCACATCTGTACCAAAATACAAGATGCGATTATATTTTAAAAAATAAAACTATTACAGTGTCAATTCGAAAATCTTGATTTCAGATCTGTTCAGCCTGTTGTCTAATAGTGTGGGGTCTATATTTACCAAATAATCCATGATTTTTAGATATTACTGTATTATTTTATTATGTTACAGAATCTTAGAAGCAGGAGAGGACAGAGGAGAAAGCTTTGTTAGGGCTGAACCTGAGAATGAGCAGGGGTGGACGGTGAATGCAGAGCAGATGACAGGTCGGCGGCTTGAGCCACCAGAGGCCATATTCACACCAAATCTTAACACCCAAGCAAATTTTTACATGGAGGGAGAAAAATATTCTCAACATCCAGTTCATGTATTGTACAAACCAGGACTACGAAGAGGAGAGTTTGTGAAAACATCGGTTACAGGAAGCAGAACCCATCACAGGGACTCAGCAATACCGGACTGTCATCCCATGTAGTGACACAGAAATAAAAACAAGGATTTTTTCATTCAGCAAAGACAGTGAAGTCCATGAGGTGGTAGAAGGCGGCACAAGATCGGCAATGGATGACATAACTGGTGATGTGACCTGTGAATATGACTGGCGTTGGTGGCTGCTACTGTGCTCTCCAAAGATTGTGAAAATGAAGAAGTAGATGTGACTTTTCTGCACCTTCTGGTCCAGCGCCATCCTTTGTGTATCCAAGAAAACCACTTACTTTACTTGTGTTAAAAGGTAACTTCAAAACTCAGACAGAGAAGAGTCTGGGAATATAAACTGATGACGACCTTTGACTGTCTTAGTGGTGGAATGAATGTGTCGCATGGATTTATGTCTTTTTACATCAACTAAGGAACTTGCCCCTCAGACTACGAGGAGGTCATCACAACAGACCCAGACCCCAATCAGAGGACAATAAAACATTCCTTATCTAAGAAGTGGTCCAATATTTATGGACATAACTGTTTATCACTCATGGTAATTCTGCTTCATGTCACCTGTCTTATCCATGTTTTTTTTCTTCTGTGCTATGTTGTGCATAAATATGTGATTCTTCAGAATTTCTTTTAGTCTCTGCCTGATGAAGAGACCTGTGTAGTCTCGAAAGCTTGCAATTTGTTACCATCTTTTCAGTTAGCCATTAAAAAGGTATCAACCACTGAGAAGTCTCAATTCTAATTTTTTTTTAAAGAAAACCAGACATTTTAAGGCTATGTGCACACTTTCAGAATTTTCTGCAGAATTTTCCTGAACAAAACCGGACTTTTTCTGCAGGAAATCTGCATGCGTTTTTTGCGCATTTTTTTCCGGAGCTTCCCAATGCATTAAATAGCAGGAAAAACGCAAAAAATCCGCAAAATTAATAAACATGCTGCGTTTTTTACCGCAATGCATTTTTTTGCGGACAAAAACGCATTATGTGCACAAAAATTGCGGAATGCTTTCTAAATGATGGGATGCATAATGTATGCATTTTTATAGCGAAAAACACAAAAAACATGCGAAAAAGCTGCAACGTGTGTACACAGCCTAAAAGTTACAAAAATCAGATATTAACTCAGGTGGAGCCGAACACCATGACAAACCGGACATTGCTAGTAAGCGCTTATGGACAAGATGACATTTCATCACAGGAAGGGACACATTGATGATAAAAGGCCAGTGTAAAAACCTACTATTAACCCGTTAAGCCCCGAGGGTGGTTTGCACGTTAATGACCGGGCCAATTTTTACAATTCTGGCCACTGTCCCTTTATGAGGTTATAACTCTGGAAAGCTTCAACGGATCCCAGTGATTCTGACAATGTTTTCTCGAGACATATTGTACTTCATGATAGTGGTAAAATTTATTTGATTTTACCTGCGTTTATTTGTGAAAAAAATGGAAATTTAGCGAAAATTTCGCAGTTTTCCAACTTTGAAAATTTATGCCCTTAAATCACAGAGATATGTCACACAAAATACTTAATAAGTAACATTTCCCACATGTCTACTTTACATCAGCACAATTTTGGAAACAAATTTTTTTTTGTTAGGGAGGTATAAGGGTTAAAAGTTGACCAGCAATTTCTCATTTTTACAACACCATTTTTTTTATTTTTTTTTTTAGGGACCACATCACATTTGAAGTCATTTTGAGGGGTCTATTTGATAGAAAATAAAGTGTGACACCATTCTAAAAACTGCACCCCTCAAGGTGCTCAAAACCACATTCAAGAAGTTTATTAACCCCTCAGGTGTTTCACAGGAATTTTTGGAATGTTTGAAAAAAAATTAACCCCTTCCCGACATGTGACGGAATAGTACGTCACATGTCGGGACCCCCGCTTTGATGTGCGCTCCGGCGGTGAGCGCACATCAAAGTCGCGACATGTCAGCTGTTTTTTACAGCTGACATGTGCGCGCAATAGCGGCGGGTGAAATCGCGATCACCCGCCGCTATTAACTAGTTAAATGCCGCTGTCAAACGCAGACAGCGGCATTTAACTACCGCATCCGGCCGTGCGGCCGGATATGAGCGCATCGCCGACCCCCGTCACATGATCGGGGGTCGGCGATGCTCCTCCATTGTAACCATAGAGGTCCTTGAGACCTCTATGGTTACTGATTGCCGGTGGCTGTGAGCGCCCCCCTGTGGTCGGCGCTCACAGCACACCTGCATTTTAGCTACATAACAGCGATCTGATGATCGCTGTTATGTAGCAGAGCCGATCGGGCTGTGCCTGCTTCTGGCCTCCCATGGAGGCTATAGAAGCATGGCAAAAGTAAAAAAAAAAAGTTTTTAAAAATGTGAAAAAAATAAAAAAAACATAAAAGTTTAAATCACCCCCCTTTCGCCCCAATCAAAATAAATCAATAAAAAAAAAAAAAAACCTACACATATTTGGTATCGCCGCGTTCAGAATCGCCCAATCTATCAATTAAAAAAAAGCATTAACCTGATCGCTAAATGGCGTAATGAGAAAAAAATTCGAAACGCCAGATTTACGTTTTTTTGGTCGCCACAACATTGCATTAAAATGCAATAACGGGCGATCAAAAGAACGTATCTACACCAAAATGCTATCATTAAAAACGCCAGCTCGGCACACAAAAAATAAGCCCTCACCTGACCCCAGATCACGAAAAATGGAGACGCTACGAGTATCGGAAAATGGCGCAATTTTGTTTTGTTTTGTTTTTTGCAAAGTTTGGAATTTTTTTTCACCACTTAGGTGAAAAATAACCTAGTCATGTTAGGTGTCTATGAACTCGTAGTGACCTGGAGAATCATAATGGCAGGTCAGTTTTAGCATTTAGTGAACCTAGCAAAATAGGCAAGCAAAAAACAAGTGTGGGATTGCACTTTTTTTGCAATTTCACTGCACTTGGAATTTTTTTCCCGTTTTCTAGTACACGACATGCTAAAACCAATGATGTCGTTCAAAAGTACAACTCGTCCCGCAAAAAATAAGCCCTCACATGGCCAAATTGACAGAAAAATAAAAAAGTTATGGCTCTGGGAAGGAGGGGAGCGAAAAACGAAAACGGAAAAACGGAAAAAGCTCCGGGGGTGAAGGGGTTAAATGTTAATTTTTTTTACAAAAAATTTACTTCAGCTCCAATTTGTTTTATTTTACCAAGGGTAACAGGAGAAAATGGACCCCAAAAGTTGTTGTACAATTTGTGCTGAGTACCCCAATACCCCACAAGTAGGGGTAAACCACTGTTTGGGCGCATGGCAGAGCTCGAAAGGGAAGGAGCGCCATTTGGCTTTTCAATGCAAAATTGGCTGGAATTGAGATGGGATGCCATGTTGCGTTTGGAGAGCCAACAATGTGCCTAAACATTGAAACCCCCCACAAGAGACACCATTTTGAAAAGTAGACCCCCTAGGGATCTTATATAGATGTGTTGTGAGAACTTTGAACCCCCCAAATGTTTCACTACAGTTTATAACACAGAGCCGTGAAAATAAAAATTCTTTTTTTTTTTTTCCACAAAAATTTATTTTTTAGCCCCCAGTTTTGTATTTTTCCAAGGGTAACCGGAGAAATTGGTCCCCAAAAGTTGTCCAATTTGTCCTGAGTATGCTGATACCCCATATGTGGGGGGAACCACCGTTTGGGTGCATGGCAGAGCTCGGAAGGGAAGGAGCCCCATTTGGAATGCAGACTTACCGTATTTTTCAGACTATAAGACGCACCTGATTATAAGACGCACCCCCAAATTTGGTGAAGAAAAAGAGAAAAAAAATATTCTTTTAAGGTAAATGGGGGTCTGTCTTATAATGCCAGTGTCCGTCTTACAAATCATATGTCCCTCATCCTGGTATCTATACAACCCCCATCCTTGTGCTGGCACATGCCCCCCTCCGCTGCTGTCAGGCACATGCCCCCCTGGTCACTATATGCCCCCCTGTACTGCTGGCCGACACATGCCCCCCTGGGTCACTATATGCCCCCCTGTACTGCTGGCAGGCACATGCCCCCCCTGTGCTGCTGGCAGTCACATGCCCCCCCTGTGCTGCTGGCAGACACATGCCATCCCCCTGCTGCTGGCAGACACATGCCATGCCCCCTGCTGCTGGCAGACACATGCTTTCCCCCCCCTCTGCTGCTGGCAGACACATGCCATGCCCCCTGCTGCTGGCTGACACATGCTTTCCCCCCCCTCTGCTGCTGGCAGGCAAATGCCACCCCCCTGCTGCTGGCAGACACATGCTTCCCCCCCTGTGCTGCTGGCAGACACATGCCATCCCCCTGATGCTGGCAGACACATGCCATGCCCCCTGCTGCTGGCAGACACATGCCATGCCCCCTGCTGCTGGCAGACACATGCTTTCCCCCCCTCTGCTGCTGACAGGCACATGCCACCCCCCCTGCTGCTGGCAGACATATGCCTCCCCCCTCTGCTGCTGGCAGGCACATGCCACCCCCCCCCCTGTGCTGCTGGCAGGCACATGGCCCCCCCTGTGCTGCTGGCAGGCACATGCCCCCCCTGTGCTGCTGGCAGGCACATGCCCCCCCCTGTGCTGCTGGCAGGCACATGCCCCCCCCCCCGTGCTGCTGGCAGGCACATGCGCCGCCCCCCCTGTGCTGCTGGCAGGCACATGCACCCCAGTGCTGCTGGCAGGCACATGCCCCCCCCCTGTGCTGCTGGCAGGCACATGCCCCCCCCCTGTGCTGCTGGCAGGCACATGCCCCCCCCCTGTGCTGCTGGCAGGCACATGCCCCCCCCTGTGCTGCTGGCAGGCACATGCCCCCCCTGTGCTGCTGGCAGTCACATGCCCCCCCTGTGCTGCTGGCAGACACATGCCATCCCCCGTGCTGCTGGCAGACACATGCCATCCCCCCTGCTGCTGGCAGACACATGCCATCCCCCCTGCTGCTGGCAGACACATGCCATCCCCCTTGCTGCTGGCAGACACATGCTTTCCCCCCCCTCTGCTGCTGGCAGGCACATGCCACCCCCCCTGTGCTGCTGGCAGGCACATGCCACCCCCGCTGTGCTGCTGGCAGGCACATGCCACCCCCCTGTGCTGCTGGCAGGCACATGCCACCCCCCCTGTGCTGCTGGCAGGAACATGCCCCCCCTGTGCTGCTGGCAGGCACATGCGCCCCCCCCCTGTGCTGCTGGCAGGCACATGCCCCCCAGTGCTGCTGGCAGGCACATGCCCCCCCCTGTGCTGCTGGCAGGCACATGCCCCCCTGGGTCACTATATGTCCCCCTGTGCTGGCAGGCACATGCCCCCCCTGTGCTGCTGGCAGTCACATGCCCCCCCTGTGCTGCTGGCAGACACATGCCATCCCCCCTGCTGCTGGCAGACACATGCCATCCCCCTTGCTGCTGGCAGACACATGCTTTCCTCCCCCTCTGCTGCTGGCAGGCACATGCCACCCCCCCTGTGCTGCTGGCAGGCACATGCCACCCCCCCTGTGCTGCTGGCAGGCACATGCCACCCCCCCTGTGCTGCTGGCAGCGCACATGCCCCCCCAGTGCTGCTGGCAGGCACATGCCCCCCCAGTGCTGCTGGCAGGCACATGCCCCCCCCCAGTGCTGCTGGCAGGCACATGCCCCCCCCAGTGCTGCTGGCAGGCACATGCCCCCCCCAGTGCTGCTGGCAGGCACATGCCCCCCCCCCAGTGCTGCTGGCAGGCACATGCCCCCCCCCAGTGCTGCTGGCAGGCACATGCCCCCCCCCCAGTGCTGCTGGCAGGCACATGCCCCCCCCCCAGTGCTGCTGGCAGGCACATGCCCCCCCCCCAGTGCTGCTGGCAGGCACATGCCCCCCCCAGTGCTGCTGGCAGGCACATGCCCCCCCAGTGCTGCTGGCAAGCACATGCCCCCCAGTGCTGCTGGCAGGCACATGCCCCCCCCTGTGCTGCTGGCAGGCACATGCCCCCCTGGGTCACTATATGTCCCCCTGTGCTGGCAGGCACATGCCCCCCCTGTGCTGCTGGCAGTCACATTCCCCCCCTGTGCTGCTGGCAGACACATGCCATTCCCCCTGCTGCTGGCAGACACATGCCATCCCCCTTGCTGCTGGCAGACACATGCTTTCCCCCCCCTCTGCTGCTGGCAGGCACATGCCACCCCCCCTGTGCTGCTGGCAGGCACATGCCACCCCCCCTGTGCTGCTGGCAGGCACATGCCACCCCCCTGTGCTGCTGGCAGGCACATGCCCCCCCCAGTGCTGCTGGCAGGCACATGCCCCCCCAGTGCTGCTGGCAGGCACATGCCCCCCCCCAGTGCTGCTGGCAGGCACATGCCCCCCCCAGTGCTGCTGGCAGGCACATGCCCCCCCCAGTGCTGCTGGCAGGCACATGCCCCCCCCCAGTGCTGCTGGCAGGCACATGCCCCCCCAGTGCTGCTGGCAGGCACATGCCCCCCCCAGTGCTGCTGGCAGGCACATGCCCCCCCCAGTGCTGCTGGCAGGCACATGCCCCCCCCCCGTGATGCTGGCAGGCACATGCCCCCCCCCCTGTGATGCTGGCAGGCACATGCCCCCCCCCCCTGTGATGCTGGCAGGCACATGCCCCCCCCCTGTGATGCTGGCAGGCACATGCCCCCCCCGTGCTGCTGGCAGGCACATGCCCCCCCCGTGCTGCTGGCAGGCACATGCCCCCCCCGTGCTGCTGGCAGGCACATGCCCCCCCCGTGCTGCTGGCAGGCACATGCCCCCCCCGTGCTGCTGGCAGGCACATGCCCCCCCCCCGTGCTGCTGGCAAGCACATGCCCCCCCCCCGTGCTGCTGGCAGGCACATGCCCCCCCCCCGTGCTGCTGGCAGGCACATGCCCCCCCCCCCCGTGCTGCTGGCAGGCACATGCCCCCCCCTGTGCTGCTGGCAGGCACATGCCCCCCCCCCCTGTGCTGCTGGCAGGCACAGGCCCCCCCCCCTGTGCTGCTGGCAGGCACATGCCCCCCCCCCTGTGCTGCTGGCAGGCACGTGCCCCCCCCCCTGTGCTGCTGGCAGGCACATGATAAAATAACAAACACTTAACTCACCTTTCCCTGATGGCTCCATGCTCACAGCTCCTCGGTTGTGCTTCCTGTTTCCCAGGCATCGGATCATGTGACCTGGGCACACAGTGATGTCATCACTGTGCTGTGCCGATCACATGATCGGATGTCAGCATAGACACAGGAAGCAACCGAGGAGCTGTGAGCACGGAGCCATCAGGGAAAGGTGAGTTAAGTGTTTGTTATTTTATCATGTGTCTGCCAGCAGCACGGGGGGGGGGGGGGGGAGCATGTGCCTGCTAGCAGCACAGGGGGGGGAAGCATGTGTCTGCCAGCAGCACGGGGGGGCATATAAGAGTGACCGGGGGACATATCCATAATGGGAGTGGGGGGAGATGAAGGTACATGTAATATTCGCTGCTCCCCTGTAAATCAACTCCGCACAGGTTCAGCACCGAGGTGATGGACAACAGGTGCAGTGAATATTACATGAGGCTAATGAGCGGGAGCACAGAACCTCCTGCTGTCTCAGCAGCCCGCAGGCAGCCCACCCCAGCCCCCTGACACCACTCGAGCCGCCCCCCTCCTCTACAGCACAGCAGAGCACACAGATTCGGATTATAAGACGCACCCCCCAGTTTCCCCAAAAATTTTGGGGAACAAAAGTGGGTCTTATAGTTCGAAAAATACGGTAGATGGAATGGTCTGCAGGCGTTGCATTTGCAGAGCCCCTGATGTACCTAAACAGTAGAAACCCCCCACAAGTGACCCCATATTGGAACCTAGACCCCCAAGGAACTTATCTAGATGTGTTGTGAGAACTTTGAACCCCCAAGTATTTCACTACAGTTTATAACGCAGAGTCGTGAAAGTAAAAGTCGTAGTTACTCACCGATAACGGTGTTTCTCAGAGCCCATGACAGCACTACCAGAGAGAGGGAATCCGCCCTTCAGGGACAGGAAACCTACAGGATAAAAAGGGCGGTACCTCTCTCCTGCCTCAGTTTAGTTTACAGAGCATCAGAGGTCCTCCAGGTTAGTGACAACAAGAAATACACATATTTTTAGCAAAATACTTATGAAGATTACACCGTGTCTAAATCAAACACACACTTCGTATAATAAGGTGCTCACCGCACACGTGATAAGGGGGGGAATAAGCAGGTGCTGTCATGGGCTCTGAGAAACACCGTTATCGGTGAGTAACTACGACTTTCTCAGTCGCCCATGACAGCACTACCAGAGAGAATTGCAGAGATTATTGCTTTAGGGAGGGACCACAGCCTGCAAGACCCTTCTTCCGAAGGTTAAGTCCGACAAAGAGGCTAAGTCTAAGCGATAGTGCCTAAAGAAGGTTGAAGGTGTTGACCAGGTGGCCGCTTTACAGATTTTATCTTATTGGTACCTCCGACCTTTCGGCCCAGGAGTTCGCCATAGCCCTTGTAGAGTGTGCCTTGAGTCCTTCAGGAACTGCGTTTCCCGTGGACGAGTATGCCAAGGCTATCGCATCAGTAACCCAACGAGCTATAGTGCCTTTGGAGGCTTTGAGTCCTTTCCTAGGTCCCTGAAAGCAGACAAAAAGACAGCCTTCCTTCCTACACTGACGGGAGGATTCTAGGTAGTGTATTAGACACCTTCTCACATCTAAGGTGTGGAATTTTTCCTCTTTTTGATTTTTTGGGTTTGGACAGAAGGAAGGAAGGATTATTTCCTGGGATCTATGGAAGTTGGAAGCTACTTTGGGTAGATAAGCAGGGTCTGTTCTCAACACTACCCTATCCTCCATGATTTGTGTGAAGGGAGGGTTCGCAGATAAAGCCTGAAGGTCACTAATCCTACGGGCAGATGTTAGTGCTGTAAGAAGGGCCGTTTTGAAGGATAAGATTTTAAGTGGTATCGAATCTATGGGTTCAAACGGGGGTTCTGTCAGAGCTGATAGTACCAAGTTTAAGTCCCAAGATGGAGGGTTTCTGATTTTTATTGGCCTAGACCGTACAGCGGCTTTAATGAATCTCGCTATCCATGGGTTAGTGGCAATACTATCATTGTATAGCGCCCCTAAGGCCGCTACTTGCACCTTTAAGGTGCTCACCAATAGGCCCATATCCAAGCCTTTCTGTAGGAACTCTAATATTTTGACCACTGGAACCCCATCTTGTAGTTTTACCCCGGAGGTGGACAGAAACTTTTTCCAAGTTTTACCATAGATTTTAGTTGTTATTGTCTTCCTACTTTTTAATAGCGTGGAGACTAAATTATCTGAGAATCCCCTTGCCCTTAGCAGTGACCTTTCAAGTTCCACGCTGTCAAGTGTAGATTTGCCGACTGAGGGTGTAACACGGCCCCTGTGATAAGAGGTCCGGAAGTTCCGGAAGGACCCAGGGATCTGTGACCGATAGGATTCTCAGCCAGGAAAACCAGGCCCTTTTGGGCCAGAAGGGGGCTATTAGAATAATTCTCGCCCTGTCCTGTCTTATCTTCCGTAGGACTGCCGGTATAAGTATATAAGGGGGAAAGGCATATGTCAGACCGTGAGTCCAGGGAATCGAGAATGCATCCAGTGCTCGGGGGTTCCCTCTGTGGTTTAGAGAACAAAACTGTTTTACTTTTCTGTTCTCTATACTGGCACCACCCAGATTTTTGTGATCTGATCGAAGACCCTTTGGTTCAGAGCCCATTCCCCCTGTTTCAGCTGGGTACGGCTTAGGAAGTCTGCCTTTTTGTTCACTACGCCTCTTATGTGTAACGCCGAGAGGGATAGGAAGTGATGTTCGGCTAAGGTGAAGATCTGGGAAGTAGTTTCCATCAGGGCTTGGGATCTGGTCCCCCCCCCGGTGGTTCAGGTAGGCCACTACTACTTGATTGTCCGAGAAAACCCGGACATGTTGTCCCCGTAGTTTGGGAAGAAAAACTGACAGAGCATGGCTCACTGCGCAAAGTTCTTTTTGATTTGAGGATACCTGGTATTCTCGATCTGTCCAGACCCCCTGAGTAACACTGTTTCCCAGGTGAGCTCCCCACCCCGTGGGACTGGCATCCGTTGTAACTACTCGATGTACATCTATCACCCACGGAACCCCCTTTGATAGATTGTTGGAATCTAGCCACCAGTCTAGGGAACGAATAGTGTCTGAACTTAGAGTCATGCGACCTTCTAGGCGTCCCCTCAGTGTAACCTGATTTTTCAGGACATCCCACTGGAGGTCTCTCGTGTGGATCTGAGCCCACTGTACTGCCGGGAGACAGGCAGAAAGGGACCCCAGCAGTGACATCGCTCCTCTTAAGGTCATATGAGGGTTTGAGCGAGCTCCGGACACAATGCTTAAGATTTTTTGTTTTTTCTGGTCTGGAAGGCGACATTCCTGTAAAACTGAGTCCAGAGTTAGGCCCAGAAAATCTTGCACCATGGTCGGTTCTAGTTTTGACTTCTGGAGACTTAGGAGCCAACCTAATTCTGTTAGAGTTTTTATCACTCTGCTGCACTGTTGGCGACAATGTTGGGCTGAGTTGCTGACAATCAGGAAGTCGTCTAGGTATGGTATTATAATAACATCTTCCTCCCTTATGTGGGCCATCATTTCTGCTACCACCTTGGTAAAAACACGGGGCGCTACCGAAATGCCAAACGGGAGGGCCTTGTACTGATATTCTTTCACTACTCCCTCCATGACTACTGCTAGTCTGAGGTATTTCTGTGAGTTTCTGTGGATGGGGACGTGATAGTACGCGTCGCTGAGATCCAACACTACCATGAAACAATTTGGAAACAGGTTTTTTATTGTGGATCTTATCGATTCCATTTTGAATGTTTGATTCTTTACGTAACTGTTTAATCTCCGTAGATTTATTATTGTGCGGAAGGAACCATCCGGCTTTGGAATCAGAAACAGTGGGGAAAAGAATCCTTTCCCCCTTTCCAGTAAGGGAACTTCTCGGATCACATCCTTGGTTATAAGTTTTGAGATCTCTAGTTCCAAGGCCTGTTGTTGCCGCCATGAAGGTTTCAATGGAGTGACCACATAGTGTTGGGGAGGAAGGGTGGTAAAGTTTATTTGAAGTCCCATTTTTATTAGGTTTCAAATCCAAGTACTGGAAGTGATTTTTTCCCAGGCCAGAAGGTATTGAGACAGTCTCCCTCCCACCCTGGGGGAGGTATCACTTAGGGTTTTTTTTATTTCTGGGGGAATTGCCAAAGAGGAAGCCCCTGTCTCTATTTCTCCCCTCTTCCCACCTGTTCTGTTCTCTAGGGGGGCGTCTGCGGAAAAATTTCCTGTTCCGAAAGGGCCGCCTAACGTATGGTGCGGCCAGGTTAGGGAATCCCTTCTTATCCCCTGCTTTTTGTAAAATGTCATCTAGGGTTTCCCCAAACAGAAATTTTCCCTCACACGGGATTGAACAAAGTTTTTGTTTTGTCTGTAGATCGCCTGGCCAGTTTTTCAGCCATAGCGTTCTACGAGCTGCATTAGACAGGGCTGCCAATTTTGAAGTCAGTTTGATAGAGTCCGCCGAAGAGTCAGCCAGGAAGGCTGCCGCGCCCCTAATCATGGAAATTGATTCGATTACTTTTTGTCTAGATACTCCATCCCTTAACTGTTTCTCCAGATTGTCTATCCAAATCATTAGAGGTCTGGAAGTACATGCGGCCACTATGGCGGGTCTTAGACATCCCCCTGCTGACTCCCAGGCCCCTTTTAGGAAGGTGTCGGCTCTTTTATCAAGGGGGTCTTTTAGCGTTCCCATGTCCTTTGACGCTTTAGCTACTGCCACGTCAAGTTTAGGGGCTTTGTCCCATGCTGTAGAATCATCTTCCGCAAAAGGATATTTCCTTTTAAGGGAGGGTACAGATGAATTTTTTCTTTCTGGCTTCTCCCACTCCTTTTTAATCAGGGCCTGCACGTTTTCGTTAAGTGGGAAAACTCTGCGTTTTTTCTGGCCCAGCCCGCCAAACATAATGTCCTGTACCGTTTTGTCAGGACGTGGGTCTAGGACACCCATTGTAGATCTTACAGTCTTTACGAGGGCGTCTATTTCATCTAAAGGGAAGCAGTGGCGGCCTCCACTCTCAGAGTCTGAGGAGGAGGAGGAGGAACCTTTCCTGTCTGACATATCCTCATCAGAGCTAGAAGGATAGAAGTGAGAAAGGGGGACAGGTGTTCTCTCCTTAACCCCCACGCTGTTTCTACCTCTGACCTTATTACTGAACGTAATTCAGAGGCAAAACTAGGGGTTTCTTCACAAAGGACTTGTCCTATACAGGAACCGCATAGTTTCTTATCCCAGTTCTGTAACAGGGGTTCTCCACATAAGGGACAGTCTCTATGTTTAGTTTTCTCCGTTTTTTTTCTTGCCTAAAAAACAAACGGAGAAGGGGACCCTAATTATTTGGTGAACTTTCACGAAGATCACTCACCCATCTTGCGCAGCTACAGGTACCAGTTCTGGAGGAGGTACGGGATCTTGTATGAGACCCGAAGTAGAAGGTGTCGGCTGGCTGGACATATTGGAGGCTTTACTCTGCGGCGTGGAATGGCTCCTGGAGTGGGTACTTCAGGTGCCTGCAGAGGTCCTTCTCTTTGTCTCACCCGACTTGCGCTGGTGATGACGCTGCTGTTGCTGCGGCGGTGGCTGTAAGGGCTGCGCTGGCTGGAGCTGCTGATCGCTGTCCGCCATACTGGGACTGCATGCAGCAAAGGGCGCTTCTTACAGCCGTGTTTTAAATAGACCGCCGATCTCCCCTCCTCCAGGCTGCGTTGTACGGAAGCGCCGGTCCCCAGTGCGCATGCGCGCTCCCCGGGACCCGGAAGTAGACAGCGTCTATATCCGGTGCGGCGGCCATCTTGGTGCTCTCACACACCAGGCCGCCGCTCCGGACCAGGCCTCTCTGCAGAGGCACGCCGGGTCCCTCAAGCCCCTACCCCAATCCGGGGAGGCAGCCGGCGCTTCCCTCCGCACGCTCTTCAGCCCCATCGGACCCAGAAGCGGCGTCGTCGGACACCGTGCCAGCGGTGACAGGGGCCTCCCTGCCGTCATACCTCCACTGGTCGGCTCCGGATCACAGGTACCGATCCTGAGGGTTCCCTGTCAGGGACAGGAAACAAAACTGAGGCAGGAGAGAGGTACCGCCCTTTTTATCCTGTAGGTTTCCTGTCCCTGAAGGGCGGATTCCCTCTCTCTGGTAGTGCTGTCATGGGCGACTGAGAAAAATCATTTTTTTCCCACAAAAATGGTTTTTAGCCCTTAAATTTTTAATTTTCCCAAAGGTAACAAGAGAAATTGGACCCCAGAAGTTGTTGTCCAATTTTTCCTGAGTACGCGGATACCCCATATGTTGATGAATAGAGATCGGACGCCATGTCGCGTTTGGAGAGCCACTGATGTGCCTAAACAGTGGAAACCCCCAATTCTAACTGAAACCCTAACCCAAACACACCCCTAATCCCAACCACACCCCTAACCCCAACCCTAACCCTGACACACCCCTAACCCCAACCGTAAATGTAATCCAAACCCTAACCCTAGCCCCAACCCTAACCCTAACTCTTATGGGAAAATAGAAATATTTTTTTTTTCTTTTTTTATTTTTCCCTAACTAAAAGGGTGATGAAGGGCGGTTTGATTTACGTTTATAGCGGGTATTTTAGCGGATTTTATGATTGGCAGCTGTCACACACTAAAAGACGCTTTTTATTGCAAAAAATATTTTTTTGCCTTACCACATTTTGAGAGCTACAATTTTTCCATATTTTGGTCCACAGAGTCATGTGAGGTCTTGTTTTTTCAGGGACGAGTTGACGTTTTTATTGATAACATTTTCGGGCACGTGACATTTTTTGATCGCTTTTTATTCCGATTTTTTGAGGCAGTATGACCAAAAACCAGCTATTCATGAATTTCTTTTGGGGGGGGGGCGTTTATACCATTCCGCGTTTGGTAAAATGGATAAAGCTGTTTTATTTTGGCGCTTTTATACGATAAAAACTATTTTATTGAAAAAATAATTATTTTTGCATCGCTTAATTCTGAGGACTATAACTTTTTTATTTTTTCGCTGATGATGCCTTATGGCGGCTCGTTTTTTGCGGGACAAGATGACGTTTTCAGCGGTATCATGGTTATTTATATCTGTCTTTTTGATTGTGTGCTATTCCACTTATTGTTTGGCGGTATGATAATAAAGCGTTGTTTTTTGCCTGTTTTTTTTTTTTTTCCTTACGGTGTTCACTGAAGGGGATAACTAGCGGGACAGTTATAGGTGGGGTCGTTACGGACGCGGCGATACCAAATATGTGTACTTTTATTGATTTTTTTATTTAGATAAAAGGAATGTATTTATGGGAACTATATTTATTTATTTTTTCTTTATTTAGGAACTTATTTGTATTTATTTTTTTTCTACACATCTGAATATTTTTTCTTTATAGCAATGCCCCGGGGGGGGGGGGGGGGGGGGGGCATCATGTTATAAGGTCAGATCGCTGATCTGACACTTTGCAAAGCACTATGTCAGATCAGCGATCGGACATGCAGGGCTGCAGGCTTACCAGTGCTTGCTCTGAGCAGGCGCTGGTAAGCCACCTCCCTGCAGGACCCGGATGTAGCCCCGCGGCCATTTTGGATCTGGGGCCTGCAGGGAGGAGACGCTCAGTACAAGGTGAGCACATCGCCTTGTACCGAGGGTCTCAGGGAAGCACGCAGGGAGCCCCCTCCCTGGCGATGCTTCCCTGTACCGCCGGAACGCTGCGATCATGTTTGATCGCAATGTGCCGGGGGTTAATGTACCAGGGGCGGTCCGTGGCCGCTTCTGGCACATAGTGTTGGACGTCAGCTGCGATAGTCAGCTGACACCCAGCCGCGCGGCCGATCGCTATGACGTACTATCCCGTCCCTGGGAATTAAGTCCCAGGTCACCTTGACGGGATAGTACGTCATATGGGATTAAGGGGTTGTTTGATTAGTTCATATTTTATAGAACGAGGTTTAACTACTGTACTATACTTCTTAAACACTTCATAAATGACATGTTTAGTGATATAATAGAAAAAAAATTGTTTCATCTATAAATAGGTGGTAAAAATATTGGTTCTTTTAATCTTGTTTTTAACATATAATTAGGATTATACTGTATTTAGAAAATCACACTTGAGGATATGATCACCTTTTTTCTTTTGGCTTGCTCAGCATTTTCAACCTGAATGCATTGAACAAGTTGTGTTATGATGATTAAGATGCATTTATTCTGGCACGTCGATATTTGTTTTTTTGAATTTCTTTATTGTTGCATATAAATGTTGAATGCAACAAGTTGTAATTTGAAAAGAAAAAATGAAGAAACTCTCAAACATAAAATCAGATGATTCAAGGATTAAAAAAAAAATAAAAAAAAAATACAAATTTGATAGGTCCCAAGTTGAATTCCTGTACAAATATAAACAAGAACACAAGTAACACACATGCGTGTTTTCACAACTTTAAAAACATACGTTTTTTTCACAATTGCACATCAAAATTTTGAATTTGATTTCTCCAAAACAAAATATAAAGAAACATAGTGTTGTGACATATCAAACGAAAGCCGGTACCGTTCTGAGAAAAATGATACCTCTCCCACCTCTATCTTAATTCTAGCACGAGATATGATAAAAAAAAAATGTAAAGCCATACCAGGCCAAAATCCGAGCTTTTTTGAGACTTTAGAAATCTGTAAAAAATTAACTGATGAAGAAAAAAAATTCAAAACTTTTAATTTGTAATTAACTAAAGTTGTACTTCATAAAAACAAAAAATAAAAATCTAAAGACGTCAGGTAAAAAAAAATATTCATATTTGGATCACTTGATATGGAATGACCCCTGAGAAAACCACACCACTCGTTTTTCTTCATGCTCCTTGAACAGCCTGCTCTAAGCATAGTTGGTAAGCACTATGTAAGGCTATGTTCACACGTTCAGGATTTCCATCCTTTTTTTTTCCTGACTGAAACTGCAGGTCTCTGCAGAAAACGCAGGTGCGTTTTTTGGTGCGTTTTGGTGCGTTTTTGGTGCGTTTTTTAGTGCGTTTTTTAGTGCGTTTTTTGATGCAGTTTTGTCTGCAGATTGTCTGTGTTTGACAGAAATAAAGTTTACTGCAGTGGGGGGGGGGAAAAAAAAAAAAGAAATGATGTAATTTCCTTGTCCAACCCTTTTCTTCTTCCATCCTCCATTTTGGGACTAAACACCAAAATGAGTGGACGTGTTTTGAATGACAGCGCTCCGCGTTTTGCGCCGCATGCGTCACTGCAGCGCACGCATCCGGGCGCAGAGGACGCAGCAAGTTGCATTTTTGCTGCGTCCAAAATCAATCAAAAAAAGGACGCATGCGGTGCAAAACGCAGCGTTGTGCATGCGTTTTGCTGCGTTTTACTTTGCGTTGTGTGTTGCGGCGCCGACGCTGCGGCGCACAACGCAAATGTGAACATAGCCTAAGTGCCACGTGCCACGTATTTCAGTGCCACGTGCCACGTATTTCAGTGCCACGTGCCACGTATTTCAGTGCCACGTGCCACGTATTTCAGTGCCACGTGCCACGTATTTCAGTGCCACGTGCCACGTATTTCAGTGCCACGTGCCACGTATTTAAGTGCCACGTATTTAAGTGCCACGTGCCACGTATTTAAGTGCCACGTGCCACGTATTTCAGTGCCACGTGCCACGTATTTCAGTGCCACGTATTTCAGTGCCACGTGCCACGTATTTCAGTGCCACGTATTTCAGTGCCACGTGCCACGTATTTCAGTGCCACGTGCCACGTATTTCAGTGCCACGTATTTAAGTGCCACGTATTTAAGTGCCACGTATTTAAGTGCCACGTGCCACGTATTTAAGTGCCACGTGCCACGTATTTCAGTGCCACGTATTTCAGTGCCACGTGCCACGTATTTCAGTGCCACGTGCCACGTATTTCAGTGCCACGTGCCACGTATTTCAGTGCCACGTGCCACGTATTTCAGTGCCACGTGCCACAATTTAAGTGCCACGTGCCACGTATTTCAGTGCCACGTATTTCAGTGCCACGTGCCACGTATTTCAGTGCCACGTATCACGTATAAGTGACACGTATCACGTATAAGTGACACGTGTCACGTATTTAAGTGCCACGTATTTAAGTGCCACGTATCCCACGAAGATTTTCCATGGAGAACAGACACATCCAGAGATATGTCTGCTCTCCACGGATGCAGCAACACACTGACAGGAGCCATAGTTCCTGTCGGTGTGTCACTGCGCATGCGCGAGCGAGTTTACCGGCGGTCATTGACCCCGGCACTCTCGCTTAACGGCAGTGCTGCGTGGGAAAGTTCAACGCAGCTGTACTGCCGTTAACCGAGACGCCGGAGTCATTGAACTCCGGAACAGTACGCGATACACTGCTAGGAGCTTCGCTCCTGGCAGTGTATCGCCGGAGAGCAGCCGATCGGCGTGGGACACTCGTTTTATGGATTCTGCGGACAGGGAGTATGAATTTGGTTTATTATTTTGCGATTTTTTCCTGGAGGATCGAGGGCTTCGCCTACAAGTGTGCTGTTGGTGAGTATATACTGTGTTATGTGTTGTATGTACTGTACTGTGTGTCATGTATGTGTATTGTGTGTAGGTGTTTGGTGTAACTTTACCATTGTGCTAAGTCGCCGGACACAGGGACAACTCTCCCATCCTAATACCGGATGGGAGTAGTAGTCCCATACGGCGACTTAGCACAATGGAGGCACTATCGTCGCATGGGGACACGCACACACACACGCATACACACACACATACACATACACACACACACACACAGACACACACACACACACATACACACACACACAGACACACATACCAAATCAATCAAACGGCCGACACGATCCCCATGCGCCGGTATGCCTCCATGTCTCTCCGCCCACGCACTTCCGGCCCCGCACTTCCGCCGGCTTCCCCGCACTTCCGGCTGCAGCGGTTCTGCACAACAAACCGCAGTAAAACCCGCAGATATATTTTTGATCTGCGGGTTTTACTGCGATTTTGACCTCACAATGGAGGTCTATGGGTGCAGAACCGCTGCGGTTCAGGAAGAAGAATTGACATGCTCCTTCTTTTTTCCGGGAGCTATTCAGCACGGCTTTTTTTTTAAATTTCCGGACCATGTGCACAGTGTGTCCTGTTTTCCATAGGGTACAGTGTACTGTACCCTGCATGGAAAACAGCTGCGGAACCGCAGCGGCAAAACCGCCGCGGTTCCGCGGTAAAAAACGCACTGTGTGAACATGGCCTTACAGTCCTGTGTTTACCAATGCGCTTGCTGTACTAAGTAGGCAATCATCACTTTCTATTACCTCATGTTACTTGTGTATTACCTCATGTTACCTGTGTATTACCTCATGTTACCTGTGTATTACCTCATGTTACCTGTGTATTACCTCATGTTACCTGTGTATTACCTCATGTTACCTGTGTATTACCTCATGTTACCTGTGTATTACCTCATGTTACCTGTGTATTACCTCATGTTACCTGTGTATTACCTCATGTTACCTGTGTATTACCTCATGTTACCTGTGTATTACCTCATGTTACCTGTGTATTACCTCATGTTACCTGTGTATTACCTCATGTTACCTGTGTATTACCTCATGTTACTTGTGTATTACCTCATGTTACCTGTGTATTACCTCATGTTACTTGTGTATTACCTCATGTTACCTGTGTATTACCTCATGTTACCTGTGTATTACCTCATGTTACTTGTGTATTACCTCATATTACTGTGTATTGCAGACTATGTGTATTTTATGCACTGTGCAGTTATATATTCTGAAATGCTCCTGTTATTGCATCCTATAGTTTCACCCTTTTCTGTATCATCTACAAGCAATAAAAGAAGGTTACAACTTTACAGCCTCTTTTTCTTAAAGAAGACAAGGGGTTATTACAGGTCTCATTGCACACCCTACTAATGTTTATGAGGACAGTATAGGTAGCGATATTCACCAATGCTGTGGTACGTTTCTCATTTGTCTTTTTTTTCTACTTGATATATCTTTAACATAATACAGAGAAAAGGGTATAGTGTATAAATTATCTTAAATGCATCTTTGATCAACTTGGATGTACAAGACTATAAACATACCGGAAGCAGATACCAAGTAAATTAAAAAAGTACATACATCTTTATTAAACACTTATTTTTTTTTAAATAATTTTTTTTCAATGGGTAAACACCAAATGGATCTGCAGGCACACAAAATTTCTTAATGGAATAAAAAAAAAAAAAGAAACTTTCTTCTCTTCCACCATGATGGCTATATTTCACTTATTATCATGGTCTTTGCACTGTATACATTGGAGGTAATTATTTACAGACACTATTTTACACTAATTTGGCTCGCACTCAGTTTTGAATCTATTTGCTCCCCACAAATAATTTTTTATTTCTTACTTTTTTCACATACTCGTTTAATATTTCTGCGTTTTACTCACTACTCACACACTAACTTAATTTTAAGTATCACACTACTTTATATTTGTACTCATATTTATATATTTTATTTAAATATGGTCATCACCATCTGATTCCTTTTATTTCATCCATGCACCTCACTTGGTAATATATACTTAGGTAGTTACACATTTTAGTTTTTACATTTAGCTATATGGTGACACCTAATTATGCAATTACACATATTTAACAATCATTGCTATGTACTTATAAATATCGATTATTTTGTATGAATAGATAGTGGAGCACTTTATTACAAGTCTCATTTATTAAGTTCCTAGCCAATTTTACTTCCTTACAGGTTTATTCCTCTATCCCCTATAGCCAGATTTCCTTAATATCCATGAACAATAGGTGGTATTAAATTTTATGATAGAATCTAGTCAGCAAACTCTTACTGAACCCTGTAGCCCTCTCTAACTACACTACCATTAGTAAAACATGATCCTTCCATACATGCAAATAATCTTTCCTTTCCACAGACTGCCGGTGAGTGTTTCCATGGAGACGCGTCCACTTTGCATGCCAAATCCGCCCCCCAGCCTAATGCGTCAGACGGGGAGTGAATAGGCTACGAGAGACACTGGACTGTGGCTACGTCACCTCCGGTCTGTCTGCGGAAGCGCTGCTTCCAGCCGCTACCAACACGGACTACACATGATATAAAAAGCCGGACAAACCACCATTTAACATCACTGTCCCCCTATAAAGAAGCTAACGCGAAACGTGTCGTGGCGCCATCTGCAGCCAGGTCATGTATATTTCTTTAGAACTTATTTCTCTCCTTTTCGTCACCAATTACCGAATATACTCGAGTTTAAGCCGACCCGAGTATGAGCCGAGATCCCTAATTTTGCCACAAAAAACTGGGATAACTTAATGACTCAAGTATAAGCCTAGGGTGGGAAATGCAGCAGCTACTGGTAAATTTCAAAAATAAAAATAGATACCAATAGAAGTAAAATTAATTGAGACATCAGTAGGTTAAGTGTTTTTGAATATCCATTTTCAATCAGGAGCCCCATATAATGCTCTATACAGTTCATGATGGGCCCCATAAGATGCTCCATACAAAAATATGCCCCATATAATGCTGCATAAAGGTTGATTATGGCCCCATAAGATGCTCCATAGAAACATTTGCCCCATATAATGCTGCATAAAGGTTGATTATGGCCCCATAAGATGTTCCATAGAAACATTTGCCCCATATAATCCTGCACAAAGGTTGATTATGGCCCCATAAGATGCTCCATAGAAACATTTGCCCCATATAATGTTGCACAAATGCCGATTATGGCCCCATAAGATGCTCCACAGAAACATTTGCCCCATAAGCTGCTGCGATTAAAAAAAAAAAAAAAAGACATACTCACCTCTTATCCTGAGCAGGCGGGGACACCGGCACTTGCGATATTCACCTGTCCCCTTTCCACCGCCGCACGCCGCTCCGTCTTCTGCGTCTTCGTCTTATTGCAATGCTCACCCTCCCCCGTCATACTCGCCCTCCTGGCATGGTCTGCACATCCCTGCTTCTCTGATGCAATGGTGTCCTGGGCGCCGGCAGCTTGTTCCTGTGTTCAGTGGTCACTGGTACTGCTCATTAAAGTAATGAATATGTGATCCACCCCTATGGGAGTGTCCATATTCATTACTTTAATGAGCAGTACCATGTGACCACAGAACACAGGAAGAACTGCCGGCGCCGGAGAAGATTGGAGAAGCAGGGACTGTGCCAGGATGAGGTGAGTATGATGTGACAGAGAGATGGACCAGGGGGAGAGGGGAGACAGACCGGTGGGGGTGACTAGAGTATAAGCCGAGAGGGGTATTTTCTGCCTAAAAAAATGGGCTGAAAATCTCGGCTTGTACTCAAGTATATACGGTATATGATTGAATCGCACTATGCACTTTAAAACCATATACTACTTTGATGATATTTTGGTACAAATACTATACATAATTTAATTTAGCACCATAATCAAATAAATGAATGGTGCACACTGTTGTGTATGAGGAGTGTCTCTTTTAGTCCCTTGGTTCCCTCATGAGTCTGTTATTTACTTTATTAGAAAGGATTAGTCATTTGATCATTATTTTCCCATACTATCAGACCTGTATTTAATGAATAGACTAGCACTAATGGCTTATAGACTGGTCAAAAATCCTTTCAGAAATTACAAGTATACTCAAATCACTCAATTTATTAACCTAAAAGGTCTGATAGTACAAAGACTCATTATTTATTGGAAAATCATTTTCTTATGTGCATACGTCGAACGGCACAACCACTAACTGTATGAACATTTATTTTCAAAAACGGATCTAGTCAATGTGGATTCTTCCTCTGTTTTGACTAAGCAATAAGAGACCAATCTATCTAAAAGAAAAATAATTGTTTACATATATTTTAATACAATTATTCCTGTGCCTGCAGATCCATTTAGTGTTTACTAGTGAGGAGCGAATATACTCGTTACTCGAGATTTCCTGAGCATGCTCGGGGGTGCTCCGAGTATTTTTTAGTGCACATCCATTTCGAAGCTGATTAACACTTTCCACTTTATATCTATATTGCTGCTGCTAAATAAATAGACCTTTTTGCGTTGTTTTGCACATATTCATATGCTGTGAATATATGAGATACTTTACTGCATATATATTTATCAAATTTATACATATATTATTGAGGCTTGCACCTTTTTCTGAGGGTGGTTATTTTGCAAACGTTTTTGAGGTTATACTATTAATTTACTTATGTACGGCTAAGGCTAGGGTCACATTGCGTTATGTGACCGCGTTTAACGGACTACGTTACACCGCGGCATAACGCGGTGTTAACGTAGTCCGTTAACGCCGCCATAGCCTGTAATGGGGATTGCGTCGCTAGCGCCCACCCACATTGGGCGTGCGCTAGCGATGTGCCGTCATTTGAGTGACGGACCTCGGACGCTGCTTGCAGCGTCTGCGGCGCGCCAGAGGTCCGTTCCTCGCTAGTGCAGATCGGGGATCTGCGCTAGCGGGGACTCCGAACGCGGACCCTAGAGAATCATTGCGTTTGCGCAATCCGCTAGCGCTATGCGCTTAACGGATTGCCCTAACGCAATGTGACCCTAGCCTTAACTCCACATTGAGTTGTGTGTGGTCACAAACCATCCCTGTGTATTTGGTGTCCTGTAGTTTTTTCTGATTTTTTGTCTTATTATGGATTTAATAAAGATTACATTTAGGGTATGTGCACACGTTGCGGAAAGGTGTGCGGATTTTTCCGCACTGATTTTGGTAAATCCACAGGTGATCCGCACTGCGGATTTACTGCGGAATTACCGCGGTTTTTCCGCGGATTTCACATGCGGGTTTACACCTGTGGATTCCTATTGAGGAGCAGGTGTAAACCGCTGCGGAATATGCACAAAGAATTGACATGCTGCGAAATAAACAACGCTACGTTTCCACGCTTTTTTTCCGATGCATGTGTACTGCGGATTTTGTTTTCCATAGGTTTACATGGTATTGTAAACTCATGGAAAACTGCTGCGAATCCGCAGTGGCCAATCCCCTGCGGATCCGCAGCAAAATTCGCAACGTGTGCACATAGCCTTAAGGTTTATACTCTTTGGTGGTGGTTTATTTACCTATTCCTGACAGTGCTATATTAAATTTTGAGTTTTTTGTCCTTCATATATGATTTGGGACCTTTGTTGATAATATTTCTAAATTTTAGCAAATAGAATTCTCTCTCAACCTTTCTACTACTGCACAGATATGTTCCTGGTGAGAATCCAAATCGGGCAAAAAAATAAAAATATCATCAAGATAAATCCCCCAAAAATCTTCCGATGCAATCAGAAAAAATATAATTCATAAAGTTGTGAAATACTGCTGGTGCATTGGGTAACCCAAATGGTATGACAAGATTTTCGAATAAACACCGACGTTAAAAATGCTTATAATCCTTACGGATCCACAGCACAAGAACCGGCAACTCCAACCTCCATCACATGTGAACAGACCCGCTCCGGGGAGTATAACAGGAACCCTGCTGCTTGTCCACCACGTCTCTCCAAAATTCTGTGGTCCATCCTTATAGCCTGGGTCATGTCCTCCGCCAAAGAGCAAGGAGAATCATGAAGAACCAGAGGGTACTCAAAGTGACTGTCAGCTCAAATGGGCGGGATATTAAAATGATTTCTTACCGGTCAGATGGGCAGCGTATCCTGTTTATTACTCTACCCCGTCCGTCCCCGTTTTCCACATTATTTTCGGGAATAAGAGTATGTGTGCGCCATAGTTGGCACGTGGCCATGCAGTCTTCAGGGGAACACAGCTAAATACTTCCGGGACATAGTGCGCGGGCGCATGCGCAGTAATGCTTTTCGGCTTTGCCCGCAGTAGGGCAGAGCATACTGCGCATGCGTCCGCGCACTATGTCCCGGAAGTATTTCGCTGTGTTCCGGGACATAGTGCGTGGAAAACAGGGACGGACTGGGTGGAGAAATAAAGAGGATACGCCGCCCATCTGACCGGCAAGAAATCATTTTAATGTCCCGCCAATTTGAGCTGACAGAGTCCCCTTAAGGGCTTCAAAAAGGCCTTTAATGAATTGGCACCTGAGGGACGCATCATTCCACTGAACTCTGGTGGACCATTGCTGGAATTCGGTGCTGTAGTATTCAGCGGTGCAGGTCCCCAATGTCAGGTTCATGATCTTAGCCATAGTGATCCAGAATCTGTCAGGTTTGTCATAAATTAAACCTAAGTTGTCAAAGAATGCATCAACAGAAACCTGTTCTGGGGCCTGTGGGGACAGTGAAAATGCCAAAAGGTCTGCGAACCCGCCTTGCAGAAGGGATATAAGTATTCCCACCTCCTGGCGCTCATCGCTTGAAGACTGATGTAGCAGGGTAAAAACTAATCTACAGCTCTTGCTGAAAACTCAAACTGTTTCTTCTGTTCCAAAAATGTATCAGAAAGAGTTACGCATTCAGAGGAGGTCAACTGCACATCTGAAGGTACAGATGTCACAGTCACCACCGGCAACAAAGAGGTAGTGAGATTTCACACAGCAAGACACCTTTTCCTGGTCCTGCAACTGTAATGATACAAGGTTCTGGTGCTGTTTAGCTAGATACCGATTCATTTCGGTCAGATTTGCCACCTGATTACAACGCGTGTGAATGGGATCCTTTCTGGCAAAAACAAAATGTTATGTGATGCTGAATCACTACTCATGGACAAGTGTGTGGCAGGGAAGATCAGTAGTCCAAGATCAAGTGCCAGAATAGTACATCAAAGACAAAGGAATACAAAAAAATGAACAGTCAGAGGCAAAATCCGAGGTCAGGCAGCTAAAGTCAGAGTACATCAAGGCAAAAGGGATAATACAAACAAGTAGCCAAAAGGCAAATTCTAGGTCTGGCAACGCAGATCAGAAAATGAGTACACAGAGTAAACACACCACCGAACAAGGCTACGTCTGACCATTGCCATCCAGCGAAATACCAGATAATCACTCTGAACAGGTGACACCTGGAAGAGACCCTGCCATACAAGCCAGATTCGGCAGCTGAGCCGTCACTCACAATACTGACAGCCCAGAATGCCCCTGATCCTAAGGGTGGCTGAGCTGTCACTCACAGCGTCCTTAGGACACTGACTGGTAGAATCGTGACAAATAGGCAGCTGAGTAGTGCATAGCTTGTGAGGCATGGGCACAGAACAGAGTGCAGATTCAATAGACAGTCTACAAAATTAAACACATAATTGTTCCAATCGGTCAATACGTAAATACAGAAGCTACTACTCACTTGGGTGGTTATCTGCAGGAATCTCCTCTTTACAGCACTCATCACCCTTCACATATGTCCCTGTAGTATCAGTATAGGTCAGATCTTCACCCTGAAACAAATATTGTAAAAGTCACAGACAGATGAAGAAGTCACATCTTTGATCAATTCTAATCCTGCCTTCTTCACAATTCTCATTAACAAGTGTAAGAGAGTGGAAGAATGATCAGAACCCCCTGAAGATCATATAATAAGTGTAATATGTTACATTGCTGCCTTTCACAGTTACTGCATTGACTTACCAGGGTACTGTGTAAAGTAATGCTTGCTGCAGGAGTTTTGGATAACAAACGATTAACAATTAGAAGTTCATGCTTCAGCAATATAGGGGGCTGTGAAGGCCTAGTACACCAGATTGCCTGTACTTACAGCAACGTGAACATAAGCCAGACAGAAAGCAGATTCTGTCAGAACAGGAATCCAGAAAAAGTAGCAGAAGCATTATCTTGGAAGGGATTACAGGTTAGGGCTCATACTCATTTGCGAGAAAAATGGATGTGTGCAATCCGAGAGAAAAAAATTGGATTGCACTCTGACCAATGTTATTCAATGGGTTACATCTCATCTGCGTTTTCTCAGCTGAAATCGGACGGAGAAAAAAAAAAAAAAAAAAAAAAAAATCGCAGCATGCTGCCATTTGCTGCGTATCTCAGACGAGACTCGCCAACGCAAGTCAGGGGATGAGAGAAAAAAAAACACAGCACTCGCACCATGCGAGTGCTGTCCGTTTTTTATGCACCGATGTCCTTTTAAAAGCCGGTAGTTCTCTGGACTGGTAACCTCTGGACCGTAGGAAAATGCCAGTGCATTTTCCCATGCTCCAGAGTTCAGCGCAGGTCAGGCGCTGTGAGGCAGCACAGCATCAGTGATGGCACCACTAGTCACTCGCAGCCGTGCTGAACTGTGATGACCTCTGGACCGTGGGAAAATGCACTGGCATTTTCCCATGGTCCAGAGTTTACCGCAGTTCAGGCTGTGAGGGAGCACAGCTAGTCACTGAAGCTCTGCTCACAGCATCTCCTCATTCACCAATAGTTTTCAGCCAGGGCGGTCACATCTTGGCACCATCCTGGTTGAAAACAGTATATACCCCAGATATGGATTACGGCATGGGACACAACAACGGACAGGTATGGTATATTGTTGGTTTGTTATTTTTATTACAGGAGATCGAGGGCGTCGAATGGATTAGGAGTAATAATAAAATGGGAAAACTGTGTTATGGTTTATTTCATTAAAATATTTTATTCTAGCTGTGTCTTTATTTAACATGTAACAACTATAGGATTAGGAATGGATAAGTGTCTTATGGACACCTCTTCATTACTAAGCCGTGGGCTTGATGTGACCTTACAATACAAAGGTGACATCAACCCCACAACTATTACCTCACTTGCCACCGCTACAGGGCAAGTGGGAAGAGCAAGGCCAAGTGCCGAATTGGCGCATCGTAGAGATGCGACTTTTCTGGGTGGCTGAGAGCTGATGTTTTTGGCCGGGGGGCAATATCTATGGCCCCTTCCTAGGCTATTAATTTCAGCCCACAGCTGTCTGCATAGCCTTTGCTGGTTATTAATTATGGGGGTGACCCCAAGTCATTTATTTGGGGGGGCCCTCATTTTAATAGCCAGTAAAGGCTAAGTATACAGCTGCGAGCTGATATTAATAGCCTGGGAAGCTCCATGGGTATTACCCCCTTCCCAGGCCATAAACATCTGCCCCCAGTCATCTGCTTTCCCTATGCTGGTTGCGAAAATTGCACGGAAGCCCACGCCCTTTTTTTCTGCAAAATAATCTTCTATTAATTAAATACATGCACAGTAATTTGCACACACACTCTACTAATTGTATTTGTCATTGACATCTATATATCTACCTATTCTATTTGTATTTACTGTATGTAACCCACCTCTTCTATCCTGTCGGCTCCTGAGGTGAATTTACAGAACCCGACATGTATTATCGTCTTTTCTTCTAGCTATCTCTCTATGCAATGCATATATCTCACAGGTATCTATATACAGCTCTGGCAAAAATTAGGAGGTCACCATGTCAAAAGAGGATGCTGGATAGTCACAAGCCATTAAACAAAGAAGAACTGCTTACATTTTTGCGCCAGAAGCAGTGTGAAAGACTGGTGGAAAGCTGCCAAGATGCATGAAAGCTGTGATTAAAAATCATGGTTACTCCACAAAATATTGATTTCTGAACTCTTCCCGAGTTAAAACATTAGTATTGTTGTTTCTAAAGGATTATGAACTTGTTTTCCTTGCATTACTTGAGGTCTGAAAGCACTGTTTGTTTGTTTTTAATTTTGACCATTTCTCCTTTTCAGAAAAAAATATAAAATGTATTGCTTGGAAATTCAGAGACATGTTGTCAGAAGTTTATAGAATAAAAGAACAATTTACATTTTACTCAAAAATATACCTATAAAGAGAAAAATCAGACAAACTGAACATTTTGCAGTGGTCTCGTAATTTTTGCCAGAGCTGTATATATATGCATTCTATGTGTATATATCTATTCTATTCTAACTTGTCAGTGTGATTTTACTGTACGCGCACAAGAATTACCGGCTTTTCTTTTATGTGTGTTTTGACGAATATTTCCTTTGAAAACGCTGTGTACATGACAGAGAGAACTGCTGTATGTAAAAGCTCATGTTTAAAATTGCTCGGATGTATATCAAATGCAGGTGTGAAAATCGCATTATACGCGCATTGATGTCGCATGACACTCGTCCGTTTTTTTCGGTCCAGATTACGGAACCTTTTTTTTCTCGCATATGGATATGAGCCTTTAGTAGGAAGCTGGAAGAGGGTCACACACGAGCCAAGTTGGGGACAACGAGGAGCAGAGCAAGTGGTAGTCCTGAGACTGCTGTGGGCTGGACAAAGTCACCCTGATGCAGTGGTGGATTGCAAGTTGTCAACTAAGTGTGGAAGATTTAGAAAAGGCATTCTAATGTCTTACCTCATGGGGGCATCTGAAAAGGAAGCTGATGTAGCCAGTGTGAAGGAAGTAATAAAAATGGAGTTTGCTAAAAATGGATTGATATGACTATGAGATCGCATTGAAGTAGAAATGTAAAGTACTGCCATGTGTAACCATCCATGTGAAAACTCTGTCAAATCCAAATGTGAATACCATCCAGTCCGATGGCAGTTATGTTATGTATTTTCAGCTTCTACTTCAGTAAAAGACTTTCTGTTGTTGACTATAATGGCCTCTCCTGATTCCTTGTTCACCTCCTCCACCACACTATATCACGGGTCATTGTCATCGGCTTCCAAGGGAGCAGTACCAATAGTGTGAGGATGTGATGTAGAGAAGACAGTGTCACTACATCACGTGTTTCACTGGAGTTCACAGTTTCTTCATCATACTCGGCCAAATTAAATCTTAAACAAGTGTAAAGCATATAATACTGGTGGATAAAACAAGACTGAACACAAGATCTTCACAGCCGTCTACACATCATAGGGGAGATCTCATGACACCTTCTCTCCATCTACCTGATGATCCTGAGGAACACTGGGATCTTCTTGTTTACAGTCCTGTGGAAGAAGAGGATGGGGACATCTCTCTGGTGTTGTCCTCTTACTGGATAGATCTGGAGGAAACACATACAGGGACTGAATTCATTCTTTACATACAGATAATTATAGGCCGTGTGTATTTAGTCCTGTCTATTACCTGGTGATGTGAGGGGCTGGGGAACCTCCATCTTGATGCCCTTGTACAGATCTTTGTGTCCTTCTAAATACTCCCACTCCTCCATGGAGAAATAGACAGCAACGTCCTGACATCGTATAGGAACCTGACACATACAATGATACCATCATCCCCCGTTCCCTTCATAGTGTTACTGTATTATGTCCCAGCATTCCCAGAAGTGTCACCTCTCCAGTCAGCAGCTCAAGCATCTTGTAGGTGAGTTCTAGGATCTTCTGGTCATTGATGTCCTCATGTATCAGAGGGTGAGGCGGAAGCTCCGTGATTGGGCTCAGGGGTCTTCCCCATCCCTCAGACACAGGGTCCTGACAGCGCTCACTAGAGGTCTTCTTCACTACTGTGTAATCCTGGTTATGGAGAGACACATTAATAAATCTCACTACAGACATTTCCAGAGTCCTCACCTCTTCAGTTCTGTCCATCTGTTATTCCCATAGATAAGAATGAAGTAATGTGACGTCATCAGAATCTCTCACCTCTCCAGTAAGCTGGAAGAGGATCTCTAGGGTGAAGTGTAATATCCTCTCCGCCATCTTGTCCCTGTCCATATCCATTGATGGGTCAGTCAGGAAAATTCTCTTATGTAGAAGTTCTCCACTGAGGGGATCTGATATTGTAGGGACCTGAATGAGGAGATGACAATGTAACATCATAAAGAATCCCATGTAATAATACAATTAATGAAGACTTTATATGCAATCACTGAACACAGAAATGAGGCTGACATGTATGGCACGTGACTATTTTATAAGTGTTCACCTGTTTTGTTTTTTTGTTAATCAATCAGGATGTTTTTGGCTGATTCATCAACTGCAACTTTGTAAAAATTCACAAACTTTGTCAGAAATGTACTCCAATTCACCCCTGAAGCAAAATTTGAGACTTTTTGTCCCAAGAGCATTTTTCTTTTGTGCAAAAATCATGACCCACTTAAGGTACCTTCACACTAAGCGACGCTGCAGCGATACAGACAACGATGCCGATCGCTGCAGCGTCGCTGTTTGGTCGCTGGAGAGCTGTCACACAGACCGCTCTCCAGCGACCAACGATGCCGAGGTCCCCGGGTAACCAGGGTGAACATCAGGTTGCTAAGCGCAAGGCCGCGCTTAGTAACCCGATGTTTACCCTGGTTACCATCGTAAAAGTAAAAAAAACAAACACTACATACTCACCTTCGCATCCCCCGGCGTCCGCTTCCCTGCACTGTGCGAGTGCCGGCCCTAACAGCAGAGCGGTGACGTCACCGCTGTGCTGTACTTTCACTTTACAGCCGGCGCTCAGTCAGTGCAGGAAGCGGACGCCGGGGGACGCGAAGGTGAGTATGTAGTGTTTGTTTTTTTTTTACTTTTACGATGGTAACCAGGGTAAACATCGGGTTACTAAGCGCGGCCCTGCGCTTAGTAACCCGATATTTACCCTGGTTACCATTGTAAAACATCGCTGGTATCGTTGCTTTTGCTGTCAAACACAACGATACACGCGGGTCTGACGACCAAATAAACTGAACTTTAACCAACGACCAGCAATATCACAGCAGGATCCTGATCGCTGCTGCCTGTCACACTCAACGATATCGCTAGCCAGGACGCTGCAACGTCACGGATCGCTAGCGATATCGTTTAGTGTGAAGGTACCTTTAGACCATTTTGAAGAATTAGGAGCAAATAGTTACAAGGCAAAAAAGAAAAAGTGACTTAAAAAAAAAATACAACAAAAATGAAGAATTTAGACCCAAACTTTCTGGCATGGAGCCCGTTATACCAGGAGACCAGATCAGACAGAGGTTCTGTCATAAATATTCAGATAGATTTTTTTCCCACACACTGAGTGAAAAAAAAAAAATCACTTATCTGCACTGCCGCATCATAGGACATTGGTTCGAGTGCGGTCCATTATTTTGTAAACCGCACTGGGACTGAAAATACCATCTTATCAGTTCTGAAAAAGGAGGAATCATCCAGTCTATTCAGCGTTCCCAGGTAACATGCACCAAGCAACGATATTGCAAATCTTGGAAAAAAAATTTTTTTATGAAGTATATTTTATCATGTTCTCTGCTATTTTAGGGTACTGTCACACAGTGGCACTTTGGTCGCTACAACGGCACGATCCGTGACGTTGCAGCGTCGCTTGATTATCGCTCCAGCGTCGTAGACAGCGGTCACACTTTGCAATGCACAGCGCTGGAGCGATAATTTCATGACGTAGTTGCGATGTAGAAGTCATACGGGACATTGGGAATATCGTGCACACCTTTGTCACACGATGCAATCATGCCGCCACAGCGGGACACTTGACGACGAAATAAAGTTTCAAACGATCTGCTACGACGTACGATTCTCAGCGGGGTCCCTGATCGCAGTAGCGTGTCAGACACAGCGATATCGTAACTATATCGCTGGAACGTCACGGATCGTGCCGTTGTAGCGACCAAAGTGCCACTGTGTGACAGTACCCTTAGGGTACCGTCACACAGCGACACTTTGGTCGCTACGACGGCACGATCCGTGACGTCGTAGCGTCATGTGATTATCGCTCCAGCGTCGTACACTGCGGTCACACCTTGCAATGCACGGCGCTGGAGCGATAATTTCGCGACCAACGATGCCGAAGTCCCCGCTGGTAACCAGGGTAAACATCGGGTTACTAAGCGCAGGGCCGCGCTTAGTAACCCGATGTTTACCCTGGTTACCAGCGTAAACGTAAAAAAAACAAACAGTACATACTTACATTCCGGTGTCTGTCCCCCGGCGTTCTGCTTCTCTGCACTGTGTAAGCACCAGAGCCGGAAAGCAGAGCGGTGACGTCACCGCTGTGCTCGCTTTCCGGCCGGCAGGCGCTCACAGTGCAGAGAAGCTGAGACGCCGGGGGACAAACACCGGAATGTAAGTATGTACTGTTTGTTTTTTTTTACGTTTACGCTGGTAACCAGGGTAAACATCGGGTTACTAAGCGCGGCCCTGCGCTTAGTTACCCGATGTTTACCCTGGTTACAAGCGAACACATCGCTGGATCGGTGTCACACACACCGATCCAGCGATGTCAGCGGGTGATCAAGCGACGAAAGAAAGTTCCAAACGATCTGCTACGACGTACGATTCTCAGCGGGATGTCTGATCGCAGTAGCGTGTCAGACACAGCGATATCGTATGATATTGCTGGAACGTCACGAATCGTGCCGTCGTAGCGATCAAAATGGCACTGTGTGACGGTACCCTTAAGGTACCTTCACACGAAGCGACGCTGCAGCGATAGCGACAACGATGCCGATCGCTGCAGTGTCGCTGTTTGATCGCTGGAGAGCTGTCACACAGACCGCTCTCCAGCGACCAACGATGCCGAGGTCCCCGGGTAACCAGGGTAAACATCGGGTTGCTAAGCGCAGGGCCGCGCTTAGTAACCCGATGTTTACCCTGGTTACCAGCGTAAAAGTAAAAAAAACAAACAGTACATACTCATCAGCGCGTCCCCCAGCGTCTGCTTCCTGACACTGACTGAGCTCCGGCCCTAACAGCACAGCGGTGACGTCACCGCTGTGCTTTCACTTTCACTTTAGGGCCGGCGCTCAGAGTGTCAGGAAGCAGACGCTGGGGGACACGCAGGTGAGTATGTATTTTTTTTTTTTTACTTTTACGCTGGTAACCAGGGTAAACATCGGGTTACTAAGCGCGGCCCTGCGCTTAGGAACCCGATGTTTACCCTGGTTACCAGTGTAAAACATCGCTAGTATCGTTGGTTTTGCTTTCAAACACAACGATACACAGCGATCGGACGACCAAATAAAGTTCTGAACTTTATTTGGCGACCAGCGACATCACAGCAGGATCCTGATCGCTGCTGCGTGTCAAACGAAACGATATCGCTAGCCAGGATGCTGCAACGTCACGGATCGCTAGCGATATCGTTTCAAAGTCGTTTCGTGTGAAGGTACCTTTAGATTCACATATATATGAACTAAAGCTGTGCAATGAAAGCTATTGAATGTTAAATAGACTGGTGAGTCACCTCCTGGTGTCTGACAATTAGCATAATTGATTGCTTAAGCTGATATGTGCAGACTATATAACTCTGTTCATTTTTGAAGTACCCTACCTGAGGAAGGCTATTTTTAACAACTATATAGCCGAAACGCGTTATTTTATTCTGAATAAGTTTTCCAAGACTTGCAATATGGTTGCTTGGTGTATGTTACCTGGGAGCACTGAATAGACTGGATGATTCCTCCTTTTTCACTTCACGGTCTCCTGGCTGAGAGATCCGTTGTATCCAGACAGCTGCTGCATACCAGGGAAACCAGGCATCTTGTTCGGACCTTTTAGGTCAATATGCTATGATGCAAGCTACACACAAGGTGAGCATGTTTAACCTACATATTTGAGGTGAACGAAATTATTTACACTTAGATCTGCGCCCCGATCTCTTCTTTCCCTCCATTCTCCCTAGACCCTGTAGCCTTGAGGTCCTGTATACTCTTGTCTTATCGCTTCTGATTTACCAACATACCGCATTTTTCGGACTATAGCACACACATTTTCCCCCTAAAAAATGTGAGGAAAATGGGTGGGTGCATCTTATAGTTGAAATGCAGACTTACCGGCAGTTACATAGTTATTAAGGTTGAAGGAAGACTGTAAGTCCATCTAGTTCAACCCATAGCCTAACCTAACATGCCCTAACATGTTGATCCAGGGGAAGGCAAAAAAACCCCATGTGGCAAAGATTAACCACCATGGGGAAAAAAATTCCTTCCCGACTCCACATACGGCAATCAGACTAGTTCCCTGGATCAACGCCTTATCAAGGAATCTAATATATATACCCTGTAGTATTATACTTTTCCAGAAAGGTATCCAGTCCCCTCTTAAATTTAATTAATGAATCACTCATTACAACATCATACGGCAGAGAGTTCCATAGTCTCACTGCTCTTACAGTAAAGAATCCGCGTCTGTTATTATGCTTAAACCTTCTTTCCTCAAGACGTAGAGGATGCCCCCTTGTCCCTGTCTCAGGTCTATGATTAAAAAGATCATCAGAAAGGTCTTTGTACTGTCCCCTCATATATTTATACATTAAAATAAGATCACCCCTTAGTCTTCGTTTTTCCAAACTAAATAGCCCCAAGTGTAATAACCTATCTTGGTATTGCAGACCCCCCAGTCCCCAAATAACCTTGGTCGCTCTTCTCTGCACCCGCTCTAGTTCAGCTATGTCTTTCTTATACACCGGAGACCAGAACTGTGCACAGTATTCTAAGTGTGGTCGAACTAGTGACTTGTATAGAGGTAAAATTATGTTCTCCTCATGAGCATCTATGCCTCTTTTAATACATCCCATTATTTTATTTGCCTTTGTAGCAGCTGCCTGACACTGGCCACTGAATATGAGTTTGTCATCCACCCATACACCCAGGTCTTTTTCATTGACGGTTTTGCCCAGAGTTTTAGAATTAAGCACATAGTTATACATCTTATTACTTCTACCCAAGTGCATGACCTTACATTTATCCCCATTAAAGCTCATTTGCCATTTATCAGCCCAAGCTTCTAGTTTACATAAATCATCCTGTAATATAAAATTGTCCTCCCCTGTATTGATTACCCTGCAGAGTTTAGTGTCATCTGCAAATATTGAAATTCTACTCTGAATGCCCCCTACAAGGTCATTAATAAATATGTTAAAAAGAAGAGGGCCCAATACTGACCCCTGTGGTACCCCACTGCTAACCGTGACCCAGTCCGAGTGTGCTCCATTAATAACCACCCTTTGTTTCCTATCCCTGAGCCAGCTCTCAACCCACTTACACATATTTTCCCCTATCCCCATTACTCTCATTTTATGTAACAACCTTTTGTGTGGCACCGTATCAAAAGCTTTGGAAAAGTCCATATATACTACGTCCACTGGGTTCCCTTGGTCCAGTCCGGAACTTACCTCTTCATAGAAGCTGATCAAATTAGTCTGACATGAACGGTCCCTAGTAAACCCGTGCTGATACTGGGTCATGAGGTTATTCCTCTTCAGATACTCCAGTATAGTATCCCTTAGAATGCCCTCCAGGATTTTACCCACAGTAGAGGTTAAGCTTACTGGCCTATAATTACCGAGTTCAGTTTTTGCCCCTTTTTTGAATATTGGCACCACATTTGCTATACGCCAGTCCTGTGGTACAGACCCTGTTATTATGGAGTCTTTAAAGATTAAAAATAATGGTCTATCAATGACTGTACTTAGTTCCTGCAGTACTCGGGGGTGTATCCCATCCGGACCCGGAGATTTGTCAATTTTAGTGATTTTTAGACGCCGCTGTACTTCCTGCTGGGTTAAGCAGGTGACATTTAATGGGGAATTTTTATCACTAGTCATTTTGTCTGCCATGGGATTTTCTTTTGTAAATACTGATGAAAAAAAGTCATTTAGCATATTGGCTTTTTCCTCATCCACCATTTCACCCAGACTATTTTTAAGGGGGCCAACGCTGTCATTTTTTAGTTTCTTACTATTTATATAGTTAAAGAATATTTTGGGATTATTTTTACTCTCTCTGGCAATGAGTCTCTCTGTCTCAATCTTTGCTGCCTTGATTTGCTTTTTACAGAATTTATTTAATTTTCTGTATTTATTTAATGCCTCCTCACTACCTACTTCCTTTAATTCTCTAAATGCTTTATTTTTGTCCCTTATTGCGCCCCTTACAGCTCTATTTAGCCATATTGGTTTCCTCCTATTTCTAGTATGTTTATTCCCATACGGTATATACTGTGCACAGGTCCTATCCAGGATGCTAATAAATGTCTCCCATTTTCTTTGTGTATTTTTGTGTCTCAGGATATCGTCCCAATTAATTGCACCAAGATCCTCTCTCATCCGTTGGAAATTTGCCCTCCTGAAGTTTAGTGTCCTTGTCACCCCCCTACTACCCATCTTATTAAAGGTTACATGAAAACTTATTATTTTGTGATCACTATTCCCCAAGTGACCCCCAACCCTTATATTTGATATGCGGTCTGGCCTGTTGGTTAATATTAGGTCTAGCAGTGCCCCCCTCCTTGTTGGGTCCTGAACCAGTTGTGAAAGGTAATTGTCTCTCATAGTTGTCAAAAACCGATTACCTTTGCTGGAACTGCAGGTTTCTGTTCCCCAATCTATTTCAGGGTAGTTGAAGTCCCCCATAATAATGACTTCTCCTTGAGTCGCAGCTTCATCTATTTGCTTTACGAGGATATTCTCCATTGCTTCCATTAGTTTTGGAGATTTATAACAAACCCCTATCAGTAATTTATTATTTTTTTCCCCTCCCCTTATCTCCACCCACAGGGACTCTACATTTTCATTAAATTCACCTATATTATCACGCAGGATGGGTTTTAAGGATGATTTTACATATAGACACACCCCTCCCCCTCGCTTATCTGTACGGTCATTTCTGAACAGGCTATAGCCCTGCAAGTTAACAGCCCAGTCATGGCTCTCATCCAGCCACGTCTCAGATATCCCCACCATGTCATAATTATGCTCCAACAACATTAGTTCTAATTCATCCATTTTGTTGGCGAGGCTTCTGGCATTAGTATACATGCACTTGATGTTACTCTCTGTACCTCTATTCTTTCTTAAATTACTAACTGTTCTAACCCCACCCCCCATGCCACCGCCACCCCCAACTTCCTTATTTGTGCCCAGGTCTCTATCTGCACTATCTTCCCCTCCTATAAAATGAATACCCTCCCCCCCAATCCCTAGTTTAAACACTCCTCCAACCTTCTAACCAGTTTCTCCCCCAGCACAGCTGCACCTTCCCCATTGAGGTGCAGCCCGTCCCTAGCGTAGAGCCTGTAGCCAACTGAGAAGTCGGCCCAGTTCTGCAGGAACCCAAACCCCTCCTTCCTACACCAATTCTTGAGCCACTTATTAACCTCCCTAATCTCCCGTTGCCTCTCTGGCGTGGCACGGGTAGTATTTCGGAAAATACCACGTTGGAGGTCCTTGCTTTCAGCTTGCAGCCTAATTCCCTGAAATCATCTTTAAGGACCTTCCACCTACCTCTAACTTTGTCATTTGTGCCAATGTGCACCATGACCGCTGGGTCCTCACCAGCCCCTCCCAGTAATCTGTCCACCCGATCAGCGATGTGTCGGACTCGAGCGCCAGGTAGGCAGCACACCGTCCGACGATCCCTGTCTTTGTGACAGATTGCCCTATCTGTTCCCCTAATAATTGAGTCCCCCACTACCAGCACCTGTCTGGCCTGCCCTGCTCTCCTTTTTCCCTCCTTACTGGAGCAGTCACTCCTCCGGCTTTCAGAGGACATGCCTGGCTGCAGCAGTGCTACCCCTGTACTGGCACCCCCCTCATCTGCCAACTTAGCAAACTTATTGGGGTGTGCCAGATCAGGACTAGCCTCCTCGAGCGCCAGGTAGGCAGCACACCGTCCGACGATCCCTGTCTTTGTGACAGATTGCCCTATCTGTTCCCCTAATAATTGAGTCCCCCACTACCAGCACCTGTCTGGCCTGCCCTGCTCTCCTTTTTCCCTCCTTACTGGAGCAGTCACTCCTCCGGCTTTCAGAGGACATGCCTGGCTGCAGCAGTGCTACCCCTGTACTGGCACCCCCCTCATCTGCCAACTTAGCAAACTTATTGGGGTGTGCCAGATCAGGACTAGCCTCCCTGGCACTCTTCCCTCTACCCCGCCTTCTATCTGTCACCCAGCTAACTGCCACACTGTCCTGCAGCTCCATCCTACCATCCCCCTCCTCATCTATCCCATTGAGCGTCTGCTCTGTGAGCAGAAGACTCCTCTCCATATTGTCTATGGATCTCAGTGTTGCCAGCTGCACATTTAGATCCAGTATCTGGGTTTCCAAATGCACAATGTGCTCACATCTCGCACAGCAGTATGCACCCTCGACCGGCTGGTCAAGGACTGCATACATGTGGCAAGATGTGCACTGGATGGCATTAACAATTGTGGCGCACATTTCCTAATGGGGATTGCACCACACAGAAACGTTAATTAAAAATAAATACAAAGTATTCATTAAACCAAAAAAAAAAAACAAAAAAAAAAACAGAAGCAATTCCTCCCTTGGAAACTCCCTGATTCCAAAGTCACTGTGGTGTGGCAGAGGTGCGGCTGCGGCAGAGGTGCGGGGATGATGAGGTGCAGTGAGCGGTATGGTGTGAGCAGGGTCCCTTCCACAGGTGAGGTCCGGTATCCAATGTGAGCAGCAGAGCCGGGTGAATCACAGGTTTCTCGATGGTGGCGGTCATCTTCCTGAGGCCACGCGTGCGCAGATGGAGTGCTCTGCTTCCTGTGGATTCAGGAAAATGGTCACGGGAGGCCGCGCGTGTGCAGATGGAGATCGCGGCGGACATTTTCCTGAAGCCGAGTTCGCAGATTTAGATATCGGCTTCAGGAAAATGGATGCAGCGATCTCCATCTGCGCATGCGCAGCCTCCCGCGGCCATTTTCCTGAAGCCCCGGGAAGCAGAGCACTTCATCTGCGCACGCGCGGCCTCAGGAAGATGGCCGCTGCCGCCACCGAGAAACCGGTGATTAACCTGGCTCTGCTTCTTGCCTTTGATACCGGGCCGCAGCGTCACCTCACCTGTGAAAGGGACCCTGCTCATGCCATACCCCTCATTATCCCAGCACCTCTGCCATCGCCACACCACTGCTGCAACCCCCCATGGACACCAGGCCGTGGCATCGCCCACCTAAGCAGGAAGGGACCCTGCTCAGGTGCACCCCATACCGCATCACCGCACCTCTGCCGACACCATGCCTCCTGTGACCCTGCTCTGCCACGGCCAGCCCTCAGGTAAGATACTGTAAATTCGGACAATAAGATGGACCCCCATCTTATAAAAATATTTTTTTCTGCAATTTTCACCCCAAATTTGGGGTGCGTCTTATGGTCCGGTGCAACTTTTAGTCCGAAAAATACGGTAATTGCCACTATCAGTCTCCGACCCTGGCCTTTAAATGACACTGTCTTGGTGGGGAGAATTATCTGCTGCGCTACTGGTAACTAAATATTCCAAAAGTGTGACATGGTAAAGTTTGTGGATTAATTCTCATATTTTCTAACTATCAGGAAATGTAGATACCCTGTTTCCCCCAAGATAAGAAGGAATTTTTGGCCTTTTAGGAGTAGTCTTGAAATATAAGCCCTACTCCAAAAATAAGCCCTAGTTGCGGTTCAATGAGGAAGTGTCCAGGCAGCTAAAAGTTAACGAATATCAAATATAAGGGTTGGGGGTCATAAAATAATACGTTTTCATGTATCCTTTAATAAGATGGGTAGTAGAGGGGTTACAAAGACACTAAACTTCAGGAAGGCAAATTTCCAACGGATGAGAGAGGATCTTGGTGCAATTAACTGGGACAATATCCTGAGACATAAAAATACACAAAGAAAATGGGAGACGTTTATTAGCATCCTGGATAGGACCTGTGCACAGTATATACCGTGTGGGAATAAACATACTAGAAATAGGAGGAAACCAATATGGCTAAATAGAGCTGTAAGGGGCGCAATAAGGGACAAAAAGAAAGCATTTAGAGAATTAAAGGAAGTAGGTAGTGAGGAGGCATTAAATAAATACAAAAAATTAAATAAATTCTGTAAAAAGCAAATCAAGGCAGCAAAGATTGCGAGAGCCCAATCACTTGTCATTTTTTTTGTTTAGGGTCTGGCAAGTGCCATCCTTTTGGGGGTGGGGGCATCTGCTTTCTTTTATAATTTTAAAAATGGAAATTATGCAAATTGTCTCTTCAGAGAGGGAGAGCGCTAGAACTCTAGTGCCACCTATTGGAAGGTAGCAATCCTACAAGTCAATGTTGACCCTTTAACGAGCCTTGTCACATGACTTAGGATAATAGCCAAACCAGAATATCAATTTGCAGACACTGTGTTTTGGGGTACTGCCCCTCGTCAGTGGAGTGGAGATCTGTTTTGGCTGTGTGAGGCGTCAGACCGTTATCCAAGAAGAGACAATTTGCATAATTAGCATATTACCCAGTGGAGCATTGCGGCTTTAAGTCTCCTCATCTCGGCATGCTTAGCATGTCGATCTCTGCAAGGAGAAATGATACTACTTGGATAACGGTCTGACGCCTCTCACACAGCCAAACCAGATCTCCGCTTTGCACTGACGAGGGGCAGTACCCCGAAACACAGAGTCTGCAAATTGAGATTCTGGTTTGGCTATTATCCCAAGTCATGTGACAAGGCTCGTTAAAGGGCCAAAATTGACTTGTAGGATTGCTACCTTCCAAAAGGTGGCACTAGAGTTCTAGCTCTCTTCCTCTCTGAAGAGACAATTTGCATAATTAGCATATTACCCGGAGGAGCATTGCGGCTTTAAGTCTCCTCATCTCGGCATGCTTAGCATGTCTACCTCTGCAAGGAGAAATGATACTTTTTGGATAAAAAATGAAATTAAAATATAAATACTGTATATACTTAGCCAGTAGATGGCACCCCATACTATGGAGAAAAAGCAATAGTGGGAATAAATGTCCTCCTCAAAATTCATAGGATCTCACAATGTCAACTGAATTACAGCAAAACGTTTTACTAGGTCGTTAAAATGAAAAAGCAGTGCTGCCTAAAAAAGGGAAAAGGGGCTCCAGCTAGGGTATGTAACCCGTGGCATAGAGTGGAGGCCCATCCTTTTATAATAGAACACAAGAGTCAAAGAAAGTTGAAATCCTGGTCCACCATCCTCTAGTGAAATCCCGGATCGGAAAAACCATCCAAGGCAGGGCCAGACTGGCCATCTGGCAAATGCCAGAAGGGCCTGTCTGTCTGGTCATGGGCCGCCTTGTCTGCTACGTTGTTAACAGAATCGGTGTTCTCAAGACATCCATACTGTTAAGAGTTGTGACGGAGCACAAAGTCGCTGACTCCGTCACTTGCCCCAGCAGGCCACGGGTATCATTAGAAATATTGGTCTTGTAGAAAATCTTCCTTTCCTCCATCCAGGGTAATATAAGTAATATATCCCATCTGGTTCATCTGGACGGGGACAGCACGGGCCTGTGTGATTTCAAATGCCAGGACTGAATTTCAGCCCCAGTCCGTACCTGACCGAAGGTATGGGATCACAGATAACAGCGAGACATCTAACCACACACATCCATATGTCAATGCGGATCCGGGTAACAAGTCTACACCTCTTCTCCCAGTGTCCACTATTGGCTGCACTGCTGATGGCCTGACTCAGAGAGGTATCACCAGTATCTGTTGGTTACATAGGACTGTAGGGAACAACTCCTACATTATCTGTATTCAAAAGACTTATCACTGTTATCCGTGGTGTTACATAGGACTGCAGGGGACATCTACTACATTATCTATACTCAGTAATCACTTATCTGTGGTGTTACATAGGACTGCAGGGGACATCTACTACATTATCTGTGGTGTTACATAGGACTGCGGGTGAGGCCTACTACATTATCTGTGCTCAGTGTGTTATCACTGTTATCTGTGGTGTTGCATAGGACTGCGGTATCTGTGCTCACAGAGTTATCACTGTTATCTGTGGTGTTACATAGGACTGCAAGTGACATCTACTTTACTATCTGTGGGTTTACATAGGACTGCAGGTAACATCTACTACATAACAGTGATAACTCTCTGAGTACAGGTAATCAATGGTGTTACATAGGACTGCACGGGACATCTACTACATTACCTGTGCTCACAGTTATCACCTTGTTATCTGTGTTGTTACATAGGACTGCAGGTAACATCTAGTACATTATCTGTGGCGTTACATAGGACTGCAAGTTATATTTATTGATGGTATGTCCTTAGCGCATTATCACGGTTATCTGTGTGGCGGCTTTTCATCCTTTGCTAGAGCAGCATAATATACGTCTCGTGGTCTGGGCCGCTGATCTCTTCTGACCCTAATGCCCTCCTAGTCACCATAATCCCACAGAATGCAAAAATAGTGATCAAAGACGAAAATAAAGACTAGAAATAAAGCCGCAAACATAAGGAAGAGAAAAACCTTGTGGGAAAATAATATCTCCCAGACACCCAGGACTGCAGAGCCCGATCTCAGGGTCTCCGGGTCACAGGTCAGAGCCCAGCGACCAGCAACTGGGGAGAACGTGTGTATTCAGGGGGGAAACATGGAAAACGGAACAGCACAGAGATGGTAAAGGCCATTTATTATATGGGGAGGAAAAATGGCCGTGTGTGACCAGCGGCTAATCCTGATAGAGAATAATGGGGCCCCAGCACCTACCTCCACCTGCAGAGCCGCACTCCTCATGTAATGGCAGCTAGCGTCTAGATTGGAGTTGATTTCTTGTGGGGAGGAGTGATTCCTTGGAGTCATGATGTCACCGGAAGGGGCGGGGCCTCCTTCAGTCCAATGGTTGAGCCTAGATAGAGTGTATGGGCTCCTTCCTGGTTTCCTGACTGCAGCCCATACAGTGTAGCCGGCTCACTGTGAAGATGCTAGACTGTATGGGCTCCTTCTAGGTATATATTATTGTAGATATAGACTGTATGGGCTCCTGTCAGGTATATATTATTGTAGATACAGATTGTACGGGCTCCTGTCAGGTATATATTATTGTAGATATAGACTGTACAGGCTCCTGTCAGGTATATATTATTGTAGATATAGACTGTACGGGCTCCTGTCAGGTATATATTATTGTATATACAGACTGTACAGACTCCTGTCAGGTATATATTATTGTAGATATAGACTGTACGGGCTCCTGTCAGGTATATATTATTGTAGATATAGACTGTACGGGCTCCTGTCAGGTATATATTATTGTAGATACAGACTGTACGGGCTCCTGTCAGGTATATATAATTGTAGATATAGACTGTACGGGCTCCTGTCAGGTATATATTATTGTAGATACAGACTGTACGGGCTCCTGTCAGGTATATATTATTGTAGATACAGACTGTACAGGCTCCTGTCAGGCATATATTATTGTAGATACAGACTGTACGGGCTCCTGTCAGGTATATATTATTGTAGATACAGACTGTACGGGCTCCTGTCAGGTATATATTATTGTAGATATAGACTGTACGTGCTCCTGTCAGGTATATATTATTGTAGATACAGACTGTACGGGCTCCTGTCAGGTATATATAATTGTAGATATAGACTGTACGGGCTCCTGTCAGGTATATATTATTGTAGATACAGACTGTACAGGCTCCTGTCAGGTATATATTATTGTAGATATAGACTGTACGGGCTCCTGTCAGGTATATATTATTGTAGATATAGACTGTACGGGCTCCTGTCAGGTATATATTATTGTAGATATAGACTGTACAGGCTCCTGTCAGGTATATATTATTGTAGATACAGACTGAACGGGCTCCTGTCAGGTATATATTATTGTAGATACAGACTGAACGGGCTCCTGTCAGGTATATATTATTGTAGATACAGACTGAACGGGCTCCTGTCAGGTATATATTATTGTAGATACAGACTGTACGGGCTCCTGTCAGGTATATATTATTGTAGATACAGACTGAACGGGCTCCTGTCAGGTATATATTATTGTAGATACAGACTGTACAGGCTCCTGTCAGATATATATTATTGTAGGTACAGACTGTACGGGCTCCTGTCAGGTATATATTATTGTAGATACAGACTGTATTGGCTCCTGTCAGGTATATATTATTGTAGATATAGACTGTACGGACTCCTGTCAGATATATATTACTGTAGATATAGACTGTACAGGCTCCTGTCAGGTATATATTATTGTAGATATAGACTGTACGGGCTCCTGTCAGGTATATATTATTGTAGATACAGATTGTACGGGCTCCTGTCAGGTATATATTATTGTAGATATAGACTGTACGGGCTCCTGTCAGGTATATATTATTGTATATACAGACTGTACAGACTCCTGTCAGGTATATATTATTGTAGATATAGACTGTACGGGCTCCTGTCAGGTACATATTATTGTAGATATAGACTGTACAGGCTCCTGTCAGGCATATATTATTGTAGATACAGACTGTACGGGCTCCTGTCAGGTATATATAATTGTAGATATAGACTGTACGGGCTCCTGTCAGATATATATTATTGTAGATACAGACTGTACAGGCTCCTGTCAGATATATATTATTGTAGATACAAACTGTACAGGCTCCTGTCAGGTATATATTATTGTAGATATAGACCGTATGGGCTCCTGTCAGGTATATATTATTGTAGATACAGACTGTACAGGCTCCTGTCAGGTATATATTATTGTAGATATAGACTGTACAGGCTCCTGTCAGGTATATAGTATTGTAGATACAGACTGTACGGGCTCCTGTCAGGTATATATTATTGTAGATACAGACTGTACAGGCTCCTGTCAGGTATATATTATTGTAGATACAGACTGTACAGGCTCCTGTCAGGTATATATTATTGTAGATATAGACTGTACGGGCTCCTGTCAGGTATATATTATTGTAGATACAGACTGTACAGGCTCCTGTCAGGTATATATTATTGTAGATATAGACTGTACGGGCTCCTGTCAGGTATATATTATTGTAGATACAGATTGTACGGGCTCCTGTCAGGTATATATTATTGTAGATATAGACTGTACGGGCTCCTGTCAGGTATATATTATTGTAGATATAGACTGTACGGGCTCCTGTCAGGTATATATTATTATAGATACAGACTGTACAGGCTCCTGTCAGGTATATATTATTATAGATACAGACTGTACGGGCTCCTGTCAGGTATATATAATTGTAGATACAGACTGTATTGGCTCCTGTCAGGTATATATTATTGTAGATACAGATGGAACAGGCTCCTGTCAGGTATATATTATTGTAGATACAGACTGTACAGGCTCCTGTCAGGTATATATTATTGTAGATATAGACTGTACGGGCTCCTGTCAGGTATATATTATTGTAGATACAGATTGTACGGGCTCCTGTCAGGTATATATTATTGTAGATATAGACTGTACGGGCTCCTGTCAGGTATATATTATTGTAGATATAGACTGTACGGGCTCCTGTCAGGTATATATTATTATAGATACAGACTGTACAGGCTCCTGTCAGGTATATATTATTATAGATACAGACTGTACGGGCTCCTGTCAGGTATATATAATTGTAGATACAGACTGTATTGGCTCCTGTCAGGTATATATTATTGTAGATATAGACTGTACGGGCTCCTGTCAGGTATATATTATTGTAGATACAGACTGTACAGGCTCCTGTCAGATATATATTATTGTAGATATAGACTGTATTGGCTCCTGTCAGGTATATATTATTGTAGATATAGACTGTACGGGCTCCTGTCAGGTATATATTATTATAGATACAGACTGTACAGGCTCCTGTCAGGTATATATTATTATAGATACAGACTGTACGGGCTCCTGTCAGGAATATATTATTGTAGATATAGACTGTACGGGCTCCTGTCAGGCATATATTATTGTAGATATAGACTGTACGGGCTCCTGTCAGGTATATATTATTATAGATACAGACTGTACGGACTCGTGTCAGGTACATATTATTGTAGATACAGACTGTACAGACTCCTGTCAGGTATATATTATTGTAGATACAGACTGTATGGGCTCCTGTCAGGCATATATTATTATAGATACAGACTGTACGGACTCGTGTCAGGTACATATTATTGTAGATATAGACTGTACGGGCTCCTGTCAGGTATATATTATTGTAGATACAGACTGTATGGGCTCCTGTCAGGCATATATTATTGTAGATATAGACTGTACGGGCTCCTGTCAGGTATATATTATTGTAGATACAGACTGTACGGGATCCTGTCAGGTACATATTATTGTAGATACAGACTGTACAGGCTCCTGTCAGATATATATTATTGTAGATACAGACTGTATGGGCTCCTGTCAGGTATATATTATTGTAGATACAGACTGTACAGGACTCCTGTCAGGTATATATTACTGTAGATACAGACTGTACGGGCTCCTGTCAGGTATATATTACTGTAGATATAGACTGTACGGGCTCCTGTCAGGTATATAGTATTGTAGATACAGACTGTACGGGATCCTGTCAGGTATATATTATTGTAGATACAGACTGTACAGGGCTCCTGTCAGGTATATATTACTGTAGATACAGACTGTATGGGCTCCTGTCAGGTATATACAGTGGGGCAAAAAAGTATTTAGTCAGTCAGCAATAGTGCAAGTTCCACCACTTAAAAAGATGAGAGGCGTCTGTAATTTACATCATAGGTAGACCTCAACTATGGGAGACAAACTGAGAAAAAAAAATCCAGAAAATCACATTGTCTGTTTTTTTATCACTTTATTTGCATATTATGGTGGAAAATAAGTATTTGGTCAGAAACAAAATTTCATCTCAATACTTTGTAATATATCCTTTGTTGGCAATGACAGAGGTCAAACGTTTTCTGTAAGTCTTCACAAGGTTGCCACACACTGTTGTTGGTATGTTGGCCCATTCCTCCATGCAGATCTCCTCTAGAGCAGTGATGTTTTTGGCTTTTCGCTTGGCAACACGGACTTTCAACTCCCTCCAAAGATTTTCTATAGGGTTGAGATCTGGAGACTGGCTAGGCCACTCCAGGACCTTGAAATGCTTCTTACGAAGCCACTCCTTCGTTGCCCTGGCGGTGTGCTTTGGATCATTGTCATGTTGAAAGACCCAGCCACGTTTCATCTTCAATGCCCTTGCTGATGGAAGGAGGTTTGCACTCAAAATCTCACGATACATGGCCCCATTCATTCTTTCATGTACCCGGATCAGTCGTCCTGGCCCCTTTGCAGAGAAACAGCCCCAAAGCATGATGTTTCCACCACCATGCTTTACAGTAGGTATGGTGTTTGATGGATGCAACTCAGTATTCTTTTTCCTCCAAACACGACAAGTTGTGTTTCTACCAAACAGTTCTAGTTTGGTTTCATCAGACCATAGGACATTCTCCCAAAACTCCTCTGGATCATCCAAATGCTCTCTAGCAAACTTCAGATGGGCCCGGACATGTACTGGCTTAAGCAGTGGGACACGTCTGGCACTGCAGGATCTGAGTCCATGGTGGCGTGTTACTTATGGTAGGCCTTGTTACATTGGTCCCAGCTCTCTGCAGTTCATTCACTAGGTCCCCCCGCGTGGTTCTGGGATTTTTGCTCACCGTTCTTGTGATCATTCTGACCCCACGGGGTGGGATTTTGCGTGGAGCCCCAGATCGAGGGAGATTATCAGTGGTCTTGAATGTCTTCCATTTTCTAATTATTGCTCCCACTGTTGATTTCTTCACTCCAAGCTGGTTGGCTATTGCAGATTCAGTCTTCCCAGCCTGGTGCAGGGCTACAATTTTGTTTCTGGTGTCCTTTGACAGCTCTTTGGTCTTCACCATAGTGGAGTTTGGAGTCAGACTGTTTGAGGGTGTGCACAGGTGTCTTTTTATACTGATAACAAGTTTAAACAGGTGCCATTACTACAGGTAATGAGTGGAGGAAAGAGGAGACTCTTAAAGAAGAAGTTACAGGTCTGTGAGAGCCAGAAATCTTGATTGTTTGTTTCTGACCAAATACTTATTTTCCACCATAATATGCAAATAAAATGATAAAAAAACAGACAATGTGATTTTCTGGATTTTTTTTGTCTCAGTTTGTCTCCCATAGTTGAGGTCTACCTATGATGTAAATTACAGACGCCTCTCATCTTTTTAAGTGGTGGAACTTGCACTATTGCTGACTGACTAAATACTTTTTTGCCCCACTGTATTAGTGATGGTATCAGAATGTACGGGCTCCTGTCAGGTATATATTACTGATGATATCAGAATGTACGGGCTCCTGTCAGTTATATATTAGTGATGATATCAGAATGTATGGGCCCCTGTCAGGTATATATATTACTAGCTGAAGAGCCCGGCGTTGCCTGGGCATAGTAAATATCTGTGGTTAGTTATAGCACCTCACTTCTCTCATTTTCCCTCTCACATCTTTCATTTTCCCCTCACATCTCTCATTTTCTCCCTCACTCCTCTCATTTTCCTCTCACTCCCCACTAACACTTGTCTTTTCGACCTCACATGTGTCATTTTCTGATCACTCCACTATTTTCCCTCACTCCTCTCATTTTGCACTCACACCTTTTCATTTTCACCTCACACCTCATATTCCTCTCAGTATATACATGTTTGTCATCTCCCTTATATATATTATACACCTGTATGTCATCTCCTGTATATAGTATATACCTGTATGTCATCTCCCCTGTATATAGTATATACCTGCATGTCATCTCCCCTGTAAATAGTATATACCTGCTGTATGTCATCTCCTCCTGTATATACCTATGTCATCTCCTCCTGTATATAATATATACCTGCATGTCATCTCTTCTGTATATAGTATATACCTGTATGTCATCTCCTCCTATATATAGTATATACCTGTATGTCATCTCCTGTATATAGGATATACCTGTATGTCATCTCCCCTGTATATAGTATATGTGTGTGTGTCATCTCTCCTGTATACAGTATACATCTGTGTCATATAGTCATCTCCTCCTCTATATACCTGAGTCATCTCTTTTATATAGTATATACCTGTGAGTCATCTCCTCCTGTATATAGTATATATGTGTGTCACCATATACACATACACACACACACAGTACAGACCAAATGTTTGGACACACCTCATTTAAAGATTTTTCTGTACATTCACACTGAAGGCATCAAAACTATGTGGAATTATATACTTAACAAAAAAAGTGTAAGACAACTGAAAATATGTCTTATATTCTAGGTTTTTCAAAGTAGCCACCTTTTGCTTTGATGGCTGCTTTGCACACTCTTGGCATTCTCTTAATGAGCTTCAAGAGGTAGTCACCGGGAATGGTCTTCCAACAATCTTGAAGGAGTTCCCAGAGATGCTTAGCACTTGTTGGCCCTTTTTGCCTTCACTCTGCGGTCCAGCTCACCCAAAACCATCTCGATTGGGTTCAGGTCTGGTGACTGTGGAGGCCAGGACATCTGGCGTAGCACCCCATCACTCTCCTTCTTGGTCAAATAGCCCTTACACAGCCTGGAGGTGTGTTTGGAGTCATTGTCCTATTGAAAAATAAATGATGGTCCAACTAAACGCAAACCGGATGGAATAGCATGCTGCTGCAAGATGCTATGGTAGCCATGCTGGTTCAGTATGCCTTCAATTTTGAATAAATCCCCAACAGTGTCACCAGCAAAGCACCCCCACACCACCTCCTCCATGCTTCACGGTGGGAACAGGCATGTAGAGTCCATCCGTTCACCTTTTCTGCGTCGCACAAAGACACGGTGGTTGGAACCAAAGATCTCAAATTTGGACTCATCTGACCAAAGCACAGAACTTTTGGTCTGTAGTGTATCTCTTTAGATTTTATATACACCTATACTGTGTATATATCTATTCTATTGTAACCTGTCAGTGTGATTTTACTGTACACTGCACCTGAATTGTCAGCCTTTCAAAAGACACCGTTGTGTATTTCTCGCAAGTCACACTGATGGCCCGTGTGGTGCGAGTTTTTCTTGCACAAATAGACTTTCATTGGCGAGTCTCGGCTGATATACGGTGCAAATCGCAGCATACTGCAATTTCACTCGCACATATAATATGGCCGTGAAAAAAAATAAAAGTGATGGGAGATTAACAGTGGTCCGAGTGCTATGCGATTTTTCTTCTCGCATAGCACTCGTCCGTATTCCTCTCTAGTGTGACTCTGGCCTTAACCCCTTCGCGACCTTTGACGCATACGCTGCGTCATGAAAGTCTGTGCCAATGCGACCTATGACGCAGCGTATGCGTCATGGAATGATCGCGTCCCTGCAGATCGGGTGAAAGGGTTAACTCCTATTTTACCCGATCTGCAGGGAGAGGGGGAGTGGTGCTTCAGCCCAGGGGGGGTGGCTTCACCCCCCCGTGGCTACGATCGCTCTGATTGGCTGTTGAAAGTGAAACTGCCAATCAGAGCGATTTGTAATATTTTACCTAAAAAACTGGTGAAATATTACAATCCAGCCATGGCCGATGCTGCAATATCATCGGCCATGGCTGGAAATACTCAAGTGACCCCCCCCACACCCACCGATCGCCCCCCCAGTCCTCCGTTATGGGGTCCGGTCCCCTACGTCTGCCTGCCGGCACCCCCGTCCTCCTGCCCGCTCCCCCGTCCTGCTGTCCGCTCCCCCCTGTGGTCCGATTACCCCCCCTGTGCTCCGATCCACCCCCCCACCACCCCTTCATACTTACCGATCCTCCCGGTGTCCGTACGTCTCCTCGCTGGGTGCCGCCATCTTCCAAAATGGCGGGCGCATGCTCAGTGCGCCCACCGAATCTGCCAGCCGGCAGATTCCTTACAGGTACATTTTGATCGCTGTAGTAGGCTCTATTACAGCGATCAAAATAAAAAAAATTATAAATAAACCCCCCCCCTTTATCACCCCCATAGGGACAATAATAAAATAAAGAATTTTTTTTTTTTTTTTTTTCGTTTTCCACTAGGGTTAGGGTTAGAACTAGGGTTAGAACTAGGGGTAGGGTTAGGGTTACGGTTAGGGTTAGGGGTAGGGTTAGGGTTATGGCATGTGCACACAGTGCGGATTTGGCTGCGGATCCGCAGCGGATTGCCGCGGATCCGCAGCGGATTGGCCGCGGATCCGCAGCGGATTGGCCGCGGATCCGCAGCGGATTGGCCGCGGATCCGCAGCGGATTGGCCGCGGATCCGCAGCGGATTGGCCGCGGATCCGCAGCGGATTGGCCGCGGATCCGCAGCGGATTGGCCGCGGATCCGCAGCGGATTGGCCGCGGATCCGCAGCGGATTGCCGCGGATCCGCAGCGGATTGCTGCGGATCCGCAGCGGATTGGCCGCGGATCCGCAGCGGATTGGCCGCTGCGAATTCGCCGCTGCGAATTCGTAGCAGTTTTCCATCAGGTTTACAGTACCATGTACACCTATGGAAAACCAAATCCACTGTGCCCATGGTGCGGAAAATTCCGTGCAGAAACGCTGCGTTGTATTTTCCGCAGCATGTCAATTCTTTGTGCGGATTCCGCAGCGTTTTACACCTGTTCCTCAATAGGAATCCGCAGGTGAAATCCGCACAAAAAAACACTGGAAATCTGCTGTAAATCTGCAGGTAAAACGCAGTGCCTTTTACCTGCAGATTTTTCAAAAATCGTGCGGAAAAATCTCACACGAATCCGCAACGTGGGCACATAGCCTTAGGGTTAGGGTTGGAATTAGAGTTAGGGTTGGAAATAGGGCTAGGGTTGGAAATAGGGTTAAGATTAGGCTTGTGGTTAGGGTTACGGATAGGGTTAGGGGTGTGTTGGGGTTACAGTTGTGGTTAGGGTTGGGATTAGGGTTAGGGTTGGAATTAGGGTTACGGGTGTGTTGCGGTTAGGGTTGTGGTTAGGGGTGTGTTGGGGATAGGGTTGTGATTAGGGTTATGGCTACAGTTGGGATTAGGATTAGGGGTGTGTTGGGGTTAGTGTTGAAGTTAGAATTGAGGGGTTTCCACTGTTTAGGCACATCAGGGGTCTCCAAACGCAACATGGCGCCACCATTGATTCCAGCCAATCTTGCGTTCAAAAAGTCAAATGGTGCTCCCTCCCTTCCAAGCCCCAACGTGCGCCCAAACAGTGGTTTACCCCCACATTTGGGGTACCAGCGTACTCAGGACAAACTGGGCAACAACTGTTGGGGTCCAATTTCTCCTGTTACCCTTGCAAAAATAAAAAATTACTTGCTAAAACATAATTTTTGAGGAAAGAACAATTATTTTTTATTTTCACGGCTCTGCGTTATAAACTTCTGTGAAGCACTTGGGGGTTGAAAGTGCTCACCACACAACTAGATAAGTTCCTTGGGGGGTCTAGTTTCCAAAATGGGGTCACATGTGGGGTGTTTCTACTGTTTAGGCATATCAGGGGCTCTGCAAATGCAACGTGACGCCCGCAGACCATTCCATCAAAGTCTGCATTTCAAATGCCACTACTTCCCTTCCGAGCCCCGGCATATGCCCAAACAGTGGTCTACCCCCACATATGGGGTATCAGCGTACTCACAACAAACTGGGCAACAAATATTGGGGTCCAATTTCTCCTGTTACCCTTGTGAAAATAAAAAATTGCTTGCTAAAACATTTTTTGAGGAAAGAAAAATGATTTTTTATTTTCACGGCTCTGCGTTGTAAACTTCTGTGAAGCACTTGGGGGTTGAACGTGCTCATCACACATCTAGATAAGTTCCTTGGGGGGTCTAGTTTCCAAAATGGGGTCACTTGTGGGGTGTTTCTACTGTTTAGGCATATCAGGGGCTCTGCAAATGCAACGTGACGCCCGCAGACCATTCCATCAAAGTCTGCATTTCAAATGCCACTACTTCCCTTCCGAGCCCCGGCATATGCCCAAACAGTGGTCTACCCCCACATATGGGGTATCAGCGTACTCACAACAAACTGGGCAACAAATATTGGGGTCCAATTTCTCCTGTTACCCTTGTGAAAATAAAAAATTGCTTGCTAAAACATATTTTTTGAGGAAAGAAAAATGATTTTTTATTTTCACGGCTCTGCGTTGTAAACTTCTGTGAAGCACTTGGGGGTTGAACGTGCTCATCACACATCTAGATAAGTTCCTTGGGGGGTCTAGTTTCCAAAATAGGGTCACTTGTGGGGTGTTTCTACTGTTTAGGCATATCAGGGGCTCTGCAAATGCAACGTGACGCCCGCAGACCATTCCATCAAAGTCTGCATTTCAAATGCCACTACTTCCCTTCCGAGCCCCGGCATATGCCCAAACAGTGGTCTACCCCCACATATGGGGTATCAGCGTACTCACAACAAACTGGGCAACAAATATTGGGGTCCAATTTCTCCTGTTACCCTTGTGAAAATAAAAAATTGCTTGCTAAAACATATTTTTTGAGGAAAGAAAAATGATTTTTTATTTTCGCGGCTCTGCGTTGTAAACTTCTGTGAAGCACTTGGGGGTTGAACGTGCTCATCACACATCTAGATAAGTTCCTTGGGGGGTCTAGTTTCCAAAATGGGGTCACTTGTGGGGTGTTTCTACTGTTTAGGCATATCAGGGGCTCTGCAAATGCAACGTGATGCCCGCAGACCATTCCATCAAAGTCTGCATTTCAAATGCCACTACTTCCCTTCCGAGCCCCGGCATATGCCCAAACAGTGGTCTACCCCCACATATGGGGTATCAGCGTACTCACAACAAACTGGGCAACAAATATTGGGGTCCAATTTCTCCTGTTACCCTTGTGAAAATAAAAAATTGCTTGCTAAAACATATTTTTTGAGGAAAGAAAAATGATTTTTTATTTTCACGGCTCTGCGTTGTAAACTTCTGTGAAGCACTTGGGGGTTGAACATGCTCATCACACATCTAGATAAGTTCCTTGGGGGGTCTAGTTTCCAAAATGGGGTCACTTGTGGGGTGTTTCTACTGTTTAGGCATATCAGGGGCTCTGCAAATGCAACGTGACGCCCGCAGACCATTCCATCAAAGTCTGCATTTCAAATGCCACTACTTCCCTTCCGAGCCCCGGTATATGCCCAAACAGTGTTCTACCCCCACATATGGGGTATCAGCGTACTCACAACAAACTGGGCAACAAATATTGGGGTCCAATTTCTCCTGTTACCCTTGTGAAAATAAAAAATTGCTTGCTAAAACATATTTTTTGAGGAAAGAAAAATTATTTTTTATTTTCACGGCTCTGCGTTGTAAACTTCTGTGAAGCACTTGGGGGTTGAACGTGCTCATCACACATCTAGATAAGTTCCTTGGGGGGTCTAGTTTCCAAAATGGGGTCACTTGTGGGGTGTTTCTACTGTTTAGGCATATCAGGGGCTCTGCAAATGCAACGTGATGCCCGCAGACCATTCCATCAAAGTCTGCATTTCAAATGCCACTACTTCCCTTCCGAGCCCCGGCATATGCCCAAACAGTGGTCTACCCCCACATATGGGGTATCAGCGTACTCACAACAAACTGGGCAACAAATATTGGGGTCCAATTTCTCCTGTTACCCTTGTGAAAATAAAAAATTGCTTGCTAAAACATTTTTTGAGGAAAGAAAAATAATTTTTTATTTTCACGGCTCTGCGTTGTAAACTTCTGTGAAGCACTTGGGGGTTGAACGTGCTCATCACACATCTAGATAAGTTCCTTGGGGGGTCTAGTTTCCAAAATGGGGTCACTTGTGGGGTGTTTCTACTGTTTAGGCATATCAGGGGCTCTGCAAATGCAACGTGACGCCCGCAGACCATTCCATCAAAGTCTGCATTTCAAATGCCACTACTTCCCTTCCGAACCCCGATGTGTGCCAAAACAGTGGTTTACCCCCACATATGGGGTATCAGCATACTCAGGAGAAACTGGACAACAACTTTTGGGGTCCAATTTCTCCTGTTACCCTTGGGAAAATAAAAAATTGTGGGCTAAAAAATCATTTTTGAGAAAAGAAAAATTATTTTTTATTTTCATGGCTCTGCGTTATAAACTTCTGTGAAGCACTTGGGGGTTCAAAGTGCTCACCACACATCTAGATTAGTTCCTTGGGAGGTCTAGTTTCCAAAATGGGGTCACTTGTGCTGGAGCTCCAATGTTTAGGCACACAGGGGCTCTCCAAACGCGACATGGTGTCCGCTAATGATTGGAGCTAATTTTCCATTCAAAAAGCCAAATGGCGTGCCTTCCCTTCCGAGCCCTGCCGTGCGCCCAAACAGTGGTTTACCCCCACATATGGGGTATCATCGTACTCAGGACAAACTGGACAACAACATTTGGGGTCCAATTTCTCCTATTACCCTTGGGAAAATAAAAAATTCTGGGCTAAAAATCATTTTTGAGGAAAGAAAATTTTTTTTTTATTTTCACGGCTCTGCGTTATAAACTTCTGTGAAGCACCTTGGGGTTATAAGTGCTCACTATGCATCTAGGTAAGTTCCTTGGGGGGTCTAGTTTCCAAAATGGGGTCACTTGTAGGGGAGCTCCAATGTTTAGGCACACAGGGGCTCTCCAAACGCGACATGGTGTCCGCTAACGATTGGAGCTAATTTTCTATTCAAAAAGTCAAATGGCACGCCTCCCCTTCCGAGCCTTGCCGTGCACCCAAACAGTGGTTTACCCCCACATATGAGGTATCGGCGTACTCAGGAGAAATTGCCCAACAAATTTTAGGATCCATTTTATCCTGTTGCCCATGTGAAAATGAAAGAATTGAGGCTAAAAGAAATTTTGTGTGAAAAAAAAGTACTTTTTCATTTTTGCGGATCAATTTGTGAAGTACCTGGGGGTTTAAAGTGCTCACTATGCCTCTAGATAAGTTCCTTGGGGGGTCTAGTTTCCAAAATGGGGTCACTTGCGGAGGAGCTCCAATGTTTAGGCACACGGGGGCTTTCCAAACGCGACATGGTGTCCGCTAACGATGGAGATAATTTTTCATTCAAAAAGTCAAATGGCGCTCCTTCCCTTCCGAGCCTTACCATGTGCCCAAACAGTGGTTTACCCCCACATGTGAGGTATTGGTGTACTCAGGAGAAATTGTCCAACAAATTTTAGGATCCATTTTATCCTGTTGCCCATGTGAAAATGAAAAAATTGAGGCTAAAATAATTTTTTTGTGAAAAAAAAGTACTTTTTCATTTTTACGGAACAATTTGTGAAGCACCTGGGGGTTTAAAGTGCTCACTATGCTTCTAGATAAGTTCCTTGGGGGGTCTAGTTTCCAAAATGGGGTCACTTGTGGGGGAGCTCCAATGTTTAGGCACACGGGGGCTCTCCAAACGCGACATGGTGTCCGCTAAAGATTGGAGCCAATTTTTCATTCAAAAAGTCAAATGGCGCTCCTTCCCTTCCGAGCCCTGCCGTGCGCCCAAACAGTGGTTTACCCCCACATATGAGGTATCAGCGTACTCAGGACAAATTGTACAACAACGTCCATGGTCCAGTTTCTCCTTTTACCCTTGGGAAAATAAAAAAATTGTTGCTAAAAGATCATTTTTGTGACTAAAAAGTTAAATGTTCATTTTTTCCCTCCATGTTGCTTCTGCTGCTGTGAAACACCTGAAGGGTTAATAAACTTCTTGAATGTGGTTTTGAGCACCTTGAGGGGTGCAGTTTTTAGAATGGTGTCACTTTTGGGTATTTTCAGCCATATAGAACCCTCAAACTGACTTCAAATGTGAGGTGGTCCCTAAAAAAAATGGTTTTGTAAATTTTGTTGTAAAAATGAGAAATCACTGGTCAAATTTTAACCCTTATAACTTCCTAGCAAAAAAAAAATTTGTTTCCAAAATTGTGCTGATGTAAAGTAGACATGTGGGAAATGTTATTTATTAACTATTTTGTGTCACATAACTCTCTGGTTTAACAGAATAAAAATTCAAAATGTGAAAATTGCGAAATTTTCAAAATTTTTGCCAAATTTCCGTTTTTTTCACAAATAAACTCAGAAATTATCGACCTAAATTTACCACTAACATGAAGCCCAATATGTCACGAAAAAACTATCTCAGAATCGCTAGGATCCGTTGAAGCGTTCCGGAGTTATTACCTCATAAAGGGACACTGGTCAGAATTGCAAAAAACGGCAAGGTCATTAAGGCCAAAATAGGCTGGGTCATGAAGGGGTTAAAGGGAAAATCATTAAAAATTTCTATTTTTTAAATTTGTAAAAATTTCTGATTTTTTACAAAATAAAGCAAAACATATCAACCCAAGTTTACCATTATCATAAAGTCTAATATGTCACGAAAAAAAAAATAATAATCTCAAAGTCAATGGGATGTTGAAGCATTCCAGAGTTATTACTATACAAAGTGACACTGGTCAGATTTTAAAAAATTGGCCCCGTCACTAAGGGACTAAGAGCAGGGGCGTAACTACCGCGGTCGCAGGGGTCGCAATTGCGACGGGGCCCGCAGTGCTTAGGGGCCCACCCAGTCCAGCAGACTGGGCGGGCTCCTAAGAACTCTAAGCTACAAAATGGGCCGCCGGCCCTTTAAGTAATTCTTCCTTACAGGCCCTGCTGCGCGTGCACTCGCGATCACGGGTGGGACTGCACTTGACCCGCAGCAGAGCCCCTCCACCGCAGAGAGCCGCACACCACTACTATAGCTGCCACTGCTCTGTGCGCACAGGACCTGTGATGAGGTCACAGGAGGGGAGGAGTTGGAGTCACATGATCAAGGGCTTCCGTGTAGTGCAGGACAGTAGTGCAGTGCTGTTTGTCATCATGCTGGAGGAGGGTAAGCTTTTGTGTGAGGTCAGGAGGGGTTTGGGTGGATGTAGCAGAGCAGTGTGTGTATGAGGTGTACGGAGCAGAGCTGGGTGTGCATGAGGTGTACGGAGCAGAGCTGGGTGTGCATGAGGTGTACGGAGCAGAGCTGGGTGTGCATGAGGTGTACGGAGCAGAGCTGGGTGTGCATGAGGTGTACGGAGCGGAGCCGGGTGTGTATGAGGTGTACGGAGCAGAGCCGGGTGTGCATGAGGTGTACGGAGCAGAGCTGGGTGTGCATGAGGTGTACGGAGCAGAGCCGGGTGTGTATGAGGTGTACGGAGCGGAGCCGAGTGTGCATGAGGTGTACGGAGCAGAGCCGGGTGTGCATGAGGTGTACGGAGCAGAGCCGGGTGTGCATGAGGTGTACGGAGCAGAGCTGGGTGTGCATGAGGTGTACGGAGCAGAGCCGGGTGTGTATGAGGTGTACGGAGCGGAGCCGAGTGTGCATGAGGTGTACGGAGCAGAGCCGGGTGTGCATGAGGTGTACGGAGCAGAGCCGGGTGTGCATGAGGTGTACGGAGCAGAGCTGGGTGTGTATGAGGTGTACGGAGCAGAGCCGGGTGTGTACGGAGCGGAGCCGGGTGTGTACGAGGTGTACGGAGCGGAGCCGGGTGTGTACGAGGTGTACGGAGCGGAGCCGGGTGTGTACGAGGTGTACGGAGCGGAGCCGTGTGTGTACGAGGTGTACGGAGCGGAGCCGTGTGTGTACGAGGTGTACGGAGCGGAGCCGTGTGTGTACGAGGTGTATGGAGCGGAGCCGTGTGTGTACGAGGTGTACGGAGCGGAGCCGTGTGTGTACGAGGTGTACGGAGCGGAGTCGGGGGTGTACGGAGCGGAGTCGGGTGTGTACGAGGTGTCGCATCTCTGCTTCAGGAAAATGGCCGCCGCGATCTCCATCTGGGCACGCGCGGCATCCTGCGGCCATTTTCCTGAAGCCGCGGCCAGCAGAGCGCCGCTTCTGCGCACGCGCGGCCAAAGGAAGATGGCCGCCCCCACCGATCACCAATGAAATGTCGCACATCACGCTATTTTCACTCCCCTGTGCAGTGGATTCGGGACCTTGGGCATGCGCACACCACTACGCCACCAACGGAAAACTAAGCAAGATCTGGGGGAAGACACCACGCCCATCTGAACAGACCAGCCTGATTGACAGGCGAAAACGACTACTTTGGTAACGTATTTCTGCAGCATAGTTGGGGAATCGGGGTCCACAAAATACACTGTTGCAATGCACAGCTCAGGCCCTATTTAACAGTATTTTTATCTCATACGGAAAAAACGGGGTGACAGGTTCCCTTTAAGAGAAAGCCAAAATAACCCCGGGACAGAAGGCGAGAGCAGGGGGGAGGTGCGGGACAGAGCCGCTTTAGGCTAGTTTCACACTAGCGTTAACTGCAATACGTCGCAAATGCGTCGTTTTGCCGAAAATACGCATCCAGCAAAAGTTCTTGCTGGATACGTTTTTTCGTCATAGACTAACATTAGCGACGCATTTGCGACGCATTTGCGACGCATTGCCAAACGTCGCGTCCGTTTTGCGACGCTTGGGCGTGTGGTAGTGGACCGTCGGGAGAAAAAAACCTTACATGTAACGTTTTTTGCTCCCGACGGTCCACTTTTTCCGACCGCGCATGCGCGGCCGGAACTCCGCCCCCACCTCCCCGCACCTCACAATGGGGCAGCGGATGCGTGGGAAAAATGCATCCGCTGCCCCCGTTGTGCGGCGGAGACCACACTAGCGTCGGGAACGTCGGCCCGACGCACAGCGACGGGTTGTTCCCGACGCTAGTGTGAAACTAGCCTTAGGAGAAGCTGAGGAGCTGCAGCCGGTTTACATCAGCCACCCCTGTACCAGAGAGGAGATTGTGAGTTGTGTATATGAGCTGGTATCTCTGGTGTGTGTGTGTGTGTGTGTGTGTGATATCTGTAGTGTGTGTATGTGTGTGTGTGTGTGTGATATCTGTAGTGTGTGTATGTGTGTGTGTGTGTGATATCTGTAGTGTGTGTATGTGTGTGTGTGTGTGTGATATCTGTAGTGTGTGTGTGTGTGTGTGTTATCTGTAGTGTGTGTGTGTGATATCTGTAGTATTGTGTGTGTGTGTGATATCTGTAGTATGTCTGTGTGTGTGTGTGATATCTGTAGTGTGTGTGTGTGTGATACTTGTAGTGTGTGTGTGATATCTGTAGTGTGTGTAATAACTGATGTGTGTGTGTGTGTGTGATATCTGTAGTATGATGTGTGTGTGTGATATCTGTAGTGTGTGTGTGATATCTGTAGTATGTGTGTGTGTGAGGCAGCGGCGTAACTACTACGGTCGCAGCTGCAAGCGGCTCTGGCAGGTCAGGGGGCCGTGAGTCCCCTTGAGCCTGTCTCCCTTATGCTTGTGTCCCCATGTGCCAGTCTCCCTTGCCCATTAGTCCCTGTGTGTCCCCATGTGCCTGTCTCCCTTGTCCCCTTATGCTTGTGTCCCTTGTCCCCGTGTGCCAGTCTTCCTTGCCCATTAGTCCCTGTGTGTCCCCTTGAGCCTGTCTCCCTTATGCTTGTGTCCCCGTGTGCCAGTCTCCCTTGCCCATTAGTCCCTGTGTGTCCCCATGTGCCTGTCTCCTATGTCCCCTTGTGCTTGTGTCAGTCTCCTTTGTCCCCTTGTGCTTGTGTCAGTCTCCTTTGCCCACTAGTCCCTGTGTGTCAGTCTCCCTTTCCCACTTGTCCCTGTGTGTCCCCTTGTGCTTGTATCCCTTGTCCCCTTGTGTCAGTCTCTTGCTCACTAGTCCCTATGTGTCCCCTTGTGCCTGTCTCCCTTGTCCTTGTCCCCGTGTGTCAGTCTCCATTGCCCACTAGTCCCCTTGTATCAGTCTCCCTTGCGCACTATTCCCCGTGTGTCAGTCTCCATTGCCCACTAGTCCCCTTGTATCAGTCTCCCTTGCCCACTATTCCCCGTGTGTCAGTCTCCCTTGCCCACTAGTCCGTGTCCCCGTGTGCCAGTCTCTCTTGTCCACTAGTCCCCGTGTGCCCTTTGTGTCAGTCTCCCTTGCCCACTTGTGTCAGTCTCCCTTGCCCACTAGACCCCTTGTATCCTTCTCCCCTGCCTCCTAGCCCCCATGTGTCCCCTAGTGCCTGTCTTCCTTGCCCCCTTGTTCCCTCTCCTCTGCCCCCTCGTCACCATTTGCTCGTGTCTTTGTCACTGCCCCTGTATGGAGGGGCTGCATTATACTATGAGGGGGGCTGCATTGTATTCTATGGGGCTTACATTGAATTTTATGGCGGGGGGGGCCCCATTTGGAAGTTCGCACCGGGGCCCATAACTTTGTAGTTACGCCACTGACTAAGAGCTTGTACAAGTGAACATTGTTTCAAAAGTGGTTTATTTGTCTCAGGCTGGTTTCACACCAGCGTTCGGCAGCCTTCTTCCTCCGTTAAGCCACGCCCACTGCTGCGCCTCTTCCTTCAGCTCCGCCTAAGTCTGCATGCGTCCCCTATCTTTAACATTGGGTACGCAGGCATGCCTCATTTTGACGATGCACTGAACTGCGTCAAACACAACATGTTGCATTTTATTGCGGTCGGCGCAGCGTTAAAACAAGGCATGCAGAGGCATCCGCTTGGCCTGCGTACCCAATGTTAAAGATAGGGTATGCAGGACGCATGCAGACATAGGCGGAACTGAAGGCAGAGTTGTGGCAGTGAGCGGGGCTTAGGCTACTTTCACACTAGTCCGTCGGTACGGGCCGTCGCAAACCGTCGGCCCGACGGACAGTGTGTTTTATGTAGCACAACGTGGGCAGCGGATGCAGTTTTACAACGCATCTGTGGCCCATTGTGAGTTCCGGGGAGGAGTGGGCGGAGTTTCGGTCGCTCATGCGCTGTTGAAAATGGCGGACTCGACGCCCAAAAAAAAGTTACATGGAACGTTTTTTTGTGCCGACGGTCCGCCAAAATACGACGGATGCGAGGTGTGGCAATCCGTCCCAATGCATCGCTAATGAAAGTCTATGGAGAAAAAAACACATCCTGCGGGCAACTTTGCAGGATGCGCTTTTTCTCCAAAACGACGCATTGAGACGTGCGTCACACGACGCTAAGGTGAAAGTAGCCTTAACGGAGGAAGAAGGCTGCCATCCGCATCCCTGCCAAATGCTGGTGTGAAACCAGCCTAAGGCTGTTATTATAGCACCTTCCATGTCTTACACAGATACATCATGGGCTTGTCCTGCCCTACGCATGAAATGAAAGGCTAAAATACAATGTGGAGACTTAATCAGAGCAATGTTTTATTTACATTCAGAACTGGTTTAAGAGGAACAAATTACCATTTCCCACAGAAATCTCAGACTTTTACTTATAGAAATACTGGATGAATATCATTTTAACATTAGATATGGAAACATTTCTAATTCTATAAAACTGCATTTTTTTGCATTGAATAACTTTATGCCTTTGCTTGTTTCATTTTATGCATTTGTAAAGTATTGTAAAACTGTAATATGCTGTTGGTACATGCGGGCCGGACTGTCGGTTTGGTATGTGGATCTGCCCCCCCAGGCCTGCCACCGGTGTCTGAGGTTTCGCTGTCCCGGACCAGAGATCATAATACCGGCCTTGAATAGTGAAGGACACGGCAGCCAACCCTGAGAAACATCCAAGGTGGGAACGCCCCATCATGTCGAAGAGAGTCTGCTAGATCCAGGCCTAGCAGACCAGTGCTGGTGGGTTCATGGATGCCAGGAGGGGGCTGGCCTAAAGGAAGGTTTTGTCTTTTCCTGGCGGGTCGGAGAGTTGTCCCGTCAGTTTTTTGGACAGAACATTTCCAAAACAACCAAAATTGAACAGCAGATCTCTTGGGAGGCAGACTTTAGTCCTCTGTTGCAGAAACGAAGTACTCTTAAACTGATAGGCGCAGAGTAGGACGCACTAGAAAGTTGGCGTGCATGATTGTTCAGGGCACTGGCGGTGTGGACCGGCCACCAGAGAAGGCCTAGACCGAAGCCTGGATATTTTAAGAGCAGGGTCACAGGAGCCTCTGGAAAACATGGAGGCTGCATGAATAGGAAGGTTTCCCCAGGAGACGTCCATATTGCTCAGGGGAAAACTAGGACATATTTGTCCTGTCCTTTCCATTTTTTTTTTTTTTTTAAAGTAGCCCCCTCACTGCCTGGTAGGATACCCCTGTCCTGAAGATCAGAAATCATTCTTCGCAGACCGATGATGAAGATGGGCATGGAATAACCTGGATGCAGACCTTTCGGCGGCACACACATAACGGATTCGTCTTTTCTCCCTACTCTATCTGGCTCTGGGGGGGCGAGAGGGTAGGGGGATTCGTGGCATGGACCGTCCTCTGGGGAACCACAAACACTCTTGATGTGTTAGGGCCTTGTCTCGTAGACCACAGATGATATGGTAGTGACAATTCTAGGTGGGAGATTAGAGTGACAATTCCACTGTCGCCCTCAAAAGCCGTATCTGAAAAAAAAAAAAAATTAAAGAGAAAAAGGAAAATCGTTAATAAAAAAACCCCCAAAACCTAAGTCAGAAACTGGGCTGGGCTGTCCAGACCCATGTCTGCCTCCTACTGACATTAAGCTAAAACGGATTAGCTTCGTGCCAGTTGGTGGTGTAGCGTACTCTACAGGGAAATACCTACATTTTTTTTTGCATAGCATAAGCAGCATACACCCATATTTTTTTTTGTGTACCCCAATCAAGCATTAGCCCCCCCACATCAACCAGATGGCCACACAGCATAACCTCGCTCCCCCAGTCAGAAACCTCCACCTCACATTAACCAGCGGACCCCACATGATAAATCCAAAGCCCACCAGACATTCCATCCCCTCAAGCGTAAATCCAAATATGACACCCCCTGCCCCAACCATAAATCCCATCAGACACCCCCCCCAATCGAATGCCACCCCAGCTTAAACCCCCCACAAACCCCCATCGGACGTCCAACCCCCACAAACCCCCATCGGACGCAGACCCCCCCACCCAGCACACACCCCCAGATGCAGACCCCCCCACCCAGCACACACCCCCATCGGACGTGGACCCCCCCACCCAGCACCCCCCCATCGGACGTGGACCCCCCCACCCAGCACACACCCCCTTCGGACGTCAAACCCCCATCGGACGTCCAACCCCCACAAACCCCGATCGGACGTCCAACCCCCACAAACCCCCATCGGACGTGGACCCCCCCACCCAGCCCAAACCCCCAGATGCGGACCCCCCACCCAGCACAAACCCCCAGATGCAGACCCCCCACCCAGCACAAACCCCCAGATGCAGACCCCCACCCAGCACAAACCCCCAGATGCGGACCCCCCACCCAGTACAAACCCCAAGATGCAGACCCCCCACCCAGCACAAACCCCCAGATGCAGACCCCCCCACCCAGCACAAACCCCCAGATGCAGACCCCCCACCCAGCACAAACCCCCAGATGCAGACCCCCCACCCAGCACAAACCCCCATCGGACGTGGACACCCCACCCAGCACACACCCCCATCGGACGTCCAACCCCCATCAGACGTCCAACCCCCATCGGACGTCCAACCCCCCCACCCAGCACACACCCCCTTCGGATGTCCACCCCCCACCCAGCTTAAACCCTCTTCAGCCCCCCCAAACCCAACCTATAAGCAGGTCGCCCCCCAATAAAAGGGATCCCCCAGTAAGCAGCAGGTCACCCCCCAATAAAAGGGTTCCATCCGTAAGCAGCAGGTCGTCCCCAAATCCCACCACGGGATCCCCCCCAATAGCCAGCAGCAGGTTGCCTCCCCACATTCCACGACAAGCAGGTCGCCTCCCCACATTCAACGACAAGCAGGTCGCCTCCCCACATTCAACGACAAGCAGGTCGCCTCCCCACATTCAACGACAAGCAGGTCGCCTCCCCACATTCAACGACAAGCAGGTCGCACCCCACAAGCAGGTCGCCCTCAAATCTCACCACAGGGGTCCCCCAATAGCCTGCAGCAGGTCACCTCTCACATGCAGGTCGCCTCCCCACATCCCACCACAAGCAGGTCACCCCCACATCCCACCACAGGGGTCCCCCAATAGCTTGCAGCAGGTCTCCCCCCCACAAGCAGGTCGCCCCCCACATCCCACCACAAGGATCCCCCCCAATAAGACAGCAGGTCACACCCTCCCAAAACCCGACCACAAGCATGTCGCCCTCAAACCCCACCACAGGGGTCCCTCCAATAGCCAGCAGCAGGTCGCCCCCACAATAGCCAGCAGCAGCGGAGCCCCCCAAAAATCCCACCACAGGGGTCCCCCACAATAGCCAGCAGCAGTGGAGCCCCCAAAAAATCCCACCACAGGGGTCCCCCACAATAGCCAGCAGCAGCGGAGCCCCCCCAAAATCCCACCACAGGGGTCCCCCCAATAGCCAGCAGCAGGTCGCCCCCACTAATAGCTCCCACAATAGCCAGCAGCAGCGGAGCCCCCAAAAAATCCCATCACAGGGGTCCCCCACAATAGCCAGCAGCAGCGGAGCCCCCCGAAAATCCCACCACAGGGGTCCCCCACAATAGCCAGCAGCAGCGGAGCCCCCCGAAAATCCCACCACAGGGGTCCCCCACAATAGCCAGCAGCAGCGAAGCCCCCTGAAAATCCCACCACAGGGGTCCCCCACAATAGCCAGCAGCAGCGGAGCCCCCCAAAAATCCCACCACAGGGGTCCCCCACAATAGCCAGCAGCAGCGGAGCCCCCCAAAAATCCCACCACAGGGGTCCCCCACAATAGCCAGCAGCAGCGGAGCCCCCCAAAAATCCCACCACAGGGGTCCCCCACAATAGCCAGCAGCAGCGGAGCCCCCCACAATAGCCAGCAGCAGCGGAGCCCCCCAAAAATCCCACCACAGGGGTCCTCCACAATAGCCAGCAGCAGCGGAGCCCCCCAAAAATCCCACCACAGGGGTCCCCCACAATAGCCAGCAGCAGCGGAGCCCCCCAAAAATCCCACCACAGGGGTCCCCCACAATAGCCAGCAGCAGCGGAGCCCAAAAAAATTCCACCACAGGGGTCCCCCACAATAGCCAGCAGCAGCGTAGCCCCCCCAAAATCCCACCACAGGGGTCCCCCACAATAGCCCGCAGCAGCGGAGCCCCCCAAAATCCCACCACAGGGGTCCCCCACAATAGCGATCAGAAAGTAGCATTTTTTCACCCTGAAACCACGGTAGCATCTAGATTGGAGTTGATTTCTTGAGGGGGAGGAGTGATTCCATGAAATCATGATGTCACCGGAAAGGGCGGGGCCTCCTTTAGTCCAATGAGGAGCCGATAGCTGGAAGCTGCGTTTTGCTGAGGCTGCTGCTGGAGAAGAGACGCGGGAAAATGAAATGGAGCCGTGTGAGGAGAGGACCGAGGAGCCGCAGCATGGAGCCAGTGAGGAGAGGACCGAGGGGCTGCAGCACGGAGCCGTGTGAGGAGAGGACCGAGCAGCTGCAGCATGGAGCCGTGTGAGGAGAGGACCGAGGAGCCGCAGCATGGAGCCAGTGAGGAGAGGACCGAGGGGCTGTACAAGGGAATGAGGGCACAGGACTCAGTGTGAGTGCTCTGAGATTATAATTTGCTGTGAGAGGGCATGGGGTATGTAGAGGGGCATCCAGGGTGCCTTGTGTCTGTTGTGAGGAGGCATGGGGTATGTAAAGGGGCATCCACGGTGCCTTGTGTCTGTTGTGAGGAGGCATGGGGTATGTAGCGGGGCATCCAGGGGGCTGGTGTGAGGGGGCATGGGGTATGTAGCTGGCATCCAGGGTGCCTTGTCTCTGTTGTGAGGAGGCATGGGGTATGTAGCAGGGCATCCAGGGTACCTTGTATCTGTTGTGAGGAGGTATGGGGTATGTAGCGGGGCATCCAGGGTGCCTTGTGTCTGTTGTGAGGAGGCATGGGGTATGTAGAGGGGCATCCAGGGTGCCTTGTGTCTGTTGTGAGGAGGCATGGGGTATGTAGAGGGGCATCCAGGGTGCCTTGTGTCTGTTGTGAGGAGGCATGGGGTATGTAAAGGGGCATCCAGGGTGCCTTGTGTCTGTTGTGAGGAGGCATGGGGTATGTAAAGGGGCATCCAGGGTGCCTTGTGTCTGTTGTGAGGAGGCATGGGGTATGTAAAGGGGCATCCAGGGTGCCTTGTATCTGTTGTGAGGAGGCATGGGGTATGTAGCGGGGCATCCAGGGGGCTGGTGTGAGGAGGCATGGGGTATGTAGAGGGGCATCCAGGGGGCCTTGTGGCTGTTGTGAGAGGGTATGTAGAGGGGCATCGAGGGGGCTGTTGTGAGGGGGGTATGTAGAGGGGGCATGGGGCATCCAGAGTGCTGTGTGGATGGTGTGAGGGGGCATGAGGTATGTAGAGGGGCATCCAGGGGGCTGATGTGAGGGGGGTATGTAGAGGGGGCATGGGGCATCCAGAGTGCTGTGTGGATGGTGTGAGGGGGCATAGGGTATGTAGAGGGGCATCCAGGGGGCTGGTGTGAGAGGGCATGGGGTATGTAGAGGGGCATCCAGGGGGCCTTGTAGCTGTTGTGGGGGCATGGGGTATGTAGAGGGACATTCAGGGGTCTGGTGTGATGGGTCATGTAGAGGGGCATCCAAGGGGCAGGTGTGAGGGGGCATGGGGTATGTAGAGGGGCATTCAGGGGGCTGTGTTGCATAGTGTGAGGGGGCATCCAGGAAGCCTTGTGGCTGTTGAGGGGGCATGGGGTTTGTAGGTGAGGGGGCATCCAGGGGCTGTGTTTCATAGTGTCAGGGGGCTGGTGTGAGGGGGGGCATCCAGGGGGCCTTGTGGCTGTTGTGAGGGGGCATGGAGTATGTAGAGGGTCATCCGGGGGGGGGGGGGGCTGTGTTGCATAGTGTGAGGGGGTATGTAGAGGGGCATTCAGGGGGCTGGTGTGAGGGGGAAAGGGGCATCCAGGGGGCTGATGCATAGTGTAAGGTGGCATGGGGTATGTAGGTGAGGGGGGCATGGGGCATCCAGGGGGCCTCGTGGCTGTTGAGGGGGCATGGGGTATGTAGGTGAGCGGGCATGGGGCATCCAGGGTGCTTGTGACTGTTGTGATGGGGTATGTAGAGGGGCATCCAGGGGGCTGGTGTGAGGGGGCATGGGGTATGTAGAGGAGCATCCAGGGTACCTTTTGTCTGCATGGGGTATGTAGAGGGGCACCCAGGGGGCTTTGTGGCTGTTGTGAGAGGGTATGTAGAGGGGCATCCAGGGGGCTGTTGTGAGGGGGGCATGGGGTATGTAGAGGGGGCATGGGGAATCCAGAGTGCTGTGTGGATGGTGTGAGGGGGCATGGGGTATGTAGAGGGGCATCCGGGGGGGGGGGCTGTGTTGCATAGTATGAGGGGCTGGTGTGAGGGGGTATGTAGAAGGGCATTCAGGGGGCTGGTGTGAGGGGGAAAGGGGTATGTAGGGGGGGCATCCAGGGGGCTGTTGCATAGTGTAAGGGGGCATGGGGTATGTAGGTGAGGGGGCATGGGGCAATTAGGGGGCCTTGTGGCTGTTGAGGGGGCATGGGGTTTGTAGGTGAGGGGGCATCCAGGGGCTGTGTTTCATAGTGTCGGGGCTGGTGTGAGGGGGCATGGGGTATGTAGAGGGGCATCCGGGGGGGCTCTGTTGCATAGTGTGAGGGGCCGGTGTGAGGGGGTATGTAGAGGGGCATTCAGGGGGCTGGTGTAAGGGGGCATGGGGTATGCATGGGAGCTGATGCCCAAAAATATAGCCTCCACTGTCCCTGCTTGGGGTTAATCTTCCCTCCCTAACTATACCCCTTCTGATGAAGCTGCAGCAACCTCTCCCTATGCTAAGATCAGCAGAAGTAAGATGGCGGGCGGCGTGCACGCCCCTTTATAGCCCCTGTGACGCCGCAGAAAGCAAGCCAATCACGGTCATGCCCTTCTCTAAGATGGTGGGGACCGAGACTTATATCATCACACTGCCCACACTCTGCGTCCATCTTCATTGGCTGAAAAATGGCGCTGAACGTGTCATATGAAACGCGACTTTGGTGCGAAGATTGCCGACCTCATGGCCGATCCCACACTAGAGTCAGGTTTCATGAAACCCAACTTTGCCGAAAGTCAGCGATTTTTGAATTTGTCCGATCCGTTTCGCTCAACCCTAGTAATGAACATAATAAAATGGTACATAGAGAGTTAATCCGACCTGTGCCAATCCGACCTGTGACGCCTATGTGGCGTCATGGCAGGATCGCATTCCTGTAGATCGGGTAAAAGGGTTAACAGAATTGGTGAAATATTACAATCCAGCCGATGCTGCAATATCATCAGCCATGGTTGGAGACCCCGATCTGCCCCCTCCACTGACTGACAGCGGCGATCCGCCGCCATCAGTCTTCTCTCCGCCCGCGCCCCCCCGCTTTCCGATCCCACCCCCCCATACTTACCAAGTCCGGGTGTCCGTCCGTCTTCTCCATGGGTGCCGTCATCTTCCAAAATGGTGGGCACATGCGCAGTGCGCCCGCCGAATCGGCCCGCAGATTCATTCCAGGTACATTTTGATCACCGTGATACAACCTATCACAGTGATCAAAAAAAAAAAATAGTAAATACCCCCCTCCCCTTTATCACCCCCATAGGTAGGCAAAATAATAAAATAAAGAAAATATATATATTTTTTTCCACTAGGGGTAGGGTTGCAATTAGGGTTAGGGTTGCAATTAGGGTTAGAATTAGGGTTGCGGTTAAAATTAGGCTCTGTGCACACGGTGTGGATTGGCCGCTGCGGATTCATAGCAGTTTTCCATCACGTTTACAGTAGCATGTCAATTCTTTGTGTGGATTCCGCAGCGTTTTACACCTGTTCCTCAATAGGAATCCGCAGGTGAAATCTGCACAGAAAACATTGTAAATCCGCAAGTAAAATGCAGTGCGTTTTGCCTGCGGATTTTTCAAAAACTGCGGAAAAATCCGCAACGTGGGCACTTAGGGTTAGGGTTGGAACTAGAGTTAGGGTTAAGGTTAGGGTTAGGGGTGTGTTGGGGTTAGGGTTAGGCTTGTGGTTAGGGTTATGGTTGGTGTTAGGGTTAGGGGTGTGTTAGGTTTGGGATTAGGGTTACGAGTGTGATGGGGTTAGTGTAAGAGTTAGAATTGAGGGGTCTCCACTGTTTAGGCACATCAGGGGCTCTCCAAACGCAACATGGCACCACCATTGATTCCAGCCAATCTTGCATTCAAAAAGTCAAATGGTGTTCCCTCCCTTCCGAGCCCCGACGTGCGCCCAAACAGTGGTTTACCCAAACATGGGGCATAAGTGTACTCAGGAACAATTGCACAACCACTTTGGGGGTCTAATTTCTCCTGTTACCCTTGGGAAAATAAAAAAATGACTAAAATTTTTGTGGGGAAAAAAATGATTTTGTATTTTCACGGCTCTGCGTTATAAACTGTAGTGAAACACTTTGGGCTTCTTAGTGCTCTCCACACATCTAGATAAGCTCTTTGGGGGGTCTAGTTTCCAAAATGGGGTCACTTGTGAGGGGTTTTTACTGTTTAGGTACAGCAGGAGCTCTGCAATTCTGCATTGAAAAAGTCAAACGGTGCTCCGTCTCTTCCAAGCTCTGCCGTGCGCCAAAACAGCGGTTTATCCCCACATATAGGGTATCTATGTACTCAGGAGAAATTGCACAACAACTTTCGTGGTCTAATTTCTCCTGTTACCCTTGTGAAAATATGAATTTATGGGCGAAAAAATCATTTTTGTGTAAAAACGATTTTTTATTTTCACGCCTCTACGTTATAAACTTCTGTGAAGCACTTGGGGGCTCAAAGTGCTCACCACACATCAAGATAAGTTCCATAAGGGGTCTAGTTTCCAAAATGGTGTCACTTGTCGGGGTTTCCACTGTTTAGGCACACCAGGGGCTCTCCAAACGCGACATGGCGTCCGATCTCAATTCCAGACAATTCTACATTGAACAAGTCAAACGGTGCTCCTTCTCTTCTAAGCCCTGCCGTGCGCCCAAACAGTTGTTTACCCCCACATATGGGGTATCGGCGTATTCAGGAGAAATTGCACAACAAATTTTATGGTTCATTTTCTCTTTTTACACTTGTCAAAATAAAAAAAAATTGGTTCTGAAGTAAAATATTTGCAAAAAAAAAGGTAAATGTTCATTTTTTCCTTCCACATTGTTTCAGTTCCTGTCAAGCATGTAAAGGGTTAATAAACGTCTTGAATGTGGTTTTGAGCACCTTGAGGGGTGTAGTTTTTAGTAGGGTGTTAAGTTTGGGTATTTTCTGTCATGTACACACCTCAAAGTGACATTAAATGTGAGATGGTCCCTAAAAATTTATTAACTTTTTTGTGTGACATATCTTTCTGATTTAAGGGCATAAAAATTCAAAGTTTGAGAATTGCGAAATTTTAAAAATTTTAGCCATATTTCCGTTTTTTTAATTAATAATGGCAAGTAATATTGAATAAATGTTACCACTAACATGAAGTACAATATGTCACAAAAAAACAATCTCAGAATCAGCGGGATCCGTTAAAGCGTTCCAGAGTTATAACCTCATAAAGGGACAGTGGTCAGAATTGTAAAAATTGGCTCAGTCATTAACTACCAAATTGGCTCTGTCACTAAGGGGATAATTAAACAGTTTGAGAAAAGCTTGTTGGGGCATTAATGACAGGTTACTGGCTGTTTGATCTCTATCAAGGTATGTAAACGTGTTTTCTTGCAAAATCTTTATAAAAAAAATCCAGAAGTATTTACACATATAGCCACAATAATAGGTCTGCAATAATGTAGATCTTTTTCCTCCTACAGACTATTTTATTAGGTCACAGCTGTGTTTCTATGGCAATTTTGGGGCATCCTACATAATTCCCTATAGCCCAAATAGCTAATAAAGAATTTCTATTAACCCCGCTCTTTCATATCCCAACAATAATGTTGATTACAGTAGCACTATAACACCCCCAATGCTAAACAGCACAACGTTACCGATTATGGCTAGTAACCCACCCCTGGCTGCCGATTCAATTACCCCCAACATACCCCATAGCCACAGCGGATGCAAGCGTAGATGCCACACGCCTTCCCAATCATTTAATAATTCCCGCCAACATTTCTCCTATCCCTCTAAAAGTCATTCCTCCCTATACCACCACATACGAGCCGCCGCAGATCTCGGCCTCTGGATGCCTCTCCACATCTTCATCAGAAGGCTCCGACGCGTTGCAAAGTCCCGATAGGCAAAATCAGGCACACAACAAATGGCAAAAGTCGCATGCTCCTTCAGAGGTTGTCAGCCGGTCTAGATCCACCCAATCCAGGAATGTCGGAGCTGGGACTGGTTGGAATACAGTAAAAGTCAAATTCGGCCAAAACTGAACAATCAATGCTGTGTGTAATTATTCTTTTTACAAAAAGTGACAATACATACATGCATACATTTATAATTCGTATGCCACTAGATTGGAATCTAGGAGGAGCTCCTGGAATTAACTCCTTTCTGGAAGTTTCAGTCATGAGCCGTCTAGATTACATTTGATCCTATGAGGACATCACTCCAGTAACTCCATTCTAGTCATGTCAATCAATGAACTATACAGAATAGAGGCTACAAGGAAAAACTCTGCTTACTGTTTGAAAAACTCAATTCCAGTCACCTCAGCACCAAACTACAGAATAGAGGCCAGTCTAGACAGTTCATCATGTCCTATCCTGCTCCCACCTTCTAATGCTTTTTCTGCTACTCCTCGTTGCTGGCGACGTATCCCCAAATCCTGGCCCTCAACACATCCCCACACTCATTTCGAACACCCTACCACAATCCTCTACATGTTTTCTCAATGATGATAACCTCATACCCACTCATCCGGTCCCCTTAGCTGGCGCTCTATGGAACGCACGCTCTGTCTGCAACAAACTGCCGTTTATCCATGACCTCTATCACCAACAAACGCTCCTTCCTTGCCATCACTGAAACCTGGCCTCTCCAGCTGCACTTTCCTATGGCGGATTCCACCTCTCACACCCCTCGTCCCAGCAACAAACACGGTGGAGGAGTTGGCTTGCTTTTGTCCGATACCTGCTCCTTTACCCCAATTCCACTACCACACTCAGCTACTCTTCCCTCGTTTGAGGTGCACTCCGTCCGCATCGACTCCCCCTCCAACCTCCAGCTGGCTTTCATCTGCCACCCCCCAGAACTAGCCATCTCCACCTTTCTCGACCACTTCACCACCTGGCTATTTAATTTCCTTTCTGCTGACATCCTCACTATCATCATGGTCTACTTCAACATCACCATTGATGCTTCCACCCCAGATGCCTCTAAACTTCTATCACTCACTGCCTCCTTTGTCCTCACTCAATGGTCCTCCGTGGCCACTCACAAAGATGCTGGACCTTATCTCCACCCGCCTCTGTTCCCTTATCTCACTAACCCCTCCCCCTGTCTGTCCACAACCTACTGACATTCTCTTCTCTCTCCTCTCCTAGTGTGCAACCCCTACTCCACAAACTCACCCTCGCAGAAATCTAACACCTCAATTTACAATCACTCTGAGTCCATTCTCCCTCTAGCAGACATAGCTTCCCTTCATGACACAGATACTACTGCCACTTTTTATATCACAGCACAATGACAGCAACACTTGACTCCGCTGCCCCCACACTCATAGCAAAACTCGTACAATCAACAGGCAGCCCTGGCTGACCAGCCTGACCACAGAACTGAGGCGGGCTTCCAGGGTCACTGAGCAGAGATGGAAGCGATCCCCCTCTCCGGAGGACGTCATCGCATACAAGCAGTCCCTTGCCAGCTTTAACCCCTTCATGACCCAGCCTATTTTGGCCTTAACCCCTTAAGCCCCGAGGGTGGTTTGCACGTTAATGACCAGGCCAATTTTTACAATTCTGACCACTGTCCCTTTATGAGGTTATAACTCTGGAACGCTTCAACGGATCTTGTCGATTCTGACATTGTTTTCTCGTGACATATTGTACATCATGTTAGTGGTAAAATTTCTTCGATATAACTTGCGTTTATTTGTGAAAAAAACGAATATTTGGCGAAAATTTTGAAAATTTCGCAATTTTCCAACTTTGAATTTTTATGCCCTTAAATCACAGACATATGTCACACAAAATACTTAATAAATAACATTTCCCACATGTCTACTTTACATCAGCACAATTTTGGAACCAAAATTTTTTTTTGTGACGGAGTTATAAGGGTTAAAAGTTGACCAGCAATTTCTCATTTTTACAACACCATTTTTTTTTAGGGACCACATCTCATTTGAAGTCATTTTGACGGGTCTATATGATAGAAAATACCCAAGTGTGACACCATTCTAAAAACTGCACCCCTCAAGGTACTCAAAACCACTTTCAAGAAGTTTATTAACCCTTCAGGTGTTTCACAGGAATTTTTGGAATGTTTAAATAAAAATGAACATTTAACTTTTTTTCACACAAAATTTATTTCAGCTCCAATTTGTTTTATTTTACCAAGGGTAACAGGAGAAAATAGACCCCAAAAGTTGTTGTACAATTTGTCCTGAGTACGCTGATACCCCATATGTGGGAGTAAACCACAGTTTGGGCGCATGGCAGAGCTTGGAAGCAAAGGAGCGCCATTTGACTTTTCAATGCAAAATTGACTGGAATTGAGATGGGACGCCATGTTGCATTTGGAGAGCCCCTGATGTGCCTAAACATTGAAACCCCTAACAAGTGACACCATTTTGGAAAGTAGACCCCCTAAGGAACTTATCTAGATGTGTGGTGAGCACTTTGACCCAACAAGTGCTTTACAGAAGTTTATAATGCAGAGCCGTAAAAATAAAAAATCATATTTTTTCACAAAAATTATCTTTTCACCCCCAATTTTTTATTTTCCCAAGGGTAAGAGAAGAAATTGGACCCCAAAAATTGTTGTGCAATTTGTCCTGAGTACACTGATACCCCATATGTGGGTGTAAACCATTGTTTGGGCGCAGGGCAGAGCTCAGAAGGGAAGGAGCGCCATTTGACTTTTCAATGCAAAATTGACTGGAATTGAGATGGGACGCCATGTTGCGTTTGGAGAGCCCCTAATGTGCGCCTAAACATTGAAACCCCCCACGAGTGACACCATTTTGGAAAGTAGACCCCTTAAAGAACTTATCTAGATGTGTGTTGAGCACTTTGACCCAACAAGTGCTTCACAGAAGTTTATAATGCAGAGCCGTAAAAATAAAAAATCATATTTTTTCACAAAAATGATCTTTTCACCCCCATTTTTTTATTTCCCCAAGGGTAAGAGAAGAAATTAGACCACAAAAGTTGTTGTGCAATTTGTCCTGAGTACGACGATACCCCATATGTGGGGGTAAACCACTGTTTGGGCGCATAGCAGAGCTCAGAAGGGAAGAAGCGCTATTTTACTTTTCAATGCAAAATTGACTGGAATTAAGATGGGATGCCATGTTGCGTTTGGAGAGCCCCTGATGTGCCTAAACATTAAACCCCCCCACAAGTGACACCATTTTGGAAAGTAGACCCCCTAAGGAACTTATCTAGATGTGTTTTGAGAGCTTTGAACCCCCAAGTGTTTCACTACAGTTTATAACGCAGAGCCGTGAAAATAAAAATTATTTTTTTTTTTCACAAAAATGATTTTTTAGCCCCCAGTTTTGTATTTTTACAAGGGTATCAGGATAAATTGGACCCCAAAAGTTGTTGTCCAATTTGGAGTACGCTGATACCCCCTATGTGGGGGGGAACCACTGTTTGGGCGCATGACAGAGCTCGGAAGGGAAGGAGCGCCATTTGGAATGCAGACTTAAATGGATTGGTCTGCAGGCGTCACGTTGCATTTGCAGAGCCCCTGATGTACCCAAACAGTACAAACCCCCCACAAGTGACCCCATATTGGAAACTAGACCCCCCAAGGAACTTATCTAGATGTGTTGTGAGAACTTTGAACCCCCAAGTGTTTCACTACAGTTTACAACGCAGAGCCGTGAAAATAAAACATATTTTTTTCCCACAAAAATGATTTTTAGCCCCCCAAATTTTTATTTTCCCAAGGATAACAAGAGAACTTGGACCCCAGAAGTTGTTGTTCAATTTGTCCCTAGTACGCTGATACCCCATATGTTGGGGTAAACCCCTTTTTGGACGCACGGGAGAGCTCGGAAGGGAAGGAGCACTGTTTTACTTTTTCAACGCAGAATTGGCTGGAATTGAGATTGGACGCCATGTCGCGTTTGGAGAGCCCCTGATGTGCCTGAACAGTGGAAACTCCCCAATTCTACCTGAAACCCTACCCCTAACCTCACCCCTAACCGTTTACTGAACATTTTCTGACAGTCATAAGTGCCACGTATATAAGTGCCACGTATATAAGTGCCACGTATATAAGTGCCACGTATTTAAGTGCCACGTATTTAAGTGCCACGTATTTAAGTGCCACGTATTTAAGTGCCACGTATTTAAGTGCCACGATATTTCAGTGCCACGATATTTCAGTGCCACGATATTTCAGTGCCACGTATTTCAGTGCCACGTATTTCAGGCACTGAAAAATACATGGCACGTAAATACTTCAGTGCCACGATATTTCAGTGCCACGATATTTCAGTGCCACGATATTTCAGTGCCACGATATTTCAGTGCCACGATATTTCAGTGCCACGGATTTCAGGCACTGAAAAATATACGTGGCACGTAAATACGTGGCACGTAAATACGTGGCACTTAAATACGTGGCACTTAAATACGTGGCACTTAAATACGTGGCACTTATATACGTGGCCACTGAAATATCGTGGCACTTATATACGTATATACGTATATAAACGTATATTTAAGTGCCACGTATTTCAGTGCCACGTATTTCAGGTTAGGGTTAGGGGTAGGGTTAGGGTTTTTTGTTTTTTTCTTGTTTTCTTGTGTTTTTCTATAAAAACGCATGCGTTTTACCGCGTTTACATGCATTTTTTCACACATGCGGTTTTTTTAAAAAACGCATGCAGATAAAAACGCAAGTGTGAAACCAGACTATAAGACGCTTTTTATAGCAAAAAAGTTTTTGCGTCTCCACATTTTGAGACCTATAATTTTTCCACATTTTGGTCCACAGAGTCATGTGAGGTCTTGTTTTTTGCGGGACGAGTTGACGTTTTTATTGGTAACATTTTCGGACACGTGACCATTTTTTATCACTTTTTATTCCGATTTTTGTGAGGCAGAATAACCAAAAACCAGCTATTCATGAATTTCTTTTGGGAGAGGCATTTATACCGTTCCGCGTTTGGTAAAATTGATAAAGCAGTTTTATTCGTCGGGTCAGTACGATTACAGCGATACCTCATTTATATCATTTTTTTATGTTTTGACGCTTTTATACGATAAAAACTATTTTATAGAAAAAATAATTATTTTGGCATCGCTTTATTCTGAGGACTATAACTTTTTTATTTTTTTGCTGATGATGCTGTATGGCGGCTCGTTTTTTGCGGGACAAGATGACGTTTTTAGCGGTAACATGGTTATTTATATCCGTCTTTTTGATCGCGTGTTATTCCACTTTTTGTTCGGCGGTATGGTAATAAAGCGTTGTTTTTTGCCTCGTTTTTTTTTTTTTTTTCTTACGGTGTTTACTGAAGGGGTTAACTAGTGGGCCAGTTTTATAGGTTGGGTCGTTACGGACGCGGCGATACTAAATATGTGTACTTTTATTGTTTTTGTTTGTTTTTTTTAGATAAAGAAATGTATTTATGGGAATAATATTTTTTTTTTTATTATTTATTTAGGAATTTTTTTTTTTTTTTTTTTACACATGTGGAAATTTTTTTTTTTACTTTTTTACTTTGTCCCAGGGGGGGACATCACAGATCGCAGATCTGATAGTGTGCACAGCACTCTATCAGATCGGCGATCATACTTTCATCGGAGCAGGCTGCAGCTTTCATCTGCAGCCTGCTCCGACCCGGAAGTGCTCCCTGCAGGACCCGGATACAGCCCCTCGGCCATTTTGGATCCGGGGCCTGCAGGGAGAAGACGTTCGGTACGAGGTGAGTACATCACCTTGTACCGATCGTCTCAGGGAAGCCCGCAGGGAGCCCCCTCCCTGCGCGATGCTTCCCTGTACCGCCGGTACACCGCGATCATGTTTGATCGCGGTGTGCCGGGGGTTAATGTGCCGGGGGCGGTCCGTGACCGCTCCTGGCACATAGTGCCGGATGTCAGCTGCGATATGCAGCCGACACCCGGCCGCGATCGGCCGCGCTCCCCCCGTGAGCGCGGCCGATCGCGTATGACGTACTATACCGTCACCGGGAATTAAGGCCCACCCCACCTCGACGGTATAGTACGTCATACGGGATTAAGGGGTTAATGACCTTGCCGTTTTTTGCAATTCTGACCAGTGTCCCTTTATGAGGTAATAACTCAGGAACGCTTCAACGGATCCTAGCGGTTCTGAGACTGTTTTTTCGTGACATATTGGGCTTCATGTTAGTGGTAAATTTAGGTCAATAATTTCTGCGTTTATTTGTGAAAAAAATGGAAATTTGGTGAAAATTTTGAAAATTTCGCAATTTTCAAATTTTGAATTTTTATTCTGTTAAATCAGAGAGTTATGTGACACAAAATAGTTAATAAATAACATTTCCCACATGTCTACTTTACATCAGCACAATTTTGGAACCAAAATTTTTTTTTGCTAGGAAGTTATAAAGGTTAAAATTTGACCAGTGATTTCTCATTTTTACAACAAAATTTACAAAATCATTTTTTTTAGGGACCACCTCACATTTGAAGTCAGTTTGAGGGGTCTATATGGCTGAAAATACCCAAAAGTGACACCATTCTAAAAACTACACCCCTCAAGGTGCTTAAAACCACATTCAAGAAGTTTGTAACCCTTCAGGTGTTTCACAGCAGCAGAAGCAACATGGAAGGAAAATATGAACATTTAACTTTTTATTCACAAAAATGATCTTTTAGCAACAATTTTTTTATTTTCCCAAGGGTAAAAGGAGAAACTGGACCATGAACGTTGTTGTCCAATTTGTCCTGAGTACGCGGATACCTCATATGTGGGGGTAAACCACTGTTTGGTCGCACGGCAGGGCTCGGAAGGGAAGGAGCGCCATTTGACTTTTTGAATGAAAATTTGGCTCCAATGTTCAGCGGATAGCATGTCACGTTTGGAAAGCCCCCGTGTGCCTAAACATTGGAGCTCCCCCACAAGTGACCCCAATTTGGAAACTAGACGCCCCAATGAACTTATCTAGATGCATAGTGAGCACTTTAAACCCCCAGGTGCTTCACAAATTGATCCGTATAAATGAAAACATACCTTTTTTTCACAAAAAAATTTCTTTTAGCCTCAATATTTTCATTTTCACATGGGCAACAGTATAAAATGGATCCTAAAATTTGTTGGCCAATTTCTCCTGAGTACGCCGATATCTCATATGTGGGGGTAAACCACTGTTTGGGCGCACGGCAAGGCTCGGAAGGGAAGGAGCGCCATTTGACTTTTTGAATGGAAAATTAGCTCCAATCATTAGCGGACACCATGTCGCCTTTGGAGAGCCCCTGTGTGCCTAAACACTGGAGCTCCCCCACACGTGACCCCATTTTGGAAACTAGACCCCCCAAGGAACTTATCTAGATGCATAGTGAGCACTTTAAACCACCAGGTGCTTCACAGAAGTTTATAACGCAGAGCTGTGAAAGTAAAAAATAATTTTTCTTTCCTCAAAAATGATTTTTTAGCCCGGACTTTTTTATTTTCCCAAGGGTAACAGGGGAAATTGGACCCCAATAGTTATTGTCCAGTTTCTCCTGAGTACGCTGATACCCCATATGTGGGGGTAAACCACTGTTTGGGCACACGGCAGGGTTCGGAAGGGAAGGCACGCCATTTGGCTTTTTGAATGGAAAATTAGCTCCAATCATTAGCGGACACCATGTCGCGTTTGGAGAGCCCCTGTGTGCCTAAACATTGGAGCTCCCCCAAAAGTGACCCCATTTTGGAAACTAGACCTCCGAAGGAACTAATCTAGATGTGTGGTGAGCACTTTGAACCCCAAAGTGCTTCACAGAAGTTTATAACGCAGAGCCATGAAAATAAAAAATAATTTTTCTTTTCTCAAAAATGATTTTTTAGCCCTGAATTTTTTATTTTCCCAAGGGTAACAGGAGAAATTTGACCCCAAAAGTTATTGTACAGTTTCTCCTGAGTACGCTGATACCCCATATGTGGGGGTAAACCACTGTTTGGGCACACGTCGGGGTTCGGAATGGAAGTAGTGACGTTTTGAAATGCAGACTTTGATGGAATGCTCTGCGGGCATCACGTTGCGTTTGCAGAGCCCCTGATGTGCCTAAACAGTAGACACTCCCCACAAGTAACCCCATTTTGAAAACTAGACCCCCAAAGGAACTTATCTAGATATGTGGTGAGCACTTTGAACCCCCAAGCAGAGCTGTGAAAATAAAAAATCATTTTTCTTTCCTCAAAAATGATGTTTTAGCAAGCAATTATTTATTTTCACAAGGCTAAAAGGAGAAATTGGACCCCAATAGTTGTTGCCCAGTTTGTCTCAAGTATGCTGGTATCCCATATGTGGGGGGTAAACCACTATTTGGGCACACGCCGGGGTTCGGAAGGGAAGTAGTGACGTTTTGAAATGCAGACTTTGATGGAATGGTCTGCGGGCGTCACGTTGCATTTGCAGAGACCCTGATGTGTCTAAACCGTAGAAACCCCCCACAAGTGACCCTATTTTGGAAACTAGACCCCCAAAGGAACTTATCTAGATATGTGGTGAGCACTTTGAACACAGAAGTTTACAACGCAGAGCCGTGAAAATAAAAAATAATTTTTATTTCCTCAAAATTGATGTTTTAGCAAGCAATTTTTTATTTTCACAAGGGTAACAGATGAAATTGGACCCCAATAGTTGTTGCCCAGTTTGTCCCGAGTATGCTGGTACTCCGTACGTGGGGGTAAACCACTGTTTGGCTGCACGTTGGGGCTCGGAAGGGAGGGTGCACCATTTGACTTTTGGAACGCAAGATTGGCTGGAATCAATGGTGGCGCCATGTTGCGTTTGGAGACCCCTGATGTGCCTAAACAGTGGAAACCTCTCAATTCTAACTCCAACACTAACCCCAACACACCCCTAACCCTAATCCCAACTCTAGCCATAACCCTAACCCCAACACAACCCTAACCCCAACACACCCCTAACCACAACCCTAACCCAACACACCCCTAACCCTAATCCCAACCCTAATTTCAACCCTAACCACAACCCTAACCCCAACACACCCATAACCCTAACCACAAGCCTAATCTTAAACCTATTTCCAACCCTAGCCCTAATTCCATCCCTAACCCTAAGGCTATGTGCCCACGTTGTGGATTCGTGTGAGATTTTTTCGCACCATTTTTGAAAAATCCACAGGTAAAAGGCACTGCGTTTTACCTGCGGATTTACCACAGATTTCCAGTGGTTTTTGTGCGGATTTCACCTGCGGATTCCTATTGAGGAACAGGTGTAAAACGCTGCGGAATCCGCACAAAGAATTGATATGCTGCGTAAAATACAACGCAGCGTTTCTGCGCGGTATTTTCCGCACCATGGGCACAGCAGATTTGGTTTTCCAAAGATTTACATGGAACTGTAAACCTGTTGGAAAACTGCTACGAATCCGCAGCAGCCAATCCGCTGCGGATCCGCAGCCAAATCCACACCGTGTGCACATAGCCTTAGAATTAGGCTATGTGCACACGCTGCGGCAAACGCTGCGGATCCGCAGCGTTTCCGCAGCTGCGGGTCCGCAGCAGTTTCCCTTGAGATTATAGTTCAATGTAAACCTATGGGAAACAAAAAACGCTGTGCCCATGCTGCGGAAAAAACTGCGCGGAAACGCAGCGGTTTACATTCAGCAGCATGTCACTTCTTTCTGCGGATTCTGCAGCGGTTTTACAACTGCTCCAATAGAAAACCGCAGTTGTAAAACCGCAGTGAAATCCGCAGAAAAACCACGTTGAATCCGCGATAAGTCCGCAGCGGTTTTACACTGCGAATTTATCAAATGCGCTGTGGAAAAATCCACAGAGGACCAGAATACCGCAACCCTAAGGAAAAATCCACAGAGGACCAGAAAACCCTAACCCTAACCCTAACCCTAACCCTGGTTCTGAACCTAGTGGGGAAAAAAAAAATATATATATTTTCTTTATTTTATTGTTGTCCCTAGCTATAAGGGTGATAAAGGGGGGGTCATTTACAATTTTTTTTTATTTTGATCACTGTGATAGGTTTTCACAGTGATCAAAATGTACATGGAACGAATCTGCCGGGAGGCAGATTCGGCGGGCGTACTGCGCATGCGCCCGCCATTTTGGAAGATGGCGGTGCCCAGGGAGGAGACGGACCGACACCGGGAGGCTCGGTAAGTATGTGGGGGTAAGGGGGGAGCTCGGGGAGTGGATCGGAGCACAGGGGAGGTGGATCGGAGCAAGGAAGGAGCGGGCAGGAGGACGGGGGAGCGGACAGGAGGACGGAGAGGACCGGGCCACATAACGGACGACTGGGGAGGAGATCGGGGGCGGTGGGGGGGGCAGAACATGATTTCCAGCCATGGCAGATGCTATTGCAGCATCGGCCATGGCTGGATTGCAAAATTTCACCATTTTCATAGGTGAAATATTGCAAAATGCTCTGATTGGCTGTTGCACTTTCAACAGCCAATCAGAGCGATCGTAGCCACGTGGGGGCAAAGCCACCCCCCCTGGGCTGAAGTACAACTCCCCCTCTCCCTGCAGATCAGGTGAAATAGGAGTTAACCCTTTCACCCGATCTGCAGGGATGCGATCATTCTGTGACACAGCATATGCGTCACAGGTCGGATTGGCACCGACTTTCATGACGCATACGCTGTGTCACAGGTCGGGAAGGGGTTAAGTCAACGCTCACGCAAACTTCTCATCTCTCATATTCTCCCTGTCCCACAACCCTAAACAGCTTTTCAACACTTTCAATTCTCTACTACGTCCCCCAGCACCTCCCCCTCTCCTCTCATTTCTGCTGAAGACTTTGCCTCTTTAAGCAGAAGATTGTTATGATCAGAGAAAGCTTTGGCCCGCAGCCCCCAATACTCCTCTTAGCTGCTTAACACTGTTCCCCCCCAAACCAGCTTCTCCATGACAGAAGATGTTGTGAAGAAACCAGATTGTATCTTAATTTCCCAGACAACCATGTTTTTGCAAAACCAAAAGAACTGGCTTTTTATCTGTATATTGGCTTGTGAATTTAAGTGTTTATGTCTGGTGGGTCAAGGAGACAGACTTGCCAAATGATATACTATCTAACATACTGTGTAAAGGTACCGTCACATTAAGCGACGCTGCAGCGATATAGACAACGATGCCGATCGCTGCAGTGTCGCTGTTTCGTCGTTGTGTGGTCGCTGGAGAGCTGTCACACAGACAGCTCTCCAGCGACCAACGATGCCAAAGTCCCCGGGTAACCAGGGTAAACATCGGGTTACTAAGCGCAGGGCCGTGCTTAGTAACCCGATGTTTACCCTGGTTACCAGTGTAAATGTAAAAAAAAAAAAAACCACTACATACTTACATTCCGGTGTCTGTCGCGTCCCCGGCGTCCGCTTCCCTGCACTGTGTAAGCGCCGGCCCTAAAGCAGAGCGGTGATGTCACCGCTGTGCTGTGCTTTACGGCCGGCCGGCGCTGACACAGTGCAGGGAAGCGGACGCCGGGGGACGCGAGAGACACCGGAATGTAAGTATGTAGTGTTTGGTTTTTTTTACATTTACAATGGTAACCAGGGTAAATATCGGGTTACTAAGCGCGGCCCTGCGCTTAGTAACCCGATGTTTACCCTGGTTACCATTGAAGACATTGCTGAATCCGCGTCACACATGCCGATTCAGCGATGTCAGCGGGTGATCCAGCGACGAAATAAGGTGCTGGCCTTCTAGCTCCGACCAACGATGTCACAGCAGGATCCTGATCGCTGCTGCGTGTCAAACACAACGATATCGCTATCCAGGACGCTGCAACGTCACGGATCGCTATCGTTATCATTGTTCAGTGTGAAGGTACCTTTAGGGTACTGTCACACTCTGCAACTTTCCAACGATCACGACCAGCGATACGACCTGGCCGTGATCGTTGGAAAGTCGTTGTGTGGTCGCTGGAGAGCTGTCACACAGACCGCTCTCCAGCGACCAACGATGCCGAAGGCCCCGGGTAACCAGGGTAAACATCAGGTTACTAAGCGCAGGGCCGCGCTTAGTAACCTGATGTTTACCCTGGTTACCATCGTAAAAGTAAAAAAAAACAAACAGTACATACTCACATTCCAGTGTCCGTCAGGTCCCTTGCAGTCTGCTTCCCGCTCTGACTGAGTGCCGCCGTAAAGTGAAAGCAGATCACAGCGGTGACGTCACCGCTGTGCTCTGCTCTTACTTTCCGGCCGGCAGTCAGTCAGAGCGGGAAGCAGACTGCAAGGGACCTGACGGACACCGGAATGTGAGTATGTACTGTTTTTTTTTTTTTTACTTTTACGATGGTAGCCAGGGTAAACATCGGGTTACTAAGCGCGGCCCTGCGCTTAGTAACCCGATGTGTACCCTGGTTACCATTGAAGACATCGCTGAATCCGTGTCACACATGCCGATTCAGCGATGTCAGCGGGTGATCCAGCGACGAAATAAGGTGCTGGCCTTCTAGCTCCGACCAACGATGTCACAGCAGGATCCTGATCGCTGCTGCGTGTCAAACACAACGATATCGCTATCCAGGACGCTGCAACGTCACGGATCGCTATCGTTATCATTGTTCAGTGTGAAGGTACCTTTAGGGTACTGTCACACTCTGCAACTTTCCAACGATCACGGCCAGCGATACGACCTGGCCGTGATCGTTGGAAAGTCGTTGTGTGGTCGCTGGAGAGCTGTCACACAGACCGCTCTCCAGCGACCAACGATGCCGAAGGCCCCGGGTAACCAGGGTAAACATCGGGTTACTAAGCGCAGGGCCGCGCTTAGTAATCTGATGTTTACCCTGGTTACCATCGTAAAAGTAAAAAAAAACAAACAGTACATACTCACATTCCGGTGTCCGTCAGGTCCCTTGCAGTCTGCTTCCCGCTCTGACTGAGTGCCGCCGTAAAGTGAAAGCAGATCACAGCGGTGATGTCACCGCTGTGCTCTGCTCTTACTTTCCGGCCGGCAGTCAGTCAGAGCGGGAAGCAGACTGCAAGGGACCTGACGGACACTGGAATGTGAGTATGTACTGTTTTTTTTTTTTTACTTTTACGATGGTAACCAGGGTAAACATCGGGTTACTAAGCGCGGCCCTGCGCTTAGTAACCCGATGTTTACCCTGGTTACAAGCGAACGCATCGTTGGATCGGTGTCACACACACCGATCCAACAATGACAGCGGGAGATCCAGCGACGAAAGAAAGTTCCAAACGATCTGCTACGACGTACGATTCTCAGCAGGGTCCCTGATTGCTGCTGCGTGTCAGACACAGCGATATCGTATGGATATCGCTGGAACGTCACGGATCGTACCGTCGTAGCGACAAAAGTGCCACTGTGAGACAGTACCCTTAAGGTACCTTCACATGAAGCGACGCTGCAGCGATAGCGACAACAATGCTGATCGCTGCAGCGTCGCTGTTTGGTCGCTGGAGAGCTGTCACACAGACAGCTCTCCAGCGACCAACGATGCCGAGGTCCCCGGGTAACCAGGGTAAACATCGGGTTGCTAAGCGCAGGGCCGCGCTTAGTAACCCGATGTTTACCCTGGTTACCAGCGTAAAATGTAAAAAAAACAAACAGTACATACTCACATGCGTCCCCCGGCGTCCGCTTCCTGCACTGACTGAGCGCCGGCAGTAGCAGGGCACAGCGGTGACGTCACCGCTGTGCTGTGCTTTCACTTTCACTTTGCGGCGCTCAGTCAGTGTGGGAAGCGGACGCCGGGGGATGCATGTGAGTATGTACTGTTTGTTTTTTTTACATTTTATGCTGGTAACCAGGGTAAACATCGGGTTACTAAGCGCGGCCCTGCGCTTAGTAACCCGATGTTTACCCTGGTTACCAGTGTAAAATATCGCTGGTATCGTTGCTTTTGCTGTCAAACACAACGAAACACGGCGATCGGACGACCAAATAAAGTTCTGAACTTTATTCAGCGACCAGCGACATCACAGCAGAATCCTGATCGCTGCTGCGTGTCAAACTAAACGATATCGCTAGCCAGGACGCTGCAACGTCATGGATCGCTAGCGATATCGTTACAAAGTCGTTTCGTGTGAAGGTACCTTTAGTCTGTAATAGTGACTGTACATTGAGAGTGTTAGGGTACTGTCACACAGTACCATTTTGATCGCTACGACGGCACGATCCGTGACGTCGCAGCGATCGTATGATTATCGCTCCAGCGTCGTAGACTGCGGTCACACGTTGCAATCACGGCGCTGGAGCGATGCCGAAGTCCCCGGTAACCAGGGTAAACATCGGGTAACTAAGCGCAGGGCCGCGCTTAGTAACCCGATGTTTACCGTGGTTACCAGCGTAAACGTAAAAAAAACAAACAGTACATACTCACATTCCGGTGTCTGTCCCCGGCGTTCTCCTTCTCTCCACTGTGTAAGCGCCATAGCCGGCAAGCACAGCGGTGACGTCAGACGTCACCGCTGTGCTCGCTTTCCGGCCGGCAGACGCTCACACAGTGGAGAGAAGCTGAGACGCTGGAGGACAGACACCAGAATGTAAGTATGTACTGTTTGTTTTTTTACGTTTACGCTGGTAACCACGGTAAACATCGGGTTACTAAGCGCGGCCCTGCGCTTAGTTACCCGATGTTTACCCTGGTTACAAGCGAACACATCGCTGGATCGCTGTCACACACAACGATCCAGCGATGTCAGCGGGTGATCAAGCGACGAAAGAAAGTTCCACACGATCTGCTACGACGTACGATTCTCAGCAGGATCCCTGATCGCTGCTGCGTGTCAGACACTGCGATATCGTAACGATATCGCTAGAACGTCACGAATCGTACCGTCGTAGCGATCAAAATGGTACTGTGTGACAGTACCCTTAAGCTTTGTTTATTGATGTGTGCTTATATGCTAATAGTGCTACTTAATCCCATCACCATTGTTTACCTTATCTTGATGTTGGACTGAAAGACCCTGGGTAATTCTAAAAATAGCTTGCATGCCTTGGGTATAAAAAGACTCAGAGAACACATCCTGGGGGACGGAAGTAACACAGAGCTACCAGCCAGACATTCTGCAAACCACCCAACAGACAAGAGAAAGGACTGCAGCCAATTCATCATGGCACCATCACGAGGGACACTGATCTATGATTATATAGGAAACAACCTAGGGGTTTTCGGCTCCAGTTGGAAGGACACAGATCTGATCCAGTGACCATCTCTGAACCATGGATATGTTTGGAGAAAGCCAGGTTTGGGACCCGCTGGTCGCCTGATTCCATGGAGATGGTCAGATAAGCCAGGTGGTGACTCTCGTGTCAACTGGCTTTGGACCTTGTATGGACTCTATAGACAGTTCTTGGTCATCTCCCTATGCTTGTCGTTACCCCTTCTCTGTGCGTGCATCCACAGATGGAGTAGTGACCCTGGGAGCTCTGACATCATGTAAACTGGCTTTGGACCTTGTATGAACTCTATGGACAGTTCTTGGTCATCTCCCTATGCTTGTCGTTATCCCTTCTCTGTGCGTGCATCCACAGATGGAGTAGCGACCCTGGGAGCTCTGATGTAACATCTACCATTGTCTCGGCGAGTCAGCGGAAGGGTGAGGCCCTGTAATGTGCACCATCTTGGGGTAATTGGTGGGAGTGTTCTGTTGGCTATTGTGTGTTGTGGTTCAATAAAGTATTGCCACACTGTTTTACCTTAACCCTGTGTTGTCTGTGTAGTGTATTGCCCACTGGGAGATAGAGCGGATGTTCAGTGGTATGAGCCGTGGTCCATGCAGTGTTTCTAAAGACAGCCGGGCCAGTGGACGAGAGCACCCACTGACCCCGTATCTCCACAGATGTGCTCTCCACCCTCCTGTCAAGATCGCATCTCACCACTTGCACGCTTGACCCGCTCCCGTCCCACCTCATCCCTAACCTCGCCAGTCTTCATCCCAATCCTAACACACCTTCAATCTCTCACTCAAATTCCCCTCATCCTTCAAGCATGCCTCGATCACATCCATCCTCAAAAAGCCCTCCCTTGACCCATCCTCTGTGTTTAGCTATCACCCAATATCTCTTCTCCCTTATGCCTAAAAACTACTTGAACTGCATGTCCATCTTGAACTGTCCTCCTTCCTCTCATGCTCCCTCTTTGTCCGGTTACAATATGGCTTTTGACCGCATCACTCATCTGATACTGCCCTAACTAAAGTCACCAACGACTTACTAACTGCCAAGAGCAAGCGACACTACTCTGTCCTCCTTCTCCTGGACCTATGTTCTGCCTTCGATACTGTCGACCATTCCATCCTGCTACAGATTCTTTCATCTCTTGGCATCACAGACTTGGCTCTATCCTGGATCTCGTCATATCTAACAGACCGAACATTCAATGTCTCCCTCTCCCACACCACCTCCTCACCTCGCCCCCTGTCTGTCAGTGTTCCCCAAGGCTCAGTCCTAGGGCCCCTGCTCTTCTCCATCTACACTTTCGTCCTGGGACAGCTCATAGAATCCCACAGTTTGCAGTATCATCTCTACGCCGATGACACGCAGATCTACCAATCTGGACCCGACCTCACATCCTTACCAAAATCCCACAATGTCTGCTATTTCTGCTTTCTTTTCTGCTTGCTTTCAAAAACTGAACATGGACAAAACAGAATTCATCATCTTTCCCCATCTCAATCTGCCCCTCCATGAGACCTATCCATCAATGTCAATGGCTGCTCACTTTCCCCAGTCCCGCATGCTCGATGCCTCGGGGTGATCCTCGACTCTGCCCTCTCTTTCAAGCCTCATATCCTCATAGCCCTTGCCTCCTCCTTTTGACTTAAACTCAGTAATATTTCCCGGATCCGTGTCAGCGACACGTGCAGTCCGGCCGCAAATTGGCATGGGATTTGAACCACGCTTCGCTAATTGGTCGCTTCGCTAATTGGTCGCGCCTGGCCAGCCGAATCCTGTGTATTCATTGTATTATTCTAAAATCTTCATAAATAAACTACATACTTATTCCAGAATACCCGATGCATTAGAATTGGGCCACCATCTAGTAATAAATAATTAGTAAATCAGCTAGAATGGAGTTGCTAAAAGGAGGTCCTCAAAAAATCCACTACGATCCAGTGTTGTAAATTACAAGGACTCTGTTTCATCGCTCTGTAATGTTTCTCCCTGTGAAGCTCCGTTCACTCTTTGAAAAACTCGATTACAGTCACCTCAGCACCAAACTGTCACGATCCACTCTGATCTAGACAGTTTACTAATGAATCAGCTAGAATGGAGTTGCTAAAATGAGGTCCTCAAAAAATCCACTCCGATCTAGACGGCTCAATGGTGAATCAGCTAGAATGGAGTTGTTAAAATGAGGTCCTCAAAAAATCCACTATGATCCAATGTTGTAAATTACAAGGACTCTGTTGCTTCGCTGTGTTACGTTTCTCCCTGTGAAGCTCCATTTACTCTTTGAAAAACTCGATTACAGTCACCTCAGCACCAAGCTGTCACGATTGTAGGCTACAGGGAGGTCCTCAAAAAATCCACTCCGATCTAGACGGTTCACTAATGAATCAGCTAGAATGGAGTGGCTAAAATGAGGTCCTCAAAAAATCCACTCCAATCTAGACGGCTCAATGGTGAATCAGCTAGAATGGAGTTGCTAAAATGAGGTCCTCCAAAAATCCACTAGGATCCAATGTTATAAATTATGAGGACTCTGTTGCTGTGCTATGTTATGTTTCTCCCTGCGAAGCTCCGCTCACTCTTTGAAGAACTCTATTCCAGTCACCTCTGCATCAAACTGTACAGATTTGAGGCTACAGGGAGGTCCTCAAACAATCCACTCCGATCTAGACAGCTCACTAATGAATCAGCTAGAATGGAGTGGCTAAAATGAGGTCTTCAAAAAATCCACTCCGATCTAGACAGTTCACTAATGAATCAGCTAGAATGGAGTGGCTAAAATGAGGTCCTCAAAAAATCCACTCCGATCTAGACGGCTCAATGGTGAATCAGCTAGAATGGAGTTGCTAAAATGAGGTCCTCAAAAATCTACTCCGATCCAATATTGTAAATTATGAGGACTCTGTTGCTGTGCTATGTTATGTTTCTCCCTGCAAAGCTCCGCTCACTCTTTGAAAAACTCGATTCCAGTCACCTCAGCATCAAACTGTACAGATTTAAGGCTACAGGGAGGTCCTCAAACAATCCACTCCGATCTAGACAGCTCAATGGTGAATCAGCTAGAATGGAGTGGCTACAATGAGGTCCTCAAAAAATCCACTAGGATCCAATGTTATAAATTATGAGGACTCTGTTGCTGTGCTATGTTATGTTTCTCCCTGCGAAGCTCCGCTCACTCTTTGAAAAACTCAATTCCAGTCACCTCAGCATCAAACTGTACAGATTTGAGGCTACAGGGAGGTCCTCAAACAATCCACTCCGATCTAGACAGCTCACTAATGAATCAGCTAGAATGGAGTGGCTAAAATGAGGTCCTCAAAAAATCCACTCCGATCTAGACGGTTCACTAATGAATCAGCTAGAATGGAGTGGCTAAAATGAGGTCCTCAAGAAATCCACTCCGATCTAGACGGCTCAATGGTGAATCAGCTAGAATGGAGTTGCTAAAATGAGGTCCTCAAAAAATCCACTCCGATCTAGACGGCTCAATGGTGAATCAGCTAGAATGGAGTTGCTAAAATGAGGTCCTCAAAAAATCCACTCCGATCCAATGTTAATTATGAGGACTCTGTTGATGCGCTATGTTAAGTTTTTCCCCGTGAGGCTCCGTCCACTCTTCCAATGTCGGTCCTGCGGCCAGGACTGGTAATACAGCAAAAGTAAAATTCAGGCAAAAATCAACGCGCTATGTGTAATTATTTATATTATAAAAAGCAATAATAAAATGCAAGTTTGATTAATCATGAAAAAAAAAAAATTGGCCTTTTGGAAATACATAACAAATATAACAGTTTAAGCGAGTATCTAAAAAATAAAAGTATTATATTATTACAATTATAAAGCTGAGATATATATATACACACACAATGTGTGTGTATACATTCTAATTCCACTACATTGCAGCAGTCTATGAGGCTCCTGGAATCAGCTCCATTCTGAACATTGGAGCTGATTTTTTGAGGGACGTCACTGTAGTAACTGAACTGTCTAGAATGGAGAAGCTGCAGAGATATCATCAAAAAATCCACTCCGATCTAGTCACCTCACTAGTGAATTGTCTAGAGTGGAGTGGCTAAAATGAGGTCACCAAAGGCATGTGACTGCAGTGAGGCCTCAAAAATTCAACTCCAATCTAGTCACCTCACCAGTGAACCATCTAGAGTGGAGTGGCTCGAATGAGGACCACAAAATATCCACTCCGATCTAGTCACTTCAGTAGTGAGCCGTCTAGAGTGGAGTTGATAAAATGAGGCCTCAAAAAATCAACTCCGATCTAGACGGCTCACTAGTGAATCATCTAGAATGGAGTTGATTTTTTGAGGACCACAAAAAATCAACTCCAAACTAGACGCAACCCTGAAACCACTAACCTCCATGGCGTCCACAAGCTATTCATGCTGCTTTCCTTTGCCGCCTTGGTAAAAAGAGAATACGCCCATGATGTGAACTCAGAACACGCCCCCTCCCGATAGGACACGCCCCCAGAAATGACGTCACACCTGGAAGGAGCCCATACAGTCTAGCATTTAGTCATTTACCTCAGTCAGTCCAATGAAGAGCCGATAGCAGAGAAGCGGGAAATGAGGAGTCCTGTGAGGAGAGGACCGAGGGGCTGCAGCACGGAGCCGTGTGAGGAGAGGACCGAGGAGCTGCAGCATGGAGCAGTGTGAGGAGAGGACCGAGGGGCTGCAGCATGGAGCCGTGTGAGGAGAGGACCGAGGAGCTGCAGCATGGAGCCGTGTGAGGAGAGGACCGAGGGGCTGCAGCATGGAGCCGTGTGAGAGGACCGAGGGGCTGCAGCATGGAGCAGTGTGAGGACCGAGGGGCTGCAGCACGGAGCCATGTGAGTAGAGGACCGAGGAGCTGCAGTATGGAGCCGTGGGAGGAGGAGAGGACCGAGGGGCTGCAGCACGGAGCCGTGTGAGAAGAGGACCGAGGGGCTGCAGCACGGAGCCGTGTGAGAAGAGAACCGAGGGGCTGCAGCACGGAGCCGTGTGAGAAGAGGACCGAGGGGCTGCAGCATGGAGCCGTGTGAGGAGAGGACCGAGGAGCTGCAGCATGGAGCCGTGTGAGGAGAGGACCGAGGGGCTGCAGCATGGAGCCGTGTGAGGAGAGGACCGAGGGGCTGCAGCATGGAGCAGTGTGAGTGAGGACCGAGGGACTGCAGCACGGAGCCGTGGGAGCAGGAGAGGACCGAGGAGCTGCATCATGGAGCCGTGGGAGGAGAGGACCGAGGGGCTGCAGCATGGAGCCGTGTGAGGAGAGGACCGAGGGGCTGCAGCATGGAGCCGTGGGAGGAGGAGAGGAGCTGCAGCATGGAGCCGTGTGAGGAGAGGACCGAGGGGCTGCAGCATGGAGCCGTGTGAGGAGAGGACCGAGGGGCTGCAGCATGGAGCCGTGGGAGGAGGAGAGGAGCTGCAGCATGGAGCCGTGGGAGGAGAGGATCGAGGGGCTGCAGCATGGAGCCGTGGGAGGAGGAGAGGACCGAGAAGCTGCAGCATGGAGCGCTGTGAGGAGAGGACCGAGGGGCTGCAGCGTGGAACAGTGTGAGGAGAGGACTAAGGCTTTGTGCACACGTAGCAGTTTTTTCGTGGTTTTCGCTATAAAACCGCGAAAAAAACGCTCACATTAAGCATCCTATTTAATAGAATGCAATCCGCATTTTTTGTGCACATGCTGCATTGTTTTCCTGAGCGGAATCCCATTCCAGAAAAAAACACAGCATGTTCATTAAATTTGCAGAATCGCGGGATTCCGCACACCTAGGAATGCATTGATCTGCTTACTTCCCGCATGGGGCTATGCCCACCAATGCGGGAAGTAAGCAGATCATGTGCGGTTGGTACCCAGGGTGGAGGAGAGGAGACTCTCCTCCACGGACTGGGCACCATATAATTGTTAAAAAAAGAAAAAAAAGAATTAAAATAAAAAATAGTGATATACTCACATTCGATGGCCCCCGGAGTCTTCCCGCCTCTCAGCGGTGTATGCGGCCGCTTCCGTTCCTATAGATGCTATGTGTGAAGGACCTGCGATGACGTCACGTGACTGCGACGTCATCGAAAGTCCTGCACACAAAGCATCTATAGGAACAGAAGCTGCTGAGGAGGTCGGCTGTCTGCGGAAGGTGAGAATAACCTTTTTTTTATTATTTTTAACATTCTATCTTTTACTATTGATGCTGCATAGGCTGCATCAATAGTAAAAAGTTGGTCACACTTGTCAAGCACTATGTTTGGCAAGTGTGACCAACCTGTCAATCAGTTTTCCAAGCGATGCTACAGATCGCTTGGAAAACGCTAGCATTCTGCAAGCTAATTATGCTTGCAAAACGCTAGTTGTTAGCGGGAATATGCATGCCAATTCCACATGCGATATAACCGCGGCAAGGGTTGCAGAATTGCGGCAATTCTGCAACAAGTGCACTTAGCCTAAAGGGCTGCACCATGGAGCCTTGTACAAGGGAATGAGGATGCAGGAATTGGTGTGCGTGCTCTGAGGTTGTAATTTGGTGTGAGGGGGGAACATGAGGTATGTAGAGGGGCATTCAGGGGACTGGTTTGGGGGGTCATGGGGTATGTAGAGGGCCATCCATGGGGCAGGTGTGAATGGGGGGCATGGGGTATGTAGAGGGGTATCCAGGGGGCTGGTTTGAGGGGGCTTTGGGTATGTAGAGGGGCATCCAGGGGGCTGGTGTGAGGGGGTATGTAGAGGGGCATCCAGGGGTCTGTGTGGCTGGTGTGAGGGGGCGTGGGGTAAGTAGCGGGTCATCCAAGGGACATGCTTGAGGGGGCATGGGTTATGTAGAGGGTCATCCAGGGGGCATGAGGTATGCAGAGGGGCATCCAGGGGGATGGTGTGAATGGGGTAAGTTAGAGGGGCATCCAGGGGGCTGTGTTACAAGGTGTGAGGGAGCAAGGGGTATGTAGAGGAGCATCTAGGGGGCTTGTGTGAGGGGGGCATGTAGAGGGTCATCCAGGGGGCTGTGTGGCATGGTGTGAGGGAGCAAGGGGTATGTAGAGGGGCATCCACTGGGCTGGTATTAGGGGGTATGTAGAGGGGCATCCAGAGGGCTAGTGTGAGAGGGCATGGAGTATGTAGCGGGCATTCAGGGGGCATGGGGTATGTAGAGGGGCATCCAGGGGGCTACATTATGCCCCTCTACATACCCCCCTCACACCAGCCCCCTTGATGCTCATCTGCATACCATATGCAACCTCACACCAGCCCCCTGGATGCTCTTCTACATACTCCATGCCTCCTCACACAGCCCCCTGGATGTCCCTCTACATAGCCCATGCCCCCTTACACCAGCCACACAGCCTCCTGGATGCCCCTCTACATACACCATGCCCCCCCTCACACCAGCCCCCTGGATGCCCCTCTACATACCCCATTCCCCCTCACACCAGGTGAGGATTTGTATCTCTCCTAGCCCAGGGCTCCCTCTCTTCTTTCAGCTGTCCAGTGAATCTGTTCCACTTACTTCGGCAGTCCTTTGTAAGTGATCAATGGGTGGATCTGTAGCGGTTCCAGTATGGTTCTCCACTTCGCCGAGGCCTGCTCCCCCATAGTCACGCCACTTTGCAGTCTTTCCGTGTTTCCTCTTATTGCAGTTTTTCTTTCCTTCTCTGCCGGACAGCCAATCACTTTACTTTTTTATCTCAGCCAAAGTTTACGCCAATGCCCCAAGTGCACACCTTCATTATGCAAGCCCCCAAAGAACCCCCCCTACCCCTCCGCTGCCCAGGATTTGAGCACACTATCTCTTCCTGAAAGGGTCTCTGCTTTGTTTCCTGCCGTCTCTGATCTTGCCAAGGTGTCCAAATCTTTGTTGTCGGTGATACATCGATTGGAGGTGCAGGAGGCAGGTTTCACTGGTCAACGGACAGAGGGTGGGGATAAAGCGGAGACCCTGGAACTGCAGGGGGGGGGAGGGGGTTGCGGTGTTCGGTGGAGGCTGCCATTTTCCATATGCCTGCCTTCATTCCCAAGCTGCAACTTGACCTGTAGCGTCCAGACTTCCAGAAAATGGCTGTGGAGGCTGATTGAGATCCGCAGCAATTTTCAGGAAGTCTGGACACTAGAGGCTAAATTGCAGCCTGGCAATGCAGGCAAAAGGAAAATGACACTGACTTTTCTCTCTCTCCCCTTCCCCGCAGGTCCAGGGCCTCAGCTTTGCCCCCACCCTCCATGAGCGATGTGCCGTCATTGAGTGACGGACCCTGGGACGCAGGCTGCAGCGTTTCAGGGTCCGTCACTGCTAGCGCGCTGACATACCGGCAGTTGGGTTAACAGCAGCCCGTTAACGCATGTGTTGAACAGGCTGCTGTTAACGCAATGTGAACCTAGCCTTAGGGTATGTGCACGTTACAGATTTGCCTGTGAAATTTTCTGTGCAGATTCTGCATCTCTTCGCAGAAAACCCAGTTAAAAAATCTCTGGATTTTATGCTGATTTTCATGCGGATTTGTGTGCATTTTTGTAAGCTAAATAAAGATCTATTATTTAACAATTGTGATGTCATTTCTTGTTCAACCTCTTCTTTTACATACTCCATTGAAGAATGTTTACACACACATAGATAATAGGTATATAGAAAATACCAAGCCCGATGTTTAGTAATAAACATAATAAAATGGTACATAGTTAAATAAAGTAGAAGTAAACCTAGCACTCAACTTAAATGCGTGAGAATAAGTTTTTTGTAGCACATGAGATAAACGTTTCGTTCCACATGGACCTTCGTCGGTATCGTAATGTGCTGGGCAAATATATAGCGTGGTTCCCAGAGAAGAAACTATGTGCAAAGTACCTTAGAAGGAGATTGCACCTAGTAGTATATGTAAACAGAGAGGGAGAAAGGGTTGGTGCATCTACCACAAGACACTTAACAGTATATTAGAGCTGAGAGAGGGAGGGCGGATATATCTGCGTTGGACTCCGTGTCTGGCGGCAGATGTATCCGCCCTCTCTCCGCTCTAATATACCATTAAGTGTCTTGCAGTATATGCACCACCCCTTTCTCCCTCTTTGTTTACATATACTACTAGGTGCAGTCTCCTTCTAAGGTACTTTGCACATACAGATTCTTCTCTGGGAACCACGCTATATATTTGCCCAGCACATTACGTTACTGACGAAGGTCCATGTGGACCGAAATGTTTCTCATGTGCTACAATAAACTTATTCTCACGCATTTAAGTTGAGTGCTAGGTTTACTTCTACTATATTGACGGTTTGGGAACCTAACCTTAGAGTGATTAGCGAATATACTCGTCACTTGAGATTTCTCGAGCATGCGCGGGGGTCCTCCCGAGTATTTTTTAGTGCTCGGAGTTTGTTTTTCTGGCCGCAGCTGAATGATTTACATCTGATAGCCAGCATAAGTACATGTGGGGGTTGCTAGGGAATCCCCACATGTACTTAAGCTGGCTAACAGATGTAAATTATTCAGCTGCGGCAAGAAAAACTAAAGCTCCGAGCACTAAAAAATACTCGGAGGACCCCCGAGCACTAAAAAATACTCGGAGGACCCCCGAGCATGCTTAACGAGTATATTCGCTCATCACTAGACCTTAGCACCACCCCTTAGCTGTGAACACGGTGTTTCTTGTATACATAGTTAAATAAAGACACACAAAATCTGCATTAGAACAGGATCACACTTGCGAGAAAGTCGAATGAGTCTCGCACCTCAATATCCGGCACTGCCGCTGGCACTCGGGATCGAAGCGTTCAGCTTTATAGAACTACATGCGGCCGCACACTCTAGTCCCAAGTGCCGTTGTCAGTGCCGAGTATTGAGGTGTGAGCCTCATGCGAGTTTCTTGCAAGTGTGATCCCGGCCTTATACGCAATATCTGCTTAAAAAAATGGTGTGGGCTCCTGCACAATTTTCTGCGCCAGAGAGGGAAAGCCAGCTACTGGGGACTGATGTTTATAGCCTGGGAAGGGGTTAAAATACCCATGGGCCTTCTCAGGCAATTAATCTCAGCCTGCAGCTGTTTAGTTCGCCTTTACTGGCTATGAAAATAGGGAACCCCCCCCCCCCAAAAAAAAAACAAAAAACCCTGGGGTCCCCCTTTAATAGCCAGAAAAGGTTATGCAGACAGCTGCGAGCTGATATTCATAGCTTTGGATGGGGCCGTGGATATTGTACCCCCTGACTACAAACACTAGCTCACAGCCGCCCCCAGAAATGGCGCATCTCTAAGATGCACCAATTCTGGCACTTAGCCTCTCTCTTCCCAGTGCCCTGTAGCTGTGGCATATTGGGTTATAGGGGTTAATGCCTCCTTTGAATTTTAAGGTGACATCAAGCCAGCTTAGTAATGGAGAGGCATCAATAGTTGTGAAAGGGATAAATAAACACACACCCAGAATAAAGTAATGAAATCTGGCACAACTGTGTTGTGTTTTCTTTATTCTGCCAATCCATGCGACGCCCTCGATCTCTTGCAAAAAAATACTAAATCAACACAAATACTCCCTGGTCCGACAGTCCATTTAATAACGACTGTCGAACAGCGATCTCCCCTATAGAGCAGTCATAGCAGGAGATGTGCCTTTTCTATAGGCCTCCAGTAACACACTGACAGGAGACAATGGCTCCTGCAGTGTTATCACTGAGGGTTCAAAGGGCTCTCACTTTAAGGCACTGCTGCGTGAGAATTTTCCCACGCAGCGGTGCTGCAGGTGACAGTATGAACTCTGCACTCACAGCGGAGTGATACAGTGTGGAGGATTACTTCTTGTCACTCACCGTATCACCAGAGCCCCTGGAGAGCGGTCGTATCTGCCGATCTGACAGCTCTCCACGGGAGATCATCGTGGAACACTTGTTATTAAATGGATTACATTGGATCAGGGAGTATACTGTTGGTTAATATTTTTTTTTTTTTTTTACAGGTGATTGAGAGCTTCGGGGACTAGGTGATTGCTGAGTATGTACTGTATGTCTATATGTGTGTACGTGTTTTTTTTTTTTTTATTTAAAATACGCTTCAACACAGTAGCCGGATGATGGGACTACTACTGCCCCAGCATCCGGCTAGCTGTCACTGTAGCAGGCATAGCTGGATGGGACTAGTAGTCCCATCGGACGATGCCTGCCTACACACAGCCCCGCAGAGACACACAGACATGCAAATCTTTTCTGCCCACAAACTCTTCCTCCTACCGATCTGCAGCGTTACACGCAGGCACATCTGCAGATCTTTTTTAAACCTGCGGATTTGCCTGACTCAATGTAAGTCAATGTGTGCAGAAACGCTGCAGATCCACAACAAGAATTAACAAGCTATGTAAAAAACGCGAATATGCGTGTTTTTTTCCGCCGTATGTGCACAACAATTCTCACTTTCCCATTGACTAATATTGCTTGTGCACTACACTGCGGTTTTGATGCAATTCTGCACATCCAAACACGCTGCGGATCCGCATCAAAATCCACAACGTGTGTACATAGCCTTACAATCCCCCCCCCCCCCAAAAAAAAAAAAAAAAAAAAACACAAAAAAAAACAACTAATTTTTCAGCAGCCCCTGGTGTTCTGAATGCTCCACGAGGTGTGTCTGTTTCCCTTCTGATGCACTCCGTCAGTGCCGATTGCATAGAAGATCCAAAAAGCAGACACCCTCCAGTTACTCTTCTGGTTCTGCCTGGATTGCCACATTTTCTTGGAGTCATTCATTGATATGTTTAGTTGTAATTTCCTCAAACTCCTCATGTGGGCATAGTCTGAGTCTGCCCTGGAGAGGAGCTTTTTCACTCCTTTATTACATACAAATTGTCTCCATCACAACTGTGTCCTGAATAATGGTTTTTGACTCTTGAGATTAAATCCAGGGAGCTGGTGCTGATTGTGGCAGCTTCACAGGGTGTAATGACCCCTCCCGACAGGAGCACTTAACTCAATCATCCTTTTCTCTGCTGCCAGGCGTCCCAGTTTATCTGCTGTTCTTTGAGGTCACCGAGTGCTGTGTATTCATTCATTCCCCTCCCTTGGCAATGTTATATTGTCTCTTGTTAAATGTATCTATTATTGGTCCTTGGACAGGTGAAGTGTCACTTTCATTTTGTTTCTGCGCTCACTTCGAGCGCTGGTTTGCTGCTTAAATTGTTACTCTTATGTACATGACGCAATTTTAAACTCACTAATTATAATTTTCGTAATTTTATATCACCCCAAACCACGACAAATTAATTTTCATATATATATTTATATTTTTTAATGGAAAATAATAAAACATGATTTTATTCCACATTTAATGTAAAGATTCCAATGGATTCACGATAAGAAAATAGCAACTTGTTGATTCCACACGGTAGTCCATCTGTAAGGCATTCGCTTCTGAACTGGAACCTTTTCTTACAGGTTCTTGTCCATTTAAGTAGAGAATTTTTTTTTTTTTTTTTTTTTTTTAAATTTTAAATTTCCTCCTTAATGTTGCAAATTTGGAACTATTGTCTAGAAACATAAAAGAAGTCATTGTATTTTGTCATTGTATATACCTCTAATCGTTTGAATTGTTAATGGTGTGTTATCATTGAACTTTGACACTGAGTCATCTGACCTGGTGGAGCTCATTTTTTTAACCTAGCAAAACTATTTATACCTGTGATGCCTGTATATTCTGTGTGGTATTTCCTGATGAAGGGGGCATGAGACCCCTGAAACGCGTTGAATAAAACCACTGTGAATCAACTATACTCTCCTGAAATTCATCTTAGCGGCAGCGCAGAAATTTAACTACAAATCTCCCTTTGAAGACATTAATTTCTCTGGTCGGTGAAGACCTGTGGATCTGCAGCAGCCGCTATCTACATGCTCTAATCTCATCCTAACCAGGTAAGCAAATTTGGTGTATATTCTCCTCTGTGTAACGTGGATAAGACCCTATTGCACTTTTTGTCTCCCCATTGTTTTGCAACATTTTCCAGTTTGACATCTGTCTATTGCTCTTCATTAGAGCCACAGGCTGCTCAGGCTTCTGACAAGTTGGACTCTGATCTAGACTCTGACCAGGCCAGCAAAGCTTCAGGATATGGTGAAAAATCTGATCTTGGTAGTCAACCAGACTCTCGAGGTCAAGGAAGATGATGTGCTTCCCACAGAGCCGTTGGTATCCTTAACCCCTTAGTGACAGAGCCAATTTGGTACTTAATGACCGGGCCAATTTTTACAATTCTGATCACTGTCACTTTATGAGGTTATAACTCTGGAATGTTTTAACGGATCCCGCTGATTCTGAGTTTGTTTTTTCGTGACATATTGTACTTCATGTTAGTGGTAACATTTCTTCGATATTACTTGCGATTATTTATGGAAAAAATGGAAATATGGCAAAAATGTTTAAAATTTTGCAATTTTCAAACTTTGTATTTTTATGCCCTTAAATCAGAGAGATATGTCACACAAAATAGTTAATAAATAACATTTCCCACATGTCTACTTTATATCAGCACAATTTTGGAAACAAATTTTTTTTTTGTTAGGGAGTTATAAGGGTTAAAAGTTGACTAGCAATTTCTCATTTTTACAACACCGTTTTTTTTTTAGGGACTACATCACATTTGAAGTCATTTTGAGGGGTCTATATGATAGAAAAAAACAAGTGTAACACCATTCTAAAAACTGCACCCCTCATGGTGCTCAAAACCACATTCAAGAAGTTTATTAACCCTTTACGTGCTTCACAGGAACTGAAACAATGTGGAAGGAAAAAACATTTAACTTTTTTTGCAAACATTCAGAACCATATTTTTTTATTTTCACAAGTGTAAAAACAGAAATTTAACCATATATTTTGTTGTGCAATTTCTCCTGAATATGCCGATACCCCATATGTGGGGATAAACCACTGTTTGGGCGCACCGCAGAGCTTGGAAGAGAAGGAGCGCCGTTTGACTTTTTCAATGCAGAATTGGCTGGAATTGAGATTTGATGCCATGTCACGTTTAGAGAGCCCCTGATGTGCCTAAACAGTGGAAACGCTCCACAAGTGACACCATTTTGGAAACTAGACCCCTTAAGGAACTTAACTAGATGTGTGGTGAGCACTTTAAACCCCCAAGTGCTTCACAGAAGTTTATAAAGTAGAGCCGTGAAAATAAAAAAATCACATTTTTTCTACAAAAATGATATTTTTGCCCCCAAATTTTTATTTTCACAATAGTAACAGGAGAAATTAGACCACAAAAGTTGTTGTGCAATTTCTCCTGAGTACGTCGATACCCCACATGTGGGGGCAAACCACTGTTTGGGTGCACCGCAGAGCTTGGAAGAGAAGGAGTGCCGTTTTACTTTTTCAATGTAGAATTGGCTGGAATTGAGATCGGACACCATGTCGCGTTTGGAGAGCCCCTGATGTGCCTAAACAGTAGAAACTCCCCACAAGTGACCCCATTTTGGAAACTAGACCCCTTAAGGAACTTATCTAAATGTGTGGTGAGCACTTTAAACCCCCAAGTGCTTCACAGAAATTTATAACGTAGAGCCGTGAAAATAAAAAATCCTTTTTTTTCCCTCAAAAATGATTTTTTCGCCTGCAACTTTTTATTTTCTCAAGGGTAACAGGAGACATTGGACCCCAAAATCTGTTGAACAGTTTGTCCTGAGTACGCTGATACCCCATATGTGGGGGGGGGGGGCACTGTTTGGGTATCCATCAGGGCTCGGAAGGGAAGGAGCGCCGCTTAGAATGCAGACTTTGATGGGATGGTCTGCGGGTGTCATGTTGCATTTGCAGAGCTCCTGATGTACCTAAACAGTAGAAACCCCCACAAGTGACCCCATTTTGGAAACTAGACCCCCCCAAGGAACTTATCTAGATGTGTCGTGAGAACTTTGAATGCCCAAGTGCTTCACAGAAGTTTATAATGCAGTCGTGAAAATAAAAAATATTTTTTCCACAAAAAAAGATTTTTAGCCCCAAGTTTTTATTTTCACAAGGGTAACAGGAAAAATTGGACCCCAAAAGTTGTTGTCCAGTTTATCCCGAGTACGTTGATGCCCCATATGTGGGGGTAAACCACTGTTTGGGTGCACGGCAGAGCTCAGAAGGGAGGGAGCACCATTTGACTTTTTGAGCGCAAAATTGGCTGTGGCATTTAGAGACCCCCTGATGTACCTAAACAGTGGAAACCCCCCAATTCTAACTCCAACCCTAACCCCAACACACCCCTAACTCTAATCCCAACCCGATCCATAATCCTAATCACAACCCTAACCCCCAAAAGACCCCTAATCCCAAAGCTAACCATAACCCTAATCTCAACCCTAACCTCAAAACCTAACCCTAATCCCAATATACCCCTATCCCTAATCCCAACTCTAGCCTTATCCCTAATCCCAAACCTAACCCTAATCCCAAATGTAACCCTAATCCCAACGCTAACCCTAACTTTAGCCCAAACCCTAACTTTAGCCCTAAACCTAGCCCCAACCCTAACTTTAGCCCCAACCCTAACCCTAACCCTAAGGCTATGTGCACACGTTGCGGATTTTGCTGCGGATCCGCAGCGTTTCCTCGGCAGTTTCCCATGAGTTTACAGAACAATGTAAACCTATGGGAAACATAAAACGCTGTGCCCATGCTGCGGAAAAAACCACGCGGAAACGCAGCGGTTTACATTCCGCAGCATGTCAATTCTTTCTGCAGATTCCGCAGCGGTTTTACACCTGCTCCATAATAGAAAACCGCAGGTGTAAAACCGCAGGGGAATCCGCACAAAAACCGCGGTACAGCCGCGATAAATCTGCAGGAAAAACGCAGTGTTTTGGCCCTGCGGATTTATCAAATCCACTGCGGAAAAATCCGCAGAGAACCATTCTACGTGTGCACATATCCTAACCCTACCCCTAACTCTACCCCTAATCCTAACCCTACCCCTAAGGCCGGCCTCACACTCAGCGTATGTAAATGCGGTCTGTTTTTTACAGCCGTAATACGCAGAAAAGTCCCCAAAATAGTGATCCGTATGTCATCCGTAGGCAGGGTGTGTCAGCGTATTTTGCGCATGGCATCCTCCGTATGTAATCCGTATGGCATCCGTACTGCGATATTTTCTCGCAGGCTTGCAAAACCGACATCTAATGGATTTATGTGCTCAAATGTTCGTGAATCGCGCGAGATATGTGAAAAGCCGGTAATTCAATTGCCGGCTTTTCATTTCTCCTTCACAAACCCGACATGATATGAGACATGATTACATACAGTAAACCATCTCGTATCCCTTTTTTTTTTTTGCATATTCCACACTACTAATGTTAGTGTGTAAAATCTGACCCCGATCATGTTCTTTGGGGTCTCGGCTACCCCCGGCAGCCGAGACCCAAAAGATCTTCTGGGCGGCGGGCACACTGCGCATGCGCCCGCCATTTTTTCCCCGGAAAAAGATGGCGGTGCCCATCGGGAGCCACGAGGAGCACCGGGGGAGATAGGTGAGTATTGGGGGGCGATCGGGGACCCCATTTCTCTGTCCTCCGATGTGCGATCACATCGGAGGACAGAGAAATTAAATGGCAAATCGCGTTTTTTTGTTGCGACCGCCGGTAAACGGTTAATTACTGGCGATCGCAACTAAAAACCCCCCGAATCATGTTCTCTGGGGTCTCGGCTACCCTCGGCAACCGAGACCCCAGAGAAAATCTGACTCTGGGGGGCGCTATTCACTTATTCCACAGCGCTGTTAATTAACGGCGCTGTGGTTTAAATACCCTTAGCAGCCGCCGTTAAAAGGCGTATCGGCGGTCGTTAAGGGGTTAAAAAGGCAAAACGTACCCCTCTGTTGTTTTCTTACCACAATGAGTTTGAAACCATTTTATCCAGGGAATGGGGCCATCTGGAAAGACTTTTTATAACACCACAATAACAGCAACACTTGACTCGGCTGCCCCCCTCATGCATAGCAAAACTCGTGCAATCAACAGGCAGCCCTGGTTGACCAAAGAACTGAGATGGGCTTCCAGGGTCGCTGAGCAGAGGGAAACGATCCTGCCCTGCCGAGCACTTTATCGCATACAAGCAGTCCCTTGCCAACTTCAAATCTACGCTCACTGCCACAAAACAAACTTCTCATATCCTCCCTGTCTCACAACCCTAAACAGCTTTTCAACACTTTCAATTCTCTACTCCGTACCCCCAGCACCTCCCTCCTCTCCTCCCATTTCTGCTGAAGACTTTCCCTCTTTAAGCAGATTGATACGAACAGAGAAAGCTTTGGCCCGCAGCCCATCTTAGCGGCTCAACGCTGTTCCTCCAAAACCAGCTTCTCCATGACAGAAGATGAGCTCTCCACCCTCATTATACTATAGAGTCTGCCTATGGGGGGTACATTATACTATAGAGGCTGACATTGGGGAGTACAGTATACTATATGGAGACCTACGGGAAGTGCATTATACTATGGGGAGTGAATTATGCTATAAATAGTCTGCCTATGGGGAATGCATTAGACAATATAGAGTATATAGGTGCATTATACTATATGGAGACCTATGGAGAGTGCATTATACTATATGAAGACCTATGGGGAGTGCATTATACTATATGAAGACCTATGGGGCATGTATTATACTATATGGAGACCTAAGGGGAGCGCAATATACTATATGGAGTCCTATGGGGAGTGAGTGCATTATACTATATGGAGACCTGTGGGGAGTGCATTATACCATATGGAGATTTATGGGAGTGCATTATACTATATGGAGGCCTATGGGGAGTGCATTTTATTATATTGAGGACTATATGGTGTATTATGCTATATGGAGGCTATCTAGGGGGCCATCATAAAGTGTGGAGATCACAGTGATGGGGCCATTATACAGTGTTGGGGCCATTAGTTTGGGGGATATTAAGGAGCCAGTATATATACAGTAAGGGGGCATTATACTGTGTATAAGAGAAAATCATACTATGTAAGGGAGCTGTACAGCGGAGACTCGGGGACATTGTAAATGTAAAGTGGGCACTTATTATTATAGGGGAACGCAGGTTACTGTGACTGTCAAAAGGGGCACACAGGGCATTATTAATTTCTAGGGGACAGAATGTGGGCGGTTTTCTAGGGCATTTGCACACGGCATTAGCAGCAGCGGCTCAGTATTGGGGTATAGGCAGGATGAGGAGTTTGTGCAGGTTGGTAATAGTCCCATTGTGGACAGTGCTGAAAATACGAGACATGAAATGTGTGTTGTATTCTCTGCAGCTGATTCCTGTCTGGAAGAAGTTGTCATGTCGGTCTGGGCCAGATGGAAAAGTAAACGATAACATCAGAAAGAACGTCAGCGTTAAGACATTATCTGTAACTGTGCTGCAATCTCTTATATGTCCTGTAGGACTGGTATTTACCACTGACCATATGGCGGTAATATCAATGTTGTTTTTTATATAGAGATTATTTTCACCAACAGTGCGGTCATCTGCTGAGGTTCTCCTCCACTATTAGGGTGTGTCGCCCAGTTGTAATCAAGGTTACCTGGTTACGGGCCTACTGAGAAGTTTCACCCCCCTGAACCAAAACCCTAGCTACGCCTCTGCCCCTCCCCCAGTGTAACTGATCAGTGGGTAACAGAGGGGTCAGACTGATTACAGATACACAGTCGTCTATTGGAGCCTTCTGGTAAACAGCGTTTTCCTTTTCCCCCTCAGATGCATTTATGGAGATTTTTGGGGTCACCACCCTAAAGCAAGCAACATAGAGGTGACCATGTAAAATCTGCCCCCAGATTCCTGCGACTCTTGTCAGTGACTGACCTTGTGCTTTGTTTCTGGTCATAGTAAATGCAAGTCGTATTGGGAACGGCAGACACCTATAATGGGGGACGTGTCGCTTGGTAATGAGGGGGGATACGCGGAATGTAAATATTTCCCCCTTCGTTTCCCATAAGAATAGTGGCCCCAATAACATTGGGCTGAGACTCGAGCACACAACTTTGTGCTGTTATACAATGTGCTGGGTGAAGGTTCCTCACTAACATTATCGGAGCTCCTATCCTTATAGTGAGTCCCTGCGGTGACATCCAGGAGACCCCAAAGAATTCAGGAACTCCAATGGGAACATTACGGCTTGTTCACTCTCCATGGCTAAAGCAATGCACATGTACAGGTGCTCCTTACTAAATTAGAATATCATTAAAAAGTTAATTTATTTCAGTTATTTTATACAAAAAGGGAAACTCATATAGAGTCATTACAAACAGAGTGATCTATGTCAAGTATTTATTTCTGTTAAAGTTGATGATTATGGCTTACAGCCAATGAAGACCCAAGAGTCTTTATCTCAGTAAATTAGAATATTTAACAAAAAACACCTGCAAAGGCTTCCTAAGCATTTAAAAAGGTCCATTAGTCAGTTTCAGTAGAATCCACAATCATGGGGAAAACTGCTGACTTGACAGATGTCCAGAAGGCAGTCAGTAGCACACTCCACAAGGAGGGTAAGCCACAAAAAGTAATTGCTAAAGAAGCTGGCTGTTCACAGAGGGCTGTATCCAAGCATTAACCCCTTAACAACCGCCAATACGTCTTTTAACGTCGGTGGCAGTTAAGGGTACTTATTACTCAGCCCCTTTTTAATGACGCTGAGATATAAGGTTATAGCCAGAGATATAGGTTATAGTCAGATTTCCCATTTAATTTCTCTATCCTCCAATATGATCTAGCACATCAGAGGAGAGAGAAATGGGGTCTCTGGAGCCCCTCTGGCATCCCTGCCTGGACTCTCCGCCATCCCCGGCGTCTTCTTCTGGGGAAAGAATGGCAGGCTTGTGCATAATCTGCCGGCTGGCTCTTCACAACAATAGGAAATTTTTCCTATTGGTTCATTTTGATCACTGTGATAGGGTCTATCACAGTGATCAAAATAAAAAAAAAAGTAGTAAATCAAACCCCCTTTATCAGGTAAAAATAATAATTAAAAAAATGTATTTCCATTTTTCCCTTAGGGCTAGGGTTGGGGCTAGGGTTAGGGTTGAGGTTAGGTTTGTGGTTAGGGTTATGGCTTGGATTATTGTTAGAGTTGTGGCTGGGATTAGGGTTAGAGGTGTGTTGGGGATGTGGTTAGGGTTATGGTTGAGATTAGGGTTAGGGGTGTTGGGGTTAGGGTTGAGTTAGAAATGGATTCCACTGTTTAGGTACATCAGGGGGTCTCCAAAGGCGACATGGCACCCACCATTGATTCCAGACAATTTTGCATTCAAAATGTTACATGGTGCTCCCTCTCTTCTGAGCCCTGCCATGCGCCCAAACAGTGGCTTTCCTCCACATACGGGGGTATTGGCTTCTCAGGAGAAATTGCACAACAAATTTTTTCTCCTGATACCCTTGTGAAAATAAAAACGTTTGGTTCCAAAGTAAATTTTTTGTGAAAAAAGTAAAATGTTCATTTTTTTTCTTTCCACATTGCTTTAGTTCTGGTGAAGCACCTGAAGAGTTAATAAACTTCTTGAATGTGGTTTTGCGCACCTTGAGGGGTGCACTTTTTAGAATGGTGTCACTTTTGGGTATTTTCTGTTATATTAACCCCCCAAACTCACTAGAAATGTGAGGTGGTCCCTAAAAAAAGGTTTTATAATTTTTGTTGGAAAGACGAGAAATCACTGATCAACTTTTAACCCTTATAACTTCCTAAGAAAAAAATTATGTTTCCAAAATTATGCTGATGTAAAGTAGATATGTGGGAAATGTTATTTATTCACTATTTTGTGCGATATAACTCTCCGTCTTAAGGGTACAAAAATTAAGTTTGAAAATTGAAAAATTTTAAATTTTTTTTTTTCTAAATTTCCATTTTTTCTTAAATAAATGCAAGTGATATCAAAGAAATTTTACCACTAACATGAAGTACAATATGTCACGAAAAAAACATCTCGAAATCAGTGGGATAATGTTGAAGTGTTCCAGAGCTATAACTTCATAAAGTGACAGTGGTCAGAATTGTAAAAATTGGCTTGTTCATTATGTACCAAATTGGCTGTCACTAAGGGGTTAATGGAAAGTTGAGTGGAAGGTGAAAGTGTGGTAGAAAAAGGTGTGCAAGCAACCAGGGTAACACAGTATTGACAAGAATGTTAAGAAAAAGTCACCAAAGGCCATTCAAAAATTTGGGGGAGATTCACAAGGAGTGGACTGCTGCTGAAGTCATTGCTTCTAGATCCACCACACAGAGAAACATCCAGTACATGGGCTACAAGTGTCGCATTCCTTGTGTCAAGCCACTCATGACCAATAGACAATGCCAGAAGCTTCTTACCTGGGCCAAGGAGAACAAGAACTGGACTGTTGCTCAGTGGTCCAAGGTGTTGTTTTCAGATGAAAGTAAATTTTGCATTTCATTTGGGAATTAAGGTCCCAGAGTCTGGACGAAGAGTGAAGAGGCCACAATCCAAGCTGCTTGAGGTCTAGTGTGAAATTTCCACAATCAGTGATGGTTTGGGGAGCCATGTCATCTGCCGGTGTAGGTCCACTGTGTTTTATCAAGACAAAAGGATCCCTGACCAAATATTGAGTGCATTTACTGAACACACATTTCAGTAGGCCAACATTTTGGATTTTAAAATCATTTTTCAAGCTGGTCTGATAAAGTATATTATTTTACTGATATAATGACTTTTGGGTTTTCATTGGCTGTAAGCCATAATCATCAACATTAACAGAAATAAACACCTGAAATAGATCACTCTGTTTATAATGACTCTATATATGAGTTTCACTTTTTGTATTGAAAAACTGAAATAAATTAACTTTTTGATGATATTCTAATTTTGTGAGAAGCACCTGTAAATACAAAAAAAACCTCAGTCACGTTTGCGTACTGGTATTCTAGCGCCGTCATTTCAATTTTCATCAGATCAAAATGGTCATGATAATCATCTAGGTGAGAAACCATTAACCTCTTCATGACCAGACGTATTTTCGGTTTTGCGTTTTTTGATACCGTTCTTCCCAGAGCCATAACCTATTTATATTTCCGTCAATATGGCCAAGTGAAGGCTTGTGTTTTGCGGGACGAGTTGTACTTTTGGAGGACACCATTGGTTTTAACATATCGTGTAGTGGAAAATGGGAAAAAAATTCCAAGTGCGATGAAATTGCAAAAAAAAAAAAAAGTGTAATCCCACAGTTGTTTTGCTTTTCTACTAGGTTAATTAAATGTTAAAACTGACCTGCTATTATGATTCTCAAGGTCATTATGAGTTCATATGCATGTAGAGTAGCGGTGGATACACCATCACGTGTTTCTCAACGCAAGCAGTGAATAGCCAGGCCTTTCCCCGGGAAGGAACAACAACGGGAAGGGCAGCATCCAATAAAGGAAAACATCCAATAAAGGAAAACCACCTATGCCAAGCATGGTATCCATCCACAGACAGCTGTTTCGGGGTTTTTGCCCCTCATCAGTGTGGAGTAGGAAACTGGCTATTAGGAGCAGTGCCTAGTAAAAAGGCTGTAAAGGCACGTTTGATTGACCTCGGGGAGACCAAAGCATCCAACACCGCGGAGACACCATCACGTGTTTCTCAACGCAGTGATCCAGAACACTGCCCCCATCCCTTATGGGAAATTTGCAAATGCCCTCCAGCTCTTCAATGTAAGCAATCCAGTGGACCTTACTGTAACACCAGATCCCTGTAAAAGGGTTGAAGGGTGTAGGCCGGGATTCCTTTGGAGTGGCTAGTGCCAAGTCTGTCTGAAGTAGCCTTTTTGAGCCAACGACCTCTGAGAGACATTTCAATAATGAGTCACGGTTTACACCGATCAAGTTGGATAAGAATTCCTGAAAAAGCTGTAACCACCAATCAGTAATATAGTACAAAAAGCAGGCCCAAAGGCCAATATTTAAGAATCAGACGAAACTGCTCCTCTATAGAGGAATATAAAATACAAGCAGATGACCTTCGTTTGAGATTTCAGGCCAGGGGTTATCCTGACGGCATCCTAAGAAAGGTCTATAATGAGGTCGCTAGGATAGACAGGAACAATCTGTTGGTACCAACTCCCAAAGAGCCAGAGAGACCTGTGTGTAGATATGTTACTACATACAATAATGGGGCACAAAAAATCTGGGCAATTTTGCAAAAACATTGGCCCATAATACACATGGATGAGGACATTGGAGAGATGGTAGGTGACTTTCCTAGAATTACTTTCCAAAAAGGAAAATCCATCGGTGACAGGCTTACACACAGCCATTATTCCGCACCTGTAAAGGAGACATGGCTCCCCAACCCACCGAGGGGTTGCCATAAATGCAGTGGCTGTGTGGCATGCCCGGTGATTTCAGTGGGATCGAAATTCACAAGTGAGGTCACCGGAAAGGAATATCAGATCTACCAGTTTATCAACTGCAAGTCAAGGGGAGTAATCTATAGGGTGGTGTGCCCTTGTGGCCTTGAATATATAGGCAAGACGATACGTGAGCTCAGGAGACGAGTGGGGGAGCACTTAAGAGACATCACCCTTAAAAGAGATACCCCATTGGCCAGACATGTCAACGAGGAACACAATGGAGAAAGCCATAATTTAAAGTTTATGGGGATTGACAAGATCAATGCACCAAAGAGAGGGGGAAATTGGGATCAATTAATCCTACAGTGCGAGACTAGGTGGATCTATCGCCTCAAGACACAAACACCTAGGGGCCTGAACGAGATCCTAACATTTAGTTGCTTCCTATAGAGACTTGAATCAAAATAATTGTCAAGACCATTATTTCAATATGGGCACGAACCCTATACTTCCTTCTAACTTTTAAAACATCAGGGATATAGAGGGTTATTAATAGGGTGAGCAGCCGTGGAATGGGGGCGCCAATTCTCCCGTTATTTCTATCCTAGGGTGCCAACCTCCATTGTTAGGTAGGGTATCAGAACTAGGAGGCAAATAGGAAAAGACATCAGTCCGTACATCAGTCTTTCCCTCTAACTGCTCTTTTCTGGACACTTAAGGGGGGTATTGTTAAAGAAATGTCCCCCTCTCTACATCTCTCCTTTATCCTCACGACAAAATCCTCTTTCTTTACACGTTTGTGGGCATACTTTAACCTTACAAACCCCAGGATTCAGAGTCTGCCACCATAGATACTTTTAAACAGAAGGATATTTTTACACCCTTCTTTTCCCTTTTTGTGGATAAGCCAAGCACATGTCCTAGACAAAAGATTCTCCTTCCCACGAGGAGGTATAGGTAGAATCTTATTTTTGACATTGTTCCCCCAGTGTTGAAAGAACTTAGGCAAGCCAGAATAAGTGATATTACACTAGGGGGTTAGTATCTTCTTTTTTACAGGCACGCTCTGGGATATGAGATTCGGTCTCTCAGTATGGTGCCTCTATTAGCAGGACTATGGTAGTCACGAGACGATAAGGACGCTTGGAGCAGAATAGAGATTTAAAGCTCAGCTAGGCGTTGTCACGGCAACTCCAGGCACGCGTCGCTGGAGAAGATATAGGCAGCTCAGCGGCGCGCCGGATGTTAAGTGTGCGGTCCAGCTGTGCGTTTCACAGCGGACGCACAGGAAGCGATGCTTAATCAGCGACATCAAAAGAGCGGGCAGTCTGTTGTGAACTCTGTTTTTGGTCTCCCTCTTGTGGTCACAAGTGGTACTGTGTGAGTGCTATCTTTGGGCCCCCTCTGGTGGCTCTTTTTGTCATTCTGCAGGTCTGTGGCTGGGATCAGCTGTCTCGTTATCTGCTGGTTGGTTTCCTATTTAGCTCACCTGGACTTTTAGTTGTTGCCTGCTGTCAATGTATTCAGTGCTATTTGGATCTCTCCTGACTACCTTCGTTATCAGTCTCTCCAAGAGAAGCTAAGTTGCTGTTTGTTCATTTTTTGATCATCAGTGTTCAATATGTTTTCTTGGTTTATTATCTGTCCTTGTCCAGCTTGCTAATATGTGATTTCCTCGCTTGCTGGTAGCTCTAGGGGGCTGAGTTTCTCCCCTCACACCGTTAGTTGGTGTGGGGGTTCTTGAATTCTCAGCGTGGATATTTTGTATAGGGTTTTCTACTGACCGCACAGTTTCCTATCTGTCTTCTGCTATCTAGTATTAGCAGGCCTCATTTGCTGAATCTGTTTCATTTCTACGTTTGTATTTTCCCCTTACCTCACCGTTATTATTTGTTGGGGGCTTTCTATATCTTTGGGGTTATTTCTCTGAGGCAAGTGAGGTCTTTCTTTCTCTCTAGGGGTAGCTAGTTTCTCAGGCTGCGTCGAGACGTCTAGGAATTCAGGCACGTTCACCGGCTACCTTTAGTGTGTTCGGTTAGGATCAGGATTGCGGTCAGTCCAGTTACCACCTCCCTAGAGCTCGTTCTATGTTCAGTAACTTATCTAGTCAGTTCTGTGATCCTCAGCCACTAAGGATCATAACAGCAGTCTATTTAATAACAGCCGGTGAGAGGCGCGTTAGACCGTCACAGCACCCCGTTTTGCTGAATAAACCTCCCATCTCAATGGAGAACTACAGGAATCTTCCCCTGATGAGTATAGAAAAACGAAACGCGTAGGGAAGTATACCTTTTCGTTACTTTGTATTGGGGGTCATTGCATAAAAACTGGTGATATTCGATGATGGTGTATTTGTATGGAGAATGATGTGCCATCTCCCCAGTTTCTACTCCAGTTAAAAACGGTCATTATCTTGTTAAATGTAACAATAGGGTGAAACTGTTCACTTTTTTCACACACCATTTTGAGCGGTCATTGCTTTCTGTTTAATAATAGATGCATATATAGAGAGCATATGTGGTCTGATTTGCCAAATGACCAGGTGATGTGAAGTTTGACATTTTTCCGCACTGCCAGCTGTTATCAGACCTTATGTTTTCATGATAGATTTATTCATGGGAATCTTGGGATATTGAGGTCTGAGGCAGTTCGATATTTGTGATATTGGCATTTCTTCTCTTGAAATGTGATGTTACTGTGAGTCCTATATGTGTATTTTGGGTCTACCATTTTTAATGAGTTTATTAAAAGTTAATTTTTAATTTTAATTGGATAAGAATTCCCCATGAAGAGCTTGTTGTGGTCTGGCAAAACCAATGCTGAGGCAGATAGTATATTAGCTTTTAGCTACTGGAACAGTAATTCTTGCTCTGTGAGTTCCATGTTGCCTTGCGTGTCATTTCAAACTGGTATTAACAGAAACATTAAAATCATAACTAAAGTTTGCAACAAATCAATAATTATTGATTAATTATAATTTATTTAAATAAAAGTTGATTAGTTAAGGATCTAGCAATAATAGAAGGAAAACGCAGCACTCAACAATTGGTAAAAAACTTACTTCTTAATCTAAAAATCCAAATACATTTTCACAGGACAGAAGCAAAGCATATGACACGAGGCAGTCGTTTCACGTCCACCAACTCTTTCTCTATCCCTGAGTGTTTGCATCAGTGTGATCATTAACCCCTTCACCCCCGGAGCTTTTTTCGTTTTCGTTTTTCGCTCCTCTCCTTCCCAGAACCATAACTTTTTTATTTTTCCGTCAATATGGCCATGTGAGGGCTTATTTTTTGCGGGACAAGATGTACTTTTGAACGATACCATTGGTTTTACCATGCAGTGTAACAGAAAACGGGAAAAAAATTCCAAGTGTGATGAAATTGCAAAAAAAGTGCAATCTCACACTGGTTTTTTGTTTGGCTTTTTTGCTAGGTTCACCAAATGCTAAAACTGACCTGCCATTATGATTCTCCAGGTCATTACGAGTTCATAGACACCTAACATGACTAGGTTATTTTTTTATCTAAGTGGTGGAAAAAAATTCCAAAGTTTGCAAAAAAAAATAAAAAAAATTGTGCGATTTTCCGATACCCGTAGCGTCTCCAATTTTCGTGATCCTGGGTCAGGTGAGGGCTTATTTTTGTGTGCCAAGCTGGCGTTTTTAATGATACCATTTTGGTGCAGATATGTTCTTTTGATCGCCCGTTATTGCATTTTAATGCAATGTCGCGGCGACCAAAAAAAAGTAATTTTGGCGTTTTGATTTTTTTTCTCGCTACGCCATTTAGCGGTCAGGTTAATCCTTTGTTTTTATTGATAGATCGGGCGATTCTGAACGCGGCGATACCAAATATGTGTATGTTTGATTTTTTTTTTAATTGTTTTATTTTGATTGGGGCGAAAGGGGGGTGATTTAAACTTTTATATATTTTTTATTTTTTTTTTATATTTTTGAACACTTTTTTTTTTAATTTTGGCATGCTTCAATAGCCTCCATGGGAGGCTAGAAGCATGCACTACACGATCGCCTCTGCTACATAGAGGTGAAATACAGATCACCTCTATGTAGTAGAAATGGTCGTGTACTTTGAACGCCGACCACAGGGTGGCGCTCAAAGCATTCGGCCATCAACAACCATAGAGGTCTCAAGGAGACCTCTGATTGTTATGGCAATGCACTGCTGACCCCCGATCATGTGACGGGGGTCAGCAGTGCGAGCACTTCCGGCCGCGCGGCCGGGAGTGCCTGTTAAATGCCGCTGTCAGTGTTTGACAGCGGCATTTAACTAGTTAATGGGCGCGGGCGGATCGCGATTCCGCTCGCACTCATTGCGCGCACATGTCAGCTGTACAAAACAGCTGACATGTCGCGGCTTTAAGGTGGGCTCACCGCCGGAGCCCACCTTAAAGCAGGGGATCTGCCAGCTGACGTACTATTCCGTCAGCTGGCAGAAAGGGGTTAAGGAGCAAAACCGAGCACAATATACAAAATATAAGAGGGATAATTTTGCAAATTCTACTGGGGCACGATAGATGGGGGACTCCCATGCTGTCCTTTAAAAAATAGAATGAAAAGATGATCTGGAATACCATGCAATCGTGTCCCTTGCAGCTAACAATAAGCTTCCTCCACTACACCGTGTTCCAAATTAATATGCAAATTGGATTTGTGTCATTTAATTGTTTTGTTTTTCAAATAAACTCATGGATGGTATTGTGTCTCAGGGCTCAATGGATCACTGAAATCAATCTTAAACACATGTGATAATTAGTTTTCCAGGTGATTCTAATTAAAGGAAAACTACTTAAAAATTATGTTCCACATTATTAAGCAGACCACAGGTTTCAAGCAATATGGGAAATAAAAAGGATCTCTCTGCTGCTGAAAAGCGTTCAATAGTGCAATGCCTTGGACTAGTTATGAAAACATTAGATACTTCATGAAAACTTAAGAGTGATCATCATACTGTGAAAAGATTTGTGACTGAAACAGAGTACAGCCAGATTTAATGCAGATAAAGGCATAATGAGGAAGGTTTCTGCATGACATTCATTGGATTAAGAGAGCAGCTGCCAAAATACCATTATAAAGCAGCAAACAGTTATTTGAAGCTGCTGGTGCCTCTGGAGTCCCTCGAACCTCAAGGTGTAAGATCCTTCAAAGGCTTGCTGTGGTGCATAAATCTACTATTCGGCCACCCCTAAACAGTGTTCACAAGCAGAAACGGTTGCAGTGGCCCAGACATACATGAAGACTAATTTTCAAACAGTCTTGTTTACTGATGAGTGTCCAACAACCTTGGATGGTCCAGATGAATGGAGTAGTGGATGGTTGGTGGATAGCCTCCATGTCCCAACAAGGCTGCGACGTCAGCAAGGAGGTGGAGGAGTCATGTTTTGGGCCAGAATAATGGGGAAACAGCTGGTAGGGCCCTTTAAGGTTCCTGAAGGTGTGAAAATGACCTCTGCAAACTACCATATATACTCGAATATAAGCCGACCCCCCCTAATTCTGCCACAAAAAAACTGGGAAAACGTAATGACTCGAGTATAAGCCTAGGGTGGAAAATGCAGCAGCCACCGGTAAATTTCAAAAGTAAAAATAGATACCAATAAAAGTAAAATTAATTGAGACATCAGTAGGTTAAGTGTTTTTGAATATCCAATCCATATTGAATCAGGAGCCCCATATAATGCTCCATAAAGTTTGATGGGCCCCATTAGATGATCCATATTAAAATATTCCCCATATAATCCTGCATAAAGGGTAATAAGGGCCCCATAAGATGCTCCATAGAGATATTTGCCCTATATAGTGCTGCACAAACGTTATGGCCCCATAAGATGCTCCATACAGACACTTGCCCCATATAATGCTGCACAAACGTTATAGCCCCATAAGATGCTCCGTACAGTCACTTGCCCCATTATAGTGCCGAAGAAGCGTTATGGCCCCATAAGATGCTCCGTACAGTCACTTGCCCCATTATAATGCTGCACAAGCGTTATGGCCCCATAAGATGCTCCGTACAGTCATTACCCCTTATAGTGCTGCATAATCGTTATGGCCCCATACAGATGCTCCGTACAGTCACTGCCCCTTATAGTGCTGCACAATCGTTATGGCCCCATACAGATGCTCCGTACAGTCACTGCCCCATATGCTTTTCCTGCGATAAAAAAAAAAATCACATACTCACCTCTCTTCGCTCAGGACCCCCGGCACTTTCAATATTTACCTGCTCCTCGTGCAGCTCCGTCTTCAGCACTGACGTTCAGCAGAGGGCGCACTGACTACGTCACCGCGCCCTCTGATCTGAGCATCACAGCCAGATGACGCTGATGCCGCACCGGAACGAGGAGCGGTAAATATCTCGCAGCGCTGTATACTCGCCTACTGCTGGCGCTGTGCAGTCCCTGCTTCTTCCAGCCCTTCATCTTCCTGTATTGAGTGGTCAGTTACCGCTCATTACCGAAATGAATATGCGACTCCACCTGTATGGGAGGTGGAGCCGCATATTCATTACTGTAATGAGCGGGACCATGTGACCGCTCAGTACAGGAAGAATATGCAGCGCTGGAAGAAGCAGGGACCGCGCCAGCAGTAGGTGAGTATAATTAGATAGCCCCCGCCCCCCCTCCCGACCCCCGGGTATGACTCGAGTATAAACTGAGAGGGGGACTTTCAGCCCCAAAAAATGGGCTGAAAATCTCGGCTTATACTCGAGTATATACGGTATATAGAGTTTCTGACTGACAACTTTGCTCCATGCTATAAAAAGCAGAAAGGTGCCTTCAGGAGCAAAATCATCTTCATGCATGACAATGCACCATCTCATGCTGCAAAGAATACCTCTGAGTCATTGGCTGCTATGGGTATAAAAGGAGATAAACTCATGAGTAAACTCATCTTTCCCTGACCTCAACCCTATAGAGAACCTTTGGTGTATCATCAAGCAAAAGATCTATGAGGGTGGGAGGCAGTTCACATCAAAACAGCAGCTCTGGGAGGCTATTCTGACTTCATGCAAAGAAATACAAGCAGAAACTCTCCAAAAAACTCACAAGTTCAATGGATGCAAGAATTGTGAAGTTGATATCAAAGAAGGGTTCCTAGGTTAACATGTAACTTGGCCTGTTAGGAAGTTTTGGCGTTATTTTTGTTCAGTGAATGTGACCTCCTAATGCTGCAAATTCCACAAATGAGCATTTTCAGTTCTTTAAAACATATCAAATGTTTAGAAATTCTACTGTGCCTAAAAATTTGGAACAGTGCATTTTGAGTTTGTATTCATTTTGGAGATTATACTGTTATCATTGGGAGGTTTCATCAATAAAATTCGATGTATACTCTAACAGGTGATGACTTATTAGACTGACTGTCATTTGCACCAACCATTTAGGAAAATCTGAGAAAAATATAATTTGTATAATAATTTGGAACACTGTGTATATATTGTGCATCAACCCTAGACAAAGTCATCACAGCGTAATAAATTAGATATATATTTTGTAAGATGGCCACTGGACAGGTCCTTTAGGGGAGTTATTTTTCATCGAGATTGGTAGCTTTGGTGATAAGAGTTTGAAAAGCATGCTCCAGCACATATAGTGCTGAAAGAGTTATTAGGGCATTCCAGAGCCAGGTTTACAGGTTTAAGAGTAGTCAAAAGAGATGGGTGGGAATGACTGTTCACATATCCCCACCCCAGGGGCATGGTTTGACAGATAAAATAGAGATCAAGTGTCTCAGTGTCTGGATCTGGAGATGTGTGGATCTCCTGTGTGTTGGTCTGTGCTAAGGCCTAAAGAACCGGACAAGATCCTGAGCGGGTGGACCCGCAATATTGTACGGCCCTTTTACTTTGTGTTTTCATTCTGTGCGGGAAAAGACTGTTTTGTTTGGTTCCCTGAGCCGTTTATGCCATCTTAATAAACCTGACTGAACATTTTTTACGAAACCGCATTCCGCGCCTGCCTCAACCACAGGTGAGAGAGTACAAACCTCTAGAAAATCTCTTTATCTAAATAAAACAAAATTCTGTTATATGTTTGTTATGCACAGCCAAATGACTGGACAAATCTGCACCAAATTAGGCATGTTGGTAAATCAAACACTTAGGAAGATTTGGTATGAATTTCAACTCAAGGACCTACTGTTCTCAAGATTTTCACAAAAAAGGAACACAAAAGTAAACAAATTTATGGTCAAATACTTTGACCAATCTGGCCCAAATTTGATGCATTGGTAAATCAGACTCTTCGGAAGGTTTTAGATCGGGTTTCAAGCTCTCTAGGACCTTCCATTCTCAACATATTTGCAAAAAATGGACTGCAAAAGCAAATCTTTATATTTCTTCAGGACACCACTACAGAGTCGTAAAATTTCTGTGCACAACTTAGATATGTTGGCTTCATATCAGTAGAAAACTTAGGGTACCGTCACACTCCGCAACTTTCCAACGATCACGACCAGCGATTCGACCTGGCTGTGATCGTTGGAAAGTCGTTGTGTGGTCGCTGGAGAGCTGTCACACAGACAGCTCTCCAGCGACCAACGATGCCGAAGGCCCTGGGTAACCAGGGTAAACATTGGGTTACTAAGCGCAGGGCCGCGCTTAGTAACCCGATGTTTACCCTTGGTTACCATTGTAAAAGTAAAAAAAAACAAACATTACATAATCACATTCCGGTGTCCGTCAGGTCCCTCGCCGTCTGCAGTGCTTCCCGCACTGACTGAGTGCCGCCGTAAAGTGAAAGCAGAGCACAGCGGTGACGTCACCGCTGTGCTCTGCTCTTACTTTACGGCCGGCAGTCAGTCAGAGCGGGAAGCAGACTGCGAGGGACCTGACGGACACCGGAATGTGAGTATGTACTGTTTTTTTTTTTTTACTTTTACGATGGTAACCAGGGTAAACATCGGGTTACTAAGCGCGGCCCTGCGCTTAGTAACCCGATGTTTACCCTGGTTACAAGCGAACGCATCATTGGATCGGTGTCACACACCGATCCAACAATGACAGCGGGAGATCCAGCGACGAAAGAAAGTTCCAAACGATCTGCTACGACGTACGATTCTCAGCAGGGTCCCAGATCGCTGCTGCGTGTCAGACACAGCGATATCGTATGGATATCGCTGGAACGTCACGGATCGCACCGTCGTAGCGACAAAAGTGCCACTGTGAGACGGTACCCTTAGTTTTAGTTTTATCTACACATAGAAACAACAAATAACTATAGAGAAGCTTTCACCAGTCTGAGGATATTAAACTGGCCACATCATGGTTTACTGGCTGCAGCGCTGAGTAAAACATTGTTATTATTATTTAACTTCTCATCTCTGTTGCGTAGATGTTAGCTTGTACAGTTTAGTTAATAATTTGGTATAGTTTAAGTGGGAGTTACCAGAGATTTGCCTCTGGGGGCACACACTTCTTACAGTGCATGAGATTGACCACTCATAAGCAGGCAGCAACAAATTGGGGATAAAAAGAACCCGTCTTCCTTTTCTAACTGATCTCTGCTGCTACTATGTGGATACAACAAGCTGAATTACGTATCATTACAAATCCAGATCTTATCTCACATTGGTGTCAGCTCTGATCCTGACTGCCGTGAGATGAGATCTTGAGGGGTTGATAATTATTAGAGGGACTCTGTCGCCTCAATTTGGCAGGATATTAAAATGAGTTGTTACCGGTCAGATGGGCGGTGTATCCTCGTAATTTCTCCACCCCGTCCGTCCCTTTTTTCGCAGTAGTTTAGTGCATAAGAGTATGAGTGCACCATAGTTGGTGCGTGTGCCTGCAGTCTTCGGTGGCGCACGGGCAGTATGCTTTGCCCTACTGCAGGCAAAGCCAAAAACATCACTGCACATGCGCCTGCGTACTGTGTCCTGGAACACAGCGAAATACTTCCGGAACATAGTGCGCGGGCGCAGTAATGCTTTTCGGCTTTGCCCGCAGTAGGACAAAGCATACTGCGCGTGCGCCACCTAAGACTGCAGGCGCACGCGCCAACTATGGCGCACGCATACTCTTATGCAATAAACTATTGCAGAAAAAAGGGACGGACGGGGTGGAGAAATTACGAGGATATGCCGCCCATCTGACCGGTAACAACTCATTTTAATATCCTGCCAAATTGAGGTGACAGAGTTCCTTTAAGTAGCTCTGTAGTGTTTCTACATAGTAACAGCAAATATAAGTGAGCAGTGGTGGATATATTCTTATCTCCCCCACATGAAGCTGCGAACTCAATTGTCAACCATATTCAAGGGAAGAAGTACAAGCCCCCAAAGCCAAATCACTGGTAACACCCAGTTGAACTATAACATTAATAATACCCTAAACATTACAAGCTAATATCTCTAAAATGGAGAAAAGAAACCAAAAACTAAAAGTAAGTTTTACTCAGCTCTGCAATCACTATTTATTCGGACTCCCATGACAGCACTATGAGAGAGGGGATCCGCCCTTCGGGAACAGGAAACTACAGATACAAAAGGGCGGCACCTCTCCCACGCATCAGTTGGTTTCCTGTTCCTATGGGGCTCGGTTCCTACAGTAAGACTTTGGATCCCAGGCCTGGCCAGTAGGCTCAGGTAGCGGGGGGAAGTCCCCTACCTTGGACAGTTCCTGGAAGTGCCACAGTGGTCTTCGTTGGACGGCATGGCAGTGAGTGAACAGCAGGGAGCAGGGTCCGGAGGACTGCCGTCTCCAGTAAGAGCCTGTGCAGAGGTAAGTATACGCCCTATGTCTCAGCGGCTCCGGCGGTGCGACAAGTGCGGGGCTCTGCGCTCCAGCGGGTCTGTATGTGCCTGGAGGCATGGCTGGGGGTTGGACATAAGAGGCCCGTCCTCGGGCGTTCCTGGGCAGACCTGACGCATTCTGCATCTTGGGGTCGCCGTGGTGATGGCGGGGGCGGGGCTGGGAGTGCATCCGTGTCACCGATGCCGGGGGCGCTCGTCTGCGCATGCGTGGTCCTTCTGGCAACCGCCAGGGTCAGGAGACTCCGGAGCTCTGCGCACGTGGGTCCCACCGTTCTGGGACCTGAGCACTGGCTGGGGGCAGGGGATTCTGGGGAGGGGCGAGGCATGACCTGCTGACCCGGATCCAGGGAGGGCATATATGGTAAACTCCACATGCTTCTGGCACATTACTCATAATGGATTCAAGCGAGCAAATGCAGCAGCCACTGCAGCAGGAGGAAGCTGCAAGCCAGCACGCTACACAGAAGCCTCGGGCCCGTCAAAAAAAATGGGATGGTACAGGTCGGGGCCAATTGAGTGATCAATCCAACCGCAGGAGCTCTTCCAGACGGGAGTTAGTGACGTCGGCTGAGAAATCCCTCCCTCGTGATCCAGTACCTATTTTCTGCAGGCACTGGTATTGATCTTCGTGAATGTTCACTCAGTAATTCAGCCTTCCCCTTATGTTTTCATTCTCTAGAGGAAGAAGTGCACAGTTAAGGCAAAGCACAGGGAATGTGCCCTCTGTGGATGCCCCCTACCGGACTCCAAAAAAGTTATGTTCCCCCTGTGTCCAGCAGACGGTGAGGTCTCAGGAAGGGGGAGCGGTAGTAGTTTCCAGGTTAGACTATATTGCATCTTGCTATCCCCCCATTCTGTAATGCTGTAGATAAGCATCCGATGTATCCTGAAAGATGAGAAAAAGAGGTTATATTATAGCCCGGGGCAGTCCCGCTGTGGTGCGGTCAGATGGGCGTCGTGGTCCAGTCCGGGGCCTCCCATCTTCTTAGGATGACGTCCTCTTCCTGTCTTCATGCTGCGGCTCCGGAGCAGGTGTACTTTGTCTGACCTGTTGAGGGCAGAGCAAAGTACTGCAGTGTGCAGGCTACGGGAAAGGTCAGAGTACGCCTGCGCCGGAGCCACAGTGTGAAGACAAGAAAAGGATGTCATCCTATGAAGATTGGAGGCCCCGGACCGGACCACGACGCCCATCGGATCGGACCTCCCGCCCAGGTGAGTATAATCTAAACTCTTTTTTACATCTTTCAGGATACATTTGTGCTTTTCTACAGCATTACAGAATACTGTAGATAAGCCCCTGATGCCCTTGGGCTTAGCTCACCTTCGTTTTTGGGGGTGACAGGTTCCCTTTAAAATATAAAGAAAAAACGTTGCCACCAATAAGTGAAAAACAACAGGGGGAGAAGGGTTTCGGTCACAATAATTCGTTAAATCTCAACCGAAAACAACCATCTCCTCTAGGACAAAACAGATTCCTCCTACGATGGCCAGGACACAATCCATACAAGTACAGGATATCATGTTGTGAAATATGAAAACATATACTCAATTATCAAACACTGTAAAGTAACACACCTTGAGAAAGAGGGTCGGCACCCTCGAAACGCGTTGGGATTGGCCCCTGTTAGTGTCCGTTATACGGACTGGTGACGTCACCTAGTAGCCACGCCCCCCGCTCACCACGCCACTGTACGGCGGCGCTATCGGCCGCAGCTGCCTGCCGGATACTACAGCGGCGAGACTGGTGGGGTTTTCAGCACTACGGGAGGACGCTCCCCGGATGGTAGTGCATCGCTTGCGTGGCTGCACTGTTCTAATCACAGATCTTCCAAGATAGCAGAGGACGGTCTGCAGCAGCCCATTGTCCCAAGTGGACACGTCAGTTCATAACAGCGAGGTAGGTGACTGAGATGTATTCCTAGTCACAGTTCCTCCTGCTAGCGCAGCACCTGTTTGTTGATTGTATTCTAAATTTAATATACTCAATTATAAAATACACCATATTCCAAATTATTATGCAAATTATATTTCTCTCAGATTTTCCTAAATGGTTGGTGCAAATGACAGTCAGTCTAATAAAAGTCATCACCTGTTAGAGTATACATCGAATTTTATTGAAGAAACCTCCCAATGATAACAGTATAATCTCCAAAATGAATAAAAACTCAAAATGCACTGTTCCAAATTTTTAGGCACAGTAGACTTTCTAAACATTTGATGTTTTAAAGAACTGAAAATGCTCATTTGTGGAATTTGCAGCATTAGGAGGTCACATTCACTGAACAAAAAAGCTATTTAATGCCAAAACATCCTAACAGGCCAAGTTACATGTTAACATAGGAACCCTTCTTTGATATCACCTTCACAATTCTTGCATCCATTGAACTTGTGAGTTTTTTGGAGAGTTTCTGCTTGTATTTCTTTGCATGAAGTCAGAATAGCCTCCCAGAGCTACTGTTTTGATGTGAACTACCTCCCACCCTCATAGATCTTTTGCTTGATGATACTCCAAAGGTTCTCTATATGGCTGAGGTCAGGGGAAGATGGTGGCCACACCATGAGTTTATCTCCTTTTATGCCCACAGCAGCCAATGACTCAGAGGCATCCTTTGCAGCATGAGATGGCGCATTGTCATGCATGAAGATGATTTTGCTCCTGAAGGCACGTTTCTGCTTTTTAGACCATGGAAAAAAGTTGTCAGTCAGAAACTCTATATACTTTGCAGAGGTCATTTTCACACCTTCAGGAACCTTAAAGGGCCCTACCAGCTGTTTCCCCATGATTCCGGCCCAAAACATGACTCCTCCACCTCCTTGCTGATGTCGCAGCCTTGTTGGGACATGGTGGCCATCCACCAACCATCCACTACTCCATCCATCTGGTCCATCCAAGCTTGCTCGACACTCATCAGAAAACAAGACTGTTTATTTGTTTGTAAATTAGTCTTCATGTATGTCTGGGCCCACTGCAACCGTTTCAGCTTGTGAACACTGTTTAGGGGTGGCCGAATAGTAGGTTTATGCACCACAGCAAGCCTTTGAAGGATCCTACACCTTGAGGTTCGAGCTACTCCAGAGGCACCAGCAGCTTCAAGTAAAGGTACCGTCACACTCAGCGACGCTGCAGCAATATAGACAACGAGCCGATCGCTGCAGCGTCGCTGTTTAGGTCGCTGGGGAGCTGTCACACAGCCAGCTCTCTCCAGCGACCAACGATCAGGGGAACGACTTTGGCATCGTTGAAACTGTCTTCAACGATGCCGAAGTCCCCCTGCAGCACCCGGGTAACCAGGGTAAACATCGGGTTACTAAGTGCAGGGCCGCGCTTAGTAACCCGATATTTACCCTGGTTACCAATGTAAAAGTAAAAAAAAAAAAACAGTACATACTCACCTTCTGATGTCTGTCACGTACCCCGGCGTCCGCGTTGCTGCTCAGAGCTTCCTTCACTGAATGTGTCAGGGCCGGCAGAGCACAGCGGTGACGTCACCGCTGTGCTCGGCTTTACGGCCGGCACTGACACATTCAGTGCAGGAAGCTCTGAGCAGCACTGCGGAAGCCGGGGGACGTGATAGACATCAGAAGGTGAGTATGTACTGTTTTTTTTTTTACTTTTACAATGGTAACCAGGGTAAATATCGGGTTACTAAGCGCGGCCCTGCGCTTAATAACCCAATATTTACCCTGGTTACCATTGTAAAACATTGCTGGCATCGTTGATTTTGCTGTCAAACATGACGATACACACCGACCTAACGACGAAATAAGGTGCTGGCCTTCTAGCTCCGACCAACGATATCACAGCGGGATCCAGATCGCTGCTGCGTGTCAAACACAACGATATCGCTATCCAGAACGCTGCAACGTCACGGATCGTTGTCGTTCTTGTTGGAAAGTTGTTCAGTGTGAAGGTACCTTTACTGTTTGCTGCTTTGTAATGGTATTTTGGCAGCTGCTCTGTTAATCCAATGAATTTGTCTGGCAGAAACCATCCTCATTATGCCTTTATCTGCATGAACTCTGTCTGTGCTCTGTTTCAGTCAAAAATCTCTTCACAGTATGATGATCACTATTAGGTTTTTGTGAAAAATCTAATGTTTTCATACCTTGTCCAAGGCATTGCACTATATAACGCTTTTCAGCAGCAGAGAGATCCTTTTTATTCCCCCTATTGCTTGAAACCTAAGGCCTGCTTAATAATGTGGAACATCATTTTTAAGTAGTTTTCCTTTAATTAGAATCACATGGAAAACTAATTATCACACGTGTTTAAGATTGATTTCAGTGATCCATTGAGCCCCGAGACACAATACCATCTATGAGTTTATTTGAAAAACAAAACAATTAAATCTTTAAGACACTTAAATCCAATTTGCATAATAATTTGGAACACGGTGTGCACAACAATGCAACCTGTCTGCATGTAACAAGGTAACAAAACATCTATGGCAACAGAGTAAAGGTACCTTCACACGAAACGACTTTGTAACGATATCGCTAGCGATCCGTGACGTTGCAGCGTCCTGGCTAGCGATATCGTTTAGTTTGACACGCAGCAGCGATCAGGATCCTGCTGTGATGTCGCTGGTCGCTGAATAAAGTTCAGAACTTTATTTGGTCGTCCGATCGCCGTGTATTGTTGTGTTTGACAGCAAAAGCAACGATACCAGCGATATTTTACACTGGTAACCAGGGTAAACATCGGGTTACTAAGCGCAGGGCCGCGCTTAGTAACCCGATGTTTACCCTGGTTACCCGGGGACCTCGGCATCGTTGGTCTCTGGAGAGCGGTCTGTGTGACAGCTCTCCAGCGATCAAACAGCGACGCTGCAGCGATCGGCATCGTTGTCGCTATCGCTGCAACGTCGTTTCGTGTGAACGTACCTTAATACTGCCAATAGTAAATTATTCAATTAGCATCCATAGCGGCAGGGTGTCACCACCAGTAACAACAGATTAGACTGTGGAGACCTGTGTGTCGTAACCAGTGCCTTCCCCCCTCCCACCAATCAAGTAATGAAACACAGACAGTCCAAGATGGGTTGAACAGGTTGGTCACAGTTTATTAATTACATAAACAGAGAAAGGCAATCACATTTCATAACGGGCGGATGGCGCCGAGCTCCTGTCCATGATCGACAGGTGAATTGGCCCAACGAGCGGTTATGAACCTTTGCCCTCCTCCGCTTCCTCTACCATGGAGGATACATGTATAACCTACACGAGACTCCGACCCCCACCCATCAACTTTAGGGCCTGTTCAACCCCATCCTGTAATCCAGACAGAAAAATATCGAGGCCAATGTCTGTCAGGTGAACTCTATCCGGTCTTAATAGTGCTGTGATATCCCCTTGCAGCTGGTGGTGACAAATTACGATACCACCTTTTCCTCTCACAAATTTTCCAATCCGAGCATTGAATTTCCTCCTTGTGCGCTCTGTGGCTTCTTTATCTCTTGCGCCACGCCAGACGGCCCGTGGTATCGTCTCCGACTACACCAGTATCATATTCGTAAATAAACAGCCGAACCGTTCCATATCCGTTGTCATCCATTTGTACAGATCGGCTACCTTTTGCTTGCCTAGATCATTGCCACCCGCGCGTAGCACTATTATCACAGGGCATTTCGCCCTCCTTGCTATGTCAACCATCTCTTTGAACACTTGTTTCCACTGGAGGCCTCTGATACCCCTCCAGTACCAATTGGAAAATAATGGTGAGTTAATGATATTATCGTCTACTTCCATCACAACGGTGGCTCTACACCAAATATTGTTTTCTAGGCATATCAGCGCTAGCCGACGCAAGAGAGCGAGTATGGGCAAGGATGAGGATGACATGTGATTTAGACTCCTTGCTGTTTTCATATTTTTTGTTTGGAAACGAATGTTCATGTTTCTTAACTGATCGGCCCATATCTCGACAGCCACCACAATTGCAAACATTTCCCCTAGGGCTCTGTCTCGCCCCCAGTTTGATGTTGTCCATAGCTCCGGCCAATCGTATTTGCACCATTGGTTTTTGTAGATTGCTGCAAAACCCTCTTTCCCAGGTCACCACCTGACAGCACCATGGAGGATGTCCTTCTTATCCATAGAGGGACAGGAAACCATGAGTTTAAAAGGACCCTCCCCCTTCCACCCTTCAGTGTTTTTCGTGTCCTACTGTGGATGGGAACGACGAGAGCTCCGTCTGTCCCGTGCAGGTGGTGAGGATCGGGGGGGCTCGGCCTCTTCCTTCCCACTACAAGACCCTGCTTTGCTGAAACCCAAGTAATAGGGTCCCTCAGCAGCACCAGTGTAGCGCTGCTCCTGGTGAAGGGTCGCTTCCCCCTGGGGGGGCTCTCGACCCTGGATGTAGCCCTGATGTACCTGTGGCCTGGACGCCTCTGCAGGATGCTCCCTTGACAAGCGGATCCCGGTTGTGTAGTACTGCAGGCCATCGTGAGGACGTGAGCCGCGGTGTCTGTGCCCAGGAGCGCGGACCGCATTGGCTTCCTGGCGAGTCACTTCCGGTTCACGGCTGCCGCGCGCGTCACTTCTGATGTTGTGAATTCTGCTCTTGGGCTCCCTCCGGTGGTTATAAGTGGTAGCGCTGCTGTCTTTGGATCGCAGCATTTATCAGGTGTGTTCACTTACTGCATTTCTGACTGGGCTATTTAGTCTTGCTTGACCCTTTAGTCAGTGCCAGTTGTCCATTGTTCCTGGAGGATTCACATCCCTGCCTGGTCTCTCCTGCTTTGCTGTTCATTTCAACAAAGATAAGTTCTGGCTTTGTTTTTTGCAGTCCACATGCTGTGGGCTTTATTGTTCAGTTCTTTTCCATGTTTTTGTCTTGTCCAGCTTGGTCTGCATAAGGATTTGTTCAGCCAAGCTAGTATCTCTGGAGATGCAGATATACCCTCCATATCTTTAGTTAGATGTGGAGATTTTGTATTTTCTGTGGTGGATATTTTCTAGTGTTTTAATACTGACCGCATAGTACTCTGTCCTATCCTTTCTATTTAGCTAGAGTGGCCTCCTTTGCTAAATCCTGATTTCAGTCTGCGTAAGTTATTTCCCTCTCCTCTCACAGTCAATATTTGTGGGGGGCTGTCTATCCTTTGGGAATTTTCTCTGAGGCAAGATAGTTTTCCCTTTTCTATCTCTAGGGGTATTTAGTCCTCCGGCTGTGTCGAGATGTCTAGGGAGTGTTAGGTACATTCCACGGCTACTTCTAGTTGCGGTGTTAAGTTCAGGGTTTGCGGTCAGTACAGGTACCACCTTCTCCAGAGTACGTCTCATGCTGCTCCTAGGCCACCAGATCATAACAGTACAACTGGCCCACAATGAGTTAATCGCATCTCAGAAGAAGGGAAGGAAAGTGCTGAGCCATTTTTTTTTCTGTAATCTGTTGTGTCTTTTCTTCCCTCTTTACCACTGGGTGGCTCAGGAGTTTGGCGCTGGCATGGATGTTCAGGGATTGGCTTCTCGTGTGGATCAACTTGCTGCTAGAGTACAGGATATTTCCGATTATATCGTTCAGACTCCGTTTTTAGAGCCTAGAATTCCAACTCCTGATTTGTTTTTTGGGGACAGGTCCAAATTTTTGAGCTTTAAAAATAACTGTAAACTGTTTTTTGCTCTGAAACCCCGTTCCTCTGGTGATCCCACCCAGCAGGTTAAAATAGTCATCTCTCTGCTGCGTGGCGATCCTCAGGATTGGGCATTTTCCCTGAAATCTGTGAATCCTGCTTTGCTTAATGTAGACACCTTTTTTCAAGCGCTAGGGTTATTGTATGATGAACCTAATTCAGTGGATCATGCTGAGAAGACGTTGGCCCTGTGTCAGGGTCAAGAAGCGGCAGAATCATATTGCCAGAAATTTAGAAAATGGTCTGTGCTGACTAAATGGAATGAGGATGCCTTGGCGGCAATTTTCAGAAAGGGTCTTTCTGAATCCGTTAAAGATGTTATGGTGGGGTTCCACACGCCTGCTGGTCTGAGTGATTCTATGTCTCTGGCCAATCAGATTGATCGGCGCGTTGTGCACACTATGGCGTTGTCTTCCGAGCGGAGTCCTGAGCCTATGCAGTGTGATAGGATTGTGTCTAGAGCTGAACGACAAGGATTCAGACGTCAGAATAGGTTGTGTTTTTACTGCGGAGATTCTGATCATGTTATTTCTGATTGTCCTAAGCGTACCAAGAGAATCGCAAGTTCCGTTACCATCAGTACTGTACAACCCAAATTTCTGTTTCTGTTATCTGTGACCCTGATCTGCTCATTATTGTCATTTTCTGTCATGGCATTTGTGGATTTATGGATGCATAATCCGGTGTTGGATTGGAAATCTATGTCTGTGACTAGTTGGGGTTGTCAGGGGGTTCATGGTGACGTTCGTTTGATGTCAATTTCCTCCTCCCCCTCTTCTGAAATTCCTGAGTTTTTGTCAGATTTCCAGGATGTTTTCGATGTGCCCAAATCCAGTTCCCTTCCACCGCATAGGGACTGTGATTGTGCTATTGACTTGATTCCAGGCTGTAAGTTCCCTAAGGGCCGACTTTTCAACCTGTCTGTGCCAGAACATGCCACCATGCAGAGTTATGTTAAGGAGTCTTTGGAGAAGGGGCATATTCGGCCATCTTCTTCACCATTGGGAGCAGGTTTTTTTTTTGTTGCCAAGAAGGATGGCTCCTTGAGACCCTGTATTGACTATCGCCTCTTGAATAAGATCACGATCAAATTCCAATACCCTTTGCCTTTGCTTTCTGATTTGTTTGCTAGGATTAAGGGGGCTAGTTGGTTTACTAAGATTGACCTTCGAGGGGCATATAATCTTGTTCGTATTAAGCAGGGTGACGAATGGAAAACTGCGTTTAATACGCCCGAAGGCCATTTTGAATACCTTGTGATGCCATTCGGACTCTCTAATGCTCCATCTGTGTTTCAGTCCTTCATGCATGATATATTTCGGAATTATCTTGATAAATTCATGATTGTATATTTGGATGATATTTTGATTTTTTCAGATGATTGGGAGTCTCATGTGAAACAAGTCAGGATGGTATTTCAGATCCTTCGTGATAATGCCTTGTTTGTGAAGGGGTCTAAGTGCCTCTTTGGAGTACAGAAGGTTTCTTTTTTGGGCTTCATTTTTTCTCCCTCATCTATAGAAATGGATCCGGTTAAGGTTCAGGCCATTCATGATTGGATCCAGCCCACATCCGTGAAGTGCCTTCAGAAACTTTTGGGCTTTGCTAATTTTTATCGCCATTTCATTGCCAACTTCTCCAGTGTGGTTAAACCCCTGACCGATTTGACGAAGAAAGGCGCTGATGTGACGAATTGGTCCTCTGCGGCTGTTTCTGCCTTTCAGGAGCTTAAACGCCGATTTACTTCTGCCCCTGTGTTGCGTCAGCCGAATGTTTCTCTTCCTTTTCAGGTGGAGGTTGACGCTTCTGAGATTGGGGCAGGGGCCGTTTTGTCTCAGAGGAATTCTGATGGTTCCTTGATGAAACCGTGTGCCTTCTTTTCTCGAAAGTTTTCGCCTGCGGAACGCAATTATGATGTCGGCAATCGTGAGTTGTTGGCTATGAAGTGGGCATTTGAGGAGTGGCGACACTGGCTTGAGGGGGCCAAGCACCGTATTGTGGTCTTGACCGATCATAAGAATCTGATTTACCTCGAGTCTGCCAAACGGCTGAATCCTAGACAGGCCCGTTGGTCCCTGTTTTTCTCCCGTTTTGATTTTGTGGTCTCGTATCTTCCGGGTTCTAAGAATGTTAAGGCTGATGCCCTCTCTAGGAGCTTTTTACCTGATTCCCCTGGGGTCCTTGAGCCGGTCGGCATTCTGAAGGAAGGGGTGATTCTTTCTGCCATCTCCCCTGATTTACGATGGGTTCTTCAGGAATTTCAGGCTGATAAACCTGACCGCTGTCCAGTGGGGAAACTGTTTGTTCCTGACAGATGGACTAGTAAAGTGATTTCTGAGGTTCATTGTTCCGTGTTGGCTGGCCATCCTGGGATTTTTGGTACCAGAGATTTGGTTGGTAGGTCCTTTTGGTGGCCTTCTTTGTCACGGGATGTGCGTTCTTTTGTGCAGTCCTGTGGGACTTGTGCGCGGGCCAAGCCTTGCTGTTCCCGCGCTAGTGGGTTGCTTTTGCCTTTGCCGGTCCCCGAGAGGCCTTGGACGCATATTTCTTTGGATTTTATTTCAGATCTTCCGGTTTCCCAGAGGATGTCGGTCATCTGGGTGGTTTGTGACCGGTTTTCTAAGATGGTTCATTTGGTACCTTTGCCTAAATTGCCTTCCTCTTCTGATTTGGTTCCGTTGTTTTTCCAGCATGTGGTTCGTTTGCATGGCATTCCGGAGAATATTGTGTCCGATAGAGGTTCCCAGTTTGTTTCTAGGTTTTGGCGGGCCTTTTGTGCTAGGCTGGGCATTGATTTGTCTTTTTCTTCCGCATTTCATCCTCAGACAAATGGCCAAACCGAGTGAACTAACCAGACTTTGGAAACTTATTTGAGATGCTTTGTGTCTGCTGATCAGGATGATTGGGTGGCTTTCTTGCCATTGGCCGAGGTTGCCCTTAATAATCGGGCTAGTTCTGCTACCTTGGTTTCACCCTTCTTTTGTAATTCTGGTTTTCATCCTCATTTTTCTTCAGGGCAGGTTGAGCCTTCTGATTGTCCTGGAGTGGACTCTGTGGTTGACAGGTTGCAGCAAATATGGGCTCATGTTGTGGACAATTTGGTGTTGTTTCAGGAGGAGTGTTGTGAATTTGGATTCTGGGCTCCCCCGGTGGCCGCTTGTGGAATTGGACTTGTCATCCTCTTTCCTGTTTCACCTGGTTCCATCAGTAGTGGGTGTCGCTATTTAAGCTCATTTCTCTGGTGGTTTCTTGCCGGTCAACAATGTTATCTGATGCCTCTCAGTGCTTGTTCCTGCTTCTAGACTACTACTAGATAAGTTGGACTTTTGTCCATGTTTTGTTTTGCCTATTTGTTCCAGTTCACAGCTGAAGTTTTGTTACTGTGTCTGGAAAGCTCTCGTTGATCAGGGATTGCTACTCTGGCGTTATGAGTTAATGCCAGAGTTTAAGGTAATCTCTGGATGGTGTTTTGTTAGTATACTTTCATGGTCAGCAGAAAAACACTATCTGTCTTCTGCTATCTAGTAAGCGGACCTCAAATTTGCTAAGACTATTTTCCTGCTGCGTTTGTTGTTTCATCTGAACTCACCGTCATTATATGTGGGGGGCTACTGTCTTCTTTGGAATATTTCTCTAGAGGTGAGCCAGGTCTTATATTTCCCTCTGCTAGCTATTTAGGTCTTAGGCCAGAGCTGGGCATCTAGCGATAAATAGGAAATGCTACCTGGCTATTTCTAGTTGCGCGGCAGGCTTAGTTCATGGTCAGTATAGTTCCATCTTCCGAGAGCTTGTCCCTCTATAGGCTTGCTATGATCTCTGCCTGCAGAGATCATGACAGTTTGACCGGCCAATAAAGTGTTAAAGACCCAGGTTGAGAAAGGAGAGTTATAAGAAGTCTGCTGGAATTTTTTTTTTTTTTTTTTTTTTTTTTCCTCCAGTCTGCCTTGCTGCAGTCTTTTTTCTCTCTCTCCTCCTAATCTCTGTATGGCTCTGTGTGCACCTGACAATAATGGATCTCCAGAGTGTAACTGCGGGTTTGAATAATCTCATCACGAAAGTACAAAATTTACAAGATTTTGTGGTACATGCTCCGGTATCTGAGCCGAGAATTCCTTTGCCGGAGTTCTTCACAGGGAATAGAGCTAGCTTCCAGAATTTCCGAAATAATTGTAAGCTTTATTTGTCCCTGAAGTCTCGTTCAGCTGGAGACCCTGCTCAGCAGGTTAGGATTGTGATTTCCTTGCTCAGGGGTGACCCTCAAGATTGGGCCTTCTCATTGCCAGCAGGGGATCCTGCGTTACGCGATGTGGATGCGTTTTTTCTGGCCTTGGGCTTGCTTTATGAGGAACCTCATTTGGAACTTCAGGCAGAAAAAACTTTGATGGCACTATCTCAGGGGCAAGACGAAGCTGAAGTTTTCTGCCAAAAATTCCGTAAATGGTCTGTGCTTACTCAGTGGAATGAGTGCGCCTTGGCGGCAACTTTCAGAGAAGGTCTCTCTGATGCCGTTAAGGATGTTATGGTGGGGTTCCCTGTGCCTGCAGGTCTGAATGAGTCCATGACAATGGCTATTCAGATTGATAGGCGTCTGCGGGAGCGCAAACCGGTGCACCATCTGGCGGTGTCTATGGAAATGACGCCAGAAAGTATGCAGTGTGATAGAATTCTGTCCAGGAGCGAGCGACAGAATTTTAGACGGAAGAATGGATTGTGTTTCTATTGTGGGGATTCTACTCATGTTATATCAGCATGCTCTAGGCGTACAAAGAAGCTTGATAAGTCTGTTTCCATTGGCACCATTCAGTCTAAGTTTATTTTGTCTGTAACCCTGATTTGCTCTTTGTCATCCTTTGCCACGGACGCCTATGTTGACTCTGGCGCCGCTCTGAGTCTTATGGATTGGTCCTTTGCCAATCGTTGTGGTTTTGATTTAGAGCCTTTGGAGACTCTTATTCCTCTGAAGGGGATTGACTCCACCCCATTGGCTAATAATAAACCACAATACTGGACACAAGTAACCATGCGTATCAATCCGGATCACCAGGAGATTATTCGTTTCCTGGTGCTGTATAATTTACATGACGATTTGGTACTGGGATTGCCATGGTTGCAGTCTCACAACCCAGTCTTGGACTGGAGAGCAATGTCTGTGTTGAGCTGGGGATGTAAGGGTATTCATGGGGACTTACCTTTGGTTTCTATTTCGTCGTCCATTCCCTCTGAAGTCCCTGAGTTCCTCTCTGATTATCAAGACGTCTTTGACGAACCCAAGCTTGGGTCGTTACCTCCGCACCGTGAGTGCGATTGTGCCATAGATTTGATACCGGGTTGTAAATATCCAAAGGGTCGTTTGTTTAATTTGTCTGTGCCGGAACATGCTGCTATGCGGGAATATATAAAGGAGTCTTTGGAAAAGGGACATATTCGTCCATCTTCTTCTCCCTTGGGAGCTGGGTTTTTCTTTGTCTCAAAAAAAGACGGCTCTTTGAGACCATGTATTGATTATCGGCTTCTGAATAAGATCACTGTTAAGTATCAATACCCATTGCCATTGCTTACTGATTTGTTTGCTCGTATAGAGGGTGCTAAGTGGTTCTCTAAAATTGATCTTCGTGGGGCGTATAATTTGGTGCGGATCAGGCAGGGGGATGAGTGGAAGACCGCGTTTAATACGCCCGAGGGCCACTTTGAGTATTTGGTCATGCCTTTTGGTCTTTCTAATGCCCCTTCAGTTTTCCAGTCTTTTATGCATGATATTTTCCGCGATTTTCTGGATAAATTTATGATAATATATCTGGATGATATTCTGATTTTTTCTGATGACTGGGACTCTCATGTCCAGCAGGTCAGGAGAGTTTTTCAGGTTCTGCGGTCTAATTCTTTATGTGTGAAGGGGTCTAAGTGCGTTTTTGGGGTCCAGAAAATTTCCTTTTTGGGGTATATTTTTTCTCCCTCTTCCATTGAGATGGATCCCGTCAAGGTGCAAGCTATTTGTGACTGGACTCAGCCCTCCTCTCTTAAGGGTCTTCAGAGATTTTTGGGCTTTGCCAACTTTTACCGCCGATTTATTGCTGGTTTTTCGGATGTCGTTAAACCACTGACTGATTTGACCAGACAAGGCGCTGATGTTGCTAATTGGTCCCCTCATGCTGTAGAGGCCTTTCAGGAGCTTAAGCGCCGTTTTGCCTCTGCCCCTGTGTTGCGTCAGCCTGATGTGAATCTGCCTTTTCAGGTTGAGGTTGACGCTTCGGAGATCGGAGCTGGGGCAGTGTTGTCGCAGAAAGGTTCCGACTGCTCCGTCATTAGGCCTTGTGCCTTCTTTTCTCGCAAATTTTCGCCCGCAGAGCGGAATTATGATGTTGGGAATCGGGAGCTTTTGGCCATGAAGTGGGCGTTTGAGGAGTGGCGCCATTGGCTCGAGGGGGCTAGGCATCAGGTGGTGGTATTGACTGACCACAAAAATTTGATTTATCTTGAGACTGCCAGACGCCTGAATCCTAGACAGGCGCGCTGGTCTTTATTTTTTTCTCGCTTTAATTTTGTGGTGTCATACCTACCGGGTTCTAAGAATGTTAAGGCAGATGCCCTTTCTAGGAGTTTTGACCCGGACTCTCCTGGTAATTCTGAACCCACAGGTATCCTTAGGGAGGGAGTAATTTTGTCGGCCGTTTCTCCTGATCTGCGGCGGTCCTTGCAAGAGTTTCAGGCGGATAGACCGGATCGTTGTCCGCCTGATAGACTGTTTGTTCCGGATGATTGGACCAGCAGAGTCATCTCTGAGGTACATTCTTCTGCATTGGCAGGTCATCCCGGAATTTTTGGTACCAGGGATTTGGTGGCAAGATCCTTCTGGTGGCCTTCCCTGTCACGAGATGTGCGAGTCTTTGTGCAGTCATGTGACGTTTGTGCTCGGGCCAAGTCTTGTAGTTCTCGGGCTAGCGGACTGCTGTTGCCCTTGCCTATTCCTAAGAGGCCTTGGACACACATCTCGATGGATTTTATTTCAGATCTGCCTGTTTCCCAGAAGATGTCTGTCATCTGGGTGGTCTGTGACCGTTTCTCTAAAATGGTCCATTTGGTTCCTCTGCCCAAGTTGCCTTCTTCTTCTGAGTTGGTTCCTCTGTTTTTTCAGAATGTTGTCCGATTGCACGGTATTCCTGAGAATATTGTTTCTGACAGAGGTACCCAATTTGTGTCTAGATTTTGGCGGGCATTCTGTGCTAGGATGGGCATAGATTTGTCTTTTTCATCTGCTTTTCACCCTCAGACTAATGGCCAGACCGAGCGGACTAATCAGACCCTTGAGACATATCTGAGGTGTTTTGTCTCTGCTGACCAGGATGATTGGGTTGCTTTTTTGCCATTGGCAGAGTTCGCCCTCAATAATCGGGCCAGCTCTTCCACCTTGGTGTCCCCGTTTTTCTGTAATTCGGGGTTTCACCCTCGATTTTCCTCCGGTCAGGTGGAATCCTCGGATTGTCCTGGAGTGGATGCGGTGGTGGAGAGATTGCATCACATCTGGGGGCAGGTTATGGACAATTTGAAGTTGTCCCAGGAGAAGACTCAGCGTTTTGCCAACCGTCATCGTCGTGTTGGTTCTCGGCTTTGTGTTGGAGATTTAGTGTGGTTGTCTTCTCGTTTTGTCCCTATGAGGGTCTCTTCTCCTAAGTTTAAACCTCGGTTCATCGGCCCTTATAGAATATTGGAGATTCTTAATCCTGTTTCTTTCCGTTTGGACCTCCCTGCGTCCTTTTCCATTCATAACGTTTTTCATCGGTCGTTATTGCGCAGGTATGAGGTACCTGTTGTACCTTCGGTTGAGCCTCCTGCTCCGGTGTTGGTTGAGGGTGAGTTGGAGTACGTTGTGGAGAAAATTTTGGACTCTCGTGTTTCCAGACGGAAACTCCAGTATCTGGTCAACTGGAAGGGTTACGGCCAGGAGGATAATTCTTGGGTCAATGCATCTGATGTTCATGCTTCTGATCTTGTTCGTGCCTTCCATAGGGCTCATCCTGGTCGCCCTGGTGGATCTGGTGAGGGTTCGGTGCCCCCTCCTTGAGGGGGGGGTACTGTTGTGAATTTGGATTCTGGGCTCCCCCGGTGGCCGCTTGTGGAATTGGACTTGTCATCCTCTTTCCTGTTTCACCTGGTTCCATCAGTAGTGGGTGTCGCTATTTAAGCTCATTTCTCTGGTGGTTTCTTGCCGGTCAACAATGTTATCTGATGCCTCTCAGTGCTTGTTCCTGCTTCTAGACTACTACTAGATAAGTTGGACTTTTGTCCATGTTTTGTTTTGCCTATTTGTTCCAGTTCACAGCTGAAGTTTTGTTACTGTGTCTGGAAAGCTCTCGTTGATCAGGGATTGCTACTCTGGCGTTATGAGTTAATGCCAGAGTTTAAGGTAATCTCTGGATGGTGTTTTGTTAGTGTTTTTCTGCTGACCATGAAAGTATACTATCTGTCTTCTGCTATCTAGTAAGCGGACCTCAAATTTGCTAAGACTATTTTCCTGCTGCGTTTGTTGTTTCATCTGAACTCACCGTCATTATATGTGGGGGGCTACTGTCTTCTTTGGAATATTTCTCTAGAGGTGAGCCAGGTCTTATATTTCCCTCTGCTAGCTATTTAGGTCTTAGGCCAGAGCTGGGCATCTAGCGATAAATAGGAAATGCTACCTGGCTATTTCTAGTTGCGCGGCAGGCTTAGTTCATGGTCAGTATAGTTCCATCTTCCGAGAGCTTGTCCCTCTATAGGCTTGCTATGATCTCTGCCTGCAGAGATCATGACAGAGGAGGCTCAGCGTTTTGCTAACCGTCGTCGGTGTGTGGGTTCCCGGCTTCGGGTTGGGGATTTGGTCTGGTTGTCTTCCCGTCATGTTCCTATGAAGGTTTCTTCCCCTAAGTTCAAGCCTCGGTTTATTGGTCCTTATAGGATTTCTGAGATTATCAATCCAGTGTCTTTTCGTTTGGCCCTTCCAGCCTCTTTTTCCATCCATAATGTTTTTCATAGATCTTTGTTGCGGAAATATGTGGTGCCCGTTGTTCCCTCTGTTGATCCTCCTGCCCCGGTGTTGATTGATGGGGAGTTGGAGTATGTGGTTGAGAAGATTTTGGATTCTCGTTTTTCGAGGCGGAAGCTTCAGTATCTTGTCAAATGGAAGGGTTATGGCCAGGAGGATAATTCTTGGGTTGTTGCCTCCGATGTTCATGCTGACGATTTGGTTCGTGCCTTTCATTTGGCTCGTCCTGATCGGCCTGGGGGCTCCTGTGAGGGTTCGGTGACCCCTCCTCAAGGGGGGGGGGTACTGTTGTGAATTCTGCTCTTGGGCTCCCTCCGGTGGTTATAAGTGGTAGCGCTGCTGTCTTTGGATCGTAGCATTTATCAGGTGTGTTCACTTATTGCATTTCTGACTGGGCTATTTAGTCTTGCTTGACCCTTTAGTCAGTGCCAGTTGTCCATTGTTCCTGGAGGATTCACATCCCTGCCTGGTCTCTCCTGCTTTGCTGTTCATTTCAACAAAGATAAGTTCTGGCTTTGTTTTTTGCAGTCCACATGCTGTGGGCTTTATTGTTCAGTTCTTTTCCATATTTTTGTCTTGTCCAGCTTGGTCTGCATAAGGATTTGTTCAGCCAAGCTAGTATCTCTGGAGATGCAGATATACCCTCCAAATCTTTAGTTAGATGTGGAGATTTTGTATTTTCTGTGGTGGATATTTTCTAGTGTTTTAATACTGACCGCATAGTACTCTGTCCTATCCTTTCTATTTAGCTAGAGTGGCCTCCTTTGCTAAATCCTGATTTCAGTCTGCGTAAGTTATTTCCCTCTCCTCTCACAGTCAATATTTGTGGGGGGCTGTCTATCCTTTGGGAATTTTCTCTGAGGCAAGATAGTTTTCCCTTTTCTATCTCTAGGGGTATTTAGTCCTCCGGCTGTGTCGAGATGTCTAGGGAGTGTTAGGTACATTCCACGGCTACTTCTAGTTGTGGTGTTAAGTTCAGGGTTTGCGGTCAGTACAGGTACCACCTTCTCCAGAGTACGTCTCATGCTGCTCCTAGGCCACCAGATCTGTCATGGATCCCAATGGCTAGGGATAGTACTGGACAAGCAAAATAACATAAATAACGGACGAGCTCTAGGGTGATGGAACCTGGGCTGACCGCTGCCCTACTCCTGACAAACACAACTAGAAATAGCCAGGGAGCGTGCCTACGTTGATTCTAGACGCCACGCGCCAGCCTAAGAGCTAACTAGCACTGCAGAGGAAATAAAGACCTAGCTTGCCTCCAGAGGAATGAACCCCAAAAGGTATAGTTGCCCCCCACATGTATTGACGGTGAAATGAGAGGAAGGCACGCACATAGAGATGAAAATAGATTTAGCAAATTGAGGCCCGCTATAACTAGAAAGCAGAATGATACAAAAGGGGTCTGAGTGGTCAGCAAAAAAACCCTAATCAAAAAACCATCCTGAGATTACAAGAACCCATGTGCCAACTCATGGCACATGGGGAGAACCTCAGCCCACTAGAGCTACCAGCTAGCATAGAGTAATAATTAGCAAGCTGGACAAAAAACCAAACAACTGAAAAACAAAACTTAGCTTATCCTGAAAGATCTGGGAGCAGGCAGTCAGGAACCAAACTGAGCACATCTGAGTACATTGATAGCCGGCAAGGGACTGACAGGAAAGCCAGGTTAAATAGGAAACACCCAGCCTCTGATGGACAGGTGGAAACCAGAGGCCGCAACCCACCAAAGTCACCCAGTACCAGCCGTAACCACCAGAGGGAGCCCAAAAACAGAATCCACAACACAGATCATAACATTCTGGGTTGCGGCCGACAGCATCCTCTTCCCTCCTACTCCCCGCGACGTAATGAGGCTCCGGGACAGGTGATGTTGATGCTAATAAAGGTATTTATGAAGACTGGCGAGTCCTGCACTATCTAATTTTGCAGGGCCGTGCATGTGTTCAGTGGGTTGCCAGCCTAGAGCAGCAGCATGGAGGATACGAGGTCTGAAACTCTGCAGGAGGGCCAGGCACATGCGAGTCCCCGGCTGTGGGTCTGCTCCCTATAATTTCAATAATCGTACGGGCCCATCAGGTGTTTATATTATCTGTTGCAGGCCCAGTCGGTGGGTAAGAAGCCCGGCAAGTATAAGTTTCCCATCTGTGACGTAAAGCTCAAAGACTCCTGACAGAAATCGCTTTGCGAGTTTTGCACCAGCCGTATTGTCGGAGAAGAGCAAGCTTCCCTGATGTCAAACATGAGAGCCATTGTCAGAGAAGAGGTGCAGGCCTCAATATCTGGCTTAACCTTTCCCCAGCCCATCCAGTCTGACCCTCAGGATCCACAGAGATCTAGGAAAAGACAGAGAATCAGATCAGTCATCCGAGGACAGCTCTTTTGACTGGTCAGGGAGCCTCCTGAAAGAGGGAAGAAATATTTGTTCTCATCTAATGGTATATATGAGCTCCTAGAAGCAGTTAGACGGACTATGCAAATTGAGGAGCCCTCAACTACTCAGTCAGTTCAAGATGAGATGTTTGGGGGGGGGCTATGTTCTCAGACTTCGAAAGTCTTCCCCGTAAATGCCCATATTCGTTTTATGATCTAAGAAGAATGGGAAGAAGCAGAAAGGAGGATATCAATTCCTAGAGACTTCAGACTTCGCCTACCATTTGATCATGAGGAGGTCAAGGAGTGGGAAGATATCCCCAAAATTGACATTCCGCTTGCAAAAGTGTCTAAAAGAACAGCCATTCCATTTGAGGACTCCTAACTTACAGGAGCCAATGGACGGTAAGACGGATGGGCTCTTAAAAAGAGCTTGGGAAAGCTCAGCGGATGTAATACGCACAAATATTGCGGCAACATCTGTGGCGCGAGCCATGCATTTGTGGGTAGATGACTTGAAAGATCAATTGTCAGCTAGAACCCCTAGAGAGTCTATTATTAAAGCTATCCCTCTACTGAAACTGGCGACAGGCTTTCTTGCAGATGCTACTGCAGAATCAGTTAGGTTCACAGCTAGAAGCCAGTCTTTATCAAACGCAGCCAGGAGGGCTATATGGTTAAATAACTGGTCAGGAGATGTTCATTCAAACAATAAATTGTGCTTCATTCCCTTTTCAGGGGGCAGAGTCTTTGGGCCCATACTTGATGATATTCTGGAGAAAGCTTCAAATGAAAAAAAAGGGGTTTCCAGAGGAAAAACTTAAGTACCAGCCCTTTCGCAGGCCATATTATAGTCAGTGATCAGACTATAGGGGTAAAGGAAAACAGGGGAGGTGGAGCTATCAGAAAGGGGGGGGGGGGAAATATAAAGAAAAATAAAGATTCAGGTCCCTCAACATCTAGATCGGAGTTTCGAAGGAAATGACGCCACCAGGATAGGGGGGCGGTTGTTGAACTTCCTGGGAGATTGGGAAAGGATTACCAGAAGTCCTTGGGTCCTTCAGGTCGTATCCCAGGGGTAAAGAATAGAATTCGACTCCCTTCCTCCAGAAAGATATTTTGTGTTAAACGTCCATCTCTCCTCAGCCTCCCCTATGTGGTCGGACATACAGGATCTTCTGCGGATGGAGGCAGTATCTCCTGTTCCTCCTCAACAGATAGGAAAAGGACATTATTCAGGCCAATTCTCTATAAAGAAACATTTGGGGGAATCCCGAACTATAATAAACCTCAAGCCTTTAAACAAATGGCTGCAATACAAGAGGTTCAAGATGGAATCAATACGTTCAACAATTCCCCTGTTAAGAAAAAATGTAGTAATGTGTACTATAGACTTAAAAAGTGCATATTATCAAGTACCAATCTTTCTAGGTCATCAAAAATACCTCAGGTTTGCGGTAGAAATGGAAGGAAGGATCTTTCATTTTCAATTTCGTTGCCTCCCATTTGGTCTGGCGACAGCGTCCAGAGTTTTTTAAAAACTTATCGTAGAATTAGTGTCTTATCTAAGAAAACGGGACATCACGATAATACCCTATTTAGACGATTTTCTAATAGTGGCAGACTGTGTGGGGCAGCTCAAAATCGACTGTCAGTTGGTGATTTCCACACTGCAAAAATTAGGTTGGGTGATAAACTGGTCAAAGTCAGACCTCACACCCAAACCAAGGATAAAATTCCTAGGCGTTATCCTGGACTCAAATGTCAGGAAATCTTTTCTTCCAGACAAGAAGCGGTCCGACTTAATAAAAAGAATTCGCCAATTATCGAGAAGTCGAATCTCTATCAGGGATGCGATGAAGATCCTGGGATTGATGACAGCCTGCATCCCGTGTGTCAGCTGGAGCCAGTTTCATTCCTGTTGGTTACAGAGAGCAGTTCTCGCTTCCTGGGACAGAAGACAAACCTCACTGGACAAGGAGTTCCACCTATCCCATCAGGTCAGTCAGTCCCTACGCTGGTGGACTATTCCAAGAAATCTACAGATGGGCGTCTCATGGATCCAGTCTCCAGCTGTCACGGTGACTACAGATGCAAGCCAACTAGGTTGGGGCGGTCAGGTCCTTGGAAGATACTACCAGGGGCAGTGGAATTCAACAGACAGCAAGAATTCCTCAAATCACAGAGAACTTCATGCAGTTTGGAATGTCATCTATTCGGCGCAGGCCTTGCTAAGGAACAAACATCTAAAGATTCTCTCGGACAACACGACGGTAGCTTTTCTTCAGCACCAGGGTGGTCCAAGACATCCAAAACTACAACATCTGGCGGATCAAATCTTCAGATGGGCAGAGAAGTCGGTGCTCTCAATTTCTGCAGTGCATCTGGAAGGTTCGAGGAACCAAGTTGCAGATTTTCTGTGCGGAGAAAAGCTATCGGCAATGGAGTGAGAACTGAACAGCGAAGTTTTCAGCAGAATATGTCAGCGGGGAACACCCACAGTGTACTTATTCGGGACCAGATGAAACACAAAGGTTGAAACCTTTTATTCGCTGAATCCTCGAGAAAGACCTGCGGGAGTAGACGCTCTCTCTCAATCATGGAGCAGGGGTCTGCTATATGCTTTCCCCCCCTCTTACATTAGTACCAAGAATCTGCTAGGAAAATATGCGAGGACAGAGCTCAAGTTATTTTGGTGGTTCCTTTCTGGTCCAAAAGAAGATGGTTCCCTCTGCTGAGGAAACTGTCGGTAGAAGAACCCCATCTCCTACCGGAAAGGGAAGATCTACTCTTCCAGGGTCCGATTCTTCATCAGAACCCAGGAAGCCTCCAATTAGCAGCTTGGATCCTGAACGCCAGATCCTGAAAGCAAAAGGGCTCTCAGAAGGAGTCATCTCCATCCTTCAAGCAAGTAGGAAGCCGGTAACCTCTGCAATCTATCTAAAAATATGGAAAAAATTCTGCAGTTTTTGTGGAGACACAATAGTCGATGTTGACCACCCTGACATTCCTAAGATTCTTGATTTTTTGCAGCAGGGATTCAAAAAAGGTCTTAAACCAAGTACTCTGAGGTTCCAGGTGGCAGCCCTCAGTGTATTTTAGGATTCTACCCTGGCTTCCCACACTTGGATAGCTCGTTTTTCCAGAGCGGTTCAAAGGTTGAGACCCTTAATTAGGAAAACCGTTGTGTAAAGATCCATTTAACATAGCAAAAGAGATAGACATTGCTAATCTTTCCCTCAAGACAGCCTTCCTAGTGGCCATTACATCGGATAAAAGACTAGGGGAACTTCAGGCCCTGTCCACCCAAAATCCCTATCTACAGATTTTTGATGATATTTTGGTTTTAAGACTTGATCCAGGTTTCCTTCCTAAAGTGGTCTCAGCTTCAAATATAAATCAGGAAGTAGTGCTTCCATCATTTTGCCAGTTTCCCAGAAATAAAAAAGAAATTTTTTTCCATAACCTGGACGTCAGGGAAACTGTACTTAAGTACTTAGAAGCAACTAGGGCCTGGAGACAGGAAAGTAATCTCTTTGTCCTTTATGGGGGTCCTAATAAAGGAATAAAGGCATCAAAATCCACCGTTGCGAGATGGATTAGGTCCACCATTAGTCTAGCTTATCAGGCACAGGGTAGGGATCCCCCAGACAATCTTAGAGCTCATTCATCCAGAGCTATGGCAGCTTCATGGGCAGAAAAAGGGGGCTTCGGCAGATCAGATCTGCAGAGCTGCATCCTGGACTAGTCTCAGTACCTTTTCTAAACATTACAAGCTAGATGTAGTCTCTTCTCAGCTAGCTTTTGGCAGGAAGGTGCTTCAGGCAGTAGTCCCACCCTAGGACCAAAAATCTCCTTTGGTACTTCTCCATGGTGCTGTCAGGTGGTGACCTGGAAAACGGTAATTAGACCTACCGGTAATTGTATTTCCAGGAATCCATCCAGACAGCACTGTTAGTTCCCTCCCTATTTAGTTCCCTCCCTATTACAAATATGTTGTATACTTATGTGAAGTAACATTTGTATAAAAATTGTTATGTTCAAAATAAAATTCTCTTTTTGCATCCATCCAGATGTGTTACTTTGGAAAATCACTGAAGGGTGGAAGGAGGAGGGTCCTTTTAAACTCTCGTGGTTTCCTGTCCCACTATGGATAAGAAGGACGTCCTCCATGGTGCTGTCAGGATGGATTCCTGGAAATACTATTACCGGTAGGTCTAATTACCGTTTTTTGCTCCACCCTATTGCCAACCCTAGGTCCTTGCTTGCAGTCTCTTTCGCCATGACACTGTTGTGCTAGTATGACAGACGTTCCTGCAATTGTACATCTGCTTTTAACGCACGAGTGAGCCTAATTCTATGGCCGGGCTGAGAAGCGCCTTTTGTTGCTAACGATAATCTGTGCGAGAATGCTCTGCCGACCGGCATTACGCGGCAGGCAAACGCCAGTAGACCTAACAATGCCTGCATTTGCTGGAGGGTTACTTTGTTAACTATGCGAAAGCCTCCCAACATCTGCTGTGTTTTTTGTATTTTATCCGTCGGTACACGGAAAACCATCGAGTTGGTGTCTATTTCGATGCCTAAGAAAGGCAATACATTGCATGGTCCCTCTGTTTTTTCGGGCGATAATGGTATGCCGAATTGCCATGCGATAGCTTTTCATTTCTTAAGTAGGTCGGAGCAGAGTTTAGAATTTCTGGGGCAGACGAACAAAAAATCATCAAGGTAGTGAAATAGGGATTTGCCAGTTGCGATAGGTGTAGAATTAGCTCCTTTATTGCTGAGGATAGCTCTATTTCTTTTAAGTTACCCCCGTAGCATAACAGTTCTTCGCTACCTTTGGAACACTCACAGCTGTGTGACTCTGGAGGAGTGTACACCGATCCTGGAGGAACCCCAGCTCCCGCTGATGCTGACGGGGTGATGTCACAGGATGTCTACCGCAATGGGCTGGCTGATGCGTTGACTGGAAACCAGGGAAGCATGAGAGGTGTATTCCTGGTTGTTAGCCAACGTTGTAGCGCATGACGGACTGTCGTGCGCTCGAGCCTGATTACAATCATGTGATGGCGGAATTACGGATCTGTCCTGGGCGACTGCATCGCAGCTGGCGTGGCTGGAAGCCGTGGGGGATGGTTCTCCCCGGCTGATAGCCTTGGAGGTTGGCCGCAACTTATTGAGTTTGTCGCCTGCCCGATATCGCCCCTCTGGACTCTGCGACATGTCGGACCCTTCAGATGTGGCTGATGAAAGCCATCCTGAGGCCCGCGATCTGCGGCAGCTCCTATGCGAGCTGTGTCTGTAATGGGTGAGACGTTTAGAGGGGTAGCGTTAATGGTGACGGGAGTTACTAGAGGAAGATTGAGAGGACGTGTGGCATCTACGCCTGCGTCCGCCGCTACTATGCAGCGTATCGGGGGGATTATATCGGTTCCCAGCGGGGGGTTATTGGCCATAGTGAGTACAGTCCTGCTGCTTAGTAGGGGGGTTATGAGGTAAATGAACTCAGTCCCATTGCTGGGATATGGAGGGGCAGGGGTTAACGGGATGTGTTTATTATGTACTTGGGCTGTGGGGGGGAGGTGTAAGTGTTAATGTGCTTGGTTCCATTAGTGATACGTTACAGTAATCTGCATGTTGCAGCTGTGGAGCGCCCTGACCTGACCATTGGCCGGCTGGGGCATCCTAATTAGTGCATCACCAAGGGGAGTGATGCGAGGGGGGAACTGGGCACTGACCGTATTTTATTGTTGCTTGCTATATGTGCTCCCCAGTCAGAGGCACGCGACTTATACAGTACCTCGCCTGCCATTCAATAGTGAGAATACAGTAAAAAAAGAACATTCTCAACAAGTCAGATGGCTGTATGGAGGGGGGAGAGAAATTCTTGTATCGTAGATTGATCATCAGGCGATTCATGGGACGGACAATACCCTGTCGGTCCCTATGGAGCTAGCAATAGTCTATCCCCAAAACTCCCGCCCTGACAAGGGGAGTCCACAGCTACCCCTGTGATAAACATGCCCTGCACTCTCCCTCGAATTTTGTCCCGACGTGTTTCATTCAAGCCTAATCATCAGGGGACTAGCTTGTAAAAGGAGATAAAGTGCTGAGTGCTGTGCTAAGTATTCCTGTGATTCAACTCCCTCATCTTCATCTCAGGAAGACTCAGGTTGCTTCTGCCTTCCCCTAGACTGCGTGGACAAATTAGTGAAGGCGGTTAGGGGAACAATGGGATAGTAGAGCTCAGGCCAGAACTTTCCATGCAGGACATCATGTTTAAGGGATTGGATCATAGGAAACGTAGATCCTTTCCCTTGAATGGAAAAATTCAGGATCTGATTATCCGGAAATGGAAGAGGCCGGAGAAAGGGGCTCCTTGCCTCCGGCTCTCAAACGCAGATACCCCTTTGATGGCCTGGCGTTAATACTTGGGATGAAGCCCCTAAATTAGATGCAGCTGTAGCTAAGGCATCAAAGAAATCCTACCTACCCTTTGAGAATATGGGGTGCCCAAAAGGATCCTCTGGATAGAAAGGCGGACACCTTCCCTAAGGGGACTTGGGAGATGGCGGCCGGATCCCTGAGGCCAGCGGTGGCTTCCACTTGGGCGGCCAGATCATTGATAGTCTGGCTTGACCAACTCAAGTCTCAGATAAAGGAGAGATCTCCTTGAGAGACTATTTTGGGAGCCCTTCATGTAAATGAGTGTGCCGCTGCTTTCCTGTCCGATGCTTTAGTCAATTCGGTCAGAATGGCGACAAGACCAGCAGGTCTTTCCAACGCTGCCCGCAAGGTCTTGTGGTTAAAATGCTGGCCAGGGGACATCCAGGTGAGGTCTAAACTTTGTGCTATCCCATGTGAAGGGGAATACCTCTTTGGCCTGGTCCTGGACGAGCTTCTGGATAAGGTGGGAAATGAGAAAAAGAAATTCCCCATCCTAACGTTCTCTTTCTTCCTATCGGCGTCCCTTCAGCAGGAGAAAGTTTGGTCAGGGAAGGCCTACCAAGGACCATTCCAAGTGGGATGACAATGAAGAGAGGTACAGGCTTCATGTTTAGATGTTCTTCACGAGAACACAAGAAGTCATCTCAATAACTAGTGGTTCCCGTAGGGGGTAGATTGCCAGCCTTCTATGCAGCCTGGTCAGAAATTACCAACAGTAACTGGGTGCAGGGCGTGATATCATCGGGACTAAAACTAGAATTTTTTTTGGTTCCAGGGGATAAATTCACAATAACTCCCTTCCAGTCCTCTCGCCTAGAGCAGTCTGCCCTGGAGGCGGAAATTATGAGACTATGTCATAAAGAGGTCCTGGTGGAGGTTCCAGAATCCGATGAGGGTAGAGGTTTCTTCTCTCCCCTGTTTTTGGTTTGGAAACCGGATAACTCTTACAGAATCATCATCAATCTTCCGTCGCTCAATAAGTTTCTGATCATTCGCCCCTTTAAAATGGAGTCAATAAAGATGATGTTTCAAAACTGCTTCATGACGGTATTAGATTTAAAAGACACTTATTATCATGTGCCCATTCACACAGATTTTCAGCGTTTCCTGAGGGTGGCAGTATCTATAGGGGGCATAGTCTGTCATTTCCAGTTTAGGGCCCTCCCCTTTGGTCTTTCAGTCGCTCAACGAATTTTCATGAAGTTAGTTGCCGAAGTCATGGCCCACCTTCGAGAGTCGGACATCCTGATTGTACCCTACTTGGACAACTTTGATTATAGGCAGTTCTGCTGATTATTGCTTTTCACAGGTACAAAGGTCTAGGTCCACTTTAGTTAGACCTTTTAAGATGGCTGATAAACTCCCGTGAAGGTTCAGCAGTTCTTGGGTCTCGTTTTAGATTAGGTAAATTAGGAATTTCAAAAGTATATGTACCAAAAGCGCTACCACACCTTTGAAACCTGCAGCTGATAGTTCTACAGTACCACCGGTCTGTAGTGATATAAATAATTTAATGAAAAGAAAACTTAAACTATCTGCGCTGGAGTCAATGAACGAGATTTGATCTCTCGGAAGTGTTCCTTGTTTCTCCAAGAAAAATTCTGTCGCTGAGCATCCTTTATCATGCTGTATGACAGTATATAATGAAGTGATGTCCAGTGTGCCCATAATATAATGATTTTTCCATTCCACGTGTTCCAGAATTCTGAGAATATGAGTGCTGTCTTTCAGATGTGAAGGAAGTTCTGGGACCAGTTTTTGTAGATGACAGTCTACATATTTTGACATGTTTGCCGTTGAACAGCCCACACCGGATATAATAGGTCTTCCGGGGGGATTTATTGGGTTTTTGTGGATCTTCGGTAAGTAGTAAAAGTATGCTGTCTTTGGATGATTTATATTAATAAAATCAAACTCCCGTTTCGTAATGATTCCTCGTTCGAATCCCTTTTTAATTAGACCCTTCATTTCTTGAATAAATACATCAGATGGGTCCTTTTGTAGGAGACAGTATTTTGATCTCCTAATAAACGTAGGCATTCTTTAGTATAATCTTCAGAGTCGAACTATTCGCATTCAATACATAGTATAGTCATATGACCGCTGTATGCTATAAAATGAATGTATCGTTGAATGAGGACCATCCCTGAGGAAGGAGCATGTCTGGCTCCGAAACACGTAGGAATTGGTCCTTCTCACTATCCATAGGCTGTCACGTGAGGAATCACGTGTACGTGACGTCACGGAAGGTCCCGCGGTAAGCAGAGCACCTACCAAAGCCGAGCAGCGTGCAGAGACTGTACGGAGGTATAGAGCGCAGGAGTTTCTGTCACCGGCCGGGACAGTACCTGTAGCTCATACCCCTGAAGATCTAACCAAGCCCTTATCGGATTACCTTTTTCCGGACCATGTGAATGGACTAACCGACAGAAAGACACAGCGGAGAAAGACAACCATACTAACGGTCCTAGCTCCAGGCTCCTGCCTTCATCATCAGGTTCTTATATATTCCTTTTTTTATATATTTGTTTGCAGCAATCTAATTGTATTTAATACTTGCTCCATATATGGTTCCCTTACTTTTTGACTCCAGCGCAGATAGTTTAGGTTTCTTTTAATTAAATTAGGAATTTCGTCTGCCACCTGACAAAATAATTTACCTTCGTCACCAGGTTTTGCAGGCAGTAAATAGGCCCTCCATGACCCTTAGGCAAGCCATGTCCCTATTCGGTTCCCCAACATCTTGCATTCCATCAGGTGGGCTTAGTTTCACTCAAGATCCCTTCAGAGGGATGTCTTACTTAATGATAAGGCCCTGTGGGGTCTCTGCAGGGAAAAATGACATTAAGTCCGTCAGCCGTAAGTTCCCTAAGGTGGTGGCGGAACAAGGATAACCTGGCCTCGGGGTTTCCAGGGAGAATCACATATCCGAATAATAACCACAGTGTCATGTCGGACGCTGTTCAGACCAGGTCGTTCGACAGACAGCGGTAATTCCGCTTTTGACCACTATGTGCTCAGTGGCGTCGGCTAGATTTTATCTAGCTGGTCCGGGGTTCATTTACCTGATGCTCGGATTGGAAGCTGGGCCATGCCCATTGCCTTTAAATAGATCTCCTGAACATTGGGCGTCGCCAATTATTGCTTCTGTCTTGCGCGTTGTTATCTCGGTCTGGAGTGGTGAGCTAGTAGTTGGAGTATCGTAGCTGGTGGTGTATTTTCCCTTTGTCTTATTTACTCCTTCCTACATATGTATTTATTTTGCCCTGCGCATTTATAGTGTATTCCTGAGTGACTGCGGCGTGGTGTATATTTTCCGTTATCCTTGTCTGTGCTAACTGTGGGTATTGGTGTATGGTCTTTTCACTGGGTGGTGGGCGGTGGTTTCAGCCTAGGGTTGAAACAGGAGACAGGGCGAGGGTCGAGGCCTAGACATGCACACCATCAGTGTAAACTCTAGGTAGAGGGTCAGTCAGGATTTTCCTAGTCTGAGGGAAATTGCAGGGGCCCGGGTTATTAGCTCTTGCCCACCTAGTCTCCCCGTGACATTATAATCAGCCTTAAACACACAAAAAAAGGGGGTTTCCTTTTTTTTTTTTTTTTGTCATGGATCCCATGACTTCCATAACCCGCCAGTTGGAGGAGATGTCCCTACAGGTCACTGAGTTGAGGGGGGCAGTGCAGCAACAGGGACTAGCAGTATCTAATGTGCAAGCTGGTGCGACAGGTAGAGTTGCTGAGCCTAAGTTTCCTTTGCCTGAAAAATGTTTTTCTTTTTTTCTTTGCATGCTCCCTGCTAAGGTTATAATCCCTGGCAGTAAGCTGCCAATTACTGTTTTTGTGGATAGTGGTTCAGCCATAAATCTCATTGATGAGGAGTTTGCGCGCACAGGTTTTAGGATTGAAAAACTGCCTCATCCTATCCGCGTGGTCACCATCAATGCTGCTCCTCTCTCACAGGGGGAGATTACTGAATTTGTGGCTGAGGTGAAACTCCACATTGGGGTTCTTCATTCCGAGCAGGTTACATGTAAGGTGCTCAGGAATCTTCCTGCTCAGGTGGTTTTGGGTTTTCCATGGTTGTTGATGCACAACCCGGTAATTTACTGGAAAACTCAGGACAAAATCCAGTGGAGTGGATTCTGCCAGGAGAATTGCCTGGCCACATGTGTGTCTGCTGTGACTTCAAGCGTTCCGGAGTCACTTCTGGATTTAGTGGATGTGTTCTCTGAGAAGGGTTGTTCAGAGTTGCAGCCACATCGCCCCTATGACTGTACTATCAGGTTTAAACCAGGGGCCAAATTGCCTAAAGCAAGAGTGTTTAACATCTCCGATCCGGAGAGACAAGCATTAAAGGATTACATTGCTGAAAGTTTGAGCAAAGGGCACATCAGGCCTTCATCCTCGCCTGTGGCAGCAGGGTTCTTCTTCGTGAATAAGAAAGATGGCGGATTACGCCCGTGTTTGGATTTCAGGGAATTGAACCAGATTACGGTTCGTGATCTATACCTTATGCCACTAATACCAGATTTGTTCAACCAGGTGGCAGGTGCTAAGTGGTTTACCAAGCTTGACCTCAGGGGTGCGTACAACCTCATAAGAGTCCGTCAAGGTGATGAGTGGAAGACCGCTTTTAATAAGCCTGAGGGTCATTTTGAAAATTTGGTGATGCAATTGGGTTGACTAACGCACCTGCAGTGTTCCAACATTTCATTAATGATGTGTTTTCGCATGTTTTGGGGAAATTCGTTATCGTGTACCTAGATGACATTCTCATATATTCTTGCGACCGTGATACTCATTTAGATCATGTCAGGCAGGTGTTACAGCTTCTCAGAGAGAATAAGCTGTATATGCTAAACTTGAGAAATGTGTATTTTCTGTTCAAGAGTTGCCTTTCTTGGGTTATATTGTGTCTGCTTCTGGTTTTAAAATGGACGCCGCTAAGGTGCAAGCGGTGCTGCATTGGGAATGTCCTGATAACCTGAAAGCACTTCAGCGGTTACTTGGGTTTTCTAACTACTATAGGAAATTTATCAAGGGATTTTTCCATCATTGCTAAACCGCTAACTGACATGACTAAAAAGGGTACCAATTTCTCCGTTTGGCCTGAGGCTGCTGTGCGCGCATTTGAATTTCTTAAGGACAGTTTTGTTTCGGCCCCCATTCTTGTGCAGCCAGACGTGTCAAAACCTTTTGTTGTGGAAGTCGATGCGTCTGAGGTTGGTGTGGGGGCGGTACTGTCACAAGGCTCATCTTTGAGTGATTTGCGTCCATGCGCATATTTCTCCAGGAAACTGTCGTCCGCCGAACGTAACTACGATATCGGCAACGGGGAGTTGTTGGCAATCAAGTTGGCCTTTGAGGAATGGCGGCACTTCTTGGAGGGGTCGGTTCATCAGGTTACTGTCATTACCGATCATAAGAATCTGCTGTATTTGGAGTCAGCCAAGCGTCTGTCTCCCAGGCAGGCTCGCTGGGCATTGTTTTTCACGCGGTTCAATTTTGTTGTCACTTACAGACCGGGGTCTAAAAACACTAAGGCGGATGCTCTGTCCAGGTGTTTTCCGGGGGGAGAACCTCGGGAGGATCCAGTACCCATCCTCCAAAAGGGTGTTGTGGTTTGGGCTCTCACTACCGAGGTTGAGATTGCCGAGGCTCAGGAGGAGGTACCATCTGAGCTTCCCATCAACAAATCTTTTGTACCGCTTCATCTCCGCTTAAAAGTTTTGGTGGAGCATCATGATGCTGTCCTGGCTGGCCACCCAGGGGTTAGAGGTACCTTGGAGTTGGTGTCACGTCGGTTTTGGTGGCCCAAGATCCGACAGGACGTGGTCTCATACGTGTCAGCTTGTACCACGTGCGCTAGGGCTAAGACGCCCCGCTCCCGTCCTGTTGGCACACTACTTCCTCTTGAGGTACCTAATAAGCCATGGACAGAAATCTCCATGGATTTCATCACTGATTTGCCCTCCTCAGCTGGGAACACGGTCATCTTGGTGATTGTTGATCGTTTTTCAAAAATGTCGCACTTTGTGTCTTTGCCTTCGTTGCCTAACGCTAAGACTCTGGCTCAGGTATTTGTGCAGGAGGCGGTCAGACTTCATGGGGTTCCGTCTGACATCGTGTCTGATAGGGGTACTCAGTTTGTAGCAAAATTTTGGAAAGCATTTTGCTCACAGCTGGGGATCAAGTTGTCTCATTCTTCGGCGTTTCATCCTCAGTCAAATGGTCAGACTGAGCGTATGAACCAAAATTTGGAACAGTACTTACGCTGCTTTGTCTCTGATAACCAGGAGGAGTGGTCTACCTTCCTTCCTTTGGCTGAGTTTGCCATCAATAATCACTGCCAGGAGTCATCTGGGAAGTCTCCGTTTTTTTGTGTTTACGGGCTACATCCTCATTTGAGTCTGAGGGGCTCTTCCAGCGTTCCGAAGGAAGACCAGTTAGGAGCACAATTGTCATCAGTCTGGAGGAGAGTTAAACAGTGCCTCTTAAGTGTGGGTGCTAGGTACAAACGTGTGGCTGACAGTAGGCGTGTGCCAGGTCAGGACCGGAGTGTGGATGACTGGGTGTGGTTATCCACAAAAAACATAAGACTCAAGATACCATCCCTTAAATTGGGTCCACGGTTTATTGGTCCATTTAGGGTCACCGCCGTCATTAACCCAGTAGCGTACCGATTGGAGCTTCCTACGGTGTATAAGATACACAACGTGTTCCACAGGTCTCTTTTAAAGAAGGTGGTGGGTTCTGTGGACTGGCGCCTATGCCACCTCCAGTCTTGGTGGATGGTAATTTGGAATTTGAAGTCTCCAAGGTGGTTGACTCTCGTGTAGTGCGCCGCACTTTACAGTACTTGGTACACTGGCGTGGTTATGGGCCTGAGCAGAGGTCCTGGGTACCAGCCTCAGACATTCATGCGGATCGGCTGGTCAGGTTTTTTCACCGCCGCCATCCGGACAAGCCGGGTCCTATAAGCCGTGCCCTGGGGTCCCTCGTAGAAGGTGGGGTACTGTCATGTCGGACGCTGTTCAGACCAGGTCGTTCGACAGACAGCGGTAATTCCGCTTTTGACCACTATGTGCTCATTGGCGTCGGCTAGATTTTATCTAGCTGGTCCGGGGTTAATTTACCTGATGCTCGGATTGGAAGCTGGGCCATGCCCATTGCCTTTAAATAGTTCTCCTGAAAGTTGGGCGCCGCCGATTATTGCTTCTGTCTTGCGCGTTGTTATCTCGGTCTGGAGTGGTGAGCAAGTAGTTGGAGTATCGTAGCTGGTGGTGTAATTTCCCTTTGTCTTATTTACTCCTTCCTATATTTGTATTTATTTTGCCCTGCGTATTTATAGTGTATTGCTGAGTGACTGCGGCGTGGTGTATATTTTCCGTTATCCTTGTCTGTGCTAACTGTGGGTATTGGTGTATGGTCTTTTCACTGGGTGGTGGTTTCAGCCTAGGGTTGAAACAGGAGACAGGGCGAGGGTCGAGGCCTAGACATGCACACCATCAGTGTAAACTCTAGGTAGAGGGTCAGTCAGGATTTTCCTAGTCTGAGGGAAATTGCAGGGGCCCGGGTTATTAGCTCTTGCCCACCTAGTCTCCCCGTGACACACAGATGCCAGTCCTTCCGGTTGGGAGGCCCATATGGGGGATATCGTAGTACAGGGCCAATGGGATCCTCAGGTAGAAGGTTCATCTAGCCTGAAGAAGCTATCGGTGGTAGAATTGTCAGTTAAAAAAACTCTTTGTGTACCTACAGAGTCACCATGTAAGAATTCTCTCGGACAACCAGGTGACGGTGGCCTACATCAACCACCAAGGTGGGACCCGATCCAGGGCTCTGGAAGTAGCAGATCACCTTTTTCAGATAGCGGAAAGATATTTTCTATATTTGACAGCGCTACACATAAAAGGAAAAGACTAAAAGAGCAGACTTTCTAATTCACAATACATTGAGACATGGAGAATGGACTCTAAATGGGGCCATCTTCAGCCAGACTGTCCACATGTGGGGTCTACCAGACATAGATCTCTTTGCCACCAGGAAGAACAGAGAAGTAGAGTAGTTCTGTTCCCTGAACCCCAGGGAAAATCCTCTAATGGTGGATGCCTTCTTGAGGAAGTGGGACTTCAACCTGGCCTACGCATTACCTCTATTATCCCTGCTACCTCTGGTAGTGAGGAAAATCAGAGAAGACAGGGCAAGGATTATACTAATTGCCCTTTTTTGGCTCAGTATTGCTTGGTTCTTGTGGCTAAGGACTATGTCAGACTGCGATCCCTGGGTGCTTCCAAATCTTTTGGATCTTCTCTCCCAGGGCCCGGGCAACCATCCACAAGTAGCGGGTCTCCACTTGACGGCGTGGAGTTTGAAAGGGCGTTGTTGAGGAATAGAGGTTTCTCCCCGAATAACTACCCTGCTAAAGAGTAGGAAGTTGATTACAACTAAGATCTGTGCTAGAACCTAGAGACAATTCTTAGCCACTTCTGAGTTTAAAGCTGAAAAGGGGGTACCTATAGGGCAGATTCTAGAATTTCTTCAGAGGAGTCTCGAATTAGGACTTTCCACTAGTACCCTTAAAAGTACAAGTTTAGGCCATTATTTAGCTGTGACATCACTAATAATAAATAACAAAATCTCAAATACAGATACCATCATAGGAATTCGGGATTAAAGCAACCCGTATGCATGTGGGTACTACCCTGCAGAGCTCCCTAACAACATTAAACCACCAAAATATGGAGCATATACACCACTACAAAATCAGAGTAGAGTTTTTGAGAATACAATTGTATTCTTTAATTGAAAAAGTAAGTAAAAACAACAGTCATTAAATTATTCATATACAAACAGAGCTATTCGAATATGGCCATAGATGCAAAGATGTAAAGTTGCTACAGACAAGACAAAATCATGGGTATTGGTAATATATAATCATCATTAATGTCCCCAATCAAGGTATCAAATCAAACTAAAGTGCCTAGTGCATCAAAGATATAGAGATGACCAAATCGTAAGTGTCATAGAGGGAGGTAATACCATAATATCCTGGAGATTTCTCCCTATTCTCCGGTCAGTGACCTTTCATAGAAACCTCCCCACCTACAGCACTAAGGGGCCATATATATTGTAAACAGTCTTACCCATATTAGTGACTCACGTTTCGCAAATGGCTTCCTCGGGGGGCCGAGACATCGCTAATAATTACTTGGTTTCTAGATTTATTAAAGCAGCTGGCAGATCTAGGCCCGCACACAAAGTAAGGTTAAGGCTATGACTGAGGCTCCGTTTGAGCCCATGGTATCTGCCTCAATTAAGGTTCTATCCCTCAAGGTAGCCTTTTTGGTAGCGATAACTTCAGCATGCAGAATAAGTGATATTCAGGCACTCTCTAGATTTCCTCTTATACGCAGTTTCTGGATGACGGGGTAGTGCTTAGGCCAGATCCTGCTTACTTGCCCAAGGTTGCCTCAGACTTCCACAGGTCACAGGAGATAGTCCTTCCTTCCTTTCTCCCCAACCCCACTAGCCAGAAGGAAGAGAAACTTCACACATTAGATGTTACAAGATATCTCTCTGTTACTAATCCTTAGAAAAGGAAGATGCCTTGTTTATATCCTTCCAGGGCTCTAGGAAGGGTCATAGAGTTTCAAAGTGTACATTAGCAAGATGGATTAGGGAGGCTCTCTAGCATACACAACAGGTGGCGGTCCGGCTCCACAGAATTTAAGGGCGCATTCTACTTGGGCCATGGTATCCTCCTTGGGCAGAAAGATCGTGAGTTTCCATTGGCCAAATATGTAAGGTGGCTACGTGGTCATCTCCTTTCACCTTTCTTAATCATTATAGGCTGGACATGGGTGCTTCTTCAGATCTCACCTTCGGGTTAAGGGTGCTGCAGGCTGTAGTCCCTCCCTAGGATAGTGTTTACATCTCTGTAATTCTCTCGTGGTGCTGTCATGGGAGTCCGAATGTAGTATTAATTTGCTTACCGGTAACAGTATTTTTCAGGAAGCACATGACAGCACCCTAAGTTCCCTCTCTTCACGTGTGGGTGTGAACTTCCCCTCTTATAAGTTTTCACGAGTGTGGAATTGTTCAGATTGAAATTTTGTACACATTATTTGCCATTAACCATGGTGGTCCTCTCAAGCTCTGTAATCCAACTGATGCGTGGGAGACGTGCCGCCCTTTTGTATCTGTAGGTTTCTGGTTTCTGAAGGGTGGATCCCCTCTATTGTGGTGCTGTCATGGGCTTCCGAAAAATAAAGTTACCGGTAAGTAACTTAATACTTTCATGATGTGGTCAGATGACATTTTCTCTTAACCCCTTAGTGACAGAGCCAATTTGGTACTTAATGACCGAGCCAATTTTTACAATTCTGACCACTGTCACTTTATGAGGTTATAACTCTGGAACGCTTTATCGGATCCCACTGATTATGAGATTGTTTTTTCGTGACATATTGTACTTAGTTAGTGGTAACATTTCTTCGATATTACTTGCGATTATTTATGAAAAAAACGGGAAATATGGCGAAAATTTTTCAAATTTTGCAATTTTCAAACTTTGTATTTTTCTGCCCTTAAATCAGAGAGATATGTCACAAAAAAAAGTTAATAAATAACATTTCCCACATGTCCACTTTACATCAGCACAATTTTGGAAACAAAATTTTTTTTTTGTTAGGGAGTTATAAGGGTTAAAAGTTGACCAGCAATTTCTCATTTTTACAACACCATGTTTTTTTTAGGGACCACATCACCTTTGAAGTCATTTTGAGGGGTCTATATGATAGAAAATAACCAAGTGTGACACCATTCTAAAAACTGCACCCCTCAAGCTGCTCAAAACCACATTCAAGAAGTTTATTAACCCTTTACGTACTTCACAGGAACTGAAACAATGTGGAAGAAAAAAATGAACATTTAACTTTTTTTTTGCAAACATTTTACTTCAGAATCATTTTTTTTAATTTTCACAAGTGTAAAAACAGAAATTTAACCACAAATTTTGTTGTGCAATTTCTCCTGAGTACGCCGATACCCCATATGTGGAGGTAAACCACTGTTTGGGCGCACCGCAGAGCTTGGAAGTGAAGGAGCGCCGTTTGAAGAGCCCCTAATGTGCCTAAACAGTGGAAACCCCCCACAAGTGACACCATTTTGGAAACTAGACCCCTTAAGGAACTTATCTAGATGTGTGGTGAGCAATTTGAACCCCCAAGTGCTTCACAGAAGTTTAGAACGTAGAGCCGTGAAAATAAAAAATCGCAAATTATATTTTTGCCCCAAAATTTTTATTTTCACAAGGGTAACAGGAGAAATTAGACCACAAAAGTTGTTGTGCAATTTGTCCTGAGTACACCAACACCCCATATGTGGGGGTAAACCACTGTTTGGGCGCATGGCTGAGCTCGGAAGCAAAGGAGCGCCATTTGACTTTTCAATGCAAAATTGACTGGAATTGAGATCGGATGCCATGTCGCGTTTGGAGAGCCCCTGATGTGCCTAAACAGTAGAAACCCCCCAAAAGTGACCCCATTTTGGAAACTAGACCCCCCATGGAACTTATCTAGATATGTGGTGAGAACTTTGAATGCCCAAGTGCTTCACAGAAGTTTATAATGCAGAGTAGTGAAAATAAAAAATATATTTTTTTCCCACAAAAAAGATTTTTTAGCCCCCAAATTTTTATTTTCACAAGGGTAACAAGAGAAATTGGACACCAATATTTGTTCTCCAATTTGTCCTGAGTATGCTGGTACCCCATATGTGGGGGTAAACCACTGTTTGGGCACACGGCAGAGCTTGGAAGAGAAGGAGCGCCATTTTGGAATTCAGGCTTTGATAGAACTGTCTGTGGGTGTTATGTTGCGTTTGCAGAGCCCCTGATGTACCTAAACAGTAGAAACCCCCCACAAGTGACCAAATTTAAGAAACTAGACCCCCTAAGGAACTTATCTAGATATGTGGTGAGAACTTTGAATGCTCAAGTGCTTCACAGAAGTTTATAATGCAGAGTAGTGAAAATAAAAAAATATTTTTTTTCCCACAAAAAAGATTTTTAGCCCCCAAGTTTTTATTTTCACAAGGGTAACAGGAGAAATTGGACCCCAAAAGTTGTTGTCCAATTTATCCCGAGTACGCTGATGCCCCATATGTGGGGGTAAACCACTGTTTGGGCGCACGGCAGAGCTCAGAAGGGAGGGAGCACCATTTGACTTTTTTAGCGCAAAATTGTCTGTCGTGTTTGGAGACCCCCTGATGTACCTAAACAGGGGAAACCCCCCAATTCTAACTCCAACCCTAACTCCAACACACCCCTAACCCTAATCTCAACCCTAACCCCAAAACAGCCCCAATCTCAACTCTAACCATAACCCTAATCAAAACCCTAAATCCAACACACCCCTAACCCTAATCTCAACCCTAACCTCAAACCTAACCCTAATCCCAATACACCCCTAACCCTAATCCCAACCCTAACCTTAACCCTAATCCCAACCCTAATCCCAAACGTAACCCTAATCCCAAACGTAACCCTAATCCCAACCGTAACCCTAATACCAACCCTAATCCAAACCCTAACCCTAATCCCAACTCTATCCCTAACTTTAGCCCCAACCCTAACCCTAATTTTAGCCCCAACCCTAGCCCTAACTAACTTTAGCCCCAATCCTAACCCTAAATTTAACCCTAACCTTAGCCCTAACTTTAGCCCCAACCCTACTTTCACACTTGCGTCGTGTGGCATCCGTCACAATCCGTCGTTTTGGACAAAAAACGGACCCTGCAAATGTGCCCACAGGATGCCTTTTTTGCCCATAGACTTGTATTACCGACGGATGGCCACACGTCGCGTCCATCGTGCACTGGATCTGTTGTGTTTTGGCGGACAGTCGTCACAAAAAAAGTTCAATGTAACCTTTTTTTTGTATGTCGCGTCCGCCATTTCCGCGCATGCGTGGCCGTAACTCTGCCCCCTCCTCCCCAAGACAGACTGGGCAGCGGATGCGTTGAAAAACTGCATCCACTGCCCACGTTGTGCACAATTTTCACAACGTGCGTCGGTACGTCGGGCTGACGCATTGCGACCGCCCCGTACCGACGCAAGTGTGAAAGAACCCTAAGGCTACTTTCACACTAGCGTCGTACTCGGCCCATCGCAGTGTGTCGGGCCGACGTACCGACGCTAGCGTTGTAAGCGCCGCACAACGGGTGCAGAGGATGCTGTTTTTTCAACGCATCCGCTGCCCCATTGTGAGGTGCGGGGAGGCGGGGGCGGAGTTCCGGACACGCATGCATGGTCGGAAATGGCGGACACGTCGCACAAAAAAAGTTACATGTAGCGTTTTTTTGTGCCGACGGTCCGCCAAAGCACGACGCATCCGTCGCACGATGGATGCGACGTGTGGCAATCCGTCACAATGTGTCGCTAATGCAAGTCAATGGAGAAAAAACCGCATCCTGCAAGCACTTTTGCAGGATGCGTTTTTTCTCCAACGACGCATTGCGACGGAAGCCAAAAAACGCTAGTGTGAAAGTAGCCTAACCCTAACCCTAAATTTAGCCCCAACCCTAGCCCTAACCCTAGCCCTAACCTTAATTTTAGCCCCAACTCGTCTCTCCTGCCGGCCGGCAGATGGCAGCAGATGGCGGGCGCACTGCGCATGTGCCCGCCATTTTCTTTGCAGAGGAAGAAGCCGGCCGGCAAGAGGAGACGCAGGAGGACCCGGGGACACCGGGTGAGTATGATAGGGTCCCCGAATCCCCCTATTTCTCTGTCCTCTGATGTGCGATCACATCAGAGCACAGAGAATTACAGATCGCTTTTTTTTTTTTTGCGGTCGCCGGTAAACAGTTAATTACCAGCGATCGCAAAACAGGGGTCGGTAAAAACCGACCCCGATCATGTTCTTTGGGGTCTCGGCTACCCCCGGCAGCCGAGACCCCAAACATCTTCCGGGTGCCGGGCGCACTGCGCATGCGCCCGCCATTTTTTCCCGGAAAAAAGATGGCGGCGCCCATCGGGAGCCACGAGGAGCACCGGGGGAGATAGGTGAGTATTGGGGGGCTATTGGGGGCCATCGGGGACACTATTTCTCTGTCCTCCGATGTGCGATCACATCGGAGGACAGAGAAATTAAATGGCAAATCGCGTTTTTTGTTTTTTTTGTTGTGACCGCCGGTAAACGGTTAATTACCGGTGATCACAACTTGGGGGTCGGTAAAAACCCCCCGAATCATGTTCTCTGGGGTCTCGGCTACCCTCGGCAACCGAGACCCCAGAGAAAATCCGACCCTGGGAGGCGCTATTCACTTTTTCCACAGCGCCGTTAATTAACGGCGCTGTGGTTTAAGTACCCTTAGCGGCCGCCGTTAAAAGGCGTATCGGCGGTCGTTAAGGGGTTAAAGGGCTCGTTCACACAAGTGTATAACACGGTTGAGGGCTATCCGATGTTTTATAGGATAGCACATAGACGAATATTATACTATGGTGCAAAGCAGATCTGTGTTTTTTTTCTCATGCAGGTTCGGACCACAAGAACCCATTCAAGTCTAAGAGAGAGTGTAAAACATTGGACTGCTTGAGCCGAGCATCATTTACATCATTGATCCGATTCTCTCGAAAGAGAGAATCCTCACTCGTGTGACTCCAGCCAAAGCCTTATAAATCCAAGCAAAGCTGGATAATTATATTAGTCCCCTATAAAAGGATCATTTAAAAAATGAAAAAACATTTAACAAACCTGAAATACATAATGTAATTATTCCTTTAATATTTCTATACAAACTGCATACCAGCTGTCCCTCAACTATACAGGTTCTAAGGCAATATCTTACCATATAAACAATAAAGATATAAATACAAACAGATGGATGTTAGTATTTTAGGGCAGATGTGCATTAACCTTTGGTTACAAGTTGTAAAGAGGTGGTTCGACGCCTCTCTTTTTCATGTGATCTGGTATCACGTGTGGGTAGATGCTGTTGAACTTGATTAGGACAGTTAAAGAGGGGATCATCCAGTCCCTACTTGGTCTCATCTGATTAATGAGACACCATAATCATTAGATGTGACATGTTTGGTGTCTGACGCTTGCCTCAGCAACTGTCCCGATCATGAATACCAGAGAAGTGCTGGTCAACTCCTTTAAGATGCAGCTATAGTGATCACATGACAGTAAAGTATTCTGTATACATGGTGAAATATTTAGGATTGTTATATCCATTCTACTTGCTGATGGTTATTGGTCACTGCATACAGTACATTTCCTAATCATCATTTAATGTTCTAAATTGCTTTCCCTTTTAGACTTGTAGTTTAACTTTTACTGTAACTTTACTTATTTAATTCATTAATAAAATAATTTTATAAAATAAGAAATGGCTATTTCCCTGTGTAATTTGTCTGTGATGTTTAACAAAATATAATTTCTTTGTTAAACATTTCCATATTCTCAATGTCCAAATGTCTTCTCCCCTGTGTGAGTTCTTCTATGTATAATGAGATCTCCTTTGCAAGTAAAACATTTCCTACAGTCTGGACATGAAAATGTTTTCTCCCCTGTGTGACATCTTTGATGTACAACCAGATTTGATTTCTTGTTAAAACATTTCCCACATTCTGAACAAGAAAATCCTATGTGTGAATTTTCTGATGTGCAATAAGACTTGTTCTGTTGGTAAAATATTTCCCACATTCTGGACATGAAAATGGCTTCTCCCCTGTGTGAGTGCTTTCACAGTGGGGCAAAAAAGTATTTAGTCAGTCAGCAATAGTGCAAGTTCCACCACTTAAAAAGATGAGAGGCGTCTGTAATTTACATCATAGGTAGACCTCAACTATGGGAGACAAACTGTGACAAAAAAATCCAGAAAATCACATTGTCTGTTTTTTTATCATTTTATTTGCATATTATGGTGGAAAATAAGTATTTGGTCAGAAACAAACAATCAAGATTTCTGGCTCTCACAGACCTGTAACTTCTTCTTTAAGAGTCTCCTCTTTCCTCCACTCATTACCTGTAGTAATGGCACCTGTTTAAACTTGTTATCAGTATAAAAAGACACCTGTGCACACCCTCAAACAGTCTGGTCTTCACCATAGTGGAGTTTGGAGTCAAAGAGCTGTCAAAGGACACCAGAAACAAAATTGTAGCCCTGCACCAGGCTGGGAAGACTGAATCTGCAATAGCCAACCAGCTTGGAGTGAAGAAGTCAACAGTGGGAGCAATAATTAGAAAATGGAAGACATTCAAGACCACTGATAATCTCCCTCGATCTGGGGCTCCACGCAAAATCCCACCCCGTGGGGTCAGAATGATCACAAGAACGGTGAGCAAAAATCCCAGAACCACGCGGGGGGACCTAGTGAATGAACTGCAGAGAGCTGGGACCAATGTAACAAGGCCTACCATAAGTAACACGCCACCATGGACTCAGATCCTGCTGTGCCAGACGTGTCCCACTGCTTAAGCCAGTACATGTCCGGGCCCGTCTGAAGTTTGCTAGAGAGCATTTGGATGATCCAGAGGAGTTTTGGGAGAATGTCCTATGGTCTGATGAAACCAAACTGGAACTGTTTGGTAGAAACACAACTTGTCGTGTTTGGAGGAAAAAGAATACTGAGTTGCATCCATCAAACACCATACCTACTGTAAAGCATGGTGATGGAAACATCATGCTTTGGGGCTGTTTCTCTGCAAAGGGGCCAGGACGACTGATCCGGGTACATGAAAGAATGAATGGGGCCATGTATCGTGAGATTTTGAGTGCAAACCTCCTTCCATCAGCAAGGGCACTGAAGATCAAACGTGGCTGGGTCTTTCAACATGACAATGATCCAAAGCACACCGCCAGGGCAACGAAGGAGTGGCTTCGTAAGAAGCATTTCAAGGTCCTGGAGTGGCCTAGCCAGTCTCCAGATCTCAACCCTATAGAAAACCTTTGGAGGGAGTTGAAAGTCCGTGTTGCCAAGCGAAAAGCCAAAAACATCACTGCTCTAGAGGAGATCTGCATGGAGGAATGGGCCAACATACCAACAAGAGTGTGTGGCAACCTTGTGAAGACTTACAGAAAACGTTTGACCTCTGTCATTGCCAACAAAGGATATTTTACAAAGTATTGAGATGAAATTTTGTTTCTGACCAAATACTTATTTTCCACCATAATATGCAAATAAAATGATAAAAAAACAGACAATGTGATTTTCTGGATTTTTTTGTCTCAGTTTGTCTCCCATAGTTGAGGTCTACCTATGATGTAAATTACAGACGCCTCTCATCTTTTTAAGTGGTGGAACTTGCACTATTGCTGACTGACTAAATACTTTTTTGCCCCACTGTATGTTTAATGAGATCTCGTTTGTAAGTAAAACAATTCCCACATTCTGAACATGAAAATGGCTTCTCCCCTGTGTGACATCTCTGATGTATAGTCAGATTTGCTTTGTTAGTAAAACATTTCCCATTCTGAACATGAAAATGGCTTCTCCCCTGTGTGACATCTCTGATGTATAGTCAGATTTGCTTTGTTAGTAAAACAATTCCCACATTCTGAACATGAAAATGGCTTCTCCCCTGTGTGACATCTCTGATGTATAGTCAGATTTGCTTTGTTAGTAAAACATTTCCCACATTCTGAACATGAAAATGGCTTCTCCCCTGTGTGACTACTCAGATGTATAGTCAGATTTGCTTTGTTAGTAAAACAATTCCCACATTCTGAACATGAAAATGGCTTCTCCCCTGTGTGACATCTCTGATGTATAGTCAGATTTGCTTTGTTAGTAAAACATTTCCCACATTCTGAACATGAAAATGGCTTCTCCCGTGTGTGACTGTTTTTATGTTTATCGAGATGTCCTTTGCATGTAAAACATTTCCCACATTCTGGACATGAAAGGAGATTCTCCCTTGTGTGAACTCTCTGATGTATAGTAAGATTTGTCTTCCTGGTAAAACATTTCCCACATTCTGAACATAAAAATGGTTTCTCCCCTGTATGAGCTGTTTGATGTTCAGAATCCCTTTTGTTATTATAATTTTCCTTAACGGTCTGTAATGACTCAGAAGATGAAACCTTTTGATAAGGAATAGATGACAGATTTTTGATGTGAAGTGCTGGCGATATATCTGGAATTATGATACCATAATCCGATGCTTCAAAATCAGTATATGTCAAATGTCCCTCTGACGCACAGTCATCTGCCAAGAAAAACAAATATTTTTTTAGAAATGCTGCCTTTAGAAACAAATTGGATTTAAATTCAATTACTAGCTGATGAAGACAGGGAAACAAACTGTATACTTCAATGCAAGGACTAGTAGATTATGATTCTAAGCGAAAAAGTTGTACAATTAACTTCTCATCTAATGCTAGCTTTTTCTTTTATAGCTTTATGTTTCACTGTGATTGTCACCAAATTTTGTAATGTAATGTTCAGTGGAGAATCATAAAGAGGCCTGTAAGTCAGTGCTACTAGGTGGTGTCTGTGTCATACACTCCCTGACATCTACATGAACTATAGCACAGATGGCAAAGTGGAGGAGCAAAATGGACGTGTACACTGAAGCCACGACGTTAGAGGAGGTGTAAGGTTGGAGTAGTACATGCATTTTTGTATGTATTTTCAATAGCAAAAATAATAAGCAAAGAGAAATTAGTTAATTAAAAATTAAAGGAGGACAAGTGAAATATTGGCTTTTAAGTAGTGATGTGCAAGTGTACTCGTTGTTCGGGATTTCCCGAGCACGCTCGGGTGACCTCCGAGTATTTGTTATTGCTTGGAGATATAGTTTTCTTCGCCTCAGTTGCATGATTTATGGCTTCCAGATAAGCTGAATACATGTGAGGAATGCCTGTTTGTTAGGGAATTCCCACATGTATTCAGCTTATCTGGAAGAAGTAAATCATGCAACTGAGGCAATGAAAACTATAAATCCGAGCAATGACAAATACTCGGAGGAAAACCCGAGCAACGAGTACACTCGCTCATCACTACTTTTAAGCCATATGGGAGAGCTAAAAAAAGAAGAGAAGCCAGCACCGCTGAAGGTCAAAACGCAATATCTAAAGTGCACATGCACATAATAAATTCTGACTGTATTTCAAATATGAGATATTTAGCAAATAATTGATCAATTGTTTGCGCTACCCCGCCACTTCACGGCAATCTCATAATGGGGCAGTCCTAACTCTACGTTTTTTATTTACATTGTGCCATTACGGCCTCCTAAATGTATAGAGAGTGAGAAAAAAAAAAAAAAGGACAGACCACATTACATAACATAACATGACAAACTGTACCTGGAGCATTGACAGAATCACTCCCTTAGTGCCAGGAAGGCGAGTGCGGATAGAGGCCGATCAGGTCCTGTGCGGACATATCAGATCTGGCCTCCACACTGCCAAACCAACACCAAAGTTAAAGGATGAAACTGGCTGAGGCACAGCTGCCTAATTAACTAGAGCCTGAGGCAGGGCAGGGCTGCTGTGTGTGTGTGCACAGCAGCCTATCAATCATAGTGAACCAAGACAGAATGGCGCATATGACCCAGCGTGCGCGGCAACAGTGGTGGTCAGACACATACCAATACAGAAGCAAAAAAAGAAGAGAAGCCAGCACTGCTGAAGGTCAAAACGCAATATCTAAAGTGCACATGCACATAATAAATTCTGACTGTATTTCAAATATGAGATATTTAGCAAATAATTGATCAATTCTTTGAGCTACCCCGCCACTTCACGGCAATGATATGTCCGCACAGGACCTGATCGGCCTCTATCCGCGCTCGCCTTCCTGGCACTAAGGGAGTGATTCTGTCAATGCTCCAGGTACAGTTTGTCATGAAATGTTATGTAATGTGGTTTGTCCATTTTTTTTTTTTTTCTCACTCTCTATACATTTAGGAGGCCGTAATGGCACAATGTAAATAAATAACGTAGAGCTAGGACTGCCCCATTATGAGATTGCCGTGAAGTGGCGGGGTAGCTCAAAGAATTGATCAATTATTTGCTAAATATCTCATATTTGAAATACAGTCAGAATTTATTATGTGCATGTGCACTTTAGATATTGCGTTTTGACCTTCAGCAGTGCAGGCTTCTCTCCTCTTTTTGCTTCTATATGGGAGAGCTGGTACACCTGAAAATTAACTTAAAGCAGTGTCATTATCCTATTACGACAGCCAGCATCTGGTCTTTGGGATATAATATTAATCATCCAGCTTAAGTTACATTAAATGTATTGTATATTCCATACAGAAATGTTTGGCCATTTCTGCATCAAGATGAGCTACGCTTCTTTGCCCAAAGTACTTAAGCTGATAAAAAATACAAAGAAGGATTCCAATAAAAAATGGGGCAAAACAAATATAAAGCTGATCTAGAAAAATTCTATTTGTACGTACAATATATTTGCTAAACTGTCACATGATTATGCTATAATGGAGTTGGCATGATCTTGCACTTCACTTCATACCAGCTGCATTAATAGAGTCCATGGCAGCACTGGTGGGGATGCTGCATGATGCATGTGGTCTCACAATCTAACCACATACATGGCAGATTAGTCACTCTGACAACTCTTCGTTTAGACAACTAGCTTCATTTTGTGATTGTGAGCATTATTACAAGTGTTTCTCACTAAATTTGAATATCATCAAAAAGTTAATTTACTTCAGTTCTTCAACAAAAAAGTGAAACTCATATATTACAGAGTCATTACAAACAGAGTGATCTATTTCAAGTGTTTATTTCTGTTAATGTTGATGATTATGGCTTACAGCCAATGAAAACCCAAAAGTCATTATCTCAGTAAATTAGGATAATTAACAAAAAACACAAGCAAAGGCTTCTTAAGGTCCTTCGGGGTATGTTTCCACGGTCAGTATTGGCAGCACTTTGGATGCAGCACATGTTCGCTCCATCCAAAGCGCTGCTGGCTTTTGTACGCGCGGTGATTCTGCATGTGTTCATTGAACCATGCGGAATCACAGCATCCTATACATTGGACTGTGATATTTATCTTGCTTAGACTGAGCTACTCCGCAAGATAAAATGACATGCTGCAATCTAGAAAGACGTGCCGCATGTGCGTATAAGCAGGGACACCGGAGGCTGCAATGTCCGGCCGCTGCGGCTGTACGCAGCATCCAATCTGCAGCGTTTACTGACCATTGAAACATACCCTTAGTCTGTTTCAGTAGGCTCCACAATCATGGGGAAGACTGCTGACTTGACAGATGTCCAGAAGGCAGTCATTGACACACTCCACAAGGAGGGTAAGCCTGAAAAGATCATTGCTAAAGAAGCTGGCTGTTCAGAGTGCTGTATCCAAGTATAATGGAAAGTTGAGTGGAAGGAAAAAAAGTGTGGTAGAAAAGGTGCACAAGAAACCAGGATAACTGCAGCCTTGAAAAGCTTGTTAAGAAAAGGCCATTGAAAAATTTGGGAGAGATTCACACGGGGTGGACTGCTGCTGGAGTCATTGCTTCAAGAGCCACCAAACACAGACGTAGCCAGTACATGATCTACAAGTGTTGCATTCCTTGTGTCAAGCCACTCATGACCAATAGACCACGCCAGAAGCATCTTACCTGGGCCAAGGAGAAAAAGAACTGGGCTGTTGCTCAGTTGTCCAAGGCGTTGTTTTCAGATGAAATTAAATTTTGCATTCCATTTGGAAAATCAAGGTACCAGAATCTGGAGGAAGAGTGGAGAGGCACACAATCCAAGCTGCTTGAGGTCTAGTATGAAGTTTCCACAATCAGTGATGGTTTGGGGAGCCATGTCATCTGCTGGTGTAGGTCCACTGTGTTTTATCAAGACCAAAGCCACTTCATGCTTCCCTCTGCCGACAAGCTTTTTGGAGATGGAAATTTCATTCTCCAAAAGGACTTGGCACCTGTCCACACTGCCAAAAGTACTGATACCTGGTTTAAAAACAACATTATATGATGTTGCACAAGAAACACTCCCTCCCCCAGGATTGCCCTCTTATATATGCTCCCAGGCCCTCTAGGTACATAGAAAAGTAGTCTTGAGATTCTGCTTGGCGGCAGCACATACAATAATACACAGACACTGACGGACATCAGTCACTCCATCTGTCAGAATGGCAGGACGAAATTTAGTATATTTGTCATATGGAAGATCTATCAGCAGTAGTAGCGGGAGACAACGAAGTTTGTTCTGTTGTGGCAACCCTGGATTCTCTTTAGGAACTCACCCGAATTATTTTCCTTATTTTCCTGAGAGAAAAGACTTCACAATACTGGGAAATAATTGATTTGGTCACCCCTCCTAGACACTTGTTTGATTCCCACTATTTATCCTTCCAAATAGGGAAAATATGGACTAAATATTTCCATCACTCCACCTTACTCCTCTCCACCCTGTCCTCACTTTGTTTGTCTTATCTCCTTGTATGATCATCTTCTTCTCTTCCCCCTTCCAATCTAATAGAATTTATATATCCTTCTTAGGTAGTATTCTGTCCAGCAATATGATTGCTGTCTAAAGTTTAGTCATATTTATGTCTCCGTTATTTCAGACAATGTCATTTTGGTGTGTATTAATTATATATATATATATATATATATATATATATATATATATATATATATATATATATATATAGCTCCTGCTGCTGGTTAGGCTGCAAGTGATCAGGCGACAAGGCTTCCATGGCTGACACCGCCTGCTTGCCTGCTGCTCCTTTAAATACTTTGAGGACACATTATCTTGACAAGGGTGCCACCACCTTTTTTTTTTTTTTCATACACCTGCTTGTTATATCCCAGTGTGTGTCCCTTTTTTTTCTGTGCCTTGATTGCACCACCTGTTTCCCCTTCTGCTCGTTGCCCAGCTGTGCGCGCGCTCTCCTCCCTGATGGCTCCTGCTGCATGCTCCTCTGCAGCTCTGACCCAGCGCACCCGCGTTATCTGCGCTGAGTATGCGCTCGCAGATCTGGTTAACAAACCCCCATGCGGCCGCCATGTTGCTCTTGACCCCGCACGCTCCCGGCATTCTACTTCCGGTGCGCGCCGGGGACACTTCCGCTACACGCTCCCAGCCTTGGCCCCTGGCTGTAATAGCTCACGGCCGGCACTTTACTTACTGTCTGTGCAGGAGACAGATCTGGCGTCCCTTACCTCCTCCACGTGTCGCCGCCATGACACTCCGCAGCCGCCCTCTCCAGGACCAGAGTTCTGCAGGAGGGAGCCAATATTACCATACTCCAGGTACATCAGTGAGGGGACACACTGTCAGGGAGGGTACCACACAGTGCCACTTATGTTATTTCCCTCTGGCATCCTGCACCTTGCGGGCTCCTTTTCACCCGGGCATTGCCTCGCGGGCTGAGTGGACACTGCATTTAACAGGGAGGGCACGGTAAATCATGGCCTCCACCAAGGACTCTATTCTACCCGAGCAAGAATGTGTCTCACGGGCTGCACAGCCATCACGTTCAACAGGTAGGACACGGCAAAACATGGCCTCTGTTGAGCTTACTTCAACCAGGCACCGATGTGCCTCAAGGGCTGCATGGCCACCAAATTCAATTGCCTTTCTTCACCCGGGCATTGCCTCACGGGCTGTGGCCATGCTTCGCTCAAGGAGGGCATGGCGAGACATGGCCTCCTAGGCAACTACCCTACCGATACCTGGCAAAAGATGCAGCAGCCCGGCTTCCCCAATACCACCCGCCCCAGGCATGGGCATCCTCTTCATTTTTTTAAGATTTTCATCTTGAGGATTCCCTGTCAAGGACAGGAAACCAACTGATGCGGAGAGAGGTGCCGCCCTTTTTATCTTGATGGTTTCCTGTCCTTGAAGAGAGGATCCCCTCTCTCGTTGTGCAGTCATGGGTGATGGAAAAAAATACCTAAGTGTGCAAGCGTGTACTTGGTCTTTCAACCCACCACATTCTTCACACATGGAACGGGAGAGGATGATAGCTGTTGCAAGCAGAATCCTCGATTCAATCTTCTTACAAGAAGGATCTGTAAGACTGACGCACAAAAGCTTGACAACATTCATGGTTGAAGTGTCAGCCATCATAAATGCCAGACCATTGACTCCAATTTCCAATGATCCTGATGACCCAACTGTTCTCAACTCAGCCCTGCTGCTTACGCAGAAGGCTGAACCTAATTGCTCTCCACCTGGAGAATTTAATGTTAAGGACCGTTACAGGAGTCGATGGAGACAAGTACAGAGTCTCTCCAATGTCTTTTGGGATAAGTGGAAAAACAGTATCTGCATACTTTGCAACAGAGGAGAAAGTGGCAAACCAGTAAGACTAACCTCCAGCCTGGCGATATAGTGCTAATGAAAGACTATCAGTCTCAGAGAAATGAATGGCCATTAGGTCTCATTACGCAGACATTCCCGAGTAAGGATGGAATCGTACAAAAGTTCAAAGTAAAAATAGGGATACAAGGCGGGACCAAATTGTTCCTCAGGCGAGTAAAGGAACTCGTTCTGCTGTTCTCGTCCAATAAACACAATAGTGACGTCGGCTGACGTCAAGCGGGGAGTGTTCTGTCCAGCAATATAATTGCTGTCTAAAGTTTAGTCATTTTTTTATGTCTCAGTTATTACAGACATTGTATTTTGTGTGTGTATTAATCCTTCCTATATTTTATATTGTAAGGTAACTGCACCATCTGCTGGCGGTTCAATGTTTGCATTCTAGTTTAATTTGCAATGTATTATGGGAAGTTCCTAGGGTATTGTGGGATTGTTCCAGTTGCACTGTGGTCTTATTATGACACTGTAAAGGTAACATCAGCCATTGCTTCAGGGGAGAAAAACACACCACTCGTTTTTCTTCATGCTCCTTGAACAGCCTGCTCTAAGCATAGTTGGTAAGCACTATCTATGTGTTACAGTCCTGTGTTTATCAATACTTTTGCTGTACTAAGTAGGTAATCATCAGTTTGTATTACCTCATGTTACCTGTGTATTACCTCATATTACTGTGTATTGCAGACTATGTGTATTTTATGCACTGTGCAGTTATATATTCTGAAATGCTCCTGTTATTGCATCTTATAGTTCCACCCTTTCCTGTCTCATCTACAAGCAATAAAAGAAGGTTACAATTTTACAGCCTCTTTTTCTTAAAGAAGACAGGGGGTTATTACAGGTCTTATTGCACACCCTATTAACGTGTATGAGGACAGTATAGGTAGCGATATTCACCAATGTTGTAGTACGTTTCTCGTTTGTCTTTTTTTTCTACTTGATATATCTTTAATATAATACAGAGAAAAGAGTATAGTGTATAAATTATCTTAAATGCATCTTTGATCAACTTGGATGTACAAGACTATAAACATACCGGAAGCAGATACCAAGTAAATTAAAAAAGTACATACATCTTTATTAAAAACACTTATTACATACATTTTTTTAAAATAATTTTTTACAAAAACTTTCTTCACTTCCACCACGATGGCTATATTTCACTTATTATCATGGTCTTTGCACTATATACATTGGAGGTAATTATTTACAGACACTATTTTACACTAATATCATATAAGAAAACAGGCTACACAATATGGCACTTCCTAGAACTCAAGAAAAACCTACACAAACATGGAAGCCAATGCCACAAATAAGAATAAAGTTTAAACAAATGAATATGCGCCTACATGTAATCTATAATAAGAAAAGTTGGATACATAACCTGTATATGCGGTACCTCACCCGACGCGCGTTTCGCGTAAGAAGAAGCTAAACGCGAAACGCGCGTTGGGTGAGGTACCGCATATACAGGTTATGTATCCAACTTTTCTTATTATAGATTACATGTAGGCGCATATTCATGGAGCACTTGCTATGGATTGTCTTTTACCCATGATAGCTTTTAATAGTATGGCTATGGCAGTAGCGATATGACTATAATAGTCTGGGATTTACTACTTATCTGCATTATTGCAACTACTTGTATGGCACTAAGCACTTTGTATACTATTCCCATGTGGCTAGTTATATATATATATATTAAGCACTGCACTTTTTATACCATCCCTATGTGGCTATATATACACTAAGTATTGCATTTTGTGTATTATTTTTATGTGGCTATATATGCATTAAGCACTGCACTTTGTATACTATCCCTATGTGGCTATGTATATATATTAAGCACTGCACTTTGTATACTATCCTTATGTGGCATATATTAAGTACTACACTTTATATACTATTTCTATGTGGCTATATATGCATTAAGCATTTCATCCTGTATATTATCCTTATATGGGTACATATTTAGCGTTACATTTTGGTTGATATATCCAGGGCATCTACATAGTTAGCCCTATTCTTGTTATTTGAATCTGGATTGGGTTTTTTTGCGTCTTTTTTTTGGATTGTTACTAGTATATGGATTTTTGTATACATACTTTGCTAACCATATTACCCTGTATATGGCGGCACTATTTTGTGCATTTGTGTCTCCGTTTTTGTGTGAAATGTTATTGTTTAATAAAGAATTTGTTTAAACTTTATTCTTATTTGTGGCATTGGCTTCCATGTTTGTGTAGGTTTTACTATTTTACACTAATTTGGCTCGCACTCACTTTTGAATCTATTTGCTCCCCACAAATAATTTTTTACTTTTTACTTTTTTCATATACTAGTTTAACATTTGTGTTTTACTCACTACTCACAAATTAACTTAATTTTAAGTATCACACTACTTTATATTTGTACTCATATTTATATATTTTATTTAAATATGGTCATCACCATCTGATTCCTTTTATTTCATCCATGCACCTCACTTGGTAATATATACTTAGGTAGTTACACATTTTAGTTTTTATATTTAGCTATATGGTGACACCTAATTATGCAATTACACATATTTAACAATCATTGCTATGTACTTATATATATCGATTATTTTGTATCAATAGACAGTGGTGCACTTTATTACAAGTCTCATTTATTAAGTTCCTAGCCAATTTTACTTTCTTACAGGTTTATTCCTCCATCCCCTATAGCCAGATTTCCTTAAAGGGACACTGTCACCTGAATTTGGAGGGAACAATTTTCAGTCATAGGGGCGGGGTTTTTGGGTGTTTGATTCACCCTTTCCTTACCCGCTGGCTGCAATATTGGATTGAAGTTCATTCTCTGTCCTCCGTAGTACATGCCTGCACAAGGCAATCTTGCCTTGCGCAGGCGTGTACTATGGAGGACAGAGAATGAACTTCAATCCAATATTGCAGCCAGCATGCAGCCGGCGGGTAAGAAAAGGGTGAATCAAACACCCAAAAACCCCGCCCCTATGACTGAAAATTGTTCCCTCCAAATTCAGGTGACAGTGTCCCTTTAATATCCATGAACAATAGGTGGTGTTAAATTTCATGATAGAATCTAGTCAGCAAACTCTAAGGGTACCGTCACACAGTGGCATTTTCATCGCTACGACGGCACGATTCGTGACGTTCTAGCGATATAGTTACGATCTCGCAGTGTCTGACACGCAGCAGCGATCAGGGACCCTGCTGAGAATCGTACGTCGTAGCAGATCGTTTGAAACTTTCTTTCGTCGCTGGATCTCCCGCTGTCATCGCTGGATCGTTGTGTGTGACAGCGATCCAGCGATGCGTTCGCTTGTAACCAGGGTAAACATCGGGTTACTAAGCGCAGGGCCGCGCTTAGTAACCCGATGTTTACCGTGGTTACCAGCGTAAAAGTAAAAAAAAAAAAACGTACATACTCACCATCTGATGTCCGTCAGGTCCCTTGCCGTCTGCTTCCCGCTCTGACTGTCTGCCGGCCGGAAAGTGAGAGCAGATCACAGCGGTGACGTCACCGCTGCACTCTGCTCTCACTGTACTTAGTAACCCGATGTTTACCCTGGTTACCAGCGAACCTCGGCATCGTTGGTCGCTGAAGAGCGGTCTGTGTGACAGCTCCCCAGCGACCACACAACGACTTACCAACGATCACGGCCAGGTCGTATCGCAGGTCGTGATCGTTGGTAAATCGTACAGTGAGACGGTACCCTTAGGCTATGTGCACACGTTCAGGATTTCTTGCAGAAAAATCCTGAGAAAATCCGGACATTTCTGCCAGAAATCCGCTAGAAATCTGCATGCGGTTTTTGCGCGGAATTAGCGCGCTTTTTGCGCGGATTTTTCCGGACATTTCCCAATGCATTAGACAGTGGGAAATCCGCGAAAAATCCGCAAAATTAATGAACATGTTCATTATTTTTCCGCGATGTGTTTTTATCGCGGAAAAATACACGACATGTGCACAGAAATTGCGGAATTCATTTAAAATGATGGGATGCTTAATGTATGCAGATTATTTGCGGTTTTATAGCGTTTTTATAGCGCAAAAACGCTAAAAAAACGCAAATAATCTGCAACGTGTGCACATAGCCTAAAGATACCGTCACACTCAGCAACTTTGCAACAAGAACGACAACGATCCGTGACGTTGCAGCGTCCTGGATAGCGATCTCGTTGTGTTTGACATGCAGCAGCGATCAGGATCCCGCTGTGCCATCGCTGGTCGGAGCTAGAAGTCCAGAACTTTATTTGGTCGTCAGATCGGCGTGTATCGTCATGTTTGACATCAAAAGCAACGACGCCAGCAATGTTTTACATGGAGCTAACAACCAGCGAGAACGAGAAGTGAGTCGCCGCTACGTCACAGGATCGCTCCTGCATCGTTCTGGAGCTGCTGTGTTTGACGTCTCTACAGCGACCTAAACAGCGACACTGCAGCGATCGGCTCATATGTCTATATCGCTGCAGCGTCGCTGAGTGTGACGGTACCTTTACTGAACCCTGTAGCCCTCTCTAACTACACTACCATTAGTAAAACACGATCCATCTATACATGCAAATAATCTTTCCTTTCCACAGACTGCCGGTGAGTGTTTCCATGGAGACGCGTCCACTTTGCATGCCGACTCCGCCCCCCCAGCCTAATGCGTCAGACGGGGAGTGAAAAGTCTGCGAGAGATGCTGAATTGTGGCTACGTCACCTCCGGTCTGTCTGTGGAAGCGCTGCTTCCAACCGCTACCAACACCGACCACACATGGTATAAAAAGCCGGACAAACCACCATTTAACATCACTGACCCCCCATAAAGAAGAAGCTAATGCGAAACGTGTCGTGGCGCCATCTGCAGCCAGGTCATGTATATTTCTTAATCAAGAACTTATTTTTCTCCTTTTCGTCACCAACTACCGTATATACTCGAGTATAAGCCGACCCGACTATAAGCCGAGATCCCTAATTTTGCCACAAAAAACTGGGATAACTTAATGACTCGAGTATAAGCCTAGGGTGGGAAATGCAGCAGCTACTGGTAAATTTCAAAAATAAAAATAGATACCAATAAAAGTAAAATTAATTGAGACATCAGTAGGTTAAGTGTTTTTGAATATCCATTTTGAATCAGGAGCCCAATAAGATGCTCCATACAAAATACACCCTATAATGTTCCATAAAGTTCATGATGGGCCCCATAAGATGCTCCATACAAAAATATGCCCAATATAATGCTGCATAAAGGTTGATTATGGCCCCATAAGATGTTCCATAGAAGCATTTGCCCCATATAATGCTACATAAAGGATGATTATGGCCCCATAAGATGCTCCATAGTAACATTTGCCCCATATAATCCTGCACAAAGGTTGATTATGGCCCCATAAGATGCTCCACAGAAACATTTGCCCCATATGCTACTGCTGCGATTTAAAACAAAAATGACATACTCACCTCTTGTCCTGAGCAGGCGGGGACACCGGCACTTGCGATATTCACCTGTCCCCGTTCCACCGCCGCTCCGTCTTCCGCATCTTCGTCTTATTGCAATGCTCACCCTCCCGGTCATACTCGCCTTCCTGGCGTGGTCTGCACATCCCTGCTTCTCTGATGCAATGGTCTCTCGGGCGCCGGCAGCTTGTTCCTGTGTTCAGTGGTCACTGGTACCGCTCTTTAAAGTAATGAATATGCGATCCACCCCTATGGGAGTGTAGTCGTGTCCACATTCATTACTTTAATGAGCGGTACCATGTGACCGGTGAACACAGGAAGAACTGCCGGCGTCCGGAGAAGATTGGAGAAGCAGGAACCGCGCCGGGAGCAGGTGAGTATGATGTGACAGAGAGATGGACCAGGGGGAGAGGGGAGACCCGGTGGGGGTGACTAGAGTATAAAGGTACCTTCACACTAAGCGACGCTGCAGCGATACAGACAACGATGCCGATCGCTGCAGCGTCGCTGTAGAGCTGTCACACAGACCGCTCTCCAGCGACCAACGATGCCGAGGTCCCCGGGTAACCAGGGTAAACATCGGGTTGCTAAGCGCAGGGCCGCGCTTAGTAACCCGATGTTTACCCTGGTTACCAGTGTAAAATGTAAAAAAACAAACAGTACATACTCACCTTCGCGTCCCCCGGTGTCCGCTTCCTGCACTGACTGAGTGCCGGCCCTAACAGCAGAGCGGTGATGTCACCGCTGTGCTGTGCTTTCACTTTACGGCCGGCGCTCAGTCAGTGCAGGAAGCGGACGCCGGGGGACGCGAAGGTGAGTATGTACTGTTTGTTTTGTTACATTTTACACTGGTAACCAGGGTAAACATCGGGTTACTAAGCGTGGCCCTGCGCTTAGTAACCCAATATTTACCCTGGTTACCATTGTAAAACATCGCTGGTATCGTTGCTTTTGCTGTCAAACACAACGATACATGGCGATCTGACGACCAAATAAAGTTCTGAACTTTAATCAACGACCAGCGACATCACAGCAGGATCCTGAACGCTGCTGCCTGTCACACTCAACGATATCGCTAGCCAGGACGCTGCAACGTCACGGATCGCTAGCGATATCGTTTAGTGTGAAGGTACCTTAAGCCAAGAGGGGCACTTTCAGCCTAAAAAAAAATGGGCTGAAAATCTCAGCTTGTACTCGAGTATATACGGTATATGATTCAATCGCACTATGCACTTTAAACCTATATACTACTTTGATGATATTTTGGTACAAATACTATACATAATTTAATTTAGCACCATAATCAAATAAATGAATGGTGCACACTGTTGTGTATGAGGAGTGTCTCTTTTAGTCCCTTGGTTCCCTCATGAGTCTGTTATTTACTTTACTTTATTGGAAATGATTAGTCATTTGGTCATTATTTTCCCATACTATCAGACTTGAATTTAATGAATAGACTAGCACTAATGGCTTATTGATTGTTCACAAATCCTTTCAGAAATTACAAGTATAGTCAAATCACTCAGTTTATTAACCTAAAAGGTCTGATAGTACAAAGACTCATTATTAATTGGAAAATCATTTACTTATGTGCATACGTCGAACTTCACAAGCACTAACTGTAAGAACATTTATTTTTAAAAACGGATCTAGTCAGTGTGGATTCTTCCTCTGTTTTGACTAAGCAATAAGAGACCAATCTATCTAAAAGAAAAATAATTGTTTACATATATTTTAATACAATTATTCTTGTGCCTGCAGATCCATTTGGTGTTTACTAGTGATGAGCGAATATACTCGTTACTTGAGATTTCCTGAGCATGCTCGGGGGTGCTCCGAGTATTTTTTAGTGCACGAGTCACATCCATTTCAAAGCTGATTAACACTTTGCACTTTATATCTATATTGCTGCTGCTAGATAAATGGACCTTTTTGCATTGTTTTGCACATATTCATATGCTGTGGATATATGAGATACTTTACTGCATATATATTTATCAAATTTATACACATATTATTGAGGCTTGCACCTTTTTTCTGAGGGTGGTTATTTTGCAAACGTTTGAGGTTATACTATTAATTTACTTATGTACGGCTTAACTCCACATTGAGTTGTGTGTGGTCACATCCCATGTATATTTGGTGTCCTGTAGTTTTTTCTGATTTTTTGTCTTATTATGGATTTAACCCCTTCACCCCCAAGGGTGGTTTGCACGTTAATGACCAGGCCAATTTTTACAATTCTGACCACTGTCCCTTTATGAGGTTATAACTCTGGAACGCTTCAATGGATCTTGGCGATTCTGACATTGTTTTCTCGTGACATATTGTACTTCATGATAGTGGTAAAATTTCTTCGATATAACTTGCGTTTATTTGTGACATTTTTATGCCCTTAAATCACAGACATATGTCACACAAAATACTTAATAAGTAACATTTCCCACATGTCTACTTTACATCAGCACAATTTTGGAACCAAAATTTTTTTTTGTTAGGGAGTTATAAGGGTTAATAGTTGACCAGAAATTTCTCATTTTTACAACACCATTTTTTTTTTTAGGGACCGCATCTCATTTGAAGTCATTTTGAGGGGTCTATATGATAGAAAATACCCAAGTGTGACACCATTCTAAAAACTGCACCCCTCAAGGTGCTCAAAACCACATTCAAGAAGTTTATTAACCCTTCAGGTGTTTCACAGGAATTTTTGGAATATTTAAATAAAAATGAACATTTAACTTTTTTTCACACAAAATTTATTTCAGCTCCAATTTGTTTTATTTTACCAAGGGTAACAGGAGAAAATGGACCCCAAAAGTTGTTGAACAATTTGTCCTGAGTACGCCGATACCCCATATGTGGGGGTAAACCACTGTTTGGGTGCATGGCAGAGCTCGGAAGGAAAGGAGCGCCATTTGATTTTTCAATGCAAAATTGACTGGAATTGAGATGGGACGCCATGTTGCATTTGGAGAGCCCCTGATGTGCCTAAACATTGAAACCCCCCACAAGTGACACCATTTTGGAAAGTAGACCCCCTAAGGAACTTATCTAGATGTGTGGTGAGCACTTTGACCCAACAAGTGCTTCACAGAAGTTTATAATGCAGAGCCGTAAAAATAAAAAATCATATTTTTTCACAAAAATTATCTTTTCGCCCCCAATTTTTTATTTTCCCAAGGGTAAGAGAAGAAATTGGACCACAAAAGTTGTTTTGCAATTTATCCTGAGTACGACGATACCCCACATGTGGGGGTAAACCACTGTTTGGGCGCATAGCAGAGCTCGGAAGGGAAGGAGCACTATTTTCTCTATCCCCATGATGGCACCACGGAGAGAGGGGTCCGCCCCCAGGGACAGGAAACCTACAGGTGAAAAAGGGCGTACCTCTCTCCCACATCAGTTGGTTTCCTGTCCCTGACGGGGAACCTACAGCACGTACCTGAAGGATTCTTCGTGGAGTTCCAGGGGCTGATGCAGTCGACTTTCTAACAGGGGGCGCCCTGTTACGGCTGGATCAAGCGGTTTTTTCCTCTCTTTTTTCTCCCTTTCCTGAAGCACCACCACAGGGGTCGGCGGGCCTCATGGGTGAGTGGAGGAAGGCAGTGAAAGGATCCAGTCTGCCTTCCATGAAAAAAAAAAAAAAAAAAAAGAGAGGGGGGGTAAGGAGCAGGTGACGGCGGTCACCGGAGGACTCTTAATGATAATATGGAGGTAGCGGCGGCTATCTTTCCATAAAAGGCCAAGTAAGACGGGCCAGAGGACACCGGCGTAATTACCGGTAAATCGGTGTGGGCGTCGGTAATGGAGCGCTGGTGCGCTCACCGGCGCCATCATCGCGAAAACGCAGCGCTACTGCGCGCGCGCCGGCGTCCCAGTACATTCATTCCCTCATGTGAAGCTGGCAGAGAACCGGAAGTTGGGCGGGCGCATGCGCAAACAGTCACTTCCGGTTTCGCCGGCACTAATGCATAAAAGCAACGCCAGCACAGGGAAAATGGTGGCAAATTCAAACTCCAAGTGCACCTTACAGTGCGGAGGCCACCATGAGCGAAAGCGAGCAGCAGGTTATGCAGGAAGCCGTCCAGCGATCTCCTGAGCAGGCACAAGTGCAGCGGCGTCTGCACCCACAGCAGCAGCGCAAAGGAAACTCGTCCTCTGTACAGCGCAGCAGCAGCGGACGATCAGAGTCTCAACGCAGTCGGGGGTCTGCAAAAACCACACGGCCGGCGACGATTCCAGCGGATACAGTCACCAGGCCTGAGACGGTATCTCTGATCCACAGGGGGTGAGTGATCTACGTGAAAGTGCTGACTTTAATGTAGGGCTCTTTCTGTTCTAGGGGAGGAAAAGTACAGCCAAAACTAAGCACAGAGAATGTGCCATATGTTCAGACGAGCTGCCTTCCTCCTGGGAGAAGAGACTATGCAGCGTCTGTATAAAAAAGACGATTCAGGAGGAAACCCCATCATTTGCATCCGAATTAAAGTCACTAATAAAAAGCCAGGTGGAAAGTGCCATTAAAGGCATTAAAGCCACAAAGAAAAAACATAAGAAAACACCTGAGTCCCCCGTATCCAGTGCGGACGAGTCAGAGAGTGAACTATCTGACTCGAATAATTCGTCAGATTCTGACACCTCTTCAGTATCCTCTGAGGGGGGGCGCAGTTGCTTCCCTATCGAGGAAACAGACGCTTTAGTGAAAGCGGTCAGAGCAACAATGGGTCTAGTGGAGGAGCGACCTAAAAAAACAGCGCAGGACATAATGTTCAGCGGTCTGGAACAAAAAAGAAAAAGAGCATTTCCAGTAAATGAGAAAATTCACTCTCTAATTAAAAGAGAGTGGAAAAAACCAGACAAAAAAGCTCTCCTCACCCCCAAAAGAAAATACCCGTTTGATGACCCAGCCTGCTCATCCTGGAGTAAGGCACCAAAATTAGATGTGGCCATAGCAAAGGCCTCAAAAAAGTTTGCCCTACCTTTTGAGGACATGGGTACCTTAAAAGATCCGATGGACAAAAAAGCCGAGGTTTTTCTAAAAAACTCTTGGGAAGCGGCAGGAGGCGGACTTAAACCAGCGGTCGCGGCCACCTGCACAGCTCGCGCGCTAATGGTGTGGCTTGAGCACTTGGATTCCCAATTAAAAGGAAAAGTCTCTAGAGACACGATTCAAAAATCAGTGTCCGTAATGAAAGGTGCAGCAGCCTTTTTGGCGGATGCATCTGTAGACTCAGCCAGACTAGCAGCCAGGGCTGCCGCCTTTTCGAACGCCGCAAGACGTGCCCTGTGGCTAAAATGTTGGCCAGGGGACCTTCAGACAAAGACAAAACTATGTTCAATACCCTGTGAGGGGGAATTCTTGTTCGGCACAACGCTAGATGACATCCTCGAGAAAGCCGAGGACAAGAAAAAGTCTTTCCCTGGTTTCCCCAACCAATCATACAGACGTTCCTTTCGGAATAAAAAATTTATGCGGAGAAAACCTCCGAAAGGGAACAAAGAAACATGGGAGGAAAAAAGAAATAAAACCAGAGGGTTCCTATTCAACAAACCCACTCCCGACAACAAGAAAACTCAATGAAGGTGTCCCCCAGGTTGGCGGGAGACTAACAGAGTTCCTCCCAGCCTGGGAAAAAATTTCAAGCAGCCCCTGGATACTAGGCATAGTACGAGAAGGGCTCAAGCTAAAGTTCCGCATTCCCCCCAACAACCTCTTCATGGTGACACCACAGAGACAGTCTCAAGAACAGTCGGCTCTTCAGGAAGAGATTCTAGGCCTAGTCCAGAAGGAAGTCCTACAGGAAGTCCCTCACCAGGAAAGAGGCATGGGCTTCTACTCTCCCCTCTTCCTCCGAAAGAAGCCAGATGGATCATACAGGACAATAATAAATCTCAAAAAGTTAAACAGTTTTCTCGAGATCCCACACTTCAAAATGGAGACAATAAAATCTTGCGTAAAAATACTCTTTCCCAGGTGTTTCATGACTGTTCTAGACCTACGAGATGCATACTATCATGTACCGATCCACAAGGATCATCAAAAGTACCTCCGGCTGGCAGTGAATATCCAGGGGGAGGTGAAACATTATCAGTTTCGGGCCCTCCCTTTTGGGTTAGCTATCGCACCCCGGGTATTCACGAAACTAATGTCGGAAGTGATGGCTCATATACGAGAGCAGAATATCCTGATAGTCCCATACCTGGACGACCTCCTTGTGGCAGGGACATCATTCCATCACTGCAAACAGCAGTTGGATTTGGTTATGACTTCTCTGTCAAGCCTAGGTTGGCTGTTGAACCTTACCAAATCCAAAGTAGTCCCATCACAGGTACAGGAGTACTTGGGGATAGTCCTCGACTCGACCACACAAACGTGTTATCTTCCTCAGGGGAAGATTCAAAAGATGACACAGGCAGCGGTACAGTTGTCATCATCCCCAGTCACCACACTCAGGAAAGCCATGTCCCTGCTGGGCTCCATGACATCCTGTATCCCGGCAGTGCAGTGGGCACAATGCCATTCCCGAGACTTACAATGGGAGACTTTAAGTTCAAGCCTGTGTCTGGGAGGAAATTTAGACGGGCGGTTAAGCATATCACCAACTACGATACACTCCCTACAGTGGTGGGCAGATCCGATAAATCTTACCAAGGGGGTCCCCTGGTCACTACCAACAGAGAAAATCCTAACGACCGATGCAAGCCCCTGGGGGTGGGGTGCTCATATAGACGGTCAGGTGACACAAGGGAACTGGAACAAAAATCAGGAGCTAACCTCATCAAATATGAAAGAACTGCTAGCGGTAAAACTCGCCCTAATACACTTCCAAAACATCATCCGCTCCCACCACGTAAAAGTCTTTTCGGACAATCAGGTAGTGGTAGCATACCTAAACCACCAAGGGGGCACCAGGTCACAAACACTGATGGAAGAAACCCGGTCTATCTTCTACATTGCAGAACACAATCTGAAGTCCCTAACAGCCCTTTACATAAAGGGTTCAGAAAACCAGACCGCAGACTTCCTCAGCAGAACACGCTTGAGACAGGGGGAGTGGGAGCTGAAACAGTCGGTATTCAACCAAATAGTGAAACGTTGGGGAGAGCCAGAAATAGACCTATTTGCGGACTTTCAGAATCGGAAAGTGAGGAAGTTCTGCTCAATCGACCCCCGGGGAGGGCCAGTAGCTCTGGACGCTCTCACAGTCCCCTGGAACTATCGCCTCTCCTACGCGTTCCCTCCAATATCCCTCATTCCCCTAGTCTTGAGGAAAATTCGGGAGGAGGGAGCAACAGTGATAATCATAGCTCCATTCTGGCCTCGCAGGATATGGTTTTCTTGGCTGAGAAAGATGTCCTTAGACAGTCCGTGGGTTCTACCAGACACGCAAAATCTGTTATCCCAGGGCCCAGTGTGTCACCCCAATGTGAAAAGCCTACATATGACAGCCTGGCTTTTGAAAGGAAGCTATTAAGCAGCAAAGGGTTTTCATCCAACCTGGTGTCCACATTACTACAGAGTAGGAAACCCGTAACCACCAAAATATACGGCAAAGTGTGGAAAAAATTCATGTCTGTATCAGGGGTTGACCCAGGGGGGGAAATCCCAATAGATAAGATTCTCGAATTCCTGCAAAAGGGTTTGGAAAAAGGGCTAGCTACGAGTACTCTAAAAGTTCAGGTAGCAGCCTTGGGAGCACTATATAATTATGATCTAGCCAGAAACCGATGGATCGTGAGATTCATCAAAGCCTCGGGTAGATTAAAACCGGTTCCTTTGCATAATGCCCCTCCATGGGATCTAAACCTTGTTCTAAATGCACTAACCAAATCTCCTTTTGAGCCCTTGGCAGACGCACCCCTAAAGATTCTATCTTTAAAAACAACACTCTTAGTGGCCCTAACCTCAGCCCGTCGCGTTAGTGACATACAAGCATTGTCCGCGGGCCCTCCCTTCACTCAAATTCTTGAGGACAGAGTCATTCTAAAAACGGACCCGGCTTACCTCCCAAAAGTCGCGTCTCAATTTCACAGGACACAAGAGGTCTCCCTGCCCTCATTCTGTCCCAACCCCAAGAATGAGGGAGAAAAAACACTACATACCCTTGATGTTAGGAGGTGCCTACTCCAATACTTGTCAGCCACTAGAGAGTGCAGGAAGGATAGGGCTCTGTTTGTCTGCTTCCAGGGTCCACGGAAGGGACAGAAAGCGTCAAAAGCTACGCTAGCGAGGTGGATAAGAGATGCCATCGCCCTATCCTACTCTTCCAGCGGGACGGCCATCCCGGAGAATATAAAAGCGCACTCGACCAGAGCAGTGGCATCATCCTGGGCGGAAAGAGCGGGCGCTTCAATACAACAGATATGTAGAGCGGCCACTTGGTCTTCCCAGTCTACATTTTTCAGACACTACCGCTTAGACTTGACCTCCTCTGATCTCACCTTTGGTCGAAGGGTTCTAGAGGCAGTGGTCCCTCCCTAAAAAATTACAATCTATGTAAATCTCTCCGTGGTGCCATCATGGGGATAGAGAAAATCGTAGTTACTTACCGATAACGGTATTTCTCTGATCCCATGATGGCACCCGTATATTCCCTCCCTTTTCACACACAGGTGTGCACACTATAATGTATAGTTAGTTACCTTTAGTCACGGTGCCTCTGTTAAGTAAAAAATTGTTAAGTTTAATTTGTGTAAATATCAAATTGCAGCTGAAGTTCTGTATAAGGCTCTGTTAACCAACTGATGTGGGAGAGAGGTACGCCCTTTTTCACCTGTAGGTTTCCTGTCCCTGGGGGCGGACCCCTCTCTCCGTGGTGCCATCATGGGATCAGAGAAATACCGTTATCGGTAAGTAACTACGATTTTACTTTTCAACTTATCTAGATGTTTTTTGAGAGCTTTGAACCCCCAAGTGTTTCACTACAGTTTATAACGCAGAGCCGTGAAAATAAACTTTTTTTTTTTTTTTTTTTTTTCACAAAAATGATTTTTTAGCCCCCAGCTTTGTATTTTTACAAGGATAAAAGAATAAATTGGACCCCAAAAGTTGTTGTCCAATTTGTCCTGAGTACGCTGATACCCCATATGTGGGGGGGAACCACTGTTTGGGCGCATGACAGAGCTCGGAAGGGAAGGAGCGCCATTTGGAATGCAGACAAATGGATTGGTCTGCAGGCGTCACGTTGCATTTGCAGAGCCCCTGATGTACCTAAACAGTAGAAACCCCCCACAATTGACCCCATATTGGAAACTAGACCCCCAAGGAACTTATCTAGAAGTGTTGTGAGAACTTTGAACCCCCAAGTGTTTCACTACAGTTTACAACGCAGAGCCGTGAAAATAAAAAATCTTTTTTTTCCCACAAAACTTATTTTTTAGCCCCCAGTTTTGTATTTTCCCAAGGGTAACAGGAGAAATTGGACCCCAAAAGATGTTGTCCAATTTGTCCTGAGTACGCCGATACCCCATATGTTGGGGTAAACCCCTGTTTGGGCACACGGGAGAGCTCTGAAGGGAAGGAGCACGGTTTTACTTTTTCAAGCAGAATTGGCTGGAATTGAGATCGGATGCCATGTCCCGTTTGGAGAGCCCCTGATGTGCCTAAACAGTGGAAACCCCCCAATTATAACTGAAACCCTAATTCAAACACACCCCTTACCCTAATCCCAACAGTAACCCTAACCACACCTCTAACCCAGACACACCCAACCCTATTCCCAACCGTAAATGTAATCCAAACCCTAACCTTAACTTTAGCCCCAACCCTAACTGTAGCCTTAACCCTAGCCCCAACCCTAGCCCTAACCCTAGCAATAGCCCTAACCCTAACCGGAAAATGGAAATAAATAAATTTTTTTATTTTTTTATTTTTCCCTAACTAAGGGGGTGATGAAGGGGGGTTTGATTTACTTTTATAGCGGGTTATTTAGCGGATTTTTATGATTGGCATCCGTCACACACTGAAAGACGCTTTTTATTGCAAAAAAAATTTTTGCGTTACCACATTTTGAGAGCTATAATTTTTCCATATTTGAGTCCACAGAGTCATGTGAGGTCTTGTTTTTTGCGGGACGAGTTGACGTTTTTATTGGTAACATTTTCGGGCACTTGACATTTTTTGATCGCTTTTTATTCCGATTTTTGTGAGGCAGAATGATCAAAAACCAGCTATTCATGAATTTCTTTTGGGGGAGGCGTTTATACCATTCCGCGTTTGGTAAAATTGATAAAGCAGTTTTATTCTTCAGGTCAGTACGATTACAGCGATATCTCATTTATATCATTTTTTTATGTTTTGGCGCTTTTATACGATAAATATTTTATAGAAAAAATTATTATTTTGGTATCGCTTTATTCTCAGGACTATAACTTTTTTATTTTTTTGCTGATGATGCTGTGTGGCGGCTCGTTTTTTGCGGGACAAGATGACGTTTTCAGCGGTACCATGGTTATTTATATCTGTCTTTTTTGATCGCGTGTTATTCCACTTTTTGTTCCGTGGTATGGTAATAAAGCGTTGTTTTTTGCCTTTTTTTTTTTCTTACGGTGTTTACTGAAGGGGTTAACTAGGTTTTTTTTTTTTTTTTTAAAAAAAATTTTTAAAGCTTTTTTACTTTGTCCCAGGGGGGGACATTACAGATCGGTGATCTGACAGTTTGCACAGCACTCTGTCAGATCACCGATCTGACTTAGAGCACTGCAGGCTTACCAGCGCCTGCTCTGAGCAGGCACTCGGTAAGCCACCTCCCTCCCTGCAGGACCCGGATGCCGCGGCCATATTGGATCCAGGACCTGCAGCGAGGAAGGAGGTAGGAGACCCTCGGAGCAACGCGATCACATCGCGTTGCTCCGGGGGTCTCAGGGAAGCCCGCAGGGAGCCCCCTCCCTGCGCGATGCTTCCCTATACCGCCGGCACACCGAGATCATGTTTGATCGCAGTGTGCCGGGGGTTAATGTGCCGGGGGCGATATGCAGCTGACACCCGGCCGCGCTCCCCCCGTGAGCGCGGCCGATCGCGTATGACGTACTATCCCGTCGGTGGGCATACGGGCCCACCCCAACTCGACAGGATAGTACGTCAGATGTCAGAAAGGGGTTAAAGGGAACCTGTCACCCCCCTCAGGCGTTTGTAACTAAAAGAGCCACCTTGTGCAGCATAAATGCTGCATTCTGACAAGGTGGCTCTTTTAGTTATGATGCCTGCACACGCTGTAATAAACGTTTATAAAATGTGCCCCCTCATACCCTGAAATCGTCCCGGGGCTGGACTTTCCTTCCTAATCAGACGCAGCACAGCCGTCACTCTGGAGCTGTGCGCGCCGGGCGCCGCCTCCTCTTGCTGCATTATCGTCCCCGGCGCCTGCGCATTAAGTTTTTTTTTCGGTCATGCGCAGTTGTGCTGCCCTTCGTACTTACAGCGCAGGCGCCGGGGACAATAATGCAGCAAGGGGCGGCGGCGCCTGGCGCGCACAGCTCCGGAGTGACGGCTGTGCTGCGTCTGATTAGGAAGGAGAGTCCCGCCCCGGGACGATTTCAAGGTATGAGGGGGCACATTTTATAAACGTTTATTTCAGCATGTGCAGGCATCTTAACTTGTCAGAATGCAGCATTAGTGCTGCACAAGGTGGCTCTTTTAGTTACAAACACCTGAGGGGGGTGACAGGTTCCCTTTAATGAAGATTACATTTAGGGTACGTGCACACGTTGCGGAAAGGTGTGCGGATTTTTCCGTACTGATTTTGGTAAATCCGCACTGCGGATTTACTGCGGAATTACCACGTTTTTTCCGCGGATTTCACATGCGGGTTTACACCTGTGGATTCCTATTGAGGAGCAGGTTTAAACCGCTGCGGAATCCGCACAAAGAATTGACATGCTGAGGAATAAACAACGCTACGTTTCAGAGCGTTTTTTTCCGCACCATGTGCACTGAGGATTTTGTTTTCCATGGGTTAACATGGTACTGTAAACTCATGGAAAACTGCTGTGACTCCGCAGCAGCCAATCCCCTGCGGATCCGCAGCAAAATCCGCAACGTGTGCACATACCCTTAAGGATTATACTCTCTGACGGTGCTTTCTTAACCTATTCCTGCTAGTGCTATATTGAGTTTTGAGTTTTTGGTCCTTCATATATGATTTGGGACTTTTGGTGATAATATTTCTCAATTTTAGCAAAAAGAATTCTCTCTCAACATTTCTACTACTGCACAGATATGTTCCTGGTGAGAATCCAAATCGGGCAAAAAAAATAAAAATATCATTAAGATAAATCACAAAAAAAATTTCCGATGCAATCAGAAAAAATATAATTCATGAAGTTGTGAAATACTGTTGGTGCATTGGTTAACCCAAATGGTATGGCAAGATTTTCGAATAAACACTGACGTTAAAAATGCTTATAACCCTTCCGGATCCACAGCACAAGAATCGGCAACTCCAATCTCCATCACACGTGAACTCCCGCTCCGGGGAGTATAACAGGAACCCTGCTGCTTGCCCACCACGTCTCTCCAAAATTCTGTGGTCCATCCTTATATCCTGGGTCATGGCCTCCGCCAAAGAGCAAGGGGAATCATGAAGAACCAGAGAGTGTACTTAAAGGGACTCTGTCAGCTAAAATTGGTGGGATATTAAAATGATTTCTTACCGGTCAGATGGGCGGCGTATCCTCTTTATTTCTTCACCCCGTCCGTCCCTGTTTTCCGCATTATTTTCAGGAATAAGAGTATGCGTGCGCCATAGCTGGCGCGTGCGCCATGCAGTCTTCGGTGGCGCACGCGTAGTATGCTTTGCCCTACTGTGGGCAAAGCCGAAAAGCATTACTGCGCATACGACCGCGCACTATGTCCCAGAAGTATTTTGCTGTGTTCCGGGACACAGTGCGTGGGCGCATGCGCAGTAATGCTTTTCGGCTTTGCCCGCAGTAGGGCAAAGCATACTACACGTGCGCCACCGAAGACTGCATGGCGCACGCATACTCTTATTCCTGAAAATAATGCGGAAAACAGGGACGGACAGGGTGGAGAAATAAAGAGGATACGCCGCTCATCTGACCGGTAAGAAATCATTTTAATATCCCGCCAATTTGAGCTGACAGAGTCCCTTTAAAGGCTTCAAAAAGGCCTCTAATGAATTGGCACCTGAGGGACGCATCATTCCACCGAACTCTGGTGGACCATTGCTGGAATTCGGTGCTGTAGTACTCAGCGGTGCAGGTCCCCTATGTCAGGTTCATGATCTTAGCCATAATGACCCAGAATCTGTCAGGTTTGTCATAAATTAAACCCAAGTTGTCAAAGAATGCGTCAACAGAAACCTTTTCTGGGGCCTGTGGGGACAGTGAAAACACCCAGGTCTGAGAACCCCCTTGCAGAAGGGATATAAGTATTCCCACCTCCTGGCACTCATCGCTTGAAGACTGACGTAGCAGGGTAAAAATTAACCTACAGCTCTTGCTGAAAACTCAAACTGTTTCTTCTTTTACAAAAATTTATCAGGAAGAGTTACACATTCAGAGGAGGTCAACTGCACGTCTGAAGGTACAGATGTCACAATCACCGCCGGCAACAAAGAGCGCTAGTGAGCTTTCACACAGCAAGACCTTTTCCTGGTCTGGCAACTGTAATGACTCAAGGTTCTGGTGCTGTTTAGCTAGATACTGATTCATTTGGGTCAGATTTGCCACCTGATTACCACCTGATTACAATGCGTGTGAATGGGATCATTTCTGGCGAAAAAAAAATGAAATGTGATGCTGAATCACTACTCATGGACAAGCCGTGTGGCAGGGAACATCAGTAGTCCAAGATCAAGTGCCAGAATAGTACATCAAAGACAAAGGAATACAAAAAAAATGAACAGTCAGAGGCAAAATCCGGGGTCAGGCAGCTAAAGTCAGAGTACATCAAGGCAAAAGGGATAATACAAACGAGTAGCCAAAAGGCAAATTCAAGGTCTGGCAACGCAGATCACAAAATCAGTACACAGAGTAAACACACCACCGAGCAAGGCTACGTCTGACCATTGCCATCCAGCGAAATACCAGATAATCACTCTGAACAGGTGACACCTGGAAGAGACCCTGCCATACAAGCCAGATTGGGCAGCTGAGCTGTCACTCACAATACTGACAGCCCTGGGTCCTAAGGGTGGCTGAGCCGTCACTCACAGCGTCCTTAGGACACTGTGACTGGTAGAATCGTGACAAATAGGCAGCTGAGTAGTGCATAGCTTGTGAGGCATGGGCACAGAACAGAGTGCAGATTCAATAGAAAGTCTACAAAATTAAACACATAATTGTTCCAATCGGTCAATACATAAATACAGAAGCTACTACTCACTTGGGTGGTTATCTGCAGGAATCTCCTCTTTACAGCACTCATCAACCTTCACATATGTCCCTGTAGTATCAGTATAGGTCAGATCTTCACCCTAAAAAAATATTGTATAAGTCACAGACAGATGAAGAAGTCACATCTTTGATCAATTCTAATCCTGCCTTCTTCACAATTCACATTAACAAGTGTAAGAGTGGAAGAATGATCAGAACCCCCTGAAGATCATATAATAAGTGTAATATGTTACATTGCTGCCTTTCTCAGCTACTGCATTGTCTTACCAGGGTACTGTGTAAAGTAATGCTTGCTGCAGGAGTTTTGGATAACAAACGATTAACAATTAGAAGCTCGGGCATCAGCAATATAGGGGGCTGTGAAGGCCTAGTACACCAGATTGTCTGTACTTACAGCAATGTGAACATATGCCAGACAGAAAGCAGATTCTGTCTGAAGAGGAATCCAGAGAAAGTAGCAGAAGCATTATCTTGGAAGGGATTACAGGTTAGGGCTCATACTCATTTGCGAGAAAAACGGATGAGTGCAATCCGAGAGAAAAAAAATGGGATTGCACTCTGACCAATGTTATTCAAAGGGTTACATCTCATCTGCGTTTTCTCAGCTGAAATCGAATTGAGAAAAAAATTGCAGCATGCTGCCATTTGCTGCGTATCTCGGACAAGACTCGCCAATGGATGAGAGGAAAAAAAAAAAAACGCACAGCACTCGCACCATGCGAGTGCTGTCTGTTTTTCACGCACCGGTGTCCTTTGAAAAGCCGGTAGTTCTCTGGACTGGTAACTTCTGGACCGTAGGAAAATACCAGTGCATTTTCCCACGCTCCAGAGTTCAGCGCAGGTCAGGCTGTGAGGCAGCGCAGCATCAGTGACGGCACCACTAGTCACTGAAGCTGCCATTCGCAGCCGTACTGAACTACTGAACTGTGATGACCTCTGGACCGTGGGAAAATGCACTGGCATTTTCCCATGGTCCAGAGGTTACCGCAATTCAGGCTTTGAGGGAGCACAGCTAGTCACTGAAGCTCCGCTCACAGCAGCATCTCATTCACCAGTAGTTTTCAGCCAGGGCGGTCGCATCTTGGCACCGTCCTGTAGTGATGTGTCGTTCGCGAACGAGCCGACACAAAGAGAAGGCTCCCTGCAGTGAACGATGGGAGCCGGCACACCAGTGAGAGCCACTAAAATCCCTGAATGGCTCTCACTGGGCGTAAAATCCCGGGCTTCGGGAGGCGTAACTCCGCCCACCTGAGCAAAACCCCGCCCACTCTTCAATTTAATAGGCTCTAATAAGTGGGCGGAGTTTCTGCGGTAGGTGGGCGGAGTTTCGGACGCATGAACAGGTACTCAATAGGGATCTAATACGATCCAAAAAGAGCCGGTTCACGAGCCGAAAGAGCCGGCTCTTTTTGGTGAGCGGAGCCATGAGAGCCGGATCACCAAAAAGAGCCGGACTGCCCATCACTACCGTCCTGGTTGAAAACAGTATATACCCCAGATATGGATTACGGCATGGGACACAACAACGGACATGGACGTCGCATGGATTAGGAGTAATAATAAAATGGGAAAACTGTGTTGTGGTTTATTTCATTAAATACTTTATTCTAGCTGTGTCTTTATTTAACATGTAACAACTATAGGATTAGGAATGGATAGGTGTCTTATTGACACCTCTCCATTACTAAGCTGTGGGCTTGATGTGATCTTACAATACAAAGGTGACATCAACCCAACAACTATTACCTCACTTGCCACCGCTACAGGGCAAGTGGGAATAGCGAGGCCAAGTGCCAAATTGGCGCATCTTAGAGATGCGCCTTATCTGGGTGGCTCAGTGCTGATGTTTTTAGCTGGGAGGCAATATCTATGGCCCCTTCCTATGCTATTAATTTCAGCCCGCAGCTGTCTGCATAGCCTTTGCTGGTTATTAATTAGGGGGGGACCCCCAAGTCATTTATTTGGGGGGTCCCTCATTTTAATAGCCAGTAAAGGCTAAGTATACAGCTGTGAGCTGATATTAATAGCCTGGGAAGCTCCATGGGTATTATCCCCTTCCCAGGCCATAAACATCTGCCCTCAGTCATTTGCTTTCCCTCTGCTAATTGCGAAAATTGCACAGAAGCCCACGCCCTTTTTTTCTGCAAAATAATCTTCTATTAATTAAATACATGTACAGTAATTTGCACACACACTCTACTAATTGTATTTGTCACCGACATCTATATATCCAGCTATTCTATTTGTATTTACTGTATGCAATCCACCTCTTCTACCCTGTCGGCTCCTGCAGTGAATTTACATAACCCGACAGATATATTATCGTCTTTTCTTCTAGCTATCTCTCTCTATATATATATATATATATGTCACACAGACATCTATATACAGTTCTGGCAAAAATTAGGAGGTCACCATGTCAAAAGAGGATGCTGGATAGTCACAAGCCTTCAAACAAAGAAGAATTGCTTACATTTTTGCGCCAGAAGCAGTGTGAAAGACTGGTGGAAAGCATGCCAAGGCGCATGAAAGCCATGATTAAAAATCATGTTTTTTCCACAAAATATTGATTTATGAACTCTTCCTGAGTTAAAGCATTAGTATTGTTGTTTCTAAATGATTATGAACTTGCTTTCCTTGCATTACTTGAGGTCTGCAAGCACTGGGGTTTTTTTTTTTTTTACCATTTCCCTTTTTCAGAAAAAAAAAAAAAAATGTATTGCTAGGAAATTCAGAGACAAGTTTATAGAATAAAAGAACAATTTACATTTTACTCAAAAATATACCTATAAAGAGAAAAATCAGACAAACTGAACATTTTGCAGCGGTCTCGTAATTTTTGCCACAGCTGTATATATATGTATTCTATGTGTATATATCTATTCTATTCTAACCTGTCAGTGTGATGTTACTGTACGCGCATAAGAATTCAAGAATTACCGGCTTTTCTTCTATGTGTGTTTTGACGAATATTTCCTTTGAAAACGATGTGTACTTGACATAGAGAACTGCTATATGTAAAAGCTCATGTTTAAAATCGCTCGGATGTATATCAGATGCTAGGTGTGAAAATCGCATTATACGCGCATTATATTCTCATGACACTCGTCCGTTTTTTCGGTCCAGATTACGGAACCTTTTTTTTCTCGCATATGGGTATGAGCCCTTAGTAGGAAGCTGGGAGATGCTCACACACGAGCCAAGTTGGGGACAACGAGGAGTAGAGCAATTGGTAGTTCTGAGACTGCTGTGGGCTGGACAAAGTCACCATGCAAGTTGTCAACTAAGTGTGGAAGATTTAGAAGCATTCTATGTCTTACCTCATGGGGGCATCTGAAAAAGAAGCTGATGTAGCCAGCGTGAAGGAAGTAAGAAAAATGGATTTTGCTAAAAATGGATTGATATGACTATGAGATCGCATTGAAGTAGAAATATAAAGTGCTGCCATGTGTAACCATCTATGTGAAAACTCTGTCAAATCCAAATGTGAAAACCATCAAGTCCGATGGCAGTTATGTTATGTATTTTCAACTTCTACCTCAGTTAATCACTTTATGTTGTTGACTATTATGGCCTCTCCTGATTCCTTGTTCACCTCCTCCACCACACTATATCACGGGTCATTGTCATCGGCTTCCAAGGGAGCAGTACCAATAGTGTGAGGATGATATAGAGAAGACAGTGTCAATACATCATGTGTTTCTCTGGAGTTCAGGGTTTCTAACTCACACTTGGCCAAATTAAATCTTAAACAAGTGTAAAACATATAATACTGGTGGATAAAACAAGATTGAACACAAGACCTTCACAGCCATCTACACATCATAGGGGAGATCTCATGACACCTTCTCTCCATCTACCTGATGATCCTGAGGAACATTGGGATCTTCTTGTTTACAGTCCTGTGGAAGAAGAGGACGGGGACATCTCTCTGGTGTTGTCCTCTTACTGGATAGATCTGGAGGAAACACATACAGGGACTGAATTCATTCTTTACATACGGATAATTATAGGCTGTGTGTATTTACTCCTGTCTATTACCTGGTGATGTGACGGGCTGGGGAACCTCCATCATAACGTCGACATCCTGACACCTTATAGGAACCTGACATACAATGACACTGTCATCCCCCAATCCCTTCATAGCATTACTGTATAATGTCCCAGCATCCCCAGCAGTGTCACCTCTCCAGTCAGCAGCTCAAGCATCTTGTAGGTGAGTTCTAGGATCTTCTGGTTATTGATATCCTCATGTATCAGAAGGTGAGGTGGAGGCCCCATGATTGGGCTCAGGGGTCTTCCCCATCCCTCAGACACAGGGTCCGGACAGCGCTCACTAGAGGTCTTCTTCACTACTGTGTAATCCTGTTTATGGAGAGACAGATTAATAGATCTCACTACAGACATTACCAGAGTCCTCACCTCTCCAGTTCCGTCCACTTGTTATTCCCACAGATAAGAATGATGAAATGTGACGTCATCAGAATCTCTCACCTCTCCAGTAAGCTGGAGGAGGATCTCTAGGGTGAGGTGTAATATCCTCTCCGCCAACTTGTCCCTGTTCATATCCATTGATGGGTCAGTCAGGAAAATTATCTTATATAGAAGATCTCCACTGAGAGGATCCGATATTGTAGGGACCTGACTGAAGATGACAATGTAACATCATAAAGAATCCCATGTAATAATACAAATAATGAAGACTTTATGTGCAATCACTGAACACAGAAATGAGGCTGACATGTATGGCACGTGACGATTTTATAAGTGTTCACCTGTTTTGTTTTTTTGTTAATCAATCAGGATGTTTTTGGCTGATTCATCAACTGCAACTTTGTAAAAATTCACAAACTTTGTCAGAAATGTACTCCAATTCACCCCTGAAGCAAAACTTGAGACTTTTTGTCCCAAGAGCATTTTTCTTTTGTGCAAAAATCATGACCCACTTAGACCATTTTGAAGAATTAGGAGCAAATAGCTACAAGGCAAAAAAGAAAGAGTGACTTAAAAAAAAAAATACAACAAAAATGAAGACTTTAGACCCAAACTTTCTGGCATGGAGCCTGTTATACCAGGAGACCGGATGAGATAGAGGTCCTGTCATAAATATTCAGTGAAGGGATAGATTTTTTCCCCCACACACTGAGTGAAAAAAAAAAATCACTTATCTGCACTGCCGCATCATAGGACATTGGTCAGAGTGCGATCCATTATTTTGTAAACCGCACTTGGACTGAAAATACCGTCTTATCGCTTCTGAAAAAGGAGGAATCATCCAGTCTATTTAGCGCTCCCAGGTAACATGCACCAAGCAACGATATTGCAAATCTTGTAAAAAAAAAGTTTTTATGAAGCATATTTTATCATGTTCTCTGCTATTTTAGATTCACATATATATGAACTAAAGCTGTGCAATGAAAGCTATTGAATGTTAAATAGACTGGCGAGTCACCTCATGGTGTCTAACAATTAGCATAATTGATTGCTTAAGCTGATATGTGCAGACTATATAAAGGTACCGTCACACTCAGTGACGCTGCAGCGATATAGACATATGAGCCGATCGCTGCAGCGTCGCTGTTTAGGTCGCTGTAGAGACGTCAAACACAGCAGCTCCAGAACGATGCAGGAGTGATCCAGTGACGTAGCGGCGACTCACTTATCGTTCTCACAGGTCGTTAGCTCCATGTAAAACATTGCTGGCATCGTTGCTTTTGCTGTTAAACATGACGATACACGCCGATCTGACAACCAAATAAAGTTCTGGACTTCTAGCTCCGACCAGCGATATCACAGCGGGATCCAGATCGCTGCTGCGTGTCAAACTCAGCGAGATCGCTATCCAGGACCCTGCAACGTCATGGATCGTTGTCGTTCTCGTTGTAAAGTTGCTGAGTGTGACGGTATCTTTACTCTGTTCATTCTTGAAGTACTATACCAGAGGAAGGCTATTTTTAACAACTATATAGCTGAAACGCGTTATTTTATTCTGAATAAATTTTCCAAGACTTGCAATATTGTTGCTTGGTGCATGTTACCTGGGAGCACTGAATAGACTGCATGATTCCTCCTTTTTCACTTCACGGTCTCCTGGCTGAGAGATCCGTTGTATCCAGACAGCTGCTGCATACCAGGGAAACCAGGCATCTTGTTCGGACCTTTTAGGTCGATATGCTATGATGCAAGCTACACACAAGGTGAGCATGTTTAACCTACATATTTGAGGTGAACGAAATTATTTACACTTAGATCTGCGCCCCGATCTCTTGTTTCCCTCCATTCTCCCTAGACCCTGTAGCCTTGGGTTCATGTATACTCCTTGTCTTATCGCTTCAGATTTACCAACATACCGTATTTTTCGGACTATAACGCGCACATTTTCCCCCTAAAAAATGTGAGGAAAATGGGGGGGTGCGCCTTATAGTTGAAATGCAGGCTTACCGGCAGTGGTGTGGCGGTGGCAGAGGTGCGGCTGCGGCAGAGGTGCGGGGATGATGAGGTGCAGTGAGCGGTATGGCGTGAGCAGGGTGCCTTCCACAGGTGAGGTGACGCAGCGGCCCGGTACCCAATGTGAGCAGCAGAGCCGGGTGAATCACGGGTTTCTCGGTGGTGGTGGTCATCTTCCTGAGGCCACTCGTGCGCAGATGGAGTGCTCTGCTTCCTGGGGCTTCAGGAAAATGGCCGCGGGAGGCCGCGCGTGCGCAGATGGAGATCACGGCGGCCATTTTCCTGAAGCCGAGTTGGCAGATTTAGATCTCCGGCTTCAGGAAAATGGACGCCACAATCTCCATCTGCGCACGCGCGGCCTCCCGCGGCCATTTTCCTGAAGCCCCGGGAAGCAGAGCACTCCATCTGCCCCTTGTCAGTGGAGTGGAGATCTGGTTTGGCAGTGTGAGAGGCGTCAGACCGTTATCCAAGAAGAGACAATTTGCATAATTAGCATATTACCCGGAGGAGCATTGCGGCTTTAAGTCTCCTCATCTCGGCATGCTTAGCATGTCTATCTCCGCAAGGAGAAATGATACTTCTTGGATAAAAATGGAAATTAAAATATAAATACTGTATACACTTAGCCAGTAGATGACACCCCATACAACGGAGAAAAAGCAATAGTGGGAATAAATGTCCTCCTCAAAATTTATAGGATCTCACAATGTCAACTGAATTACAGCAAAACGTGAGTTTATATTAAAAATTAACTTTTACTAGGTCGTTAAAATGAAAAAGAAGTGCTGCCCTAAAAAAGGGAAAAGGGGCTCCAGCTAGGGTATGTAACCCGTGGCATAGAGTGGAGGCCCATCCTTTTATAATAGAACACAAGAGTCAAAGAAAGTTGAAATCTAGGTCCACCATCCTCTAGTGAAATCCCGGATCGGAACCATCCCAAGGCAGGGCCGGACTGGCCATCTGGGAAATGCCAGAAGGGTCTGTCTGGTTATGGGCCGCCTTGTCTGCTATGTTGTTAACAGAATCGGTGTTCTCATGACATCCATACTGTTAAGAGTTGTGATGGAGCACAAAGTCGCTGACTCCGTCACTTGCCCCAGCAGGCCTCTGGTATCATTAGAAATATTGGTCTTGTAGAAAATCTTCCTTTCCTCCATCCAGGGTAATATAAGTAATATATCCCATCTGGTTCATCGGGACGGGGACAGCACGGGCCTGTGTGATTTCAAATGCCAGTACAGAATTTCAGCCCCAGTCCGTACTTGACCCAAGGTATGGGATCACAGATAACAGCGAGACATCTAACCACACACATCCATATGTCAATGCTGATCCAGGTAAGGCTACTTTCACACTAGCGTCGGGAAAGACCCGTCGCTGTGCGTCGGGCCGACGTTCCCGACGCTAGTGTGGTCTCCGCCGCACAACGGGGGCAGCGGATGTATTTTTCCAACGCATCCGCTGCCCCATTGTGAGGTGCGGGGAAGTGCGGGGAGGTGGGGGCGGAGTTCCGGCCGCGCATGCGCGGTCGGAAAAAGCGGACCGTCGGGAACAAAAAACGTTACATGTAAGGTTTTTTTCTCCCGACGGTCCGCTAACACACGCCCAAGCGTCGCAAAACGGACGCGACGTTTGGCAATGCGTCGCAAATGCGTCGCTAATGTTAGTCTATGACGAAAAAACGTATCCAGCAAGAACTTTTGCTGGATGCGTATTTTCGGCAAAACGACGCATTTGCGACGTATTGCAGTTAACGCTAGTGTGAAAGTAGCCTTACAAGTCTACACCTCTTCTCCCAGTGTCCACTATTGGCTGCGGTGCTGATGTCCTGACTCAGAGAGGTATCACCGCTATCTGCTGGTTACATAGGACTGAAGGGGACAACTCCTACATTATCTGTATTCAAAAGACTTATCACTGTTATCCGTGGTGTTACATAGGCCTGCAGGGGACATCTACTACATTATCTATACTCAGTAATCACTTATCTGTGGTGTTACATAGGATTGCAGGTGAGGCCTACTACATTATCTGTGCTCAGAGAGTTATCACTGTTATCTGTGGAGTTACATAGGACTGCAAGTGACATCTACTTTACTATCTGTGGGTTTACATAGGACTGCAGGTAACATCTACTACATTACCTGTACTCAGAGAGTTATCACGGTTATCTATGGTGTTACATAGGACTGCACGGGACATCTACTACATTACCTGTGCTCAGTTATCACCGTGTTATCTGTGTTGTTACATAGGACTGCAGGTAACAACTAGTACATTATCTGTGGTGTTACATAGGACTGCAGATAATATTTATTCATGATATGTCCTTAGCGCATTATCACGGTTATCTGTGTGGCGGCTTTTCATCCTTTGCTAGAGCAAAGACACCCAGGACTGCAGAGCCCGATCTCAGGGTCTCCGGGTCACAGGTCAGAGCCCAGCGACCAGCAACTGGGGGAGAACGTGTGTATTCAGGGGGGAAACATGGAAAACGGAACAGCACAGAGATGGGAAAGGCCATTTATTATATGGGGAGGAAAAATGGCCGAGTGTGACCAGCGGCTAATCCTGATAGAGAATAACGGGACTCCGGCACCTACCTCCACCTGCAGAGCCGCACTCCACATGTAATGGCAGCTAGCGTCTAGATTGGAGTTGGTTTCTTGAGGGGAGGAGTGATTCCTTGGAGTCATGATGTCACCGGAAAGGGCGGGGCCTCCTTCAGTCCAATGACGAGCCGATAGCAGGAAGCTGCGTTTTGTTGAAGCTGCTGGTGGAGAAGAGAAGCGGGAGATGAGGAGCCCTGTGAGGAGAGAACCGAGGAGCTGCAGCATGGAGCCGTGTGAGGAGAGGACCGAGGGGTATGTAGAGGGGCATCCAGGGGGTTGTGTGGCTGGTGTGAGGGGGCGTGGGGTATGTATAGGGTCATCCAGGGGACATGTTTGAGGGGCATGGGGTATGTAGAGGGTCATCCAGGGGGGCATGAGGTATGCAGAGGGGCATCCAGGGGGCTGGTGTGAATGGGGGGCATGGGGTATGTAGAGTGGGCATCCAGGGGGCTGTGTTGCATGGTGTGAGGGAGCAAGGGGTATGTAGAGGAGCATCCAGGGCGCTGGTGTGAGGAGGGCATGAGGTATGTAGAGGGGCATCCAGGTGGCTGGTGTGAATGGGGGGTATGTAGAGGGGCATCCAGGGGGCTGTGTTGCATGGTGTGAGGGAGCAAGGGGTATGTAGAGGGGCATCCAGGGGGCTTGTATGTAGAGGGGCATCCAGGGGGCTTGTGTGCGGGGGGCATGGGGTATGTAGAGGGGCATCCAGGGCGCTGGTGTGAGAAGGGCATGGGGTATGTAGAGTGGCATCCAGAGGGCTAGTGTGAGAGGGCATGGAGTATGTAGCGGGCATTCAGGGGGCATGGGGTATGTAGATGGGCATCCACGGGGCTACATTATGCCCCTCTACATACCCCCCTCACACCAGCCCCCTTGATGCTCATCTGCATACCCTATGCCTCCTCACTCAGCCCCCTGGATGTCCCTCTACATAGCCCATGTCCCCTTACACCAGCCACACAGCCTCCTGGATGCCCCTCTACATACACCATGCCCCCTCACACCAGCCCCCTGGATGCCCCTCTACATACCCCATCATACCAGCCCCCTGGATGCCGCTCTACATACCCCATGCGCCCTTAAACCAGCCACACAGCCTCCTGGATGCCCCTTTACATATCCCATACCCCCTCACACCAACCCCCTGGATGCTCCTCTGCATGTCCCATACCCCCTTAAACCAGCCACACAGCCTCCTGGATGCCCCTCTACATATCCCATACCCCTCACACCAGCCCCCTGGATGCCCCTCTACATATCCCATACCCCCTCACACCAGCCCCCTGGATGCCCCTCTACATATCCCATACCCCCTCACACCAGCCCCCTGGATGCCCCTCTACATATCCCATACCCCCTCACACCAGCCCCCTGGATGCCCCTCTACATATCCCATACCCCCTCACACCAGCCCCCTGGATGCCCCTCTACATATCCCATACCCCCTCACACCAGCCCCCTGGATGCCCCTCTACATATCCCATACCCCCTCACACCAGCCCCCTGGATGCCCCTCTACATATCCCATACCCCCTCACACCAGCCCCCTGGATGCCCCTCTACATATCCCATACCCCCTCACACCAGCCCCCTGGATGCCCCTCTACATATCCCATACCCCCTCACACCAGCCCCCTGGATGCCCCTCTACATATCCCATACCCCCTCACACCAGCCCCCTGGATGCCCCTCTACATATCCCATACCCCCTCACACCAGCCCCCTGGATGCCCCTCTACATATCCCATACCCCCTCACACCAGCCCCCTGGATGCCCCTCTACATATCCCATACCCCCTCACACCAGCCCCCTGGATGCCCCTCTACATATCCCATACCCCCTCACACCAGCCCCCTGGATGCCCCTCTACATATCCCATACCCCCTCACACCAGCCCCCTGGATGCCCCTCTACATATCCCATACCCCCTCACACCAGCCCCCTGGATGCCCCTCTACATATCCCATACCCCCTCACACCAGCCCCCTGGATGCCCCTCTACATATCCCATACCCCCTCACACCAGGTGAGGATTTGCATCTCCTAGCCCAGGGCTCCCTCCCTTCTTTCAGCTGTCCAGTGAATCTGTTCCACTTACTTCGGCAGTCCTTTGTAAGTGATCAATGGGTGGATCTGTAGCGGTTCCAGTACTGTTCTCCACTTCGCCGAGGCCCGCTCCCCCATAGTCACGCCACTTTGCAATCTTGCCGTGTTTCCACTTATTGCAGTTTTTTTTCCTTCTCTGCCGGACGGCCAATCACTTTACTTTATCTCAGCCAAAGTTTACGCCAATGCCCCAAGTGCACACCTTCATTATGCAAGCCCCCAAAGAACCCCCATACCCCTCCGCTGCCCAGGATTTGAGCACACTATCTCTTCCTGAAAGGGTCTCTGCTTTGTTTCCTGCCGTCTCTGATCTTGTCAAGGTGTCCCAATCTTTGCCGTCGTTGATAAATCGATTGGAGGTGCAGGAGGCAGGTTTCACTGGTCAACGGACGGAGGGTGGGGACAACGCTGAGGCCCTGGAACTGCGGGCGGGGGTGTGGTTGCGGTGTTCGGTGGAGGCTGCCATTTTCCATATGCCTGCCTTCATTCCCAAGCTGCAACTTGACATCTAGCGTCCAGACTTCCAGAAAATGGCTGTGGAGGCTGATCGAGATCCGCCGCAATTTTCTGGAAGTCTGGACACTAGAGGCTAAATTGCAGCCTCGCAATGTAGGCACGCAAAAGGAAATTGCCACTGTGACTTTTCTCTCTCTCCCCTCCCCCGCAGGTCCAGGGCCTCAGCTTTGCCCCCACCCTCCATGGATCTGTTACACTTACCGAGGGGGGTTGCTGTGGTGGAGCAGTGATGCAGGCATCACTGCTCCACCACCGCGACCCCCTCGGTAATTTTTATTTTTAAAGATTCAGATTATAAGATGCACCCTGTTTTCCCCCCAATTTGGGGGGGAAAAAGTGTATCTAAGGCCAGGTTCACACTGCGTTGCAGGCGTCCGTTATACGGACTACGTTACACCACGGCGTAACACGGTGTAACGCAGTCCGTTAACGCCGCCATTAATTCCTATGTCGGACGCATGGGCGCACGATGGACGCACAATGGGCGTGCACTAGCGATGTGCCGTCATTGAGTGACTGACCCTGGGACGTGGTCCGTCACTGCTAGCGCAGATAGAGCATCTGCTAGCTCTATCTGCGCTAGCTCGCTGACATACCGGCACTTGCGTTAACAGCAGCCCGTTAACGAATGTGTTGAACGGGCTGCTAACGCAATGTGAACCTAGCCTTAGGGTATGTGCATGTATGGGTATGTATGTAGGGTATGTTTTATTCTGCTTTATTACTGTATTGTTAACATTGTTACCTATGACTCTTGTGTTTGAAACTGTTAAACTGTAAAGCGCTGCGGAATATGTTGGCGCTATATAAATAAAGATTATTATTATTATGTGCACACGTTTAGGCCATGTGCACACGTAGCGGTTTTTACCGCGGAACCGCAGCGATTTTGATGCTGCGGGTCCGCAGCAGTTTCCATTGCGTTTACATTTACATGTAAACCCTATGGAAACCGCAATCCGCTGTGCACATGCTGCGGGAAAAACCGCGCAGAAACGCAGCGGTTTACAACTCGCAGCATGTCACTTCTTTGTGCAGAATCGCAGCGATTCTGCACACATAGAAATGCATTGATCCGCTTACTTCCCACATGGGGCTGTGCCCACGATGCGGGAAGTAAGCGAATAATGTGCGGTTGCTACCCGGGGTGGAGGAGAGGAGACTCTCCTCCAGGCCCTGGGAAACACATTTGTGGTAAAAAAAAAAAATAATTAAAATAAAAAATGATATACTCACCTCTCAGCGCTGCACGCGACCGTCCGGTCTCAGTTGCTGTGCAAGCAGGACCTGCTCACATGACCGTGATGACGCCGCGGTCACATGACCGTGACGTCACGAAGGTCCTTCTCGCACAGCATCTTTGGAACCGGACCGCCAGGTGCAGCGCCGAGGAGATCGGGACTTCAGAGGGTGAGTATATAAACATCTTTTATTATTTTTAACATTACTATTGATGCTGCATATGCAGCATCAATAGTATAGGAGTAAACCCGCAGCGGAAACCGCAAAACAAACCGCGATAAATCTGCAGGGATAACCGCAGCGGTTTTGCCCTGCAGATTTATCAATTCCGCTGCGGGAGAACCCGCAGAGGACCCCGCAAAGTGTGCAGATAGCCTAAGATTTGCTCCTGAAATTTTCTGTGCCGATTCTGCATCTCTTGGCAGAAAACCCAGTTAAAAAATCCGTGCGGATTTTATGCTGATTTTCATGCGGATTTGTGTGCGTTTTTGTAAGCTAAATAAAGATCTATTATTTAACAATTGTGATGTCATTTCTTGTTCAACCTCTTCTTTTACACACTTTATTGAAGAATAATGTTTACACACAGAGAGATAATATATAGATATATAGATAATACCAAGCCCGATGTTTAGTAATAAACATAATAAAGTAGTACATAGTTAAATAAAGTAGAAGTAAACCTAGCACTCAACTTAAATGTGGGTCATTCCACATCAAGTGGACCAGTTTTAAAAATCATCCCCACTCGACCTTCTCCGATTTTGCTGAAAATTTATAAGGATGTACATGTATGTTTGAAAAGAGGTTCTGTAAATTTTTAGGGCCAGATCTCAAATACATTGGGCACTGTTGACCTTACACTGGAGGTTCCACCAAGCCTGCGGCTTCAGCTAAGAGGATTTTGCAAACTTTGGCACATAGCCATTAGAGTTCTATACTGGCTATGATGCTGAAATTTGGCATACTAGCTCAACTTTTGCTGCTAAACACGACAAAATTATTATCGGCTATGACAAAACAATATTTCGGCCGCAATTTTGTGTCAAAGTAGCTTGAAAAACGCGTCGCATAAAATTTATGCCAAACTTTGCCCATATATAACTCAAGACCAAAAACCAATAGTAACTGGTGCTTTGCCCTGTACACCAAACATCTCCATGACTTTGCATTGCTGCAATATCATGGTCAAAGCATATGTATTTGTGGAAATATTCACACCCACATATGATGAAAAACTTAAAAAAACGAATTTTACCTATTTTTAGGTAAAATTTCTCAAAAAGGGTACCCCTAAAATATATTAATTCTGATATCATTAGAAAAAGCACATTTTTCTCTACAAGGATTATTGTTTTCTTTTTTGGAGTCTCTCAGTTTAAGAAATGAAAAATGCCACTGAACATGGTGTTATTTATTAATACGCAATGAATGATAACTGCACTATTCAAACCCTTGCGTTGGTCCATGGTAGTTATACCACAACTAGTGTTGAGCGATACCGTCCGATACTTGAAAGTATCGGTATCGGCCGATACCGGCAAAGTATCGGATCTAATCCGATACCAATACTAGTCAATGGGACACCAAGTATCGGACGGTATCCTGTATGGATCCCAGGGCCTGAAGGAGAGTTTCCTCTCCTTCAGACCCTGGGAACCAATGTGTAAAAGAAAGAATTAAAATAAAAAATAGGGATATACTCACCCTCTGACGCGCCCTGGACTTTACCGCCGTAACCGGGAGCCGTTGTACCTAAGAATGCGCGCTTGAAGGGCCTTAGATGACGTCACGGCGCTCTGATTGGTCCGTAGCGGTCGCGTGACCGCTACGCGACCAATCAGAGCGCCGTGACGTCATCTAAGGCCCTTCAAGCGCGCATTCTTAGGTACAACGGCTCCCGGTTATGGCGGTAAAGTCCAGGGGCCGCCGGAGAGGTGAGTATATCCCTATTTTGTATTTTAATTCTTTCTTTTACACATTGATATTAATCCCGATACCACAAAAGTATCGGATCTCGGTATCGGAATTCCGATACCGCAAGTATCGGCCGATACCCAACACTTGCGGTATCGGAACGCTCAACACTAACCACAACCAATTCCCTAAGAATTGGTATTATAATCCTATTAAGAATTGTAATAATGCTGTCTTTCGAGAATTGGCAGCCCCATCGCCTAGGAGCCATGGCCGATAGCCGTACAAGGCGAGCCTCGGGCGGTCTCTATCGCAGGTTCTGAAGCCTGAGGGTGGGTGTCTTTGCCTAGGATCCCAAGCCTAATATTGGGTATCTTTTGTTGGTTCCCAAGCCATAATGCTCAGTCTAAGTGGTCTGGAATTGTTGCTGAATTTGCAACATAATCGGTTCAGAGAAGCTGTATTGTCGGCCCATTGCTGTTGCAGCTGGTGCTGGAATTATTGCAATGATTGACTGCTCGGGAATCCAGCATGTATCATTTCTCACAGGCCAGTGAAAGAAGCTAGCTGGTCCATGAGGATGCATAAAATTTATTAATGCATCATGCTCGTCGACTGAAATTTCAGAAATATTTCCAATCCACCAGTTCCTATTGTAAATGCAGGCAATGTATTGCCCTGGCTGGAGGTTTACAATTGGCACAAAAGGCATTTCTGATCTGACAGATCTATCTACATGGGCAATGAAAGATGATGGGTCATTTGACAGCCTTGAAAAGCGAATCTTTTTGTCATCAATTGGCACAAACTGGTAATTTTCTCGTGTTCCAGCAATTGTATGTCCATCTTTGAACCTTTCCTCTTGAACTACCCGTATTTCGTCAATTTTTTTTCTTTTGGAGTAAAAAAAAACTTGATTCCATGCAGTTGCTCGTTGCAAAAGTTGAATAAATCCACCGGGGTCAGTATTTGGTTTTCAGTTTGGCGTTGAAGACTGGCACGAGCTGCCAACCTCTTTGCTGTCCCTCCAATCCCATCACAGGGCGACTTTCCATGACTGGTACCAAAAAAATTCCATTCAGCGCCGATATTGAAATCAGCATTGTGGTGGCACAAGTTGAGAATTTGACATTTTTGTACTGTGCTGCAGATCCATCGCTGAAGTAGTGGATATGACGAATCCCATAGATGAGTCTTGAGATACTCCACAATTACTGTTAAAGTGTGGACTGCAATTGTGTCATTACAAATGGGTGTACTGTAGCTTGACTATTTTCCCAGTGGAAACCTTGAATGGCATCTTGAACAATAAATGAGTAATTTTCAGCAAAGTCCATAAGGATCACAAGCGCTCCAGGTCTCAGATTTTCCTTCAACGATTTGAGATAGCAACTTTGATGCTTGGCGATGTAGTGATGGCTACAAAGTTTAGAAATTTTCAAAACTAATTCTTCAATGAAATCTTCTATAGTCAGTTTGGTATCAAGCTTGTCTCGATCAGTGTGAATCCATTGTTGGAACTCAATAATATCTTCAGGGTCACTGTTGACAAACACATTGACTAGAAATTCTTTTAAAACTTCAGGACCCGGGCATTTATCACAACGGCCAAGCATACAGTCCTTGGATTCAATTCCACAGACCATTTTGCATATGAGCTCTTTGTAGTCATCATTGATTGGGCATGCTGCAAGCATTAGTTTGACATTTTGGTGAATGGTACACACACAAACGGAATGTGTTCTAGCAGATCCAACGGTTACGCACCACTTTGGCCGAAGCTCACAAAACTTGGAAAATCCAATTTCAGGGTCATTCCGATCCCGATAGGCAACAAACATTTCCCTCATATTGCTCAGTAATAGTTGCTTTTGCATCTGCTTTTTTTCTCCTGCTATTCGCACTGATACATAGTCTTTTTTACCAGGGCACATTCGACTGAATTCATCATCCTCAAAAAAATGCCTGCACCTTTTTCTTCACTTCCTCAGAAACTTTCTTGCCACACTTGATTCTAGGCAAGATGGACATACAGTTGCTGGAACAAGAGAAAATCACCAGTTTGTGCCAATTGATGACAAAAAGATTCGCATTTCAAGGGTGTCAAATGACCCATCATCTTTCATTGCCCATGTAGATAGATCTGTCAGATCAGAAATGCCTTTTGTGCCAATTGGAAAGCTCCAGCCAGGGCAATACATTGCCTGCATTTACGATAGGAACTGGTGGATTGGAAATATTTCTGAAACTTCAGTCGACGAGCATGATGCATTAATAAATTTTATGCATCCTCATGGACCAGCTAGCTTCTTTCACTGGCCTGGGAGAAATGATACATGCTGGATTCCCGAGCAGTCAATCATTGCAATAATTCCAGCACCAGCTGCAACAGCAATGGGCCGACAATACAGCTTCTCTGAACCGATTATGTTGCAAATTCAGCAACAATTCCAGACCACTTAGACTGAGCATTATGGCTTGGGAACCAACAAAAGATACCCAATATTAGGCTTGGGATCCTAGGCAAAGACACCCACCCTCAGGCTTCAGAACCTGCGATAGAGACCGCCCGAGGCTCGCCTTGTACGGCTATCGGCCATGGCTCCTAGGCGATGGGGCTGCCAATTCTCGAAAGACAGCATTATTACAATTCTTAATAGGATTATAATACCAATTGTTAGGGAATTGGTTGTGGTATAACCACCATGGACCAACGCAAGGGTTTGAATAGTGCAGTTACCATTCATTGCGTATTAATAAACACCACCATGTTCAGTGGCATTTTTCATTTCTTAAACTGAGAGACTCCAAAAAATAAAATAATGATCCTTGTAGAGAAAAATGTGCTCTTTCTAATGATATCAGAATTAATATATTTTAGGGGTACCCTTTTTGAGAAATTTTACCTAAAAATAGGTAAAATTCGTTTTTTTAAGTTTTTCATCATATGTGGGTGTGAATATTTCCACAAATACATATGCTTTGACCGTGATATTGCAGCAATGCAAAGTCATGTAGATGGTTGGTGTACAGGGCAAAGCACCAGTTACTATTGGTTTTTGGTCTTGAGTTATATATGGGCAAAGTTTGGCATAAATTTTATGCGACACGTTTTTCAAGCTACTTTGACACTAAATTGCGGCCGAAATATTGTTTTGTCATAGCCGGTAATAATTTTGTCGTGTTTAGCAGCAAAAGTTGAGCTAGTATGCCAAATTTCAGCATCATAGCCAGTATAGAACTCTAATGGCTATGTGCCAAAGTTTGCAAAATCCTCTTAGCTGAAGCCGCAGGCTTGGTGGAACCTCCAGTGAAAGGTCAACAGTGCCCAATGTATTTGAGATCTGGCCCTAAAAAATTTACAGAACCTCTTTTCAAACATACATGTACATCCTTATAAATTTTCAGCAAAATCGGAGAAGGTCGAGTGGGGACCACTGGTCCACTTGACATGGAATGACCCATGTGTGAGAATAAGTTTATTGTAGCACATGAGATAAAAGTTTCGTTCCACATGGACCTTCTTCGGTATCGTAATGTGCTGGGCAAATATATAGCGTGGTTCCCGAGAAGAATCTATGTGCAAAGTACCTTAGGAGACTGCACCTAGTAGTATATGTAAACAGAGAGGGAGAAAGGGTTGGTGCATCTACCGCAAGATACTTAACGGTATATTAGAGCTGAGAGAGGGAGGGCGGATACATCTGCGGTGGACTCCGTGTCTGGCGGCAGATGTATCCGCCCTCTCTCCGCTCTAATATACCATTAAGTGTCTTGCAGTAGATGCACCAACCCTTTCTCCCTCTCTGTTTACATATACTACTAGGTGCAGTCTCCTTCTAAGGTACTTTGCACATACAGATTCTTCTCTGGGAACCACACTATATATTTGCCCAGCACATTTGGCTACTGACGAAGGTCCATGTGGACCGAAACGTTTCTCATGTGCTACAATAAACTTATTCTCACGCATTTAAGTTGAGTGCTAGGTTTACTTCTACTATATTGACGGTTTGAGAACCTAACCTTAGTAGTGATTATCAAATATATTCGTCACTTGAGATTTCTCAAGCATGCACGGGGGTCCTCCGAGTATTTTTTAGTGCTCAGTTTGTTTTTCAGGCCACAGCTGAATGATTTACATCTGATAGAAAGCATAAGTACATGTGGGGGTTGCTAGGGAATCCCCACATGTACTTAAGCTGGCTAACAGATTTAAATCACTCAGCTGCGGCAAGAAAAACTAAAGCTCCGAGCACTAAAAAATACTCGGAGAACCCCCGAGCATGCTTCACGAGTATATTCGCTCATCACTAGACCTTATCACCACCCCTTAGCTGTGAACGCGGTGTTTCTTGTATACATAGTTAAATAAAGACACACAAAATCTGTGTGAGGCCAGGATCACACTTGCGAGAAAGTCGAATGAGTTTCGCACCTCAATATCCGGCACTGCCGCCGGCACTCGGGATCGGAGCGTTCAGCTTTATAGAATTACATGCGGCTGCACACTCCAGTCCCAAGTGCCGTCGTCAGTGCTGGGTATTGAGGTGCGAGTTTCTTGCAAGTGTGACCCTGGCCTTATACGCAATATCTGCTTAAAAAAATGGTGTGGGCTCCTGCACAATTTTCTGCGCCAGAGAGGGAAAGCCAGTTACTGGGGGCTGATGTTTATAGCCTGGGAAGGGGTTAATACCCATGGGTCTTCCCAGGCAATGAATCTCAGCCCGCAGCTGTATAGTTAGCCTTTACTGGCTATTAAAATAGGGGGAACACCCCCCCCCCCCCCCCCAAACAAAAAAACAACCTGGGGATCCCCTTTAATTAATAGCCAGAAAAGGCTATGCAGACAGCTGCGAGCTGATGTTCGTAGACTAGGAAGGCCGTGGATATTGTAACACACACCCCCCCCCCCCCGACTACAAGCACCAGCTCACCGCCACCCCCAGAAATGGCGCATCTCTAAGATGCACCAATTCTGGCACTTAGCCTCTCTCTTCCCACTGCCCTGTAGCTGTGGCATATGGGGTAATAGGGGTTGATGCCACCTTTTGAATTTTAAGGTGACATCAAGCCAGCTTAGTAATGGAGAGGCATCAATAGTTGTGAAAGGGTTAAAAGCACACAAAAGTATTTTAATGAAATATAGCAAAACTGTGTTGTGTTTTCTTTATTGTTCTGCCAATCCATGCTACGCCCTCGAGCTCTTGCAAAAAAAGAAAAAAATTATAAACCAACACACATACTCCCTGGTCCGACACAGTCCATTTAATAACGACTGTCCAACAGCGATCTCCCCTATAGAGCAGTTACATCAGGAGATGTGACTTTTCTATAGGCCTCCAGTGACACACTGACAGGAGACAATGGCTCCTGCAGTGTTGTCACTGAGGGTTCAAAGGGCTCTCACTTTACGGCACTGCTGTGTGAGAATTTTCCCACGCAGCGGTGCCGCAAGTGACAGTATGAGCTCTGCGCTCACAGCGGCGGAGTGATAGGCTAGTTTCACACTAGCGTTTACCTGATCTGCGGCGGGCTGCGGACTTCTCCGTGAAGCCCCGCCGCTAGCTCCGCCTACTTCTGCATGCGGCCCGCATGCAGCCTCCGTACCTATATTTAACATTAGGTACGCAGGTCGTGCCACAGTATGCGGATGGTGCCGCATGCGTCGTTTTGACGATGCGGAGACCAGAAAAGACGCAGCCTGTAGCATTTTTTTTTTTCCGCATCGTCAAAACGACGCATGCGGCTCCATCTGCATACTGCGGCACGACCTGCGTACCTAATGTTTAAATATAGGTACGGAGGCTGCATGCGGGCCGCATGCAGAAGTAGGCAGAGCTAGCGGCGGGGGCAGGGCTTCACGGAGGAAGTCCGCAGCCCGCCGCAGATCAGGTAAACGCTAGTGTGAAACTAGCCATACAGTGCGGAGGATTACCTCTTGTCACTCACTGTATCACCAGAGCCCCTGGAGAGCGGTCGCATCTGCCGCTGTGACAGCTCTCCACGGGAGATCGTCGTGGGACACTTGTTATTAAATGGATTACATCGGATCAGGGAGTATACTGTTGGTTAATTTATTTATTTATTTTTACCGGTGATTGAGAGCTTCGGGGACTAGGTGATTGCTGAGTATGTACTGTATGTCTATATGTGTGTACGTGTTGTTTTTTTTTTTTAATTCGCTTCAACACAGTAGCCGGATGATGGGACTTCTACTGCCCCAGCATCCGGCTAGCTGTCACTGTAGCAGGTATAGCTGGATGGGATATATAAAGCAGTTGGACTAAAATTTAACTTTTATTACTAAAGGATAAAAAATCAACAAACTAATATGATGCCTTCACCAAGTGATATGACAAATACAAGGGAAAGTAAAAAAGAGGGAATTAGCGTTCCCTCTTGTAGACACAAAGGGTACGTAGGAAAATAAATACACATGCGCTGGTCCGTTAAGCAGTAGATCCAGTCACACACATTGGTTCGTTCTCATGTAATAGTGCGTTAAAGTAGCAACGCAAGATAGTCGGACAAACACGAGTACAAATGTAAGTTGGTGATATGCACAATGTCTGCAAAACAAACAGTAAGGCAATATGCGCCCAATTGACTTCTTAACATGTCAAAAAAATGTCCCAAAAAGGGCTTAATATGTACTTCAACTTATCTCGCTAGCTACATACAAAAACCAATGAAAATGTATATAGTGCAGCAGATAGGCCTAAGAAAACACAGTCCTGACTAGACTAGATACGCGTGGAAGCTCTGGATATGGGCATGCAATTGTTCCACAGTATGTGTATTAGGATTTGATTAGTCTAGTCAGGACTGTTTTCTTAGGCCTATCTGCTGCACTATATGCATTTTCATTGGTTTTTGTATGTAGCTAGCTAGATAAGTTGAAGTACATATTAAGCCCTTTTTGGGACATTTTTTTTGACATGTTAAGTCAATTGGGTGCATATTGCCTTACTGTTTGTTTTGCAGACATTGTGCATATCACCAACTTACATTTGTACTCGTGTTTGTCCGACTATCTTGCGTTGCTACTTTAACGCACTATTACATGAGAACGAACCAATGTGTGTGACTGGATCTACTGCTTAACGGACCAGCGCATGTGTATTTATTTTCCTACGTACCCTTTGTGTCTACAAGAGGGAACGCTAATTCCCTCTTTTTTTACTTTCCCTTGTATTTGTCATATCACTTGGTGAAGGCATCATTAGTTTGATTTTTTTATCCTTTAGTAATAAAAGTTAAATTTTAGTCCAACTGCTTTATATATCTAATTTTCATTTGGAACATATCCTGCTGCATCTACATAGCTGGATGGGACTAGTAGTCCCATCGGATGATGCCTGCCTACACACAGACATGCAAATCTTTTCCGCCCACAAACTCTTCCTCCTACCGATCTGCAGCGTTACTCACAGGCACATCCCCAGATCTTTTTTAAACCTGCGGATTTGCCTGACTCCATGTAAGTCAATGGGTGCAGAAACGCTGCATATCCACAAAAAAAAATATCCATGCTATGTAAAAAAATGCTGCAAATCTGCGTGTTTATTGTCCGCAGTATGTGCACATCAATTCTCACTTTCCCATTGACTAATATTGCTTGTGCACTACACTGCGGATTTGATGCAATTCTGCACATCCAAAAACGCTGCGGATCCGCATCAAAATCCACAACGTGTGCACATAGCCTTACAGTCCCCCCCCCCCCCCCAAAAAAAAAAATAAAATAAAATAATAATTTCTCAGCAGCCCCTGGTGTTCTGAACGCTCCACGAGGTTTGTCTGTTCCCCTTCTGATGCACTCCGTCAGTGCCGATTGCATAGAAGATCCAAAAAGCAGACACCCTCCAGTTACTCTTCTGGTTCTCCCTGGACTGCCACATTTTCCAGGTTGACATCTGTCAATTGCTCTTCATCGTTAGAGCCACAGGCTGCTCAGGCTTCTGACTAAGTTGGACTCTGATCTAGACTCTGACCGGGCCAGGAAAGCTTCAGGATATAGTGAAAAATCTGATCTTGGTAGTCAACCAGACTCTCGAGGTCAAGGAAGATGACATGCCTCCCACAGAGCCGTTGCTATCCTTAACCCCTTCATGACCTTGGGATTTTTCCGTGTTCGTTTTTCACTCCCCTCCTTCCCAGAGCCATAACTTTTTTTATTTTTCCGTCAATTTGGCCATGTGAGGGCTTATTTTTTGCGGGATGAGTTGTACTTTTGAACAACATCATTGGTTTTAGCATGTCGTGTACTAGAAATGGGAAAAAAATTCCAAGTGCAGTGAAATTGCAAAAAAAGTGCAGTCCCACACTTGTTTTTTGTTTGGCTTTTTTGCTAGGTTCACTAAATGCTAAAACTGATTATGATTCTCCAGGTCACTACGAGTTCATAGACACCTAACATGATTAGGTTATTTTTTACCTAAGTGGTGGAAAAAAAATCCAAACTTTGCTAAAAAAAAAAAAAAAAAATGCGCCATTTTCCGATACTCGTAGCGTCTCCATTTTTCATGATCTGGGGTCGGTTGAGGGCTTATTTTTTTAATGATCGCATTTGGGTGCAGACACGTTCTTTTGATCGCCCGTTATTGCATTTTAATGCAATGTCGCGGCGACCAAAAAAACGTAATTCTGGCGTTTCGAATTTTTTTCTCGCTACGCTGTTTAGCGATCAGGTTCATGCTTTTTTTAATTGATAGATCGGGCGATTCTGAACACGGCGATACCAAATATGTGTAGGTTTGATTTTTTTTTTTATTGATTTATTTTGATTGGGGCGAAAGGGGGGTGATTTAAAATTTTATATATTTTTTTTTTTTCACTTTTTTTTTAACTTTTGCCATGCTTCAATAGCCTCCATGGGAGGCTAGAAGCGGGCATAGCACGATCGGCTCTGCTACATAGCAGCGATCTGCTGTTCGCTGCTATGTAGCAGAAAATCAGGTGTGCTGTGAGCGCCGACCACAGGGTGACGCTCACAGCTGCCGGGGATCTGTAACCATAGAGGTCTCAAGGACCTCTATGGTTACAATACTGAAGCATCGCCGACCTCCGATCATGTGACGGGGGTCGGCGATGCCGTCATTTCCGGCCGCCCGGCTGGATGCGGTAGTTAAATGCTGCTGTCTGCGTTTGACAGCTGCATTTAACTAGTTAATAGGCGCGGGCAGATCACGATTCTGCCCGCACCTATTGCTGGCACATGTCAGCTGTTCAAAACAGCTGACATGTCCCGGCTTTGATGCGGGCTCACCGCCGGAGCCCGCATCAAAGAGGGGCTTCTGACCTCGGACGTACTCTCCTGTCCGAGGTCAGAAAGGGGTTAAAAAGGCAAAACGTACCCCTCTGTTTTCTTACCACAATGAGCTTGAAACCATTTTATCCAGGAAATGGGGCCATCTGGAAAGACTTTTTATAACACAATAACAGCAACACTTGACTCGGCCGCCCCCTCACGCATAGCAAAACTCGTGCAATCAACAGGCAGCCCTGGTTGACCAAAGAACTGAGATGGGCTTCCAGGGTCACTGAGAAGAGATGGAAACGATCCTGCTCTGCCGAGCACTTTATCGCATACAAGCAGTTCCTTGCCAACTTCAAGTCTACGCTCACTGCCGCAAAACAAACTTCTCATATCCTCCCTGTCTCATAACCCTAAACAGCTTTTCAAGACTTTGAATTCTCTACTCCGTCCCCCAGCACATCCCCCTCTCCAATTTCTGCTGAAGACTTTGCCTCTTTAAGCAGGAGATTGATACGAACAGAGGAAGCTTTGGCCCGCAGCCCCCAATGCCCCTCTTAGCTGCTCAACACTGTTCCTCCAAAACCAGCTTCTCCATGACAGAAGATGAGCTCTCCACCCTCCTGTCAAGATCACATCTCACCACTTGCACGCTTGACCCGCTCCCATCCCACCTCATCCCTAACTTCGCCTCAGTCTTCATCCCAATCATAACACACCTCTTCAACCTCTCACAACTAATGTCTTCCCCTCACCTTTCAAGCATGCCTCGATCACACCCATCCTCAAAAAGCCCTCCCTCGACCCATCTTCTGGGACTACTACTGGAACAGTATGTCCATCTTGAACTGTCCTCTCCTCCTGCTCCCTCTTTGTCCGGTTACAATCTGGCTTCACTCAACTGATACTGCGCTAACTAAAGTCACCAACGACCTACTAACTGCCAAGAGCAAGCGAGACTACTCTGTCCTCCTTCTCCTGGACCTGTTTTCTGCCTTGGATACTGTCGACCATTCCCTCCTGCTACAGATTCTCTCATCTCTTGGCATCACAGACTTGGCCCTATCCTGGATCTCGTCATACCTAATAGACCGAACATTCAGTGTCTCCCACACCACCTCCTCACCTCTCCCCCTGTCTGCTGTTCCCCAAGGCTCACTAGGGCCCCTGCTATTCTCCATCTACACCTTCGTCCTGGGACAGCTCATAGAATCCCACGGTTTGCAGTATCATCTCTACGCCGATGACACGCCGATCTACCTATCTGGACCCGACCTCACGTCCTTACTGACCAAAATCCCACAATGTCTGTCTTATTTCAGCTTTCTTTTCTGCTGACTTTCTAAAACTGAACATGGACAAAACAGAATTCATCATCTTTCTCCCACCTCACTTTGCCCCTCCACGAGACCTATCCATCAATGTCAGTGGCTGCTCACTTACTCCAGTCCCGCATGCTTGGTGCCTCAGGGTGATCCTCGACTCGTCCCTCTCTTTTCAAGCCTCATATCCAAGCCCTTGCCTCCTCCTGCCGAATTCAACTGAAAAATATTTCTCGGATCCGTGCATTCCATGACCATGAAACCACAAAAACGCTAGTGCACACCCTTATCATCTACTCCCTCGATTACTGCAACGTCCTACTCTCTGGCCTCCCCTCTAGCACTCTGGCGCCACTACAATCCATCCTACACTCTGCTGCCCGACTAATCCACCTGTCTCCCCGTTATTCCCCAGACTCTCCTCTGCCAAGCCCTTCACTGGCTTCCTATTGTCTAGAGGTTCCAGTTCAAAACCCTAACTATGACATACAAAGCCATCCACAACCTGTCTCCTCCATACATCTGTGACATAGTCTCCCAGTACTTACCTACACACAACCTTCGATCCTCTCAAGATCTTATCTACTCCCCTATTATCTCTTCTTCCCACAACCGCATACAAGACTTCTCCTATGCCTCCCCATACTCTGGAACTCTCTATCCCAACACATCAGACTCTTTCCTACAAAGGAAACCTTCAAAAAGAACCTGAAGACCCACCTCTTCCGACAAGTCTACAACTGCAGTGATCATTAGTCTGCTGTACCGCCGCACGACCAGCTCTACCCTCTCCTAGTGTATACTCACTCATCCCCTGTGGACTGTGAGCTCTCGCGGGCAGGGTGCTCTCTCCTTCTGGACTTGTGTGCCTTGCTTTGGTCATGCTTATTGTGCTTGTCTATATCTGCCCCTTTAACATGTAAAGCGCTATAAAAATGTATTATAATAAATAGTAAATAAACTACAATGGAGTTGCTAAAATGAAGAACTCAAAAAATCCACTCCAATCCTATGTTGTAATTTATGAGGCCTCTGTTGCTGCTCTGTTATGTTTCTCCTTGCAAAGCTCCGCTCATTCTTTGAAAAATTGGATTCCAGTCACCTCAGCACCAAAATGTACAGATTGGCGGCTACAGGGAGCTCCTCCACTCCGATCTAGACAGCTCAAGCCTTGAGAAAGGCTCAGTTGAGCCAAAACGTCGCAGAGACATGTGGGTTCATTAAAATCCTACATACTTTAAGAAAATGGAGTGCTGCCTGCTTTTTTGAGAATATTGATTGGAGATAACCGGTGGACGGGTGGTCTGGGGGCATTGCACCCGAAGCTAAGTAAAGGAGTTGTGCTGTTCCAATTTTTTGCTATTATCAATGGTGAATCAGCTAGAATGGAGTTGCTAAAATGAGGTCCTCAAAAAATCCACTCCGATCCAATGTTGTAAATTCTGAGGACTCTGTTGATTCACTGTTACGTTTTTTTCCCGTGAGGCTTTGCCCACTCTTCCAATGTTGGTGCTGTGGCCAGGACTGGTGGAAATACACTAAAAGTAAAATTCAGGCAAAAATGAACAATCAGCGCTATGTGTAATTATTTATATTATAAAAAGCGATAGTAAAATACAAGTTTTATTATTATTATACATTTTTATAGCGCCATTTATTCCATGGTGCTTTACATGTGATCGGGGAAAATATAGACAAGTACAATAAACGAGTAAAACAAGGCACATACAAGTAAAGGAGGACCATGCCCGCAAGGGCTCACAGTCTACGTGAAATCATTCATTAACCCCTTACTGACCTCGGACGTACTATACCGTCCGAGGTCAGCTCCCCTGCTTTGATGCAGGGCTCCGCGGTGAGCCCGCATCAAAGCCGGGACATGTCAGCTGTTTTGAACAGCTGACATGTGCCCGCAATAGGCGCGGGCAGAATCGCGATCTGCCCGCGCCTATTAACTAGTTAAATGCCGCTGTCAAACGCAGACAGCGGCATTTAACTACTGCATCCGGCCGGGCGGCCGGATATGACGTCATCGCCGACCCCCGTCACATGATCGGGGGTCGGCGATGCTTCTGAATGGTAACCATAGAGGTCCTTGAGACCTCTATGGTTACTGATCGCCGGTGGCTGTGAGCGCCACCATGTGGTCGGCGCTCACAGCACACCTGCAATTCTCCTACATAACAGCGATCTGATGATCGCTGTTATGTAGCAGAGCCGATTGGGCTGTGCCTGCTTCTAGCCTCCCATGGAGGCTATAGAAGCATGGCGAAAGTGAAAAAAAAAAGTTTTTAAAAATGTGAAAAAAATAAAAAAAACATAAGTTTAAATCACCCCCCTTTCGCCCCAATCAAAATAAATCAATAAAAAAAAAAATCAAACCTACACATATTTGGTATCGCCGCGTTCAGAATCGCCCGATCTATCAATAAAAAAAAAGCATTAACCTGATCGCTAAATGGCGTAATGAGAAAAAAAATCGAAACGCCAGAAATACGTTTTTTGGGTCGCCGCGACATTGCATTAAAATGCAATAACGGGCGATCAAAAGAATGTATCTGCACCAAAATGCTATAATTAAAAACGCCAGCTCGGCACGCAAAAAATAAGCCCTCACCTGACCCCAGATCACGAAAAATGGAGACGCTACGAGTATCGGAAAATGGCGCAATTTTTTTTTTTTTTTTTTTTGCAAAGTTTGGAATTTTTTTTCACCACTTAGGTAAAACATAACCTAGACATGTGAGGTGTCTATGAACTCGTACTGACCTGGAGAATCATAATGGCAGGTCAGTTTTAGCATTTAGTGAATCTAGCAAAATGGGCAAGCAAAAAACAAGTGTGGGATTGCACTTTTTTTGCAATTTCACTGCACTTGGAATTTTTTCCCCGTTTTCTAGTACACGACATGGTAAAACCAATGATGTCGTTCAAAAGTACAACTCGTCCCGCAAAAAATAAGCCCTCACATGGCCAAATTGACGGAAAAATAAAAAAGTTATGGCTCTGTGAAGGAGGGGAGCGAAAAACGAAAACGGAAAAACGAAAAATCCCAAGCTCATGAAGGGGTTAATCATGAAAAAAAAATTTGGCCCTTTGGAAATACATAATAAATATAACAGTTTGAGCAAGTATCTAAAAAATAAAAATATTAAATTATTACAATTATAAAGCTGATATACACTCACTGGCCACTTTATTAGGTACACCTGTCCAACTTCTTGTTAACACTTAATTTCTTTTTTTTTTTGTTTCAATATTTTTTATTTGGAAAACAAAAATTTCACAATAATCTCCCAACATAGGAGTACATAAAATACAAAAAAATTTGCATAATTATCAACGCTAACATTGTAATATGTGGGGAAAGCATTAATGTTGAATAATGAAAGATGAGACAAAGACAAGACAGAAACAAAAGGGAATAAGTGCATGTCCTACTACAGTTTAAAACCACTCTGCAATTAGTACAATAATAATACTCCTACTTAACAGTAAGCACTGATCGGTAATCAATAGTATCCAGGTCAGAGTTTTCACTCTTTCGATGATAGAAATAAAAAGTTATATCTCAGGGAGACAAAGTAAGAGCCAACTGCATTTGACCATCCGGACACAGTTCAAGCCATGGTGACCAGGTCTGGAAGAAGGAGTTCCAGCTATCAGTTCTTGTCGCTTGAATGCGTTCATATATCATGATAGTGTTCATTCTTTCTTTGACAAGGGATATTGAAAGTGCAGGAGATTTCCATTTTGACGCTATATGTATTTTGGTTGCCATTCCCAATAACACCACCAGTCTGTGCATTTTTTTCGATATCCCCTGCGGTTTTAATCCCAGAAGGAGGGTCAATGGATTCATTGATGTCTCTTTTTCAATCATCCTATCCAGTAGAAGCTTCACCTCCCGCCACAGATCAGCAACCACCGGACAGGACCACCATATGTGACTCATGTCCCCCGGTGTGTCACAACCCCTAAAGCATTTGTCAGAAACCAGTGGATATATGATATGCAGTCTCGTTGGGACCAGATATGTTCTATGTAAAACTTTAAGAGAAGATTCAACCAATGATACCTGATGGGAGCCCCTAGACAAGGCATCACAACAGCTCTGCCACTCCTTCAATGAGATATCAAACCCCAGATCTTCCTCCCATTGTCGCATAAATTTAAGCTTTTTCTCTTTCTGTACACTAGTAAAGGAAGAATACAGAAAAGAAATAACCCCCCCTCCCAGAGGATCATCCATACACCTCTGCTCGAACCCTGTAATCCTAATAGGTATTCCACTCGGTATAGTCTTTCTGACGAAATCAAAGATTTGGTTAGTGCGGAATATTTCTCGCACTGGCGGATCATACTTTTGATTAAACTCTTGTTTGGACAGGACTATGTTAAACGGGGAGCATAGATGTTTAATTGTGGTTATACCCCTGAGTGACCACCAGGAAAATGGTTGCGGGTCAAGACCCGGGGGGAAGGAGGGGTTGCCAAATAGTGAGTTTAGTGGCGTATTCTTGGTTTGCAATTCACTCTTGAACCTCTCCTTTCTCCAGAGGAGCAAAGACTGAGCCGCAAAAGGTGAAATATTAGTGATATGTTTAGGGAGTTTAGCCTCTGACCACATCAGGCCTAACAGAGAGTAGGGTCTTAGTTGAAAAGACTCCAGTTGTACCCATCTAGGTCTGTCAATTATGGAACATACTCTAGTTAGATGGGCAATCTGGGCTGCTTTAAAATAATTTATAAAGTTAGGTAAGGAGAATCCTCCCTTCTTCCGATGGATAAACATGATCTGTTGCTTGATCCTGGGTTTTTTCCCCTGCCATATAAATTTGGACACCATAGAGTGTATATCTCGTAGTATTTTTGAGGGAATTTGAATAGGGAGGGAGCGAAACAGATATAAAAACCTCGGGAGGGAAACCATTTTTATGGCATTTATTCTGCCTAACCATGAAAGTGTCAGTGACGACCATCTAGTCAAGTCTCTTTGGAAATTCTTTATAAGAGGGGCATAGTTCCATTTATACAGGGTGGATCTGTCAGACGTCAAGTTAATCCCCAGATAGGTTAGAAAATGTTCTTTTTTCTCAAACCCAAACTGTGACACTAAATACGCTTGGTCTTTTAAAGGTATGTTCAGGAAGAGAGCCTCTGATTTGTCTATGTTTATTTTAAGCCCCGATACCGACTCAAAGTCACGAAGTAAAGAGAATAAATTTGGAAGGGTGGTATGTGGGTTTGAAAGGGTTAGAAGCAGATCGTCAGCGAATAAACTTACTTTGTACTGATCGCCCAGATCCCTAGGTCCTAGGATGTTAGGGTTTTTCCTTATAGCCTCGGCGAGGGGCTCCATAACCAAGGCAAACAGTGCTGGCGAAAGAGGACAGCCCTGTCTAGTCCCTCTCATTATATTTATTGGGTTGGGCTTTAGCGACGGAAGCTTAAGATACGCAGTTGGCTGATCATAAAGTAAAGTTAGGCAATTGACTAGTTTGCTGGGAAGACCAAACAGTGATAATACCTCAAAGAGGTATGGCCATGACACAGAGTCAAAAGCCTTTTCGATGTCTAAGGCTAAAAGCATAGTAGGTCGCTGACTATTTGCTGCCGAATGTATAATATTTAAATTACGCCTTATATTATCAGGTCCCTGTCTCCGTGGTACAAAGCCCACTTGGTCTCTATGTACCAGTGAGGGGAGGACTTTGTTTAATCTACCTGTAATAATAGATGTAAATATCTTTAAATCTACATTAAGTAGCGAGATTGGTCTGTAATTTTTAGTTATCAGGTGATCTTTTTTGGGCTTGGGAATAACTGCTACATGTGCTATGTAAAATTCTGGAGGCATTTGTTTACCGTTTAGTAGTGCGTTGCAGAATTTTGTAATGTGTGGAATAAGGGTTTCTTTAAATTTTTTGTAGTACGGCGCTGTAAGGCCATCAGGCCCAGGAGCTTTATCAGACTTTAGTGTTTGGAGTGTTAATTCTACATCCTCGTCAGTTATCTCAGCTTGTAATAACTGGGAAGAGGAGTCGTTAAGTTTGGGGAGAGACAGACTCCGGAGGAAAGTTTGTAAAGAATGCGGGGGAGGGGGCCTAGGTGAAGAGTATAAATTTTGATAAAAATTATGGAACTCAGTATAAATATCCTCAGGATGAGCAGAGATATTTCCATCGCTTTTTCTAATCGAGTGGATAGCGTTTAGAGTTTCTTTTTGTCGTAATTGTCGCGCTAATAGTTTGCTTGGCTTATTTGCCATTCTATAAAAAGAGGCTTTCGTCCATGCCAGGGCCCGCTCCGTTCTGTGAGTGAGAACAGCATTTAACTGAAGTTTAACGTCTTGTATCTGCTTAATTAGATACCTTGAGGAGGATTGTTGATTTGCTTGTTCAAGATTAAGTAATTTATTTTCTAGATTAATTTGCAACTCGGATCTATTTTTTTTCCTAGCTGCTGCCAATTTAATAATAGTGCCTGTGATAAATTTTTTATGTGCTAACCAAACGTTCCCCGGAGATGTCTCTTCATTCACGTTCGTTTGAAAGTATAGCTTAAGATCCTTACTTATGGACGCCGCTATGTCCGGATCTGTCAAAAGAGAGTTGTTTAGTCGCCACCTGAACAATTTAGATGCGTTAGCAGTAAACTTGAAAACAGTAAAAACTGCATCATGATCCGACCAAGAGGACGGAATATGACGGGAGAACTGAACCCCCAGTAATGTGTTTGCTGTGGCTATATGTAAATCAATTCTCGAGTAAGTTTTATGTACCGTAGACATAAAAGTGTACCCCTTTGTAGAGCTATTCATCTCCCTCCAAACGTCAACTAATCGATGCTCACTCATCAGCCTAATTATTTTTCGCCTGTCTCTTCTAGATATGTCTGTTCGTTTTGCTGCAGTGCAATCTAGTGCAGGATCCAAAGTGAGGTTAAAATCCCCGCACCAGATCAGATGCTGATAGGATATTGCCGACATCTTTGATAATATTAATCTAAATACTAGCAACTGAGTTGTAGTGGGCATGTAGCTGTTAACTATACAGAGGCTTTGTCCTTGTAATTTGCCATGGATGATGATGAATCTTCCCTCCGGGTCCTCGATAGTGCCCTCTATCTGAAATGGTAGACTATTTTTAAATAATATGGCCACACCCCTAGTCTTACGTTCCCAAGTCGCGAGATAAAAACGAGAGTAGTTGGAGTCAAGATATTTAGGGCTGGAGGTTTTTGAGAAATGGGTCTCCTGTAAGCATATAATGTCCGGTCCGTGTTTGTGATAGTCTAGAAAAGCTTTTTTGCGTTTCATGGGTGAATTGAACCCATGTACATTGTGGGACAATACTCTACACATAGGTAAAAGCTCTATTACCGCTAATGATCCGCCAGTGACTTTTATCCGATTTCAACAACTTGCCAGGAGATCGCATTAAAGATAAGTAGAGCAGTAAGTCATATGCACATCTGTTAAGAGACATAAGGGAGAAAACAACACAAAGGGAGACAAAAACATTAGACAAAGAACATTTAAACATTTGGGTTAAATACCCTTTGTAGGCAGCGTTCCAGGATCCCATAATAAAAGGAACCCCAGAAGTCGGCCTGGTCGGGCAACATGCACCAAGGCCCAACAGCCTAACCCTTGCTAATTAAAAAAAAATTATACATAAGTGGAAAATATGTTACTCATAGTTTATAACCAATTACGAAGTGTAACTTCAAAACGTCACTGGTTGACTTTACCGTATACCATCCAGGGCAATCCTTCATAAGATTACGGTACAAAAATAAAGGCACCACAGTTTCAATCATAAAGGAGATCACCGTATGTTTTCAGGAGTAAGTCAGGTAACTCGCATATTCTGGCTCCTGGTCCTAGGGATCTGTATCCATTCTCTCTGCGGGCGTGGTCTACGCTTCGGTTGAGGAGGAATGGGGTCCAAGACTTGTATTTCCGCGCGTTCAAGAGCTTTTATTCCTTCTTCCAAAGACCGGCATATAAAAGATTCACCTTTATGAGAAAATAATAAAGCAAACGGGAACCCCCATCTGTACTTAATATCCAGCGCCTGAAGTGCTGCTGTAACTGGTTTGAGTGCCCTTCTTCTCGCAAGCGTAGAGGGTGATAAATCAGCAAAAAGTCGCACTGTATTAGGTAGCCCAGGTAGGGATGACATTTCCCTGGTTGCCGAGAGAATTAGGTCTCTGGATTCTTCATAATGCATTTTAAGCACTACATCCCTAGGAAATTCATTCGTCTTAGGCCTGCCCAAGGCTCTGTGTATCCTTGTGATGTGAAGCAGAGCAGGATCTACATCTGGGAGTAGTGCTTTAAACAGTGCTGTAGCAGTGTCTTTTAGGGCTATGATAGTCTCCGGGAGGCCTCTAATGCGTATATTGCCTCTACGTGACCTATTCTCAAAGTCCTCACACTTTAGCTCCAGGTCTATTATGCGCTCAGTGTGTACCTTAATGTTCTCCTGATCCTCCTCCAGGGCCCCTAATGCCTCCTCCATCTTGCCCTCCAGATTGGAGGTACGCTGTATGATGTCCTGAATTTGTGCTGTGACATTGTGCATTGCTGATTTCAGCTCAGATCGGAATGTCTCCTGCAGAGCCTTTATCAGGGTTGCCGTGGGGACCACCGTCTCCCCTGCTGTGCTAGTGTCCTCCGTTTCAGCGTCGCTGCTCACCGCTGTGAGGGATGCTGAGGGTTGCGCTGCTGCGGCGGCCATCTTGCCCACGCCGCTGTGTAACAGGAGCTCTTCTATTGTGCGGCTTGCCGCTTGTCCTGCTCCTCCTTTCCTCGGCATTATCGTTCCAGCGGCACCCCGCAGTAAGTCCCCGCTATTTCTGTAGCTTATAGCTATGTTTCCAGTGCTGGGTAGGGTTATATTGGTCCGCTGGGATGCGGAGCTCAGCCGGCCATGTCTGACCTCACCAAGACCCGCGCATGCGCCCCAACACTTAATTTCTAATCAGCCAATCACATGGCGGCAACTCAGTGCATTTAGGCATGTAGACATGGTCAAGACAATCTCCTGCAGTTCAAACCGAGCATCAGTATGGGGAAGAAAGGTGATTTGAGTGCCTTTGAACGTGGCATGGTTGTTGGTGCCAGAAGGGCTGGTCTGAGTATTTCAGAAACTGCTGATCTACTGGGATTTTCACGCATAACCATCTCTAGGGTTTACAGAGAATGGTCCGAAAAAGAAAAAAAATCCAGTGAGCGGCAGTTCTGTGGGCGGAAATGCCTTGTTGATGCCAGAGGTCAGAGGAGAATGGGCAGACTGGTTCGAGCTGATAGAAAGGCAACAGTGACTCAAATCGCCACCCGTTACAACCAAGGTAGGCATAAGAGCATCTCTGAACGCACAGTGCGTCGAACTTTGAGGCAGATGGGCTACAGCAGCAGAAGACCACACCGGGTACCACTCCTTTCAGCTAAGAACAGGAAACTGAGGCTACAATTTGTACAAGCTCATCGAAATTGGACAGTAGAAGATTGGAAAAACGTTGCTTGGTCTGATGAGTCTCGATTTCTGCTGCGACATTTGGATGGTAGGGTCAGAATTTGGCGTAAACAACATGAAAGCATGGATCCATCCTGCCTTGTATGGAGCATCTTTGGGATGTGCAGCCGACAAATCTGCGGCAACTGTGTGATGCCATCATGTCAATATGGACCAAAATCTCTGAGGAATGCTTCCAGCACCTTGTTGAATCTATGCCACGAAGAATTGAGGCAGTTCTGAAGGCAAAAGGGGTCCAACCCGTTACTAGCATGGTGTACCTAATAAAGTGGCCAGTGAGTGTATATATATATATATATAGATAGATAGATATATATATATATAGATAGATATATATATATATATATATATATATAGATAGAGATATAGATAGATAGAGAGAGATTATATATATTTATATATATATGTATATATATATATATATACACACACACACACACACACAATGTGTGTGTATATATATATATATATATATATATATATATACACACACACACAATGTGTGTGTATACATTTCAATTCCACTACATTGCAGTCTATGAGGATCCTGGAATCAGCTCCATTCTGAACATTGGAGTTGATTTTTTGAGGAATGTCACTGTAGAAACTGACTGTCTGGAATGGAGAAGCTGCAGAGAGATCATCAAAAATTCAACTCCAATCTAGTCACCTCACCAGTGAACCGTCTACAGTGGAGTTGCTGGAATGAGGACCACAAAATATCCGCACAGATCTAGTCACTTCAGTAGTGAGCCGTCTAGAGTGGAGTTGATAAAATGAGGCCTCAAAAAATCAACTCAGATCTAGACGGCTCACTAGTGAATCAGCTAGAATGGAGTTGATTCTAAAAAAAAAAAAGAGCTATAAATATCAAAATATAATATCACCCCAAAAAAATATATTCAAAGACAAGCAAATTAAAATATGTATTTTTCTATTACAAAATTAATACATGATTATACACAAAATTAATTTGTTAAAACAAAATAATAAACTACAGATGTGTGATATATATGGAAAGACTACTCAAAACAAAAAAATGTGAAGAATAAATTGTAATTGTAAAAATATAAAAATGAAAGTGCACACAATATATAAGTGCTAAAATGCAAAATAAATGCCAAGTGGAATTAATATGAAGTAAAAACAGTGCACCCACAATCTATTAACAATCCATATACCCTAATTAATATATATAACTTGATTGACATAAACCAAATAAATAATAAATCCCAAAAGTGACCTGTGCAAAATACAGAGTAGCTATAATAAATTACTATAGATAACCAAGTGGCCAGCAATAATAGCCAATAGCAATCAGAATGTATGCCAATGCATAGAGGTCACATACCAGGCTATCTGATACTCATCTGTCCCCTGCACACCACTCCAATGCACGTTTCGCTGCCGCTTCGTCAGGGAGTGGTGTGGCAGGGGTACAGTGGATCCTAAATAGGAATAGACACAGCTGTTGCAAATAACAATCAGCGGCGCCATGTTACATGGCGCCGCTACTCACACATGCGGCCGCCGACATCAAGGACCGGGAACCCGGAAGCACGTGACCAAGGGCGACCTAGGTCACAGTTGGTCACGCAACACCCAGGCAGCCAATCCCCAGACGAGGGTGGCGCATGCGCAATGCGGCGTACGATGCCGCTGCAGCCATCATAAGCAGTGGAATGCAGCAATACTAAGGGCAAAAATATATGCATAAAAAATATACAAAGAACAATAAATCAGTATAAAATCAGGAATAAAGCATATAGACACAATTAAGATCATTGTAATATATAATCAAGCAGTGAGTCATATGAAAGTACAGTGGATCAGTGTGTGCTATTAATGAAAAATACCCCCCTGCTCCCTCTCTCTGGAGCACTCTGGAATTCCCAATCAATCTGCAATAAGCTTCATGTGATTCATGACCTTTTTCACAAGCTTGCCTTCCTTGGCCTCACAGAAACATGGCTAACACCCTCTGACACTGCCTCCCCTGCTGCGCTGTGAGGAGAGAGGACCCTGCCTGCGAGGGCTCACAATCTACAAGTTATTGACCAATTCTCCATCTGGCTTCACTTTCTATTGACATTCCCACAATCATCATGGGTGACTTTAACATCCCCACTGATACCCCTCAGTCAACAGCCTCAAAACTTCTGTCCCTTCATCTTTTGCACTTACTCAGTGGTCCTTCGCAGCCACCCACACAGACGGACATACCCTAGACCTGGTCTTCACCCGTCTCTGCTCTCTATCTAATTTCAGCACCTCCCCTCTCCCTCTATTAGACCACCATCTGCTCACTTTCTCATCCCTGTCCTCCTCACCGGTCACCCATGTCCAGCAAGATGTGCACCCCCGCAGAAGCCTTGCACACCTAGACTCCCACACGCTCTCTGACTCTATCCTACCACTGGCATCCATATCCTCACTCCATGACACAGACAGTGCCACTGCTTTCTACAATGTCACTCTCACATAAGCTATTAATAGGTTGCCCCTCTCGTTCATGGCAGAGTGCGACGTATCAATAGACAACCCTGGCACAATAACACCACTAAAAAGCTCCGGCAATTGTCCAGGGTTGCAGAGCGGCATTGGAAGAAAACATATTCGCAAGACGAATTCACTGCATTCAAACAGGCAACACTCGCTTTTAAATCTGCTCTCACCTCTGCTAAACAGGCCTACTTCACAACCCTCATATCTTCCCTATCCTACAACCCCAAACAGTTATTCAAAACCTTTAACTCCCTCCTCCGCTCCCCACTGCCCCTCCAACCTCCCTCATCTCTGCTGAGGACTTTGCCACACACTTTAAAAATAAGATTGACCAAACAAGGCAAGTCTTCATTGTTCAACCACCGCAACCCCTTTGTATACCAGACCAATGCCCAAACCCCATAACCTCCCACTCCAAGATCACTGAAGGGGGGCTTAATTGTCTCCTCTCCAAATCGCACCTCACACCTGTGCAATTGACTCCATCCCTCCTCCCCAACCTCACCACCACACTTATCCCATCCCTAACCCACCTCTTGAACCTATCACTAACTCTTGGCACCTTCCCTTCTGCTTTCAAACATGCCACAATCACACCTATACTTAAAAAGCCAACCCTCGACCCAACAGCTATGTCCAGCTATTGCCCAATATCGCTGCTTCCATTCGCTTCCAAAATCCTGGAGCAGCACGTCCACGCTGAACTTTCCTCCCACCTCTAATCTAAATTGCTCTTTGACAATCTACAATCGGGTTTCCGCCCCCATCACTCAACTGAGACAGCCCTGACCAAAATCACTAATGACCTACTTACAGCCAAAGCTAACGGACAATACTCTGTACTCCTCCTTCTAGACCTATCCTCTGTTTTTGACACAGCTGACCATTGCCTCCTACTACAGATGCTCTCCTCCTTTGGCATCAAAAATCTCGCCCTATCCTGGATCTCCTCATACCTTGTTTTTATTATGTATACCCCTCCTCACATGTAAAGCGCCATGGAATAAATGGTGCTATAACAATAAATAATAATAATACCTTTCCAACTGCACATTCAGCGTCTCCCACACTACCTCCTCATCCCACCCTCTCTCTGATGAAGTCCCCAAGGCTCTGTTCTAGGACCCCTACTCTTCTCAATCTATACACTTGGCCTGGGACAACTCAAAGTCCCATGGATTCAAGTACCACCTTTATGCTGATGACATTCAGATCTACCTTTCTGGCCCAGACGTCACCTCTCTGCTGTTCAGAATCCTGGAGTGTTTATCAGCCATATCTTCCTTCTTCTCTTGCTTCCTCAAACTCAATGTGGACAAATCTGAAATCATCTTTCCTCCATCTCATAGATCTTCCATACCTGACATCGCAATTAACGACATCACTTTTTCCCCCGTACTGGAAGTCCGCTGTCTCGGAGTAACCCTTGACTCTGCCCTGTCCTTCAAACTGCACATCCTAGCTCTTTCCACCTCCTAACACCCTTGCACCTCTCCAGTCCATCATTTACTCTGCTGCCCGACTAATTCATCTCTCTCCTTGCTACTCCTCCGCTTCCCCCCTCTGCAAATCTCTTCCTTCACTGGTTCTCATTCTCTCAGCGTATCAAGTTCAAATTACTAATACTGACCTACAAAGCCATCCATAACCTGTCTCCTCCATATATCTCTGAACTAATCTCCCAATATCTTCCCTCACGTAATCTCCGGTCTTCCCCAGACCTCCTTTTCTCCTTCCCACTTATTCGCTCCTCACCCAACCGCCTCCAAGACTTCTCCAGAATATCCCCCATCCTCTGGAATTCTTTGCCCCAACACATCAGACTATCAACAACATTCGGATCCTTCAGACGGAACTTGAAAACCCACCTCTTCAGGAAAGCCTACAGCCTGTACTGGCCCTGCTGCCTCCTCCCCACTACCGAAGCTACTGCCTCACCAACACCGGAGCTCCTACAACCCTCAACCTATTGTCTCCATACCCAACATCCTGTAGAATGTAAGCCGGCAAGGGCAGGGTCGTCACCCCTCTGTATCAGTCTGTAATTGTTAGTTTGCTTACTGTAAGTGATTTGTATGTAACCCCTTCTCATTACAGCACCATGGAATCTATGGTGCTATATAAATAAATAACAATAATAATAAAAATAAAAAAATATAAATGATTATAATCGAAGATAAATATATATATATATATATATATATATATATATATATATATATATATATATATTTATTAAGATGAGACACTGGGTGATAAATGTACCAAAAATAAAGTAATAAGAAATGTACGACCAAAAACTGAAACTCAATATGTAAATATAAATGTGTATGCACCATATCTATAAAAATATGTATATGTGAAAGATTCCATGATCACTAACAATAAGAGATAAAAATACAAATATAAAATATAGAATTAATATCATGAATGTATTTACCCAGAATCATGAATATAATCCTATATTTAAAAAAAAAAATAATGCAGTAATATAGTCATAAAAAAATATACCAAAATAAAAAGTAGAAAATAAAAGATTGAAAAAATGATGGCTGGTGCAAAAAATATATACTTAGTATATAATACAGAAAAAATAAGTGTATTAGAGCGAAATACACCCATACAGATATTAATATGATTGCACAAAAAATTATAAAAATTAATCATATAAATATACACCAGAAAATTATACACACACTCATACATCCATATACACATTAGCAATATATATGAACACATGCATACCAATGGACCTCATACAAAAAAAACCCTTGGAAAGCTGTATACCACAAACACAAACCCGAACCATACCAAACACAAAATGAAATAAAGAATAAAACTACAGAAAACTGGAAAAACCCCACTGCTCATTCAAACACATGTTGTCATGGTTTGCAACATGGTAATCCACTTACATTCCTTCTGTGCCAATTTTCTGCTGTGGTCTCCTCTTCTATTGCCTGGATATAAGCGGTCTATGCCTCTGACTTTTAACAAATGCGATTGACCAAAATGAAACTGGCGAAAATGTCTAGCTAGAGGTTTTAACTTGGTGAAACTTCCCTCATCTGTCGGTTCTATTTTGTCCACAGCCTTGATATCTTTAATGTGTTCCAGGGTTCGAACACGCAATTCACGTGTAGTCATACCTACATACATAAGATTACATGGACACGTCGCCAGATATATTACCATTGATGTACGACAATTTATGAAATGCAGAATTTTATATTCACGTTTGCCAGTAGAATCCTGGAACACATTTGTCTTAACTACATATTGGCATGCTTTACAGGCAGGGCCGGCGTTAGGGCCAGGCAGACTAGGCAGCTGCCTGGGGCCCCCACTCCCTTGGGGGCCCCCAGCATTTACAGCAGAAGCTTCACTGATAATAGCATTATCAGTGAAGCTTCCGAGTAGAGACTGGTTAAGGACCTGTAGTGACATCACGATCAGGTGACCTGCCATGTGACCGTGATGTCACCACAGGCCATGTACTCTGGGAATGTTTGTAGCAGTAAAATAGGAGCCTGCAGTGAAGCACAGGAGCAGCGGCCACTGAACCTCCCCCATCAGCGTGATAGAAGTGCTGATTGGCCAGCGCCCTGTCCTGCTGTACGGAGCCTCTGAGGGGAAGGGAGAGAGACCCAGCAGTGCCAGCACCAGTAACAACCTGAGCCGGCAGATAAGTAAAGAGCACCGTCCCACTGTGTGTGCTGCTCCTGGTGATGATGGCTCCTGTCCTGCTGTCAGCAACTCCTGCTCTTGTCGGCAGTCCCAGCAGAGGAGAGGGCAGGGAGGTGTCTGCTGGGAGCAGGAGGAGCTGCATCTGATAGTGTGCATCATCTCATTCCCTCCAGCATAAAGGTGTGTGTGTGTGGTGTGTATAGCGTGTGTCATGTGTAGTGTGTGCTTATGTGAATCACATGTATCAAATGAGCATTTGTTGTGCTGCATGTGTGTGCCGTGTATGTGTGTGTGTGTGTGTATATATATATATATATATATATATATATATATATATATGTATGTGTATATATGTGTGTATGTGTGTGTGTATAAATGTGTGCCATGTTGTATGTGTATAAATGTGTGCCATGTATATATGTGTGTGTATAAGTGCGTGCCATGCATGTGTATAAGTGCGTGCCATGTATGTGTATAAGTACGTGCCATGTATATATTTGTGTGTATAAGTGCGTGCCGTGTGTGTTTGTGTGTGTGTAATATATATATATATATATATGCGCTATGTATGTGTGTATGTATAAGAATGCTATGTATGTGTCTGTGTATAAGTGCATGCCATATATATGTGTATGTATGTATGTATGTATGTATGTGTGTGTGTCTGTGTGTATAAGTGTGTGACATGTACATGTATGAATGTGTGTATAAGTGTGTGTGTATAAGCATGTGTCATGTGCGTGTGTGTTTAATTGTGTGTGTATATATATATATATATATATATATATATATATATATATATATATATATATATAAATTTTTTGCATTATTCTATATAAACATACAGTGATAGTGTGTGTGTTCCATGCACATTTTAAAATAATGGTTGAACAGACTAGAGTGTATATATATACATATATACACACACACACACACACACACACACACACACACACACACACACACACACACACACCTGCTGCTTATAGCATGATACTATATGGGGACAGATTGATCTACTAGTGTTCTGTCCCCATCATTCGTCCTCAGACGATGTAAAGAGGCCGAGAAACAAGAGCCAAACGACTTCAATGTTGTCAATCGCACGCATCGAACGGTCTGAACTCAACGCATGTAAATGCAACCAAAATGTTTGAGCGTCATGGTGCAATATGTATGTGAGCATTGGGGGCCTCATTTAAAACTTTTGCCTAGGGCCCCACTTTGTCTAAAACCGGCCCTGTTTACAGGTACCACCACTTAAACTCTGGATACAGGAATAATAACTAAAAATATTTGGGAAGGCTTGAGGGTTGAATCGCCATCTGTCTCTACATTTTATTTATTACCAAATGTTCATAAAAGTATGACTGACCCTCCTGGGCGTCCCATTATCTGTGGAAACGGCAGTCTTGTTGAACCCATTTCCAAGTTTCTGGATTTTTATTTGAAACTCATAGTTTCCGAACTTCCTTCATACATTAGAGATACGACAGAAGCACTGCACAGACTGGATGATATATACATGAGCACTGACCTGTATATTATAACATGTGATGTGGAATCACTTTATACATCTATTCCACATGAACACGGTCTAATCGTAATCTAGATGTATCACTAGTGGGCTTTCTTATGGATCTCTTAGAATATGCCTTGTCCCACAATTATTTCGTATTTAAAGATACGTTCTACCTCCAACAAAGAGGTGTGGCCATGGGTGTGGCTTTTGCACTGTCATACGCAAACCTCTTCATGGGCTTATGGGAACATGAATATGTTCAAAATATGGAATCTACAACAACAGGCTCTGTAATATGGATGAGGTTTATTGACGACATACTTTTTGTCTGGTAGGGTTCAAGAACTGAGCTGGAAAAATATCTTGAATATTTAAATAATAATTCTGTGAATATCAAATTGACCTGGACCATCGCAAAGGATTTTATCCATTTTTTGGATCTGGGGATATCAGTAGATGAAAATGGACAACTGCATACCAACATTTTCCGTAAGGAAGCTAGTGTTAATGCACTACTCCATGCAAGATCTTCACATCCATCCCATGTGATCCGAGCTATACCAACGGGTCAGTTCTTAAGGACAAGACGTACTGTATATGTGACCAAGATGAAGTTTTTGAACAACAGGCTAAAGAACTTACTACCAGATTCCTACAGCGGGGATATCGAGCTGATAATGTTCAGAGAGCTTATTGTAGGGCGAAGAAAACGGATCAACAAACTTTATAGGTTTTGTAGAAATACAAGAAAAAATGTTTCTATTGTTATTTGGTAGTGATCATGGAATCTTTCACATATACATGTTTTTATAGATATGGTGCATACATATTTATATTTACATATTGAGTTTCACTTTTTGGTCGTACATTTCTTATTACTTTATTTTTGGTACATTTATCACCCAGTGTCTCATCTTAATAATTATACATATATAATTATTTATTGTTATAGCGCTATTTATTCCATGGCGCTTTACATGTAAGGAGGGGTATACATAATAAAAACAAGTACAATAATCTTGAACAATACAAGTCATAACTGGTACAGGAGGAGAGAGGACCCTGCCTGCGAGGGTTCACAATCTACAAAGGATGGGTGAGAATACAGTAGGTGAGAGTAGAGCTGGTCATGCAGCGGTTTGGTCGATCGGTGGTTACTGCAGGTTATAGGCTTGTCGGAAGAGGTGGGTCTTCAGGCTCTTTTTGAAGGTTTCGATGGTAGGCGAGAGTCTGATGTGTTGTGGTAGAGAGTTCCAGAGTAGGGGTGATACGTGAGAGAAATCTTGTATACGATTGTGGGAAGAATATATATATATATATATACAGTACAGACCAAAAGTTTGGACACACCTTCTCATTTTAAGATTTTTCTATATTTTCATGACTATGAAAATTGTACATTCACACTGAAGGCATCAAAACTATGAATTAACACATGTGGAATTATATGCTTAAAAAAAAGTGTGAAACAACTGAAATTATGTCTTATATTCTAGGTTCTTCAAAGTAGCCACCTTTTGCTTTGATGACTGCTTTGCACACTCTTGGCATTCTCTTGATGAGCTTCAAGAGGTAGTCACCGGGAATGGTTTTCAATTCACAGGTGTGCCCTGTCAGGTTTAATAAGTGGGATTTCTTGCCTTATAAATGGGGTTGGGACCATCAGTTGTGTTGTGCAGATGTCTGGTGGATACACAGCTGATAGTCCTACTGAATAGACTGTTAGAATTTGTATTATGGCAAGAAAAAAGCAGCTAAGTAAAGAAAAACGAGTGGCCATCAATACGTTAAGAAATTAATGTCAGTCAGTCTGAAAAATTGGGCAAACTTTGAAAGTGTCCCCAAGTGCATTGGCAAAAACCATCAAGTGCTACAAAGAAACTGGCTCACATGAGGACCGCCCCAGGAAAGGAAGACCAAGAGTCACCTCTGCTTCTGAGGATAAGTTTATCTGAGTCACCAGCCTCAGAAATCGCAGGTTAACAGCAGCTCAGATTAGAGACCAGGTCAATGCCACACAGAGTTCTAGCAGCAGACACATCTCTACAACAACTGTTAAGAGAAAACTTTTTGTAGCAGGCCTTCATGGTAAAATAGCTGCTAGGAAACCACTGCTAAGGACAGGCAATAAGCAGAAGAGACTTATTTGGGCTAAAGAACACAAGGAATGGACATTAGACCAGTGGAAATCTGTGCTGTGGTCTGATGAGTCCAAATTTGAGATGTTTGGTTCCAACCACCGTGTCTTTGTGCGATGCAGAAAAGGTGAACGGATGGACTCTATATGCCTGGTTCCCAACGTGAAGCATGGAGGAGGAGGTGTGATGGTGTGGGGGTGCTTTGCTGGTGACACTGTTGGGGATTTATTCAAAAGTGAAGGCATACTGAACTAGCATGGCTACCACAGCATCTTGCAGCGGCATGCTATTCCATCCGGTTTGCGTTTAGTTGGACCATCATTTATTTTTCAACAGGACAATGACCCCAAACACACCCCCAGGCTGTGTAAGTGCTATTTGACCAAGAAGGAGAGTGATGGGGTGCTACGCCAGATGACCTGGCCTCCACAGTCACCAGACCTGAACCCAATCGAGATGGTTTGGGGTGAGCTGGACCGCAGAGTGAAGGCAAAAGGGCCAACAAGTGCTAAGCATCTCTGGGAACTCCTTCAAGATTGTTGGAAGACCATTTCCGGTGACCACCTCTTGAAGCTCATCAAGAGAATGCCAAGAGTGTGCAAAGCAGTCATCAAAGCAAAAGGTGGCTACTTTGAAGAACCTGGAATATAAGACATAATTTCAGTTGTTTCACACTTTTTTGTTAAGTATATAATTCCACATGTGTTAATTCATAGTTTTGATGCCTTCAGTGTGAATGTACAATTTTCATAGTCATGAAAATACAGAAAAATCTTTAAATGAGAAGGTGTGTCCAAACTTTTGGTCTGTACTGTATACATATATATATATTTATCTTACCTTATAATCATTTATTTTTTTATTTTTTATTAATAGCACACACTGATCCACTTTACTTTCATATGACTCACTGCTTGATTGTATATTACAAATTATTATTTTAATTGTTTCTATATGCTTTATTCCTGATTTTGTACTGATTTATTGTTCTTTGTATATTTTTGTGCATATATTTTTTGCCTTTAGTATTACAATTATCACTGCTGCATTCCTTTGCTTATGATGGCTGCAGCAGCGTCATACGCCGCACTGCGCATGTGCCACCCTCGTCTGGGGATTGGCTGCCTGGGGGTTGCGTGACCAACTGTGACCTAGGTTGCCCTTGGTCTCATCCTTTCGGGTTCCCGGTCCTTGATGTCGGCGGCCGCATGTGTGAGTAGTTATTTAGTAGTATGAGTTACTGAGTAGTTATTGAGTAGTATGTGTGATTGTTATTTGCAACAGCTGTCTCTATTCCTATTTAGGATCCACTGTACCCCTGCCACACCACTCCCTGACGAAGCTGCAGCGAAACGTGCGTTGGAGTGGTGTGCAGGGGACAGATGAGTATCAGATAGCCTGGTATGTGACCTCTATGGATTGGTATAGATTCTTATTGCTATTAGCTATTATTGCTGGCCACTTGGATATCTATAGTAATTCATCATAGCTACTCTGTATTTTGCACAGGTCACTTTTGGGATTTATTATTTATTTGGTTTATGTCAATCAAGTTATATATATTAATTAGGGTATATGGATTGTTAATAGATTGTGGGTGCACTGTTTTTACTTCGTATTAATTCCACTTGGTATTTATTTTGCATTTTAGCACTTATATACTGTATGCACTTCCATTTTTATATTTTTACAATTACAATTCATTCTTCACATTTTTTTGTTTTAAATAGTCTTTCCATATACCGTATATACTCGAGTATAAGCCGAGATTTTCAGCCCATTTTTTGGGGCTGAAAGTCCCCCTCTCGGCGTATACTCGAGTCATACCCAGGGGTCGGCAGGGGAGGGTGAGCGGGGGTGTCTAATTATACTCACCTGCTCCTGGCGCGGTCCCTGCAGGTGGTTGGTTCCCCGTTCCCCGGCACTGCAGCTTCTTCCTGTACTGAGCGGTCACATGGTACCACTCATTACAGTAATGAATATGCGGCTCCACCTCCCATAGGGGTGGAGATGCATATTCATTACTGTAATGAGAGGTAACGGTGACCGCTCAATACAGGAAGAAGCTGTGGCACCAGGGAACCAACCACCTGCAGGGACCGCGCCAGGAGCAGGTGAGTATAATGGGGAGGGGGAGCGCTGCGCGATAGTCACCTTTCCTCGTTCCAATGCCGCTCTGTCTTCAGTGTCTTCTGCAGTGACACTCAGGTCAGAGGGCGCGGTGAAGTGGTTAGTGCGTGCCCTCTGCCTGAACGTCAGTGCTGAAGATGGAGTGGCTCCGGAACAAAGTCAGGTGAATATTGCAAGTGCCGGGGGCCTGAGTGACGAGAGGTGAGTATGTGATTTTTTTTTTTTATCGCAGCAACAGCAAATGGGGCAAGTGTCTGTATGGAGCATCTTATGGGGCATAATCAACGTTTATGCACCACTATATGGGGCAAATATCTATATGGAGCATCTTATGGGGCCATAATTAACGTTTGTGCAGCACTGTATGGGGCAAGTGTCTATATGGAGCATCTTATGAGGCCATAATTAACGTTTGTGCAGCATTATATGGGGCAAGTGTCTATATGGAGCATCTTATGGGGCCATAATTAACGTTTGTGCAGCATTATATGGGGCAAATGTGTCTATGGAGCATCTTATGGGGTCATTATTAACCTTTATGCAGCATTATATGGGGCATATTTTAATATGGAGCATCTTATGGGGCCCATCATAAACTTTATGGAGCTCTTGATTCAATATCAATATTCAAAAATACTTAACTACTGATGTCTCAATTAATTTTACTTTTATTGGTATCTATTTTTACTTTTGACATTTACCGGTAGCTGCTGCATTTCCCACCCTAGGCTTATACTCGAGTCATTAAGTTTTCCCAGGTTTTTGTGGCAAAATTAAGGGGGTCGGCAAATACTCGGGTCAGCTTACACTCGAGTATATACGGTACTTTTAACCTTTACAAATTCCTAACAAAAATGTTTCAAAAATTGTGCTGATGTAAAGTAGACATGTGGCAAATGTTATTTATTAACTATTTTGCGCGATATGACTCTCTGATTTAAGGGCATAAAAATTAAAAGCTTGAAAATTGCAAAATTTCGAAATTTTTGACAAATTTCTTTTTTTTTTTCACAAATAAATGCAAGTCATATCAAAGAAATTTTACCACCATCATAAAGTACAATATGTCACAAGAAAGCAATCTCAGAATCAAACTTTGTAAGTTGTAAGAAGCCAATTACTTTTCAACGGCTTTGCAGAACGTTATCTTGGAGATCAGCTGCAGGGAAGTTGTTACTGTCTCCAGCTTAGAACCCACCCTGTGTCCGGATATTTTACTGGAAGAAGTGAAGAAGTGCCAGAAAAGTACAACTTCTCTGTCAGGCCAGTCTCACACTTCCAGATATTTCCGGTACGTGAAGAAACGGTCCTGGAGCTATCCGTGTCCGTGTGTGCACGTAGGCCATCCGTGTGCTGTCCGTGTGTCCGTTTTTCTTGTCCGTGTGCTGTCAGTGTTCTGTCCGTGTGTCCGTGTCTGTTTTTTGAAACATTTTTTTCCATTTTAACCCTATGAATTAAAAAACGCACATGGACGGCACACTGACAGCACACGGGTGGATTGACTTTAATGGGTCCGTGTGATCAGTGCGCTCCCACGAACACTGACATGTCTCTGTTTTTGCACATGGACACACGGTCCGTGAAAACACACTGACATCTGCAGAGACACATTCATTTTAATGTGTCTACGTGTGTCAGTGTCTCCGGTACATGAGGAAACTGTCACCACACGTACCGGAGCCACTGACGTGTGAAACTGGTCTCATACTGAGGGGGAGAAAATTATAACCTCAGTCACAAGACATTCAAAATAACTTACCAGGCCTAAATACTGTACCCTACTGCCATCTAGTGGTCATTTTAGTATAACTATGTTAGTTATCGGAAAGAAATATATCTTGGTACTGTGTTAGCCAGTAGATAGAAAAATGTTTAGAATTGAGAGTCCTCAGTGGTTGATACCTTTTTAATGGCTAACTGAAAAGATGGTAACAAACTGCAAGCTTTCGAGACTACATACGTCTCTTCATCAGGCAAAGACTAAAACAAATTCTGAAGAATCACATATTTATGCACAACATAGTACAGAAAAAAAAAAAAAGAGGGGAAAAAAACCATGGATAAGCCAGGTGACATGAAGCAGAATTACCATGGGTGATAAACAGTTGCGTCCATAAATATTGGGCCAATTCTTAGATAAGGATTGTTTTATTGTCCTGTGATTAGGGTCTCTGTTGTGATGACCCCACATGGTCTGATGGGCAAGTTCCCTAGTTGATGTAAAAAAGACATAAATCCATGTGACACATTCATTCCTGCAGTTAGTGTCAAAGGTCGTCATCAGTTTATATTCCCAGACTCTCCTGTCTTTCTGCGATTTGAAGTTACCTTTTAGCACAAGTAATTTCATGTCCATAATGTTATGATTTGGGAGACAGAAATGTATTGCCACAGGTAGATCCATTCTTTTTTCTCTTATTGTGTGGCGGTGAGAGTTCATCCTTGTTCTCAGTTTCTGCCCTGTCTCCCCCACATACAGACCCCCAGTTGGACATTTAGTACAAATAATTAAGTACACCACATTAGATGTGATGCAGCTGAAAGTACCTGCGATCTTGTAGTCCTGATGTGAATTGGGGATCTTTATCTTGTCCGTGGTCATTATAAATAGACAGGTTTTACATTTTTTCTGATTGCAGGGAAAGGTACCTGCAGCTGTTAGAGAGGACAGGGAGCTCTTGACAATGATGCTTCTTAGATTTGGGGGCTGCCTAAAACACAGTAGTGGGGGGTCTGGAAAAATGGATTGTAAGCGGGCATCTTTTTGTAGTAAAGGTTGTAATTTCCGTGCAGCTCCCCTTAGCACCTCCAGATATGGATGGTAGGTGACTACTAGAGGTACCCGGTTATTTTCTTCTTTAGTTTTGTAATGTAGCAGGTGATTCCTTGATATTCTGGTGGCTCTTGTGATCTGATTATCTACACAGATTGTCACTGCATTGTAACTGAATGTGGCTTTGAGCAACAGGCACTCTAGCTCAGTCTGAGTTACATCTCTTACTTTGACAGGGACTGAACCTTATTATTTTAGTGACCACGCATTTCCATCCCCCTACTGGATCTATACATCCTTTCTGAAGCTTGACAATTTAGAGCACAAGAGGGTGGACAATTTCAGTAAATATCAAGGATCACGCAGACACTGCACTAAAGCACTTGTACATGCAATAGACATTACAGCATAACAAAAAAAACACTTTAATCAAAACTGATACCAAGAGGAATGAGAGCCCTGCTCGCAAACTTACAATTTATGAGAAAGAGGGGAGACACAAAAGGTAGATGAAACCAACGACTCCAAGACTTCTCCCGTGCTGCGCCAATCCTCTGGAATGCTCTACCCCAAGACATTAGGACCATCCACAACTTGCATAGTTTTAGGCGCTCGCTCAAAACACATTTGTTCAGAGCGGCCTATCACGTTCCCTAATCAAACTCATTTTATGTTTTTGTGCGTGTGTAACCCATTCACTACTTCCATCTACCCCCACCCCCGGAAGATGGCTGGACCATCACTGTAAATACACCATTGTAAATACACACCTGTGCTTTGTATCTCCCCACCTCATTGTAGATTGTAAGCTCTCACGAGCAGGGTCGTCTTATTTTGTCTTATTTTTGCTTTATTACTGTATTGTTAACGTTGTTACCCATGACTGTTGTGTTTGAAACTGTTAAACTGTAAAGCGCTGTGGAATATGTTGGCGCTATATAAATAAAGATTATTATTATTATTATTATTATTAATTGCTTTCGTTGTTCGGACCAGCCATAGTGTAAGGATCGGGTGTTCATGTATTGCTGCATGAACTGGTTAACAGCCTAAGTATATAACAGTACAGACACAGAGGGCTATTATCTGCATAAAGCGTGTGAGAACATGATGCGAAGAACCTGGTTATGGGAAAAATTTTGAATGGGCGACACAGGGATAGTTAGATTAATGTGTTGAGATGGTAGGGCTGTCTAAAAAAGTGCGTTTTTAGGGCACTCAAAACTGGGGATTAATCGTATTAACCTGGGTAGTGCATTCCAATGAATTGGTGCAGCACTTGAAAAGTCTTCAAGACGGGAGTGGGAGGTTCTGATTATTGAGGATGCTAACCTCAGGTCATTAGCAGAACGGAGAGCACTGGTAGGGTGATACACTGAGACCAGGGAGGAGATGTAGGGTGATGCTGAGCAATGGATTACTTTGTGGGTGAGGGTAATAAGTTTGTACTGGATTCTGGAGTGGATGGGTAACCAGTGTAATGACTGGCACAAGGTAGAGGCATCGGTGTAACGGTTCGTGAGGAATATGATCCTGGCTGCAGCATTCAAGACAGATTGGAGAGGGGAGAGTTTGGTAAGGCCTGTTTCACACGTCAGTGGCTCCGGTACGTGTGGTGACAGTTTTCTCACGTACCGGAGACACTGACTCACGTAGACACATTAAAATAAATGTGTCTCTGCACATGTCAGTGTGTTTTCATGGACCGTGTGTCCGTTTGAAAAACACGGAGACATGTCAGTGTTCGTGGGAGCGCACGAATCACACGGACCCATTAAAGTCAATGGGTACGTGTCAACACGTACCGCACACGGATGCCGTCCGTGTGCCGACTGAGGACCACACGGACCGTGTAGGAAACAGCACTACAGTAAACGCTGTCCCCTGCTTTTGGTGCTGAAGCCGGTATTCATCCCTTCTCCCCAGCAGTGTTCGCTGGAGAGAAGGAATGAAAAATCAAGTTTTTAAATTTTTTTTTGTTTTTAAAATAAAGTTCCCGGTCACCGCCCGCCTCCCACCCCCTGTGTGCCCGCCCGCTTGCATTAAAATACTCACCCAGCTCCCGCGATGCTTCCTCTCAGCGCCGCAGCTTGTCCTGTATGAGCAGTCACGTGGTACCGCTCATTACAGTGATGAATATGCGGCTCCACCTTCCATAGGGGTGGAGCCGCATATTCATCCCTGTAATGAGCGGTACCACGTGACCGCTCACACAGGACAAGCTGCCGGCGCTGAGAGGAAGCATCGCGGGAGCTGGGTGAGTATTTTAATGCAAGCGGGCGGGCGCACAGGGGGTGGGAGGCGGGCGGTGACTGGGAACTTTATTTTAAAAACAAAAAAATTTTTAAAAACATGATTTTTCATTCCTTCTTTCCAGCGAACACTGCTGGGGAGAAGGGATGAATACCGGCTTCAGCACCAAAAGCAGGGGACAGCGCTTACTGTAGCGTTGTCTCCTGCACGGTCCTTGTGGTCCTCAGTCGGCACACGGCTGCCGCACGTGTGCCACACTGATGTGCCACGTGAGCACACGGACACGGATAACTCCGGTACCGATTTTTCCGGTACCGGAATTATCTGGACGTGTGAGACTGGCCTAAGAGGGAGATCGATTAGTAGAGAGTTACAATAGTCCAGACAAGAATGAATAAGTGAAACAGTGAGAGTTTATGCAGAGTCAAAAGTACGAAAGGGTCGAATTCTAGAAATGTTTTTGAGGTGCAGATAACAAAAGCGAGCCAGTGATCGGATGTGGGGGGTGAATGAAAGCTCGGAATCAAGTATGACCCCAAGGCAGCGGGCATGTTGCTGGGGAGTAATGGTGGAAACTGTCACGGGGATACAAGGAGGGCGAGAGCTAATAACCCGGGCCCCTGCAATTTCCCTCAGACTAGGGAAACCCTGTCTGACCCTCTACCTGAAGTTTACACTGAAGGTGTGCATGTTCAGGCCTCCACCCTCACCCTGACTCCTGATTCAGCCCTAGACTGAACACCACCGCCCACCACCCTGTGAATGCAATAGATCTATACCCACAGTTATAACAAACAAGGATAAAAGAAAATATACACCACGCCGCAGTCAATCAGGAATACACTATAAAGGTGCAGGGCAAAATAAATACAAATATAGGATGGAGTAAATAAGACAAAGGAAAATACACCACCAGCAACGATTCTCCAACAACCAGCTCTCCACTCCGGACCGAGATAACTACGGATAAGACAGAAGTCATAATCGGCGACGCCCAAATATCAGGAGAACTATTTAAAGGAAATGGGCATGGCCCAGCTTCCAATCCGAGGATCAGATAAATTAACCCCGGAGCAGCCAGACGAAAACTAGCCGACGCCAATGAGCAAACAGTGGTCAAACGCGGAATTACCGCTGTCTGTCAGACGACCTGGTCTGGACAGTGTCCGACATGACAGAAACACACACGGAAATGGCAATGTCGGGCATAGGTACATTAGTAGAGGGAGGAAACAAAAGGAGTTCAGTTTCAGATAGAGGAAGAACATGATCTTAGAGACAGCCGTAAGACAATTACTGGGGTTTTCTAAAAAGGCAGGCGTGATATCAGGAGAAATGTATAATTAGGTGTCATCAACATAAAGATGGTACTGGAAACCAAATCTACTGATTGACCAATAGGGGCAGTATATAAAGCGAAGACTAGGGGACCTAGAACCGATCCTTGAGGAACCCCAACAGTAAGGGGAAGAGAAGATGAGGAGGAGCCAGAAAAAGATACAGTGAAGGAGTGGTCAGAGAACTAGGAAGGAGTAGGAGGAGAACTAGGAAAGAACAGTGTCCTTGAGGCCGATGGAGCGACGCATAGTGAGGAGGAGCTGATGATCCACAGTGTTGAATGCTGCAGAGAGATCCAAGAGAATTAGGCTAGGTTCACATTTCGTTAACAGCAGCCCGTTCAACACATACGTTAACGGGCTGCTGTTAACGCAAGTGCCAGTATGGCTGTCCGCTAGCGCAGATAGAGCATCTGCTAGCTCTATCTGCGCTAGTGGTGACGGACCCAGAAACGCTGCAGCCCGCGTCTCAGGGTCCGTCACTGAATGACGGAACATCGCTAGCGCACGCCCATTGTGGGCGTGCGCTAGCGATGCGTCTGACTTTGCATTCAATGGCAGCGTTAACGGACTACGTTACACTGCGTTATGCCGCAGTGTAACGTAGTCCATAACGGATGCACAGAACGCAATGTGAACCCAAGAGCAGTGACCATTAGATTTAGCTGTTAGTAGATCATTAGAGACTTTAGTAAGGGCAGTTTTGGTAAAGTGTAAAGAGCGGAAACCAGATTGTAGAGGGTCGAGAAGAGAGTTATCTGAGAGATAGCGGCTCTCTGCAGTACCTGTTCAAGCAGAGGGCGTCGCGCACAATAAACACGTCATCGCACCCTCTGACCTGAGCGTCACAGCTGGAGGACGCGGAAGATGGAGCGGCGCGTGGTGGTGGAACGGGGACAGGTGAATATCACGCAATGTTCACCCTCACCCGTTACACTCACCTGCTCCCGTCGCAGTCCCTGCTTCTCACTGACAGATGGTCTTTGGGCGCCTGCAGCTTCTTCCTATGTTCAGCGGTCACTGGTACCGCTCATTAAAGTAATTAATATGTGGCTCCACCCCTATGGGAGTGTAGTCACGTCCATATTCATTACTTTAATGAGTGGTACCACGTGACCGCTGAACACAGGAAGAGCTGCCGGCGCCCGGAGGCCATGGGAGATGCAGGGACCGCGCCAGGAGCAGGTGAGTATGTGACAGCCATTGCTCCCCCTCCCCCACCAACCCCCTGGGACAATGACTCGAGTATAGACCGAGAGATAGATAGTGGGGTTTCTATTCTAATATCCTTTATTTTCTTACTCTCTTTTATCCTTTCCTCTCCTTTTCTTCACTCCTACTCATTCATCTTCTGATAGTATATCTCTCCCTTGTGTTTATACCTTACCAGCTTCTGTAACTGAATACTTGTCCCAACCCAATATAATAATGCAGACAGAGCATCAATTGGAACTTACAATTGGCTCCTTAAATGTCAGCACTCAACATTTCCCCTGTCTGGGAAAAACTGAAACTATTCATAGTTAAAATCAGAAATCTTATCACAGACCTAAATCCAGCTCTCGTGCTTCTCCATAACAGTGAAATCCCTTTTAAAATCTACAAAAATTCTATATTGAGACACTTAACCCCTTCATGACCTTGGGATTTTCCATTTTTACGTGTTCATTTTTCACTCCCCTCCTTCCCAGAGCCATAACTTTTTTATTTTTCCATCAATTTGGCCATGTGAGGGCTTATTTTTTGCATGTTGTGTACTAGAAAATGGGAAAAAAATTCCAAGGGCAGTGAAATTGCAAAAAAAGTGCAGTCCCACACTTGTTTTTTGGTTGGCTTTTTTGCTAGGTTCACTAAATGCTAAAACTGACCTGCTATTATGATTCTACAGGTCATTACGAGTTCATAGACACCTAACATGACTAGGTTATTTTTTATCGAAGTGGTGAAAAAAAATTCCAAACTTTGCTAAAAAAACCAAATTGCTCCATTTTCCGATACTCGTAGAGTCTCCATTTTTCATGATCTGGGGTCGGTTGAGGGCTTATTTTTTGCGTGCCGAGCTGGCGTTTTTAATGATTCCATTTCGGTGCAGATACGTTCTTTTGATCGCCCGTTATTGCATTTTAATGCAATGTCGCAGCGACAAAAAAACCCCGTAATTCTGGCGGTTCAAATTTTTTTCTCGCTACGCCGTTTAGCGATCAGGTTAATGCTTTTTTTTATTGATAGATGGGCGATTCTGAACGCGGCGATACCAAATATGTGCAGGTTTGATTTTTTTATTGATTTATTTTGATTGGGGCGAAAGGGGGGTGATTTAAACTTTTATATTTTTTTTGTATTTTTTTCACATTTTTTTTTACTTTTTTTTTTTTTTTTTTTTTTTTTTTACTTTTGCCATGCTTCAATAGCCTCCATGGGAGTCTAGAAGCTGACATAGCCTGATCGGCTCTGCTAGATAGCAGCGATCTGATGTTCGCTGCTATGTAGCAGAAATGCAGGTGTGCTGTGAGCGCCGACCACAGGGTGGCGCTCACACCTGCCGGGGATCAGTAACCATAGAGGTCTCAAGGACCTCTATGGTTACTATTCTGAAGCATCGCCGACCTCCGATCATGTGACTGGGGTTAGCGATGCGATCATTTCCGGCCGCTGTCTGCGTTTGACAGTGGCATTTAACTAGTTAATAGGCGCGGGCAGATTGCGATTCTGCCCGCGCCTATTACGGGCACATGTCAGCTGTTCAAAACAGCTGACATGTCCCGGCTTTGATGCAGGCACACCGCCGGAGCCCGCATCAAAGCGGGGCTTCTGACCACGGACGTACTATCCCATCCGAGGTCAGAAAGGGGTTAAGGTTTGCTCATTTTTTTATCCCACAGATATTTAATTGAATTCTTTAGATCTGGCAGTGTGAAAATTATATATTACATCTGTTACAATAATAAGTAGTGTGACGAACTCCCTCGCTTAACCTGGTGTAACTGTGGCGTATCCATTACAAGACCACCTACTCTGTTTAAAATGATTACAACAGCCCAATGTACATCTTACACTCATGAAAAAAGATCCAGAACTTAGCTCACTAAGGTTTGGTTCAGGATCTAGCACTCTTCTCCCTCCTCCTCCATTTTATCTGAAATAGGTAGAGGTAGACCTGTGTGACAACACAACATTTCATTTTAATTATCCAGATGTAAATTCAGTAATCCAGGGGGCACAGACTGTTATTTTTAGGTTGAGTTGATATTTACCTCTTAAATCAGCTTCTACAGTTTATTGTACTGTTATCCTAGCAAGACATGGACGCAAGATCACTGAACAATGATGTTTGCTAATATAAACCATGGCCCGGCTGAAAGAATACAGATCTGTTCAATTGACCATCACTGTACCCATGGATACATTTGGGTAAGCCAGGTTTGGGACCCACCAGTCACCTAGCTCCATGGAGAAGTTCAGAGAAGACCGATTGTTACCCTCCAGTCACCTGGCCTTGTACCTCAATGAATTGCCAGCTTCCTAAGCTTGTTGTTACCTCCTCTCTGTGCGTTGGGGTAGTCAGCCCTGGAAGCGCTGAAGTAACAGCTGCTCTTATCACGTCTCCATCACGAGGTCCACAGATTTGGCATTCTACAGGATGGCACCTTAGGGGACCATGGTCCCAGCTGAAACAATGAAGATCTGCTCCATTGACCATCGCTGAACCCATGTGTACATTTGGAGAAGCCAGGATTTGGACCCACCAGTCACCTAAGACACATAGATACATTTTGGAAAGCCAGGATTGCGACCCACCGGTCACCTGGCTCCATTGAGAAGTTTAGATAATCCAGTTTGTGACCCTCCAGTCACCTGGCTTCATATCTCAATAGACTGCCAGCTTCCTAATTTTGTCATTACCTCCTCTCTGTTCGTGCCACAAGTGGGGATAATCGGCCCTGGAAGCACTGAATTCACAGCTGCCCTTATCCCGACAAGTCAGAAGGGTGAGACACTGTCATTTTGCACCATCTTAAGTATTTTTCTTTTACTGTTCTATGTGTTATTGTCTGTCTTGTGGTGCCATAAATTATTGCCACACTGTTTGACCCTCACGCTGTGATGTCTGAGTAGTATTATGCCCAAGGTAAAAGGAGAGCAGTTGTTCAGTGGGATGATCCCTGGTCCATGTGTTTTCGAGCCAGCAGACTAGATCACTCGCTGACCCCCTTGTCTCCAAATCAGCATTAAGTATTTGTAATTTCCTTTGTGTGCACAGCTGCTTCTCTATTGTGGTCCACGGTAAAGACTTTGCTTGTTCCTGACCATATTCTTCAGTTTCCTGCCTCCTGATGCATTACCGGCAACTGGTGTTTTTTGATGACTCAGCACCTGTTTTTCATAGACATTACTGTACAATGGCAATTGAGGATTGCCTCAATTTTGTCTCAGGTACAATTAAAGAGCCAACGGTAACAGCCCCTCATACATCAGATCTGCTGGATGTCCTAGACCCACAGTTCCATACTTGGGAAACTGACCTAGGAGGTTGGTGCTATGTCCTGGGGTCATCTATATCTGCACCACTAAACCCATCATGGCTATTACATGTACTACTAGAAAACCTATAAACATAGGAGCACTAGCCAATATAAATTAAAAAGTTTTTTGTTTATTGAACAACTATCAGACAAAAATAAATGCATCTAAAAAGAAAAATATAAAAAGGAGAATGTCAGACAAGCTAAAATCACACACGGAGCCCCCAAATTCAAGGCAAAATGATGCACATAACAACTAGTCCAACAGAAAAAAAAATCCAAAAATCGATTGGTCAAATCCAAAAATATGAAATAGTGAAATATAACTATTGATGACCTTCGGATAATGATACAGGTGAATATGGATACAAAATTACTCAAATATTAGAATAGCAGCAGAATAAAATATTATAAAGGCAGGTGCAGCATATACAGGGATGTTAAAATTAATAAAGTGCAGAGCAAAGAACCTCAGAGACAGATGGTAAAAAATTACTGCTAAGTCTACGTTCACATTTGCGGTCTGCGCCGCAGCGTCGCCACATGCGTCATGCGCCCCTATATTTAACATGGGGGCGCATGGACATGCGTCGCACTTGCGTTTTGCGCCGCATGCGTCCCTGCGGCGCACGCGTCTGGGCGCAGAGGACGCAGCAAGTTGCATTTTTGCTGCGTCCAAAATCAATTAAAAAAAGGACGCATGCGGCGCAAAACGCAGCGTTGTGCATGCGTTTTGCTGCGTTTGTTTGCGTTGTGCGTTGCGGCGCCGACGCTGCGGCGCACAACGCAAATGTGAACGTAGCCTTATTCCTATCCTGTGTCTAAAAGAAAGGCCAAACTGCTGTCTCAACACATAAGTAAATAAGACTAAACAATGGTAGTGATAAGTAGTCAAAGCAGTATCTAGGCACGACCAAGTTCACAGAAAGTTGAAACAGCAGAAATGTTTAAACAGCAGATACATATTACTTATGTGCAAATTAAAACACAAATGCACTAATGTTTAACCCCTTCACCGCAAAGCCTGTTTTCACCTTCCTGTCCATGCCAATTTTTTTTTCAATTCTGACCACTGTCACTTTATGAGGTCATAATTCTGTAATACTTTAATAGATCCCTCTGATTCTGAGACTGTTTTCTTGTGACATCTTGTATTTTCTTCTTGTAATTTCTTTGATATGACTTATGTTTATTTGTTAAAAAAAAATCGTAAATTTGGCAAAAATTTTTGATAAGTTTACAACTTTCAAACTCTATATTATAATGCCCTTAATTCAGAACGTTATGTTGTCGCACAAAGTAATTAATAACGATTTCCACTTGCCTACTTTACATCATCACAATTTTTGAAACATATTTTTTGTTTAGGAAATTATAAGGGTTAAAATTTTTTTTTTAGGGACCACGTCACATTTGTAGTGACTTTGAGGGGCCTATATGAAAGAAAATTCCCAAAAGTGACACCATTCAAAAAACTGCACCCCTCAAGGTGCTCAAAAACATTCACAACGTTTATTAACCCTTCAGGTGCTTCTCATGAATTAATGGAATGTTAAAGTAAAAAAATAAACATTTAATTTTTTTTCACAAAAATTTTCCTTTAGATGTAATTTTTTTTTTACTTTCACAAGGGTAACAGGTGAAAATGATCCATACAATTTGTTGCGCAATTTCTCCTGAGCATGCCGAGTCCCCATATGTGGGAGCAAACCACTGTTTGGCCACACGGCAGAGCTTGGAAAGGAAGGTGAGCCATTTGACTTTTTAAATGTAAAATTTGCTGGAATTGTTATCGCACGCCGAGTTTGGAGATGTGCCTAAACAGTGGAAACCCTCCACAAGTGATGACTGATGACATTTTAGAAACTAAACCCCTCAATGGACTTCACAGAAGTTTATAACGTAGAGCAGTGAAAATAAAAATCACATTTATTTCAATAAATGATTTTCGACTCAAATTATTTATTTTGACAAGGGTAACAGGAGAAAATGGAACCCAAAATTTGTTGTGCAGATACCCCATATGTGGGAGAAAACTATTGTTTGGGCACACAGTAGGGCTCAAAAAGGAAGGAGTGGCGTTCTGGAACTCAGACTGGTCTACGGGTGTCATGTGGAATTTGGAGAGCCCCTGATGTGTTTAAACATTGGAAAACCCACACAAGTGACCACATTTTGGAAATTAGACCCATCAAGTAATATTTCTAGATGTGTGGTGAACACCTTGAACCCCAGGTGCTTCACAGAAATTTACAACGTTGAACTATGAAAGGGAACAAAAAAAATTTCCACAAAAGTTTTTTTTTTTAGCCACAATTTTTTTTAATTTTTATAAGACAAGTATAGGGGAAAATGGTCCCTAAAATTTGCTGTGCAATTTCTCCTGAGTACACTAATACCCCATATGTGGTCGAAAACTACTTTTGAGGCAAAGTGCAAAGCTCAGAAGGGAAATGCAGATTTTGCTGCCGTAGCTTGAGGGTGGCATGTCACATTGGCAAAGCCTTTGAGGAGCCAGGACAGCAGAACCCTCCGTAAGTGACCCCATTTTACAAACTAAACCTCTCAATGAATTCATCTAGGGGTACAGTGATCATACTGACATCACAGGTGTGTCACAGAATTTTATAACACTGGGCAGTGATGAGAAAATAATTTTTACCAAGATTTTGTGTTAGCCCCAGATTTTATATTTTCATACTAGGAAATGGGTAAAAATGGCAGCTAAATTTGTCCCACAATTTCTGCTGAATGTAGAAATACCCCATATGTGGCTGTACAGTATTGCTTAGTCAAACGGCGAGACTCTGGAGGGATGGAGCGCTCTTTGCCTCCTAGACTAGTTTGCGGACTCCATATACAGAGCCCCTAAGTGCTAGAAAAGCAGAATCCCCCCTCAAGTGACCCCATTTTAGAAATTATACCCCCTTGGGAATTTATCTACAGGTGTAATGACAATTTTGACTTCATTTGTGTTTTCCAGAAACAAGCAGTAGTGGATGTTGCCGAGTGAAAACTGCCATTGTAGTGACCAGTACGTAGCAGTGACCAGTACATTATGCCCAGCTCATGCTTCTGGAGACAAGCACCCATAAATTAGGGTGGCTCTCATCACTACACAAATATCAAACATGTGGGCGCTAAATGGGTTTTAAACACACTGGGGCTCAGAAGGGAGGGGGCATTTGGATTTGGGAACACAGAATTTGCTTGATTTTTTTGAGGGATGTGACAACACAGGGGTAAGGAGCCATTTAGTTTTTCCAGAGCCTTTGCGCTACCAGTAATGTGTAAGCCCGCTACATTTCCGTTAAAAGACGAGGGACCGGAGTGGGGACTTGCTTTTTTTGTGAATTGAGTTGAAGCTTTTGTTAGGAACATTTTACAGAACAGATAGGATCACATTTTTTCGGCACTCTACACTGAGCACTTACTTTGAGGGTTCCATCTAAATCACTGAGTGACGTTATTCAGATGAAACCCCTGAGGGATCCATTCACTATAGTGAGCCAGCAGAGTTACCCTGGAATCCGTCTGGCCTCTGTTCAGCGGTGTTTTTCTTTTCAGAAGTACACAAAACTGTGATTGACCGCACTTTTAGGCATGCTTAAAAAGACGGACACCACCAGATCATAGGTCAGACGGTGTGCATAGTGCCTCCATCTGCCTTATTATAGGGAATCTTCCATGTGAATCACGTATTTCAGAGATTTACATGCAAACCTCGATGTAAGCGCTAAATGTAGGGTTCAAGATAAATGTGAGCCGAGCATTACTGCGATCTTTGGGAGGCAAAATAAAAAAAAATCTACAGCAGGTAAAGATTGGTTTTATTTATGTTTTACACAGTTCCTCGTGCGGTATAACTGAATCGGTGACTTTATTCTTTGGGTCAGTGCAATTACAGCGATACCAGATTTATATCAGGTTTTTATGTTTGGCTGCTGACACAAACGAAGACTCTTTTCATTACAAAAACTAGGTTTCACATCACCATATTTTGAGAGCTATAGTTTTTACATATTTCGGCCGACAGAGTCATGTGAGGGCTTGTATTTTGTGGGACGAGTTGACGATTTTATTACCATTTTTGGGCACATGATGTTTTTTTGATCGCTTTCTATTCCGATTTTTGGGAGGTAGAATGAACAAAAACCAGCTATTCAGGAATTTTATACTGTTTTGTTTTTTTATACCATTCCACGTGTGATAAAATTGATAAGGCAGCTTTATTCTTCGGGTCATTACAATTACAGTGATACCACTTTTTTTTTTTGTTTTGCCTCTTTTACACAATAAAAACTATTTTATAGAAAAATTATTATTTTTGCATCGCTTTATTTTGAGAGCTATAACTTTTATATTTTTTCTGCTGACGGAGCTTTATGGCGGCTTGTTTTTACAGGACAAAATTACGTTTTCACCAGTATAATTTTTATTTACACTCGTCTTTTAGATCGTATTTGATTGCACTTTTTGTTCAGCAGTATGATGATAAAGCATGCTTTTTTTTGCTTTTTTTTTTTTTTCTTTATGGTGTTCACTGAAGGGGTTAACTAGCACTACAGGTTTTTTTTTTAGAGTAGGACGTTCTGGACATGGCGATACCAAATGTGTGCTTTTTTTTTTTTTACATAAATAAAAGTATTTGTTGGATTAACCCCTTAACCCGGGAGCTTTTTTCGTTTTTGCATTTTCATTTTTCGCTCCCCTTCTTCCCAGAGCCATAACTTATTTATTTTTCTGTCTATGTGACCAAGAGAGGGCTTGTTTTTACGGGAGGAGTTGTACTTTTGAACGACACCATTGGATTTACCATGTCGTGTTCTAGAAAACGGGAAAAAAATTCCACGTGCGGTGAAATTGTGAAAAATAGTGCAATCTCACACTTGTTTTTTGTTTGGCTTTTTTACTAGGTTCACTAAATTCTAAAACTGACCTGCCATTATAATTCTCAAGGTAATTATGAGTTCATAGACACCAAACATGTCTAGGTTCTTGTTTACCTAAGTGGTGAAAAAAATTCCAAACTTTGTTAAAAAAAAAAACTGCGCAATTTTCCAATACCCATAGCATCTCCATTTTTCATGATCTCAGGTTGGGTAAGGGCTTATTTTTTGCATGCCGAGCTGTCATTTTTAATTATACCATTTTGGTGCAGATACGATCTTTTCATCACCCGTTATTGCATTTTTATTGATAGATCTGGTGATTCTGACTGCGGTGATACCAAATATGTGTATGCTTGATTTTATTTTTATTGTTTTATTTTGAATGGGGTGAAAGGAGAGTAATTTGAACTTTTATATATTTTTTATATTTTTAAAAACTTTTTTTTACTTTTGGCAAGCTTCATTAGTCTCCATAGGAGACTAAAAGCTGCCACAACCCGATTGGCTCTGCTGCATAGGGGCGATGATCAGATCGCCTCTATATAGCAGATTTACTCATTTGCTATGAGCGCCAACCACCGGGTAGGGCTCATAGCAATCCGGCACTGACAACCATAGAGGTCTCCAGGTTGTCATGCCAACACATCGGTGACCCACGATCACGTGACGCGGGCCACCTGTTTGTGTATTTCCGGCGCGATTGCTGGAAACGCTTGTTAAATGGCACTATCAGAGTTTGACAGTGACATTTAACTGGTTAATAGCCGCGAGTGGATCGCGGGCACATGTCAGCTGTTCAAAACAGTTGATATGTCCTCGGAAAGATGTGGGCTCACCGCCGAAGCCCACATCAAAGGGAGAGTCAGATATCCGTGTACTATTACGCCCGATGTCGGTAAGGCCTCTTTCACACTTGCGTCATGTGACGTCCGTTGCAATGCGTAGTTTTGGGGAAAAAAACTGATCCTGCAAATGTGCCTGCAGGATGCGTTTTTTTTCCCATAGACTTGTATTTCCGACCGCGACGTATGGCCATCGTGCACTGGATGCGTCGTCTTTTGGTGGCTTTTCAAGGGAACGTTTTTTCGTATGTCGGGTCCGCCATTTCCTACCGTGCATGCGTGGCCGGAACTCTGCCCCCTCCTCCCCGGCACTTTACAATGGGCAGCAGATGCGTTGAAAAACTGCCTCCGCTGCCCACGTTGTGCCGAAATTTCACAACGTGGGTCGGTACATCGCGCCGACGCTTAGCGACGGGCCCATACTGACGTAAGTGTGAAAGAGGCCTAAGCGGCTAATATATACACTGTGTTCCAAATTATTATGCACAAAGAGTTTAGGAGTGATAAGGTTAGAATTTTTTTGTTTGTCATTTAAACTCATTGATGGTGATGTGTGTCAGGGCTCTTTATATCACTGAAAGCAATTGCAGATACCTGTGCAAATTAGTTTGGCAGGTGTGTCCAAATAAAGGCAAGACTACTTAAGAAGGCTGTTCCACATTATTAAGCAGCCTACATTTTTGGCCAAAATGGGAAAGAAAAAGGATGTGTCGGCTGCTGAGAAGCAACAAATTGTGGAGTATTTAGGTCAAGGCATCACTACAATCAACATTGCCAAGACACTTCATCGTGATCATCGCACAATCAAGAAGTATGTAGCTGATTCCCAGCACACACGTGTGCGTGCTGATAAGGAAAAATTGAGGACTCTTTCCAACAGGCAATTGCGTAAAGTTAAAAGAGCAGCTGCAAAAATGCCTTGTCATAGCAGCAGACAAGTTTTTGAAGCTGCTGGTGCCTCCAACGTCCCCAGAACAACAAGATGCAGGGTCCTTCAGAGGTTTGCAGCTGTGCGTAAGCCATCCTGTCGACCACCTCTATCCACTGCACACAAGCAGAAACGGCTCCAGTGGGCCAAACGATACATGAAGACTGACTTCCAAACTGTTTTATACACCGATGAGTGCCGTGCAATGCTCGATGGTCCAGATGGATGGAGTGGAGGATGGCTGGTTGATGGACACCCCAAGAAAACACGGCTAAGGCGCCAACAAGGAGGAGGTGGAGTAATGTTTTGGGCTGGAATCAAGGGGAGAGAGATTGTCGGCCCCTTTATGATCCCTGAAGGGGTAAAGATGAACTCCATAATCTATGTGGAGTTTCTAAAACAACACTTCCTGCATGGTTCAAGAGGAAGCGTGCTTTCCGCAGCAAGATCATTTTCATGCATGATAATGCACAGTCTCATGCTGCAAAAAACACATCTGCATCACTGGCTGCTATGGGCATAAAAGAGGACAAACTTATGGTGTGGCCACCATCTTCCCCTGACCTCAACCCCATTGAAAACCTCTGGAGCATCATCAAAAGGAGTGTCTATGATGGCGGGAGGCAGTTCACATCTAAGCAACAGCTCTGGGAGGGTATTCTGTCCACATGCAAAACAATTGAAGCAGAAACCATCCAAAAACTGACAAATTCAATGGACGAGAGAGTTCAGAAGCTTCTTTCGAACAAGGGGTCCTATGTGCAAATGTAACTTCACCTAGAATAAAGTTTTCACTTGAAAACTGTTTGATTTCATTTTGTAATAAGCTGATAATGCTTATAACTTCACAATTGACCATTTTTTTGTTCAAAATAAAAAAAAAAGGTTGAAAACTCTGCTGTGCATAATAATTTGGAACATGAATTTTGAGAGTTTATTTTTTTAAAGATTCTGTTTTCATAGGCAGTTTGTTCCAAAACATTGCAATTATACTAGAATAGTAGATGACTGGAAAATAACAATGACTGCAATTCAGAAAGGTAATTTAGAGAAAATATGAGGAAATATTATTTGCATAATAATTTGGAACACAGTGTATATTTTTTGTTCTTTATTTGGGGATATTTTTTTAACATTTTTACATCACTGTACAGTGACAGATCGGTGATCTGATATGCTTTTGCACTGCAGGACTTCAGAGCAGCATCAGACAGGCAGGGGAAGAGGCGTGTCAGCTCCTGCTCTTAGCAGGTACTAACAAGCTACCTTCCCTGCAGGACCCCGTGGCCTTCTTGCGGTCGGGGGTTACCATGCAGACTATCAGCACAACGCAACCGTTCTGCTGATGGACACACATGTGGAGCTCTCTTGATGTCACTGGCACTACAGATCAGGTCTCACTTAAGAGTGGACATCTGCACCCGATTGCGGCGGCGCTCAGCACGAGTCCACGCGATTACGGCGCCGTACATGTACTACAGATTGCAGAAACGCAGCTCCTGCAGTGCCGTACATGTACGGCGCATGTTGGGAAGGGGTTTAATATGAATATACCAAAGGTAATAGTGCTGCAATAGCAATGAACACACTACTCGGTTTAGAATGAATAATAAGCCAAATAGTGAATGCATAGAGGGAAAGATTTAAACCTGTGTGGTAGCCAAGGAACACCCCTAATGCGTGTTTCGCATACAGCTTACACCGAGGGGTGATGTAGGGGTGAATTATTTATAATAATACCAATCATAATGTGGCTGTGTTCAGCGCTCACCTCTCCCGCATCCATGGCCAGAAGTCTGCGACTTGACGTTCAACATTACCACTGCCTACCCACACTAAAAGTGTTCTAGTGTGGACAGAGGGAGGCAAGCCCCAGAGTCATCTTGGAGACCATCCAAGGAGTGGGTAGGGGCGAGCTTGTCACCGCTGTATCACATGGAAGGTAAGTATGTATACTAGATACCTTATTTAGTGAATTTAGCTTCCCAACTAAAGGGGAAGCTGCTGGCGATCAGATTCTGGACATGTATTACCCCTATGTTTCTCCTCAACACATGCATAGAGAGGCCAAAGGTCCAAGGTTCTTAGTGGAAGCAGCTGATCTTATACACATACTGTGCGTAAAGTTATCACAATTGTATAATCATAATCACCAGGTTTGGTCGGAGACACCAAGGTTTTCTATTAAGGTATGTAGAAGAACTGACACCGGACACACACCGTAAAACTGCAGTCGGATGTTTATTGCACATATATTGATAACATTTAGATGGTTTCAGACGAACCCTCCTACAAAACATGATTACCAAAGTCATTAGTACAGGACTGTATGAGAAAGGGATTTATTCTACAAGAAATGCTAGAGCCAAAATTAGATAATCCGGGCCCCGTGGCTGGATACTCCGGGCCCCCAGCGTGTTAGGACCAGACGGGGTCTTTGTCCCTGGAGCTTCTTTACTCGGTATCATGAGTCTCTGATCTTGATCATATAAAGAGAGTTGGAGTAAAATAGAAACTGTCTGAATATGAGACCTTGTCTGATCTACAGTGGGGCAAAAAAGTATTTAGTCATTCAGCAATAGTGCAAGTTCCACCACTTAAAAAGATGAGAGGCGTCTGTAATTTACATCATAGGTAGACCTCAACTATGGGAGACAAACTGAGAAATAAAAATCCAGAAAATCACATTGTCTGTTTTTTTTATCATTTTATTTGCATATTATGGTGGAAAATAAGTATTTGGTCAGAAACAAACAATCAAGATTTCTGGCTCTCACAGACCTGTAACTTCTTCTTTAAGAGTCTCCTCTTTCCTCCACTCATTACCTGTAGTAATGGCACCTGTTTAAACTTGTTATCAGTATAAAAAGACACCTGTGCACACCCTCAAACAATCTGACTCCAAACTCCACTATGGTGAAGACCAAAGAGCTGTCAAAGGACACCAGAAACAAAATTGTAGCCTTGCACCAGGCTGGGAAGACTGAATCTGCAATAGCCAACCAGCTTGGAGTGAAGAAATCAACAGTGGGAGCAATAATTAGAAAATGGAAGACATTCAAGACCACTGATAATCTCCCTCGATCTGGGGCTCCATGCAAAATCCCACCCCGTGGGGTCAGAATGATCACAAGAACGGTGAGCAAAAATCCCAGAACCACGCGGGGGGACCTAGTGAATGAACTGCAGAGAGCTGGGACCAATGTAACAAGGTCTACCATAAGTAACACACTATGCCACCATGGACTCAGATCCTGCAGTGCCAGACGTGTCCCACTGCTTAAGCCAGTACATGTCCGGGCCCATCTGAAGTTTGCTAGAGAGCATTTGGATGATCCAGAGGAGTTTTGGGAGAATGTCCTATGGTCTGATGAAACCAAACTGGAACTGTTTGGTAGAAACACAACTTGTCGTGTTTGGAGGAAAAAGAATACTGAGTTGCATCCATCAAACACCATACCTACTGTAAAGCATGGTGGTGGAAACATCATGCTTTGGGGCTGTTTCTCTGCAAAGGGGCCAGGACGACTGATCCGGGTACATGAAAGAATGAATGGGGCCATGTATCGTGAGATTTTGAGTGCAAACCTCCTTCCATCAGCAAGGGCATTGAAGATGAAACGTGGCTGGGTCTTTCAACATGACAATGATCCAAAGCACACCACCAGGGCAACGAAGGAGTGGCTTCGTAAGAAGCATTTCAAGGTCCTGGAGTGGCCTAGCCAGTCTCCAGATCTCAACCCTATAGAAAACCTTTGGAGGGAGTTGAAAGTCCGTGTTGCCAAGCGAAAAGCCAAAAACATCACTGCTCTAGAGGAGATCTGCATGGAGGAATGGGCCAACATACCAACAACAGTGTGTGGCAACCTTGTGAAGACTTACAGAAAACGTTTGACATCTGTCATTGCCAACAAAGGATATATTACAAAGTATTGAGATGAAATTTTGTTTCTGACCAAATACTTATTTTCCACCATAATATGCAAATAAAATGATAAAAAAACAGACAATGTGATTTTCTGGATTTTTATTTCTCAGTTTGTCTCCCATAGTTGAGGTCTACCTATGATGTAAATTACAGACGCCTCTCATCTTTTTAAGTGGTGGAACTTGCACTATTGCTGAATGACTAAATACTTTTTTGCCCCACTGTATATGTCCTGTGTAAAAACTATGGAGACAGCACTATTCTTCTGTATAAAATATGTGATGTTGCTGTAGCCCTAATATTTCTGTACAGGGGTCTCTGTATATATAATATTACCCAAACTTTTGGATAAGGAGAAGGGAAAGGAGAATTTGGCACATTTAATTGTAATTCCCCCCTTTTTTTTTCTATTTGAAATATGATTGAAAAACCATACTGATCCATTTTCCCACCATGTTGTTTGTGCTCTTAAATATTACATTTTGGATACAAAACTAAAAGCATTTCAAATCATACAAAATGTGGTCAAAGATCTAGTGTGGAGGTAAAGAGCCGAGCTTCTTCTCCAAAAATCTACAAAACAAGGAGGATTGGCAACTCTGAATTTCCTTGTGCCTTTGGGCTCTTGGAAACTTATGAATCAGCAGGTTTGGATGAAATGGGAGACACATCAGGTTCCCTTAAAAAACTACTAGTTAATAAATGGTTAATAAACTACTATACTCAGGGCAGCAAGGGATTTAATAAATGGACCGCATCTAGTGTTGAGCATTCCGATACCGCAAGTATCGGGTATCGGCCGATATTTGCTGTATCGGAATTCCGATACCGAGATCCGATACTTTTATGGTATCGGGTATCGGTATCGAAACAACATTAATGTAAAAATGTGTAAAAGAGAGAATTAAAATTAAAAATATTGCTATACTCACCTCTCCGACGCAGCCTGCACCTTACCGAGGGAAGCGGCAGCGTTCTTTGTTTAAAATTCGCGCTTTTCTTTCCTTACGTGAAGTCCCGGCTTTGTGATTGGTTGTGTCGCAGTCACATGGGCGACGCAACCAATCACAGCAAGCCGTGACGTAATTTCAGGTCCTTAAGGATTTTAAAATTACGTCCCGGCTTTGTGATTGGTTGCGTCGCAGTCACATGGGCGACGCAACCAATCACAAGCCGTGACGTCACGGGAGGCTGGACACGCGCGCATTTTAAAATGCGCGCTTGTCCAGCCTCCCGTGACGTCCCGGCTTGTGATTGGTTGATCGCGATCAACCAATCACAAGCCGGGAGGCTGGACACGCGCGCATTTTAAAATGCGCGCGTGTCCAGCCTCCCGGCTTGTGATTGGTTGACCGCGACGCAACCAATCACAAAGCCGGGACGTAATTTTAAAATCCTGAAGGACCTGAAATTACATCACGGCTTGCTGTGATTGGTTGCGTCGCCCATGTGACTGCGACGCAACCAATCACAACGCCGGAACGTAATTTTAAAATCCTGAAGGACCTGAAATTACGTCACGGCTTGCTGTGATTGGTTGCGTCCCGGCCACATGGGCGGCACGCGACCAATCACAAGCCGGGACTTCACGTAAAGGAAAGAAAAGCGCGAATTTTAAACAAAGAACGCTGCCGCTTCCCTCGGTAAGGTGCAGGCTGCGTCGGAGAGGTGAGTATAGCAATATTTTTTATTTTAATTCTTTCTTTTACACATTAATATGGTTCCCAGGGCCTGAAGGAGAGTTTCCTCTCCTTCAGACCCTGGGAACCATCAGGGATACCGTCCGATACATGAGTCCCATTGACTTGTATTGGTATCGGGTATCGGTATCGGATTGGATCCGATACTTTGCCGGTATCGGCCGATACTTTCCGATACCGATACTTTCAAGTATCGGACGGTATCGCTCAACACTAATCGCATCACATCAGATGATCCTACAAAGAAAGAATGGATCGTAGATGTTACCAGTAATGTGTAATATGAACATGTTTATTAATGTAGTGTAGAGAAGTTACAGACTTTGTTCGGACAGGGGGATAGCAACTGTAATAAATGGCAGAGATTGAGAGTTAGGAAGAAAGAGGACGAAATTGGGGTATTTCTTTTTTTTTATGGGTGGGGGTAAGGGATGCTTTATTTGTCCATATAGTGTGTGAGGCAGTGACCCCTGTTACAGCTAGGGGGCGCTGTATGTGCTCTCCAGAATGTGCATGGAAGCATAGTGGGGCCATGAGGGCGTACTACAGACACAGGTGTGGCTGTAATTAGAATAGTGAAGCAGTGACTGATTACAAAGCCCTGTAGTAGTGGGGGAGGTGTCAGTGTGTTCTTGGAAGCAGACAGGGCAGTTGTCTGCAGAGCTCTCTGTGTGGAGCAACACAGAGGCTAAAGGACCCAGAGAGACTGACACCCTGCGTCTTGGGCTGTCTTACGTGTACCCGGCTGCACTCCAGAGGAGAAAGAGTGCAGTGCGCTGAGTGAGTACAGAAACTTGTTACCGGCGTGCGGTCACCCAGGGAAACTGGACAGAGGGAAGTTCGGCCTGTGTATTGACTGCATCATATAGCCATGCATTATTAATGGACTGTATGAAGAAGCTGTATACTGTATTGACTGTGTGAAGTAACACAATAAAAGAACGTTTTGTTTGAACTTGCTTGGGTCACTGCCGTTTCACTGTGTATGGTCCTACCGCTGCATCACAAGTGTTTATATGTATAAATATATGGTAGTGTTCAAAATAATAGCAGTCCAACATGACTAACCAGATTAATCACTTACGCTGACAAGGATATGCCCTTGAAATGGGTGTTTCAACAAGACGACGACCTTAAACACAGTAATGGAATGATGGATGTAGGAGTGGTGCAACACCTACCGATAAATGTGTTGCTAGGAAACAACTTAGGAGCAGGGTTGGTGTGCCACTAGGCCAATGTAACCTAAAGCCAAGGACTGGTTCCCACTGGATCAGCTGAGAGCGAAAAGAGAGCTCAACGTGCCGACTAACCCCCCCCCCCCCCCGCCAGTGGTGAGCTATGCTCAAAATACAATGACTATTACCATGAAAGAACGTGATCTGGGGGAGATAAATTACATCAGGGTGGAGGCCCAGGGACTTCAGGACACTGGGTCTTCCATCACTCTGGTGAGCCCAGATATTGTTTCCCCAAAACACCATTTATCAGGCTGCCAAGTGACCATCCCCCTGGCTGGGGACCAGCACTCTGGGGATGAGCGCAGTTATGTGTGCTATTTAGTGTCCGATGTCCAGGAAAAGGAGCTGGAGGAATTGTTCCATTGGTATGGGTGGATTCGTACCATTGAGCTAGAGAATTGGGGGAGGAGGAGCGGCACAAGCACCACACCATTCACCTTCCAGGATCCGAGGAATGCAGAGGATGCCATGTTTGGACGCAATGAATACAAGTTCGGTTTTTGTCGGTTACGTGTGGAGTCTCCCAAGTCAGACCAGGGATCAATGGGTGGAGGAGTACCCCACGGGAGGAACAGAACCCCGTCCTGGTGAACTGAATACAGAGTCCTAGGCTCAGGCCTTCCCCCTAAGGGAGTTGGCAGGATCTGAAAGATCGTATGAGAGAAGCTGGAGATGTCAGTTATGCTGATGTACACAAAGATGGAATGGGTACTGTGGAGTTTATTCACAAATAAGACCTGGAATATTCTTTGAGCAAACTGGATGATATAAAGATTAATTCTAATGAAGGTGAAACATCTTGCATTCGTGTCAATGCTGAAAGAAATACCAATGGACTGTCCATGACAAGTGGAGAAGGATGATCCAAAGCCTATCACGTCTGGCTAATTAAGAAGAGGAATGAATGTGACAGCATCACCCTGGCATAGTGCGGGATTGAATTATTCTTAATTATGCCGGCCTTTTTCTTCCTTTACTCAGTAGGTCATTGAACATGAGCTGTTACATACGAATACAAGTCTGTACGTTGACTATTGTATGTTAAACCTGTAGAATGCCTGCTAATTACGTATTGCATTCACTCCCTCCGGTTTACTAGTCTATACACCTTGAGGCCGGTTTCACACGTCAGTGGCTCCGGTATGTGTGGTGACAGTTTTCTCACGTACCGGAGACACTGACACACGTAGACCCATTCAAATGAATGGGTCTATGCACATGCCTGCGTGTTTTCACGGACCGTGTGTAAAACACGGAGACATGTCCATTTTTCTCCGGCAGCACAGTCCGCAAAGCGTCCCGCACACGTGCACACAGAGAACAGTGTGCACTCTCCTCCGTATGCACGTACCGCCGCAGGAGAAACAGCACTACAGTTAAGTGCTGTCCCCTGCGTGTGGTGCTGAAGCCGGCATTCATCCCTTCTGTCCTGCTCGGCTGAAAGCAGCACTTGCAGGAGAGAAGGGATGAAAGATCAAGTTTTTTTTTGTTAAAAATAAAGTTTGGGGTCACCTCCCGCGTACCACCCATCCCCAACCCCCAGCGCGCGCGCGCCTGCCCGCTTGCAGAGAAATACTCACCAATCTCCTGCGATGCCTCCTCTCAGCGCCGGCAACTTGTCTTGTGTGAGCGGTCACGTGGTACCCCTCATTACAGTGATGAATATGCGGCTCCACCTGCCATAGGGGTGGAGCCACATATTCATCACTGTAATGAGCGGTACCACATGACCGCTCACACAGAAAAGGCTGCCGGCGCTGAGAGGAGGCATCGCGGGAGCTGGGTGAGTATTTCTCTGCAAGCGGGCGATCGCACGGGAGGTTGGAGGCGGAAGGTGACCCCCAAACTTTATTTTTAACAAAAAAAAATTGATTTTTCATCTCTTCTCTCCTGCGAGCGCTGCAGGGGACAAGAGATGAATGCCGTCTTCAGCACCACACACTGGGGACAGCACTTTCTGTAGCGCTGTCTCTCCTGCACGGCTGCTGCACGTGTGCCACACTGATGTGCAACGTGAGCACACGGACAACTCAAATATCAAATATGCAGATTAATTGAACAATTAGGGATTTCCTACACCTATCTTCCCCCAAACCTGTGTGAGAATACCCTGAATGAGAGCTGTGAGTATAAAAGGGCTGTCTCCCTCTCCTAAGAGATGCTACAGGATCAGCCCAAAGGACCATGGCTCCAGCTGGTCGAATACAGATCTGCTCCACTGCCCTTCACTGAACTCACAAAGACATTTGGAGAACCCCGGTTTGGACTGTACTATATATTCTTGCTGGCTGGATCTGGATATATGCTCTACAGTCGTGGTATCCATAGCCTGTAGGAGCATGGGCCATGACTGCAGACTTTACTGGTGATACAAAAGCTGTTGGCCAACCAAAAGTTGGGAGACAGTAGGTATTGCCTGCTATGGGGAAAGTGGAACTAATGACCCCGGGTTGGGATCTTGTGGACTGGGGGCATTACATTGTGGCTATCTAGCTAAAGTGGCTGCAAGACCGTGGATGCAAGGAATAACAGTTGCAATTACAACTCAAAACCTCAGATCTTCACACTATTGTTAGTATTTCTCTGCAACATGTTATATTTACACACACACACACACACAACACTGCTCCTTGCAGATGTTCTCCTTGGTGGGATTTGAACCTAAGACTCCAGCTCTGCAAGCCTGCAATGCTAACCACTGTGCTGTACCCCTGCTACATATGCACATTTTCATACACATGTACGGTGTATACATTAGCCCAATTTGAAGTTTCTTCCAGGTTATGTGAGAGGTCCTGGAACTCGTCGGGTGGAAGGTTCTTCGGCTGATCACTCTGGATGTGCAGCCTCTGTGCATGGTCCCTTTATTTGCCAATAACATAGATTAGTGTGGGACAAGAGGAGAGAACAGTTCTCTCAGTGATCGGGAAAAAGACTCTTCTTAGCTTTTTCCTCCGTCAAAGGAAGCTGACTTCAGACTAAAAGAGGCACTCACTTCTTAGCAAGATATTTTTGTGTTAAAAGTGCATCTATTATTTCAAAAATACAGTAAGTTATAAATTAATTTCCCTGTTTCGTTTAATTATACGACTGTTATGATTTTTATATTTTATTGACAAATTGTACATAGTTTCTCTGCAAATGTTATTTTTTTTATGTTCAACAAAATATGTTTTCTAATAAATAATTTTTCACATTCCAGGTATGATAATGACTTCTCCCCTTGTGGGATTTTAGATGTTAAGATAATATTAAGAATAATGCTATGAACATTGCTTCTCACTTGTGTGAATTCTCTGGTGCTTATCAAGACTTGATTTATGTGTCCAACATTTCCCACATTCCAAACATGAATAAGGCTTCTCCCCTGTATGAGTTTTCTGGTGTCTAACAAGAGATGATTTCGCTATAAAACATTTTCCACATTCTGAACATGAAAATGGCTTTTCCCCTGCATGAATTCTCTGGTGTATAACAAGATATGATTTATGGTTAAAATATTTCCCACATTCTGAACAAAAAAAGGCTTCTCCCTTGTTGTGAATTCTTTGGTGCTTATCAAGACTTGATTTATGTGCCCAACATTTCCCACATTCTGAACATGAATATGGTTTCACCCCTGTGTGAGTTCTCAGGTGTACAACAAGCGATGATTTTTCTACAAAACATTTTCCACATTCTGAACATGAAAATGGCTTTTCCCCTGCATGAATTCTCCGGTGTGTAACAAGATACGATTTATGGTTAAAATGTTTCCCACAGTCTGAACAAAAAAAAGGCTTCTCCCCTGTGTGTGTTCTCTGGTGTATAGCAAGTTGCGATTTATGGTTAAAATATTTCCCACATTCTGTACATGAAAAAGGCTTCTCCCCTGTGTGAGTTTTCTGGTGTCTCTCAAGGTGTGATTTCTGTACAAAGCATTTTCCACATTCTGAACATGAAAAAGTATTCTCCCCTGTGTGAGTTCTCTGGTGTAAAAGAAGATATGATTTTTGACCAAAACACATTCCACATTCTGAACATGTATATGGCTTCTCCTCTGTGTGAGTTCTCTGGTGACTAATAAGAACTGATTTATGTAGAAAACATTTTCCACATTCTGAACATGAAAATGGCTTCTCCCCTGAGTGAATTCTCTGGTGTCTATCAAGTTGTGATTTCTCTACAAAACATTTCCCACATTCTGAACATGAAAAAGGCTTCTCCCCTATGTGAGTTCTCTGGTGTCTATCAAGGTATGATTTCTCTACAAAACATTTTCCACATTTTGAACATGAATATGGCTTCTCCCCTTTGTGAGTCCTCTGGTGTATAACAACAAATGATTTATTTGTAAAACATTTCCCACATTCTGAACATGAAAAAGGCTTCTCCCCTGTGTGACTTCTCTGATGTTTAATTAGCGCGGTTTTCTGAGAAAAACATTTATCACATTCTGAACATGAAAAAGGCTTCTCCCCTGTGTGAATTCGCTTATGTGCAACAAGTGTTGATTTATGTCCAAAACATTTCCCACATTCTGAACATGAAAAAGGTTTCTCCCCTGTGTGAGTTATCTGGTGTTTAACAAGCTGTGATTTTTGTGCAAAACATTTCCCACATTCTGAACATAGATGTGGCTTCTCCCCTGTATGACATTTCTGATGTGCAGTAAGATTATATTTTTCTGTAAAACATTTTCCACATACTGAGCATGAATGTGACTTCTCCCTGTTATGAAGCCTCTCATGCCTAACAAGATCCGATTCCTGGTTAAAAGATCTCCAACATTTGGAACAAGAAAATGTCTTCTCTTCTGTGTGAATTTTTTGATGTTTAACAAAAGATGTTTCAAGGGCACAACTATTTCCATATTCTAAATGTGTAGTTGGTTTCTTTGCGTTAAGATCAGTTTGTTTTTTAATGCCTCTCTTCTGAGTTTTATTTTTCTCAGTAGTCTGTAATGAATTAAAAGATATGACCTGTTTCATAGGATCAGAGGATAGATCTTTGCTGTGAAGGGATGATGGTATGTCTGAAGTAAAGACATTCACTTTAATTGTATCCTGTGTGATCTCAAGGTCATCTGATTTAAAAATTGAAGATGTCAGCTGTCCCTCCGGTCTCCCGGTACAGTCATCTGCTAAGAAATAAAAGCCATCATTATTTTTAAATTAAAAGTCCTTGAAATTTATATTTTTGAATATTTCTACTCACAATGTCCATAGAAATTGGAATTTATGTAAAAAAATGAATTATTCACTAAGACAATGACAGTTCAAAGACTAACAGAAAACCTTATAGCATGAACCAGTGGAGCCTGGTGTTCAACTGTTGGTTCATTCTACATCCTAAATATTGGAATAAAAAGGCACCAAAAATTGTTATGTAGGCAAAAGTGGAACCAATGGAAACTTCTAATAATGCGCAAAAAACAAGTCCAGCAGTCAGGTATCAAAATAGTCACTGCTCCTATAGATTAATTCACTAATGGTTATAATTTACAAAATGGAGTCACTTCATGGAGTTTTGTTCTGCTCTAGTTTTCTTCCATTCTGCAACACTGGGGCTTCTGCAAATGGTGCATAACATCTCCTCTGGGATCTGTTCCTGCAGTAACTGCTCCTGTCATTCATTCTGTGGCCAACACTGGTGATGCAGGTGAAATTGGAACCAGAAGCTCTGGGCAGCACAGGGTCTGTCCAGCCACTAAAAATAAAGTGGCCAAGACCAATAGTACCATCCAGTCTGGCAGTATGGGTGTGTGTGCAGTCCAGCTGGAATAATCAGCTCCCTGCTTCAGGTATTTTGAAAGCACCAAACCTTACTAAAGATCGAAGTATATTTTCGGATGCTGCCAGATACAACCTTGTTCTCCTTTGGTTCAGTTCTGTGTGCTCAGCTCCAGGCTTGTGAATTTGATCCTGTTGTGATTCAGGCTCATTTAGGGACTACTCTTCTGTCTAAAATCGAGGCCCCTCAAAGTAATTTCAAAAGTGATTTGTTACCCAAAAAATAGGTTTTATAAATTTAATTAAACATAAAAAATGTGTTACTAAATTTGTAAGTCTTGTGTCTTCAGAAAGAAAATAATGTTGAAAAAATAAAAATAGATGTTGAAAAATGTGTTGCCTACACGAAGTAGAAATACATTAAATGTTATTAACTACTTTGTCTGGTATTATTATCTGATTAAGGAGCATACAAATTTAGTTTGAAAATTACAAATCTTTCTAATTTATTTGGCAACTTTCAGGTATTTTCAAAAATAAATGCAAATATATCAACCTAAAATTACCAGAAACAAAGTACAATGTGTCACAGAAAAAAATATTTCAGAATAACTGGAATCAGTAGCATCCAAAGTTATCACCATATAAAGTGACATGCCAGATTTGAAAAATGGGGCCTGATTGGCTATGAAAGTAATTATAGCAAATCTGTCATCTCTCATAAAGATGTATTGAAAGTGACCTCCCACACTCTCCATAAAACACTGGAGCTGCTGGCAGGTCACTATTTGCTGGAAACCATCGGGAGAGATGCTGGAGAAGGATAAAGGCGGCGACTGGTTAGTATGAGACAGGGGGCAGGGGAATTACATTTAAAGAACCACTCCAGTGGTGCAATAAGAAAAGACGCTGGAGTGGTGCTTTAAAGGGAAGCTGTCACCAGGTTTGGCTGATATGAGATACGGCAACCACCTTTCAAAGCCTGATATACAGCACTCTCTACTGCTGTATCTAAGCCCCCAAACTCTACCAGTATTTTTATTATACTCACCTGTGGGGTGGTCCCGTCCAATGGGTTTTGATGCTCTTGGTCCGGCGACTGCCATTTCCTTACAATCACCGTCCTCCGTTTTGCTTTGTGTGGATGACATGCCCCTGCGTCCACACAGTCTCCTTGGAATTGTTCTACTGTGCAAGCGTACTTCTCTGCCCTGTTGAGGGCAGAACAAAGTAATGCAGTGCACAAGCATGGGGAAAGGTCAAAGAACCCCGATGCATGTGCACTGTAGAACTTTGCTCTGCCCTCAACAGGGCAGAGATATACGCGAAGGAGTAATTCTTCAGCAACGCTCGGTGTCCGGCAGCTCCATTATTTTATGGAGAGTGTCGGACGTCACTTTTCAATACATCTCTAGAGCCTTGTTCTGACTCTCATAGTCTTGCATTGAGCTCTTGTGAAATAACTTCTGACTTCCGGCCAGTCAGAAGTACCGGGCACAAGATGGCTCTGCGGGACCGAAGCTCTGTTGATAAAAAGTGAAGCCACTGGAAGGTGAGCATAAAAACGGGGGCACGGGGCTTACATCTGAAGTGCCAATCCTGCGCTGAAAAAAACAACCACTATGCTGGATTGGTGCTTTAAATCAGAGTTTTTGGGGCACCGACTACTCTAGTCAAAAACTGTGACCATAGACAATAACACATCTACTGAAATGATCAAACTCTACAGTCTTTACCATTAAAAACTGAGTAACTAGTGGAGAAACCTCTGTGGAGTAATTAGAGCATGTGGATCGGTGGCTCTTGGCAATCTAAGCTATCTTAAGGGACAATATTTTCTAAAGAGATCCTTGAAGAAACATTAGCCATGTAAAGAAAACGTTTTAAAATAGTGCAAAGCTGAGGTGTTTTACATTTATATCTCAGGCATTTGGCTAAGAAAATGGAGACCTTTATTTTAACCCTTTCAACCCCTCTCCCCTTCGCCCTGTTTTCACCTTCCTGACCAGGCCAATTTGTTCAGTTCTCACCAGTGTGACTTTATGAGGTAATAACTCTAGAACGCTTCAACGGATCCCAGTGACTCTAAGAAGGTTTTTTCATGACATGTTCTATTTCGTGTACATTTTAGTATATTGTGTTTTTTTTCAAACTTTGTATTTGTATGCCCTTAAACCAGATAGGTTATGTCACACAAAATAGATAATAAATAACATTTACCACAAGTCTACTTTACATCAGAATCATTTTTGAAACATTACAAAAAAAAATTAGGATGTTAGAAGGGTTAAATGTTTATCAGAAATGTCTAATTTTTGCAACAAAATAAATTTGTTTTAGGGACCACATCCCATTTGAAGTAACTTTGAGAGGCCTATGTGACCGAAAACACTCAAAAGTGGCAATTTAAAAAAAATCATCCCACAAAGTGCTCAAAACATCATTCAATAAATTTATTAACCGTTTGAGGGATTCATTGGAATGCAAGCAAAGGGGGAAAAAATTTAAATGTTACTTTTTCACACAAGAAATATTGCTTAAGCCCCAAACTTTGCATTTTCAAAAGGATAATATTAGAAAATGGACCACACAATTTGTTGTGCAGTTTCTCCTGAGTACACAGAAACCCCATAAGTGGTGCAAAATTACTGTTTGAGCGCACAGCAGGGAAGGAACACTATTTAACTTTTGGAGCTCAAAAGTGGCTTGGATAGATAGTGGACGCCATGTTGTGTTTGCAGAGTCTCTGATGTGGTCACTTGTGGTGGGTTTCCACTGTTTAGGCACATTTTGGAAACTACCCCTCTAGAGGTAGAGAAAATTCTAAAAAACACCTACAGATTCAAAGGTTAAACATGGAACACTGCATTTTTCCCACAAAAATGTTGCTTTAGCCCTATTTTGTTTTCCTTTTCAAATTGGTAACTGGAGAAATCGTACAGCAGATTTTGTGGTCCATTTTCTGCTGAGTACACCAATACCCCATATGTGGTGGAAAACTACTGTTTGGGTGCATGGCAGGACTGGGAAGGGAAGAAGCGCCAATTGAATTCAGGAGCAATTTTGGTTGGAATAAATTGCAGATGCCATGCCATACTTGAAAAGCCCTGACATGCCAAAACAGCAGAAACCCCCACAAGTGACCTCATTTGGAACCTACACTTCTTGAGGAATTAATCAAGAGCATTTTAACCTTCAGAGGAGTCACAGAATTGTTTAACATTGGGCTGAGTCACTGGAAAATTACATTTTTTTCCAACAATATGTTCTTTTGGCCCCAAGTTTACAATTTTCAAAACAAATATTAGGAGAAAGTAAACAGTACAATATTCTGCATAGTTTGTGCTGAATACGCCAATACTCCATATGTGGTCTAAATTACTTTTGAGGTACAGTGGAAAGCTCTGAAGGGAAGAAGAGCCATATTGGAGTTCAGATTTTTTGAATAGTTTGAGAGAGCCATGTCACATTGGCAGAGCCCCTGAGGATCCCCCTTAAGTGACCCCATTTTGCATATAACACCCCTCTGGGAACTGATCTACAGATGTAGTGATAATTTTGACTCCATGGGTGTTTTCCAGAATCAGCAGTGGATGTTGCTGACTGAAAATTGCAAATATGGCATTGTAGTTCCTGTACACTGTACTGCACAGTACATCATAATACCCAGACATTGTAGTGCCCAGTATTTTCTAGGGCCCAGTACGCTGTAGTGCCCACGTACAGTTGCATCTCACAAAATTAGAATATCATCAAAAAAGTTAATTTATTTCAGTTACTCAATACAAAAGTGAAACTCATTATATAGAGTCATTACAATCGGAGTGATCTATTTCAAGTGTTTATTTCTGTTAATGTTGATGATTATGGCTTACAGCCAATGAAAACCCAAAAGTCATTATATCAGTAAATTAGAATATTTTATAACACCAGCTTGACAAAATGATTTTAAAATGCAAAATATTGGCCTACTGAAATGTATGTTCAGTAAATGCACTCAATACTTGGTTGGGGCTCCTTTTGCATCAATTACTGCATCAATGCAGCGTGGCAAGGAGGCGATCAGCCTGTGGCACTGCTGAGGTGTTAAGAAGCCCAGGTGTCTCTTATCTTCCTCTTGATAATACCCCTTAGATTCTCTATGACAAGTTTGCTGACCAATGAAGCACAGTGATACTGTTGTTTGTAAACCAGGAATTGGTACTTTTGGTGGTGTGGACAGGTGCCAAGTCCTGCTGGAGAATGAAATTTCCATCTCCAAAAAGCTTTTCGGCAGAAGGAAGCATGAAGTGCTCTAAAATTTCCTGATATATGGCTGCGCTGACTTTGGTCTTGAAAAAACACAGTGGTCCTACACCAGAAGATGACATGGCTTCCGAAACCATCATTGATTGTGGATACTTCACACTAGACCTTGGAAATTAAGGTCCCAGAGTCTGGATGAAGAGTGGAGAGGCACACAATCCAAGCTGCTTGAGGTCTAGTGTGAAGTTTCCATAATCAGTGATGGTTTGGGGAGCCATGTCATCTGCTGGTGTAGTTCCACTGTGTTTTATCAAGACCAAAGTCAGAACAGCCGTCCGCCAGGAAATTTTAGAGCACTTCATGCTTCCCTTTGCCGACAAGCTTTTTTAAGATGGAAATTTCATTCCACAGCAGGACTTGGCACCTGTCCACACTGCCAAAAGTACCAATGCAGTGATACCACATGTATATCATGTTTTTATGTTTTGCCGCTTTTACACAATAAAACTACTTCATAGAAAAACAAATTATTTTTTGCATCTCTTTACTCTGAGAGCTATAACTTTTACTTCTCGGTTGTCTAAGCTGTATTGTGGCTTATTTTTTGTGGGACTAGAGGTTATTTTTAGCGATACCATTTTTACTTACATTCAACTTTTTGATGGCATTTTATTCCAGTTTTTGCTATGTGGTGTCCACTGAAGAGGTTTACTACTAATTTAGCAACTTGGGTTGTTTTAGATATGATGATACCAAATATGTGTACCGTATTTTTTGGACTATAAGACGCACTAGACCATAAGACGCACCTAGGTTTTTAGAGGAGGAAATTAGAAAAAAAAAATTGAAGCAAAAAAATGTGGTCCATTCTTTACTTAATATCCCCATCCTGGTATACATGGCCCCCTCATTCCTATCCTGGTATGCATGGCCCCCTCATACCAATCCTGGTGTGCATGGCCCCCTCCCTATCCTGGCATGCATGGCCCTCCCATCCTGGAATGTATAGCCGATATCATCCCCAACCTGGTGTGCATGGCCCCCTCATCCCTAAACTGGCATGGTCCGCCCATCCTGGTGTGCATGGGCCCCCTCATCTTTATCCTGGAATGCATGGACCCTCTAATCCCTATCCTGGTGTGCATGGCGCCCTCATCCCTATCCTGGTATGCATGCCCTCCTTATTCCTATCCTGGTTTGCATGGCCGCCTCATCCCCATCCTGGTAGGCATTACCCCCTCATTGCTATGTCCCACTCATCCCTTTCCAAGTAGGAATGTTCCCCTCATCCCTATCCTGGTAGGAATGGTCACCCTCATCCCTATCTTGGTGTGCAGGGCCCACACTTCAGTCCTGGTATGCATGGCTCCATCCATTTCCTGGTATAATGGGTCCCCATCCTTATCCTGGTATGACTGGCCCCATCCCCGTCCTGGTATGAATGGCCCCATCCTTATCCTGGTATGATTGGCCCCATCCCCGTCCTGGTATGCATGGCCCCATCAGAAAAACATTTAAAAAAATGATTTATGCCCGGCAGCTGCAGGAAGTCAGCGGCTGACACTGTGCACACTACTAAAGAGCAATGAATACTCACTGCCCTCCACGCACATAGTCCTGGCATGCAGAGCAGGGAGTATTCTGGCAGCTGTCCTACGGCTTGCAAGCAGCGCATGATGTCCCTGCCATGTGCTGCTTACAAGAATAAATCAGAAGCTGGCACTGGATCAAGACGTTTCGAGGAAGTGCAGAAAGGTAAGTGTAATGTGTTTTTTTTTTTTTTATATATTTTTCTGATGGGGCCATGCACACCAGGATGGGGATGGGAAGACCATGATTACCAGGACAGGGATGGGGGCCCTGCATACCAAGATAAGGATGGGACCATGCATACCGGGATGCTATTAAAGAGAAATGAATATTCATTGCCCTCCATGCCCATGGGCATGGAATGCAGTGAATATTCATTTCTCTTTAGCAGTGGACACAGGCTTTAGCTGCAGCAGCCGGCACCTGCCTCCTGTGACACACTGCTCAGCTGCTGCCGCTCTCCCACCTCCCCACCACAGCCAGAGCAGGTACATCCGGACTAGAAGAGACACCCCCAATTTTCCTCCACATTTTGAGGATAAGGCCGGAGTCACACAAAACGTATAAGAACACGGTCCGTTTTTGATGGCCGAGATATGCAGAAAATTTCCTGAACAGTGATCCGTATTCAATGCGAGGATGCGATTTTTTCTCCAAAAATTATCCGTGTGTCATCCATATGACATGCGCGGTCGAAAATGGCGGACCCGACGCACGAAAAAAAGCTACATGGAACTTTTTTTGTGCCGACGGTCCGCCAAAACACGACGCATCCGTCACACGACGGATGCGACATGGTGCAATCCGTCGCAAGGCGTCGCTAATGCAAGTCTATGGAGAAAAAACGCATCCTGCGGGCGACTATGCAGGATGCGTTTTTTCTCCAAAACAACGCATTGCGACGTACGTCACACGACACTAGTGTGAAAGTAGCCTAACCCTGGTTAATAATGGAGAGGTGTCAATAAGACACCTATCCATTATTAATCCTATATTAATAAAGGGTTAAAACACACACACACACACACACACACACACACACACACACACACACACACAAAAAAGTATTTTAATGAAATAAAGAGACATGGTGTTGTAAACGCTCAATCCAATTGAAGACCCTTGTCACCTGAAACAAAGTTAAAATAAAAAACAACAATATTTCCGGTGTTACAGTCAAGTCCTACGCTGTAAATCCATCAGAAGGGGTTAAATAATTTTACAAGCAGGAGCCTGCTAATGCAGCTGTGCTCCTGCCTGTAAAAACTGGGGAATGAAGCTACCTAAACTTGCGGTGCTGTGCCCCCTGCTGGCATAAACTCAAAAAATTCTCACGCTCGAGTTCATATGAGTTTATGCCAGCAGGGGGCGCAGCATCGCAAGTCTAGGTGCATTGTTGTTTTTTTATTTTATCTTTGTTTCAGGTGACGAGGGTCTTCAATTGGATTAAGCGTATAATAAACTATTACAACACCATGTGTCATTATTTCATTAAAATTATTTCATTAAAATACTTTTTTCCAAATGTGTGTGTGTTTTATTAACCATTTACTACTATAGGATTAATAATGGATAGATGTCTTATTGACGCCTCTCCATTATTAACCAGGCTTAATGTCACCTTAAAATAGCAAGGTGACATTAACCATTTATTACCCCATATCCCACCGCTACAGGGGAGTGGGAAGAGAGTGGCCAAGTGCCAGAATAGGCGCATCTTAGAGATGTGCCTTTTCTGGGGTGGCTGGGGGCAGATGTTTTTAGCCGGGGGGGGGGGGGGGGGGGCGGGGGGGCAACAACTATGGTCCCTCTGTAGGCTATTAATATCTGCCCTCAGTCACCGGCTTTCCCACTCTGGCGGAGAAAATTGCGCGGGAGCCCACGCCAGTTTTTTCCGTGATAAACTTTATTTTAACAGCTAGAGCTCCCAAATTTTGCACACGTACACTTCTAACATTAGTAGTGAGGAATATGTAAAAAAATAAGGGACATGAAATGTTTTACTGTATGTAAACCATGTCTCATATCCTGTCGGGTTTGATAGGGAGATAGCAAATGCCGGCAATTGAATTATCAGCTTTTGTGCTATCTAGCGCTCTATGAAATATATATATATATATGCTCTCAGTCCATATAAATCACAAAAGCAGGCAGCACTCCATATTCTTAAGGCAAATTGCAGGTCTTTATTGAGCCCACATCTCCACGCAACGTTTCGGCTCTAACTGAGCCTTTCTCAAGCTTGAGAAAGGCTCAGTTAGAGCCGAAACGTTGCGTGGAGATGTGGGCTCAATAAAGACCTGCAATTTGCCTTAAGAATATGGAGTGCTGCCTGCTTTTGTGATTTACCGTATATACTCGAGTATAAGCCGACCCGAGTATAAGCCGACCCCCCTAATTTTGCCACAAAAAACTGGGAAAACTTATTGACTCGAGTATAAGCCTAGGGTGGAAAATGCAGCAGGTACCGGTGAATTTCAAAATTAAAAATAGATACTCCATACCGTTCATTATGGCCCCATAGATGCTCCACATAAAGCTGTGCCACATATAATGCTCTGCACCGTTCATTATGGCCCCATAGATGCTCCACATAAAGCTGTGCCATATATACAATGCTCTGCACCATTGCCCCATAGATACTCCACATAAAGCTGTGCCATATATACAATGCTCTGCACCGTTGCCCCATAGCTGTGCCATATATATAATGCTCTGCACCGTTGCCCCATAGCTGTGCCATATATATAATGCTCTGCACCGTTGCCCCATAGCTGTGCCATATAGTGCTCTGCACCATTGCCCCATAGCTGTGCCATATAGTGCTCTGCACCATTGCCCCATAGCTGTGCCATATAGTGCTCTGCACCATTGCCCCATAGCTGTGCCATATAGTGCTCTGCACCATTGCCCCATAGCATAGTTCCCCCTGAAGAAGGATATATCGAATCCGAAACGCGCGTCGGGAGAAGCGCAGGTCCAGGATTCAGCCCCAGCAGGTATAGACTAATATATAATCGCTGACACCATTTTTTTCGATAATTAGCTATCTCCAACGTGTACTGACACTTTACTAGGCACTTTTTGTGGATAAATTCTTGCGCTATTTATAATTTCTGCACTCTGTCACTTTATGCAGTGATTGGCATCAATTTATAATTATAATTGGTTACTTTAATCTGGATTTGGCACTTGTGCACTTTTATACTGTTTTTTTACTGAGTTGGACTTGGCAGAGAAACCTCTAATTACGTGGTGTCAGCGTAATCTAAGACATCCTGTTATTATAGTGGGGCTGGAGTTAGGAGTGGTATTTTACTCTTTTCATCCTGATCTTCCTGGTGCAGCGCATGTTTTGTAGTTTTTACATTTAATATTTATATATTATTTTATATTTATGGATTTATGTAATTTTAATATATTTTGTAACCATTGTCACGCACAATAATAATAAAAATAGATTCTGATAAGTCCATGTCCTGGTATTTCATCTGGTTCTTTTGACCCTTACTGAAGTGTTTTGGTTCTAGTCTGGCTGCTGCTGTGGTTTCCACAGCGACTGTTACACAGTGCACTTGGGTGACGCATATAAAATTTCTGTATACTTTCTTTACATATACAGATATGAATGAGAATGTGATTTATTTGCAATTTAATTTATTTTATGTGTACTGTGTGACATATATTCACCGTTGCCCCATAGCTGTGCCATATAGTGCTCTGCACCATTGCCCCATAGCTGTGCCATATAGTGCTCTGCACCATTGCCCCATAGCTGTGCCATATAGTGCTCTGCACCGTTGCCCCATAGCTGTGCCATATAGTGCTCTGCACCATTGCCCCATAGCTGTGCCATACAGTGCTCTGCACCATTGCCCCATAGCTGTGCCATATAGTGCTCTGCACTGTTTATTATTGCCCCATAGCTGTGCCATATAGTGCTCTGCACCGTCCATTATTGCCCCATAGCTGTTGCTGCAATAAAAAAAAAAAAAAAACATACTCACCTGTCTTGCTTGCAGCTCCTCGGCGCCATCTTCCCGGCGTCTCTCCGCACTGACTGATCAGGCAGAGGGTGGCGCGCACACTATATGCGTCATCGCGCCCTCTGCCTGAACAGTCAGAGCGGAGAGACGCCGGGAAGATGGCGCGACGCCCGGCGTGTGGAACGAGGACAGGTGAATATGTCATACTTACCTGCTCCCGGCGTCCCGCTCCTTCCCCCTGCCTGTCTTCGGTGCCGCAGCCTCTTTCTCTATCAGCGGTCACCGGCACCGCTTCATTAGAGAAATGAATAGGCGGCTCCGCCCCTATGGGAGGTGGAGCCGCCTATTCATTTCTCTAATGAGCGGTCCCACGTGACCGCTCAGGGGAAGAGGCTGCGGCACCGAAGACAGTGTGACAGGCAGGGGGAGCGCCAGGAGCGCCGGGACTAGGTGAGTATATGACAGTGCTCACCCGCCGACCCCACCACCGATCATGACTCGAGTATAAGCCGAGAGGGGCACTTTCAGCCCAAAAATTTGGGCTGAAAATCTCGGCTTATACTCGAGTATATACGGTATATATATATATATATATATATATATATATATATATATATATATATATATATATATATATATATATATATATATATATATACATACTAGATGGCAGCCCGATTCTAAAGAATCGGGAGTCTAGAATCCATATATACTTTATTTATTCAAATGTAAGAATAATACAATAAATAATAGTAAGAAAGAACAAAAAATGGCTGCACTCACCAGCTCTTGACAATTCTTGTTATTTAAGGTACAGTTACACAGGATCCATGAACATGCTTATGAGGGGAGTGATGAAAGACATCAGACAACAACTTTGCGTGTTGTGGCAAATGCCACAACAACGGTTCTTTGCTTAAGAACAATAATGTAAATAATAAATAATATGTATCAATAACTATGTATATTGGTATGTTCTATGACATTTTAAAATATTTCATTATTATGTGGAAAAGCTCTTAGTACCAATACTGGCGCATACTTGTGTGCCCATCAGGTATTTTCACAGTAAAATTTTCACAGGCGGGGCCCCTCGGCCTCCGCTTTGGTGGGCGGGGCCCCTCGGCCTCCGCTTTGGTGGGCGGGGCCCCTCGGCCTCCGCTTTGGTGGGCGGGGCCCCTCGGCCTCCGCTTTGGTGGGCGGGGCCCCTCGGCCTCCGATTTGGTGGGCGGGGCCCCTCGGCCTCCGATTTGGTGGGCGGGGCCCCTCGGCCTCCGATTTGGTGGGCGGGGCCCCTCGGCCTCCGATTTGGTGGGCGGGGACCCTCGGCCTCCGATTTGGTGGGCGGGGACCCTCGGCCTCCGATTTGGTGGGCGGGGACCCTCGGCCTCCGATTTGGTGGGCGGGGACCCTCGGCCTCCGATTTGGTGGGCGGGGACCCTCGGCCTCCGATTTGGTGGGCGGGGACCCTCGGCCTCCGATTTGGTGGGCGGGGACCCTCGGCCTCCGATGTGGTGGGCGGGGACCCTCGGCCTCCGATGTGGTGGGCGGGGACCCTCGGTCTCCGCTTTGGTGGGCGGGGCCGGGCCCCTCGGCCTCCGCTTTGGTGGGCGGGGCCGCTCGGCCTTCGATTTGGTGGGCGGGGCCCCTCGGCCTCCGATTTGGTGGGCGGGGACCCCCGGCCTCCGATTTGGATGGCGTGGACCCTCGACCTCCGATTTGGTGGGCGGGGACCCTCGGCCTCCGATTTGGTGGGCGGGGACCCTCGGCCTCCGATTTGGTGGGCGGGGACCCTCGGCCTCCGATTTGGTGGGCGGGGACCCTCGGCCTCCGATTTGGTGGGCGGGGCCCCTCGGCCTCCGATTTGGTGGGCGGGGCCCCTCGGCCTCCGATGTGGTGGGCGGGGCCCCTCGGCCTCCGATGTGGTGGGCGGGGCACCTCGGCCTCCGATTTGGAGGGCGGGGACCCCCGGCCTCCGATTTGGTGGGCGGGGACCCTCGGCCTCCGATTTGGTGGGCGGGGACCCTCGGCCTCCGATTTGGTGGGCGGGGCCCCTCGGCCTCCGATTTGGTGGTCGGGGCCCCTCGGCCTCCGCTTTGGTGGGCGGGGCCGGGCCCCTCGGCCTCCGCTTTGGTGGGCGGGGCCGCTCGGCCTTCGATTTGGTGGGCGGGGCCCCTCGGCCTCCGATTTGGTTGGCGGGGCCCCTCGGCCTCCGATTTGGTGTGTGCTCTGCCTGGGGCCACTGTGCTCTGCCTGGGGCCCCATATGCTGCCTGGGGCCCCTGTGCTCTGCCTGGGGCCCCATATGCTGCCTGGGGCCCCTGTGCTCTGCCTGGGGCCCCTGTGCTCTGCCTGGGGCCCCATGTTCTGCCTGGGGCCCCTGTGCTCTGCCTGGGGCCACTGTGCTCTGCCTGGGGCCCCATATGCTGCCTGGGGCCCCTGTGCTCTGCCTGGGGCCCCATATGCTTCCTGGGGCCCCTGTGCTCTGCCTGAGGCCCCTGTGCTCTGCCTGGGGCCCCATATGCTGCCTGGGGCCCCTGTGCTCTGCCTGGGGCCCCTGTGCTCTGCCTGGGGCCCCATGTTCTGCCTGGGGCCCCATGTTCTGCCTGGGGCCCCTGTGCTCTGCCTGGGGCCACTGTGCTCTGCCTGGGGCCCCATATGCTGCCTGGGGCCCCTGTGCTCTGCCTGGGGCCCCATATGCTGCCTGGGGCCCCTGTGCTCTGCCTGGGACCACTGTGCTCTGCCTGGGGCCCCATATGCTGCCTGGGGCCACTGTGCTCTGCCTGGGGCCCCATATGCTGCCTGGGGCCCCTGTGCTCTGCCTGGGTGTAGGACACTGGTGACGTCACTTATCTCCGGACATTAGCTCCGGACATTGGCTCCGGACAATAGCTCCGGACAATAGCTCCGGACAAAGCCACGGAAGTTGGCACAAATTGCAGGAAGTAGTATTCTAGGCAATTATATATATATATATATATATATATCTATATATATCTATATCTATATATATAATTGTCTAAGGGGTACTTCCGTCTTTCTGTCGGCAACTTCCGTCACGGATATCATTCGCTGATTGGTCTCGCCAGCTGCCTGTCATGGCTGCCGCGACCAATCAGCGACGGGCACAGTCCGATTAGTCCCTCCCTACTCCCCTGCAGTCAGTGCCCGGCACCCGCTCCATACTCCCCGCAGTCACGGCTCACACAGGGTTAATGCCAGCGGTAACGGACCGCGTTATGCCACAGGTAACTCACTCCGTTACCGCCGCTATTAACCCTGTGTGACCTATGCAGCCTCAATAGTAAAAACATCTAATGTTAAAAATAATAAAACAAAAATAACAAATCATTATATACTCACCTTCCACCGCCTTTCCGACGCTCCGGTGACCGGTCCATGCAAGCGGCAGGTTCCGGTGCTAAGGTTGGTGTGGGACAAGGACCTGCCATGACGTCACGGTCATGTGACTGCGACATCATCACAGGCCCTGCGCGCCTGCGCGAGAAGGACCTGCCATGACTTCACAGTCATGTTACCGCGACATCATCGCAGGCCCTGCGCGAGAAGGACCTGCCGTGACGTCACAGTCATGTGACCGTGACGTCATCGCAGGCCCTGCCCACATCGCTGGGCAATATACTACGTGGCTGTGCAATATACTACGTCACTGGGCAATATACTACGTCACTGGGCAATATACTACGTCACTGGGCAATATACTACGTGGACATGCATATTCTAGAATACCCGATGCGTTAGAATCGGGCCACCATCTAGTATATATATATATATATATATATATATATATATATATATATATATATATATATAAAATATATATATATATATATATATAAAATATATATACCTATACCTAACCTGTCAGTGTGATTTTACTGTACACCGCACTGAATTACCGGCTTTTCTATAGAACACAGGTGCGTATTTCTCGCAAGTCACACTGATGGTCCATGTGTAATCCGTTTTTTTCTCGCACCCATAGACTTGCATTGGCGATTCTCTGCCGAGATACGCTGACGATCGCAGCATGCTGCAATTTCACTTGGATCCTGAATACGGCCGAGAAAACAATGGATAATAGGATCTGCTCCATGGATTAACATTGGGTTGAGTGCTATGCGATTTTTTATCGCATTCCACTCGGCCGAATTACGGTCTAGTGTGACTCCGGCCTAAAAGTGAGTCTTATAGTACGAAAAACATGGCACTTTGTTTATTTTTGCTTTTACATAAACATTTATTAGGATAATTTTCTTTTTTTAGTACTTTTTTTTTACTTAGTCCATCTACGGGACAATAACTTTTATTACCCTGATCACTGCTATAATGCATTATACCTGCTTGTATTACCCTGACATATGCCTCTTAGACCATGCTCCTGGCATGGTCTAACAGGCTTGCTGTAGATCTCAAACACGGAGGTGGTCATGACTACCTTGGGTTGCCATGACAACGATCAGGCCCTTGTTATGACGTTAAAGGTGGATGCCGACCGAACAGGAGAGGGAGCCCCCTCCTTCTCCTAATAAATGCTGTAGCACTTAGGAGGTTAAACAGCTGGGGGTGCTGCAGGCACCATTCGTCACAGTAAGCCAAGCTTCCGACGCTGATCACACAGGGACAGCTTCTGTGGCGCGTATGATCGCCATGACTTACGCATACCTTAAAGTTCGGAAACTCCTATTCGACCATGATAAATGGAGTATGAATGAATTACTAACTGCTATTAGTCACCTGGCACTTTAACTCTGTCCTATTCATTTTTTTTTCTGCACTTTGCAGCTATGTATAAACTATGGGGCTCTGTGTTATAACCAGAGGTCATGATTTAATATTGGGCATTATTTCTTGCCTCTTATCAATTGTTGTTATGAGTCACTTGGCTCTTTTAGGCTAGGTGCACACGTTCAGGAAAGTTTGCAGAATTTTCCTGAAAAAATCTGGACTACTTCCGCAGGAAATCCGCTCGCTTTTTTTGCGGATTTTTACGGAAGTTCCCAATGCAATAATATAGTGGCAAATCCGCAAAAAAATCAGCAAAATTAATGAACATGCTGCGTTTTTTTCGTGGAAAAAAGCACAACATGGGAACAAAAATTAAAATTGATGGGATTCTTAATGTAAGCGTTTTCTAAGAGCTTTTGCAGCGGAAAACCGCTGGAAAAAAAATGCGAAAAATCCAGAACATGTGCACATAGCTTTATAATCCTGTTCTACTGATTGTCACGAGTTCCTGCACATGGCACCAAGTTACTAATTTGGTTACTATCTAGCACTCTGCACTATTACTTGCCTTTATTAGGTTTAGGGCAGCTATCTATATTGTCTCCAGGCTTCGGTTATTGAACGTCACTATTGATATAATTATTTATTAATGGTGTTATCTAGTCTTAGTGCTATATTTGGTAGAATGAGCTTTCCATACCTGTTTCAAGCACTGGATACTTTAATAGGGTAGGTGCATTGCCAAATAACTGACATTCTCATTTGGTATCTATATGATCCATAGGTTGGCTAGAATCCAGCTCAGGTTTTCTATGAGGCTTTGATTAATTTTTGTGCAATAGCGATTTAGCTTATATAGTTCCCTAAGAATACCTTGAATATAATAATTTTTGAATATAAATTACAATTCATTGTACTGATGTTACTTTATCGATATATGATATTTGTTTGGAGTGCAATGCACTGTGTGTGCAGTTATTTTGTATTGTATCCCCTTCAATTTTAAATATATTGTACTATGTATGTTCAATAAAAATATAGTTCTTACCGATAACGGTATTTCTCTGAGCCCATGACGGCATCACGGAGAGGGGATCCCCCCACCAAGGACAGGAAACCTACAGATAAAAAGGGCGGTACCACTCTCCCGCATCAGTTGTTTACTAGAGAATGATGGGAGACTATGGAACAGCTTATTACTTTCAATATTACTTAACTTAATTGAGATACCGCGTTACCTATCATAAAATAAACTATGGCACTATATTAACGTGCACACCCATGAGTGAAGGGAGGGAATGTACGGGTGCCGTCATGGGCTCAGAGAAATACCGTTATCGGTTAGAACTATATTTTTCTCTGTCGCCCATGACGGCACCACGGAGAGATTTCATAGATTTGTACATTCAGGGAGGGACCACCGCTTCCAGAACCCTTTACCGAAAGTAAGGTCCGAAGAGGAGATAAGGTCCAATCTATAGTGCCTATAGAATGTGGAAGGTGATGACCAAGTAGCAGCTCTACATATCTGGTCAATCGAAGCTCCGGCCTTCTCGCCCAAGAAGCTGCCACTGCTCTCGTTGATTGAGCCTTGACCTCCCCGGAAATAGACATTCCACTTGATCAGTATGATAGGCTGATAGCATCTGTGATCCATCTCGCCAGAGTAGCTTTGGAGGCTTTTTTCCCCTTCCAGGGATCCTGAAAGCACACAAAAAGAGATGCATCCTCCCTACTCTCTCTGGTGGCTTCTAAGTACTACGTGAAGCATCTCCTGACATCTAGTGTATGCAATGATTCCTCATCCCTATTTTTAGGGTTAAGACAAAAGGAGGGAAGAGATATCTCTTGAGTTCGGTGGAACCGGGATGCTACCTTCGGGAAGTATGCAGGATCTATTTTGAGAGTAACACTATCCTCTAAAAACCGTGTATGAGGAGGGTTAGAAGGTAGTGCCTGTATGTCGCTTATTCTACAAGCAGATGAGAGGGCGACGAGCAGGGATGTTTTGAGGGATAGGAGTTTTAATGGGATATCCACTAAGGGTTTGAAGGGCGGTTTAGACAGGGTTTTAAAGGACCAAAAATAAATCCCACTGAAGGGAACTTTTACTGGAAGTGGCCTCGAACTACCTGCTGCCCTGATGAACCTGGGAACCCACCGATTCATAAAGTGATGTTTTAAGGGACAGATTCCCAGAGAAGCCTCTGACCGGGGTTCAAAAGGAGGTTTGGATAGGGATATAAGATCCAAGTTTAAAAGTTTAAATTCCAAGGAGGAGTAAACCGAGAGGGGATGGGTCTAGACCTGACCAACGCTTTGATGAACTTGGATATCCCCGATACCCAGCCGGGTCGTAATTGTACAGGGTCCTTAAAGCCAAGACTTGAACTTTTAAAGTATTTGTGGCTAGCCCCTGTTCCAATTCCTTGCAGAAACTCTAAGGGTACCGTCACACAGTGCAATTTTGATCGCTACAATGGCACGATTCGTGACGTTCCAGCGATGCATTTACGATATCGCGGTGTCTGACACGCTACTGCAATCCGGATCCCCGCTGAGAATCGTACGTCGTAGCAGATCGTTTGAAACTTTCTTTTGTCGTCTAGTGTCCCGCTGTGGCGGCATGATTGCATTGTGTGACACAGGTTGTATACGATGTGCGCACAGTAACCAACGGCTTCTACATCGCAAATACGTCATGAAATTATCGCTCCAGCGCCGTGTATTGCAACGTGTGACCGCAGTATACGACGCTGGAGCGATACTTATATGACGCTGCAACGTCACGAATCGTGCCGTCGTAGCGATGAAAATGGCACTGTGTGACGGTACCCTTAGACAGCTGTTATTGGAAACTCCCTCTTCTAACTTGGAACCTGAAAGGAAGTTCCTCCAGGTCCCCCCCCCGCCCCCCAGCAGTGTGGTGGTTCCTATATGGTCCACTCCCCTCCTGGAAACATTCACAATCAATATTATGGCTAATATTCTGAGGAGATGCACCAGAGAAGTCTGGGTGACCAGCCTTTTGACCATTTCCACATATTAGGGCTCAGAGTACTGGCCCCCGACCACCTGCTCTATATTTCCATGAGGAGGCATAGATGCACTATGATGCGACATGATACAGGGACACATGACATAATGCATAGAAGCAATATGATACACAGACACGCAATAAAATGCAAAGAGGCACCATGACACGCAGGGGCACTCGGCTGCGGTTTGCGCTGCGGCCTGTGCCGCGGCTCGTGCTTCGGTTCCTTTCCGACGGATTACACCCTGCACGCCGGTCGGCTATGCAGTCTGCAGACTGACGCTTCCAAAGGGAGAGCCACGCCGCTCCTCCCGCAACCACAGAGGGACCCCCCTGGATGTTGCCGCTGCTGCATCTTACCTAGGGAGGTGACCGCGATCTCCATGTCACCTCCCCCGCACACCCTAGAGGCCCACTAGCCCCAGCGGTGGCGCTTCGGGTGACCACACCAGCCGAGGCAGAGGGACCCCAGCTGCCTGAGTCGGACTGATTGGCCCCGGAATCCCACGACGATCTTCCTTCTGGTAAGTCTGTAGGTCTCCCATCAAGGACAGGAAACCAACTGATGCGGGAGAGTGGTACCGCCCTTTTTATCTGTAGGTTTCCTGTCCTTGGTGGGCGGATCCCCTCTCTCCGTGGTGCCGTCATGGGCGACAGAGAAAAATACATTTTAATTTTCTCTATTTGGCATATGCTTCCATTTTTCTGTAGGAATCGAGTAATTGGAAGTGCCTTTCATTAGGCCGAATTTTTGGTTACATCTCCTGCAGGGGTGAATAAATGTATATTACAGCCATCAGCCATGCACAGCTTAGAGTTAAATCATGCACAGATGTAATTTATGCATAGTTTATCACAATTCTCTTTGAATTTTCAACTTCTATTAAAATCAACTAAACTCAAACTAAAGGGAAACTCTATTGTTATTGTACAGACATTCACACTTGGCCCTGACTGCACAGTTAATGTTGTTGATCATAAAAGCAAAGATTGGCCAGAAAGACTGGACCTGGTCTTCTATGGACCATAAGAGCACATTCAGCAGCACAGAAGGGAGAGAAGGTAGATTCATCCAATAAGATATCAGGGTTCTAGGATGCCAAGAGCATCATTACCCTTCGCTTTCTCTAATAGCACTATCATATTTTTCTTCAAGTGATTTTCTAACTTGTCAGCACATTCTATGTACGCTGTCATTTGGCTTTGTAGTTTACAGATCTGGGCAGGTAAGGGTAAACACTTAATTCCAGGGGGAATTCTGGATCCTCCAGGTTGTAAACTCTACAGACGAAGGGCTTTCAATGCCCAAAGTCATTTGAAAGTATTGGGTGGAGGAACATGCAGGGATCTTACAGCAGCATGGTGAACACATGATTGCGATATATCTGGATTACACCACTGATATAGCAGTGAAAGCTGATGACTAAGAAGAATCTCTGCATTTATAGGTTAATACTCACCTGGCAAGTCATCTGTAGGAATCTCCTCTTTACATCGCTTATCATCCCTCACATATGTCCCTGTAGTATTAATATAGGTCAGATCTTCATCCTGAAACAAATATTGTAAAAGTTTCAGACTGATGGAGAAGTCACATCTATGATCAGCTCTAATCCTGCCATCTCCACCGTTCTCTTTACACAAGTATAAAACATATAATACTGGTGGATAAAACTAGACTGAGCACAAGACCTTCACAGCCATCTTCACATCATAGCTGAGATCTCATGACACCTTCTCTCCATCTACCTGATGATCCTGAGGAACATTGGGATCTTCTTGTTTACAGTCCTGAGGAAGAAGAGGATCGAGACATCTCTCTGGTGTTGTCCTCTTACTGGATAGAACTGGAGGAAACACATACAGGGACTGAATTCATTCTTTACTTACAGATAATTATAGGCTGTGTGTATTTAGTCCTGTCTATTACCTGGTGATGTGAGGGGCTGAGGAACCTCCATCATGACGTCCTTGTACAGATCTTTGTGTCCTTCTAAATACTCCCACTCGTCCATAGTGAAATAGATGGAGACATCCTCACACCTTATAGGAACCTGACACATACAATGATACTGTCATCCCCCGATCCCTTCATAGCGTTACTGTATAACGTCCCAGCAGTCCCAGCAGTGTCACCTCTCCAGTCAGCAGCTCAATCATCTTGTAGGCGAGATCTAGGATCTTCTGGTCATTGATGTCCTCATGTATCAGGGAGTGAGGTGGAGGCCCTGTGATTGGGCTCAGCGGTCTTCCCCATCCATTGGACACAGGGTCCTGACAGCGCTCACTAGAGGTCTTCTTCACTACTGTGTAATCCTGATTATGAAAAGACACATTAATAAATCTCACTACAGACATTTCCAGAATCCTCACCTCTCCAGTTCTGTCCATCTGTTATTCCCATAGATAAGAATGATGTAATGTGACGTCATCAGAATCTCTCACCTCTCCAGTAAGACGGAAGACGATCTCTAGGGTGAGTTGTAATATCCTCTCCGCCAATTTGTTCTTGCCCATATCCATCCTTGATGCGTAAATCAGAAAAATTGTCTAAATGTAAAAGATTTCCACTGAAAAGATCCGGTATTGTAGGGAGTAGGGACCTGAGTGAGAAGATGAGACAATGTAACACCATAAAGAATCCTAAGTAATAATACAACTACTTTAGATAATAAAGAGAAACATAAGAGGAAATATAATTTGTAGATGTTCTATTCTTCTATCATGTACGCAGTGGAACATCAGTTGAATTGATGACCAAGTCAACTCCATGTTATCAATCACTAGCTATGATGTTCAGTGCTTCAGCAACTAATAGGCCATAGGTATCACAAATTTGTTGGGACTGACCAGGAAATACAGACTGGTGGAGGACTCAAGCAGTGGTGGCATAGGAGTAGTATGGAATCATTTATGCATTACTATCTTTACTATAATTCTGTTTTTTGATTCCTGACATCTACTAATAAAACCTATATACTTTAGATAACACACCAAATAAAAAAAATGGTCATGAGCCTACAGCTATGAAGAAAGTAACTAAATCTTTATTAGGTAAAAGAAGTCTAGGTCCAAAAGATGAACACAGCTGTTTAAACGGGGTCATCCACAGCCCACCCCCAGAGGAAGGCAGGGCAGGCGCCATTCCAGCAGGAAAGGACACTTATGGGAGGTGTGTGTCTCTACTTCTCAACTCTGTAATTGTCTATACAGCTAACAAAGAAATCACCTAAAATAGCAATATCTATTAATCCATTTAAAAACAAGCTCAAGTAATACAAGAAAAACACACAATGGTGAGGAGATATATTGGATAATATCTGTAGACAGAGGAAATAGATGCCCAGCTGATAATGTGCATAGCTGAAGGCTTTTTTCACTCTATAAAGGGACCATGTTGATGACATTACACTCTCCCAGAATGCTAGAGGGCTAACGCTGAGAGAAAAAAGTGTCCCCAAATGGTGTATAGTGCATGTACGCCGGCAGCAGGATCTTCCAGGGCGCATGCGCAGGTATTCCAGGCACAAAAGGTCAAGATCGCTATTCCGCATGTGTCCTGGGCCTCAGATAACGTCAGGATGTCTATAACAGTGCCCCATATACTGGTGCATGCGCAGTACGAGTCCATCGATGCTGAGCGCATGTGTCCACTGTCACAGCAACAGTCAGTTGCCTGGAGAAGGCGCCGCGCGGCATAGCAAAGGATGAGATATTGCTGCACTTTACAAAATATGCCACAGTGGGAACCAATAAATGTCACAGCAGGTGTGATATCACCTATAAGGGAAAACATCTAATGCAAGAGATTCATATAAGTTACTGTAGATATTTAATATCTCTCTGCAAAAGCTCCAAATAGGCAGATTAGTATAATGTAGTTACATATATCAGTCAGTGCAATATTGGGGGCACAAGTGTGCGGAATAAAAACTGGGGGTCACAGAACAGTAGATATCACCTGTGGTACACACCATGGTAAGAGGTGTCCAGCAATGTAAAATGTGGCTCTCTTGTATGTAGACAAATTTGACTAAGACCACCAGTAGAAAAGGTTATTATAAGTTAAGCAGGGTGGGACTAATAAGTTAAAATTTAACCTTTAATTGAAAATCCTTAAAAAATGCGGATGATAGATTCCAAAATAATAAGTACACTAAAGACATACAACAAAAAAAGTGAATGCTTGTACCAACTAATACACAGAAGACACAACCACGAACGAGTGCGTATATACACATAAATACAATAATAGAAAAGGAAATAATCCTCAATATTCAGCAAAGTTTATATGGCCATGCATTTGAGCCATGCATAAATCAAGCAGTCCTAATTTCAACCACTGATACAAAAAAGGAACCATCTCACCTCATAATCCTTTGTTCATCATATCGAGGGAGAGTAACCCTTAAAACCTGGTGCCATATAAGTAGGGGAGGCAATTAATACTTTATCCATACATTACACCACGTCGATCACCAGTCTGCAAACATCACGTTACCCCAGAATTAAAGCTTCCCAACGCGTTTCGTTTCTAAGACTCATCAGGGGAAGATGTAATAATAGAAGAGATCGGGTGTTACGCCATCATCGTATATGGACACCCATCATACAATCGGGGGAAAAAAGTAATCTTGCACCTGTTGTGATGCTGTCTGTTACATAGACCGCCACAGGGTCCTCGTGTTTGAGCGCCGCACATTCATTTCCTGTGCGCGCGTTGATGAGGGGTGCGTCATATCGGCGGTGTCTCCAGCGTGGAACGTATAACTGGAACACTCCGCCTATGACGCCACAAGAGCGTCCCCATGCTGGAAAGCACAGGTGAACCACATGCGTCGCCTCTTGCCGGCACGCTATATGACGTAGGTATGTGTTAGAATGTGAATAGAGAGAATACACCGGATCGTAGTTACAATTTCAATCGAAGTTGACTTTTAAATCGACGGATTATGTCAACAGAATCTTGCTGCTCCACAAAACCATACTTATGACATATATTAAATCATCCTATCTCAAAAACTACATATAGGAGGGAGGATTATGGTGTCAGGACATGCATCATCGGCCTGAGAAAAAGAAAAAATATTCACAAAATATTTTATATAAATAATCCTAACTAAAACCTCCATACAGGAGGGAGGATTCTATAATCCTCAGGGCATGTGCTGTCCTCCTGAGAAAAGGGGGAGAAAAGTACGGAAAAGAATATTATACATTTACCGTCATCATATATACGCTTGATGATGGTGATAATGTCCACAGACTTATGATTATGGCGAATTCAACTCCAAACAATGGGCAAATTTTAATTTCCAATGAAGAAATGGTATGGAGATTGTCGTGACATGAGTACCATTACTAATCAAGTGCAAGGATGGAAGGAAGGAAGATGGAAAAATGTGCCTGCCTGTGTAACAGCTCAGTAATAATAAGTAATAATTTCCTATTGCTAACCCTGTATTCCATATCCTACCTGTCAATGGAGGTTGGCACCCTAGGGATAGATAAACGAGAAATGGCGCCCCATTCCACGATGGCTGACCCTATTCAGGCCCTCCATAAGCCTAAATGATACACATAGAGGGAAGGGAAGAGAATGTGCACAGGGTTAGTGGGGAATATCCCGCGACATCAGAGAAAACAGCTGTAAGTGAGAATTTCGTTGAGGCTTCCCGGTGTTTGAGTTTTTAAACGATGGATCCATTTTGCCTCACATTGTAGCAACATCTGATCCCAGTTATGATTAAGGATTATGAGGTGAGATGTTTCCTTTTTTGTATCAGTGGTTGAAATTAGGACTGCTTGATTTATGCATGGCTCAAATGCATGGCCATATAAACTTTGCTGAATATTGAGGATTATTTCCTTTTCTATTGTTGTATTTATGTGTATATACGCACTCCTTCGTGGTTGTGTCTTCTGTGTATTAGTTTGTACAAGCATTCACTTTTTTGTTGTCTTTAGTGTACTTATTATTTTGGAATCTATCATCCACATTTTTTTAGGATTTTCAATTAAAGGTTAAATTTTAACCTATTAGTCCCACCCTGCTTAATTCTCTTGTATGTAGCCAGAAAGAAAAGCCCAGACACCCTTATATGGATTACCAGAAAGTCTCAAAACAAGGAACTATATTTAAAATATATCTTTATTCAAGCAAAATACATAGGAGTAGCAACATATAATAAAATACATAAAAATTGCATTAATAATAAAATCAATCAATGGATCCAACCACAGGACAAAGATAAGTGCATATAATATGCCGGCCAAGGTAAAAATATATATATATATATATAAATCCTGATCCTCACTGCCCAAAATAAAAAACAACCCGAAAAAAGTGCAAGATGTGCTGTGATCATATATTAATCACACAATAAATCACATAAATCGTGTAGTGCACTTACTCTGCAGCATTATGCTGAAAGTGCAATAGTGCTTAAAAATATCTGTGCAAAATAACAACAATAGGAAAAGAAAGTGCAATGTGCCACAGTCCTCAGCTCAATCGGTACCATGTGAGGACAATAATATGTGCTATGAGCTTGGAGGGGGACTATAAAGATGTAACCAAAATATACCTTATCGGATGGCCGAGTCCTGGGTAAACGCACCCCAACGCGCGTTTCGGACACTTCCTTCGTCAGGGGGTAAAGAACATGGTCCGGAATGATCTTTTTATATTAACCGCCATCCTATCCCTTGTGCCCCTGGCTACGCCGGCGCATGCGCAGTCAGGAGGAACCGGAAGTGCGTGATCCCGCCCCACGTGACCGGACGCACAGGACTGAGTCCCGGCGTTGCCAAGGTCACTGGAGCGCCGAACCACGCACCCCGGGACACAGACCGCGCACGCGCACCACCAGGAGGAAGTATAGGAGGATCACAAAACCTAATGCCGCTTTATAACATAGGTGACTGCATAACCGATTACTGGGGAATCTCTACTACCATTCCCTAATATGTAAGACTGCTCTGCACTAAATCTTACTATTATATATACAAGATCCTAACAATACTTACTATATACATGATAATTACACATAATAGATAAATTCACATGGACTAATCATACACCACACACACGTGTGGTGTATTACTATAGTACAAATTCACTATCAATCAACCTTTACAGTACAGCATACATATATAATTGCATTCTAATAAACAATAATCAATATCAGAAATCTCATATATGTAAATGGCAGTTAGGGTACTCAAATCTTCATCACTTTTTGCGTTCCTTTATTTTTCAGAATCCAAATATTCACCAGATGGACCTATTCCAGAACCGGATTCATCACTACATCAGAGTATCCCTATTCACACCGGACATCAGGTATGTATAAACTAAAATAAATAATAAAATTAGTATTCAAATAAAAGATCATCAGTATATATGTATTAAAACAAATAAAACATCATAGCAGATTTACAACAGAATTTAAAAAAACATTTTTATTAAAAAATTCTTTATAGAAAGGGAGCAAAACTAATGTTTTCATTTAAACCCATAGGTGAAACAGTATTCAGGGCCCATATCCATTTCGTTTCTGTTTTTGCCAGTGGTATGGTGATAGGTCCACCACGTTCACCGCATTTGATTGTATCAATACCAAGCACCCTAAATCCCGTGGGGTCACTATTATGGTGGAGTCTAAAGTGCTTCGGAATTGTTTTCAAAGAGGAAATGTCCTGTACCTCTTTCGCAGCCTCTATTCCGAGCACATGTTCCCGGACCCTCACCTTGAGCTGCCTTGTGGTCATGCCCACATATATCAGGGGACATGGGCATATGGCGTAATAAACCACTGCTTTGGTTGTGCAAGTTATGTAATGCCTGATCTGGAACGTCTCAGTGCCATTTGAATTCTGAAATGTATGTCCCCTTGCTATATTTGGGCACGCCACACATTTCCCACAGGGTCTGCAGCCCAAGGTGGGTTTACATCTGTCCAAGAATGAGGGGGAAACTGAGTCATATGTGTAATGACTTTTAACTAAATGGTCCCTAAGATTTCTTGACCTCCTATATGTAATACTTGGCCCTTCACCCACATAATTCGACAGGACAGGATCAGCTCTTAAGATTCCCCAAAATTTCTTCAGTTGAAGTCTCACCATCTCACTTTGTCCATGATATTCCGTTATATATCTAACAACTTGATTCGTTTTACATGGCTTTGTTCCATAAAGTGCCTGGTGTCTGGTAATGTTCTTTGCCCGATTAAAACCTCTCTTCACCGATCTACGGCTATATCCTCTCTCCAAGAATCTCTCTTTTAGCTCAGAGGCCTGTTTTTCAAATTCTGCGTCCTCTGAGCAAATTCTCCGCAGACGCAAAAATTGGCCCGTGGGGATAGCATTGATCATTGTAGGGGGATGCGATGAGGTTGCATGTAATAACGAATTTACTGCTGTGGTCTTCCTAAAGACCTTAGTATGTAAATAATTATCCTCTTTTCTCTGTATACTCACATCCAGAAACTCCATTTCATTCCTATCATATTTGTATGTTAACCTTAGATTGCGGGAGTTCTGATTTAGCCCCGACATGAATTCCTGGAGGGATTCAACCGAACCCTGCCAGATTAAAAATATGTCGTCAATGAACCGCACCCACATTGGGATGCGGTCCATTGACGACCCAGGCCCTGACATAAAAAGGTCCCTCTCCCACAGCCCCAAGAATAAATTTGCATAAGTTGGCGCGAAAGCCGCGCCCATTGCTGTACCTTGGAGCTGCAGGTAGAGGGACCCCTTAAATAAAAAGAAATTTTTAGTCAGCGAAAACTCCAACAATTGAATTGTGAACCTCCTCATTGGTTCAGGAAGAAACGATGATTCTAAAAAATATTTAGCTGCCTGAATCCCATCATCATGTCGAATGTTTGTGTAGAGGCTTTCCACATCACACGATACCAGTAAAGTATCATCACCAATGTATAGGCCATCCACCCTTTTTAAAAAATCATTAGTATCTTTCAAATACGAGGGCAACTCCTCAACTAAAGGTTTTAGTTTCGCATCCACAAACTTATTAATCTTTTCTAAGTAATTACCACACCCCGAGATGATCGGTCTTCCTGGTGGGTTAATTTGATCCTTATGGACTTTTGGTAAAAGATACAGGGTTGGAATTGTGGGTTCCACTACCTGAAGGGCCACATATAGGTCCTTAGAGATCACTTCTCCCTCCAAGGCCTCCTGAAGTATGCCTGACAACTCCCCTTGAAATTTAATCAATGGGTTGAATGTCAGTTTCCTGTAGCACACCTTATCTTTCAATTGGCGTCGGACTTCATTTTCATACAGATCTCTGGGCCACACCACCACATTCCCACCCTTATCAGCCGGCTTAAATATTACATCATTTAAATTTTGCAGTTTCTTTAAAGCATTTTTCTCCCCCATATTTAGAAGACCACAGCAGTAAATTCGTTATTACATGCAACCTCATCGCATCCCCCTACAATGATCAATGTTATCCCCACGGGCCAATTTTTGCGTCTGCGGAGAATTTGCTCAGAGGACGCAGAATTTGAAAAACAGGCCTCTGAGCTAAAAGAGAGATTCTTGGAGAGAGGATATAGCCGTAGATCGGTGAAGAGAGGTTTTAATCGGGCAAAGAACATTACCAGACACCAGGCACTTTATATAACAAAGCCATGTAAAACGAATCAAGTTGTTAGATATATAACGGAATATCATGGACAAAGTGAGATGGTGAGACTTCAACTGAAGAAATTTTGGGGAATCTTAAGAGCTGATCCTGTCCTGTCGAATTATGTGGGTGAAGGGCCAAGTATTACATATAGGAGGTCAAGAAATCTTAGGGACCATTTAGTTAAAAGTCATTACACATATGACTCAGTTTCCCCCTCATTCTTGGACAGATGTAAACCCACCTTGGGCTGCAGACCCTGTGGGAAATGTGTGGCGTGCCCAAATATAGCAAGGGGACATACATTTCAGAATTCAAATGGCACTGAGACGTTCCAGATCAGGCATTACATAACTTGCACAACCAAAGCAGTGGTTTATTACGCCATATGCCCATGTCCCCTGATATATGTGGGCATGACCACAAGGCAGCTCAAGGTGAGGGTCCGGGAACATGTGCTCGGAATAGAGGCTGCGAAAGAGGTACAGGACATTTCCTCTTTGAAAACAATTCCGAAGCACTTTAGACTCCACCATAATAGTGACCCCACGGGATTTAGGGTGCTTGGTATTGATACAATCAAATGCGGTGAACGTGGTGGACCTATCACCATACCACTGGCAAAAACAGAAACGAAATGGATATGGGCCCTGAATACTGTTTCACCTATGGGTTTAAATGAAAACATTAGTTTTGCTCCCTTTCTATAAAGAATTTTTTAATAAAAATGTTTTTTTAAATTCTGTTGTAAATCTGCTATGATGTTTTATTTGTTTTAATACATATATACTGATGATCTTTTATTTGAATACTAATTTTATTATTTATTTTAGTTTATACATACCTGATGTCCGGTGTGAATAGGGATACTCTGATGTAGTGATGAATCCGGTTCTGGAATAGGTCCATCTGGTGAATATTTGGATTCTGAAAAATAAAGGAACGCAAAAAGTGATGAAGATTTAGTACCCTAACTGCCATTTACATATATGAGATTTCTGATATTGATTATTGTTTATTAGAATGCAATTATATATGTATGCTGTACTGTAAAGGTTGATTGATAGTGAATTTGTACTATAGTAATACACCACACGTGTGTGTGGTGTATGATTAGTCCATGTGAATTTATCTATTATGTGTAATTATCATGTATATAGTAAGTATTGTTAGGATCTTGTATATATAATAGTAAGATTTAGTGCAGAGCAGTCTTACATATTAGGGAATGGTAGTAGAGATTCCCCAGTAATCGGTTATGCAGTCACCTATGTTATAAAGCGGCATTAGGTTTTGTGATCCTCCTATACTTCCTCCTGGTGGTGCGCGTGCGCGGTCTGTGTCCCGGGGTGCGTGGTTCGGCGCTCCAGTGACCTTGGCAACGCCGGGACTCAGTCCTGTGCGTCCGGTCACGTGGGGCGGGATCACGCACTTCCGGTTCCTCCTGACTGCGCATGCGCCGGCGTAGCCAGGGGCACAAGGGATAGGATGGCGGTTAATATAAAAAGATCATTCCGGACCATGTTCTTTACCCCCTGACGAAGGAAGTGTCCGAAACGCGCGTTGGGGTGCGTTTACCCAGGACTCGGCCATCCGATAAGGTATATTTTGGTTACATCTTTATAGTCCCCCTCCAAGCTCATAGCACATATTATTGTCCTCACATGGTACCGATTGAGCTGAGGACTGTGGCACATTGCACTTTCTTTTCCTATTGTTGTTATTTTGCACAGATATTTTTAAGCACTATTGCACTTTCAGCATAATGCTGCAGAGTAAGTGCACTACACGATTTATGTGATTTATTGTGTGATTAATATATGATCACAGCACATCTTGCACTTTTTTCGGGTTGTTTTTTATTTTGGGCAGTGAGGATCAGGATTTATATATATATATATATATATATATTTTTACCTTGGCCGGCATATTATATGCACTTATCTTTGTCCTGTGGTTGGATCCATTGATTGATTTTATTATTAATGCAATTTTTATGTATTTTATTATATGTTGCTACTCCTATGTATTTTGCTTGAATAAAGATATATTTTAAATATAGTTCCTTGTTTTGAGACTTTCTGGTAATCCATATAAGGGTGTCTGGGCTTTTCTCTCTCACGAGGTGGCGGTTGTCACCAACCTACACAGTATACTTAAATATTGGCGATTTTACTATTGGAAATAATATATGACATATATCTTTGATACTTCTGGTGTTACTGTGTTCTAATTCTCTATGTAGCCAGAAGTAGAGTAACAGACTTACAGAAGAAATCCCCATATACAGATCCTAAATAACACAAGCAATGTCATCTGTCCAATCAGCCCCGTGGGGGCGAGAGAGTCCAAACGGAAAACACATTGGCATTCTTTTTGGAGGATTAGTTTATTCTAATCTCCTTTTCTGCCATTGTGCCTGACAACCTCTAAAATACAAAAGGAGACAGCTTTGTTGTCAACCCGATGATGCTGTCTAATTTCGCAAATTTATTTGAGGGTCTAGATAAAAGTAATCTCAAAGAATGAATTTGGATTTATGGTACCTAATTGTCACCATTCCCACTTTTTATGCTCTCCATAAAGTTCACAAAGGGTTAGACTCATTTAGACAATGAAAAAACCTAAGACAGAAACTAAAGCGTACATACCCTACTATAAGTAAAACGCAAAAGTGCATCTAAATAACATAGGATACCTAGTAAACACATTTTTTGATTTAAAGAAAAAAAAAACAGTAAAAAAAAAAATCTATGCTTTAAGTTCTTGTACTCAGTTCACACAAGGATGTGGCCTCCATTTCTTTGAGCTGGGCATTACGTTTAATAGCTTCCCATTGCTAAGTGTCCACAGTTGGCCCCGCTCCTGCTCAGCACCCAGTTATGTTGACATTAGCTGCCACCCAGAGGATTCAAGGACTGACTGGAGTTCCTCCGCCTGGTTGGTGGATAGCAGAGACTTGGAAGATGATATTGCCTTGACATTCTCTTCACCAGACCTACTAGACTTAAGATACCAATTCTGGGTCAGTCTTCAGGCTGGTCTCCAAGACAATGAGAAGGAGAGGTTTCTGGGGGCATATCATTCGTACAATCATTGGGACATGTGGGGACATCACCTCCACTTCCCTTTCTTCAGAAACACCAGCACACAGCAACTCAGCAACTACAGGTCCTTCTCAAAAAATTAGCATATAGTGTTAAATTTCATTATTTACCATAATGTAATGATTACAATTAAACTTTCATATATTATAGATTCATTATCCACCAACTGAAATTTGTCAGGTCTTTTATTGTTTTAATACTGATGATTTTGGCCTACAACTCCTGATAACCCAAAAAACCTGTCTCAATAAATTAGCATATTTCAACCGTCCAATCAAATAAAAGTGTTTTTTAATAACAAACAAAAAAACCATCAAATAATAATGTTCAGTTATGCACTCAATACTTGGTCGGGAATCCTTTGGCAGAAATGACTGCTTCAATGCGGCGTGGCATGGAGGCAATCAGCCTGTGACACTGCTGAGATGTTATGGAGGCCCAGGATGCTTCAATAGCGGCCTTAAGCTCATCCAGAGTGTTGGGTCTTGGGTCTTGCGTCTCTCAACTTTCTCTTCACAATATCCCACAGATTCTCTATGGGGTTCAGGTCAGGAGAGTTGGCAGGCCAATTGAGCACAGTAATACCATGGTCAGTAAACCATTTACCAGTGGTTTTGGCACTGTGAGCAGGTGCCAGGAAGCATGAAGTGCTCCAAAATCTCCTGATAGCTAGCTGCATTGACCCTGCCCTTGATGAAACACAGTGGACCAACACCAGCAGCTGACATGGCACCCCACACCATCACTGACTGGGTACTTGACACTGGACTTCAGGCATTTTGGCATTTCCTTTTCCCCAGTCTTCCTCCAGACTCTGGCACCTTGATTTCCGAATGACATGCAAAATTTGCTTTCATCAGAAAAAAGTACTTGGGACCACTTAGCAACAGTCCAGTGCTGCTTCTCTGTAGCCCAGGTCAGGCGCTTCTGCCGCTGTTTATGGTTCAAAAGTGGCTTTACCTGGGGAATGCGGCACCTGTAGCCCATTTCCTGCACACGCCTGTGCACGGTGGCTCTGGATGTTTCCACACCAGACTCAGTCCACTGCTTCCTCAGGTTCCCCAAGGTCTGGAATCGGTCCTTCTCCACAATCTTCCTCAGGGTCCGGTCACCTCTTCTCGTTGTACAGCGTTTTCTGCCACATTGTTTCCTTCCAACAGACTTACCATTGAGGTGCCTTGATACAGCACTCTGGGAACAGCCTATTTGTTGAGAAATTTCTTTCTGGGTCTTACCCTCTTGCTTGAGGGTGTCAATGATGGCCTTCTTGACATCTGTCAGGTCGCTAGTCTTACCCATGATGGGGGTTTTGAGTAATGAACCAGGCAGGGAGTTTTTAAAAGCCTCAGGTATCTTTTGCATGTGTTTAGAGTTAATTAGTTGATTCAGAAGATTAGGGTAATAGGTCGTTTAGAGAACCTTTTCTTGATATGCTAATTTATTGAGACAGGTTTTTTGGGTTATCAGGAGTTGTAGGCCAAAATCATCAGTATTAAAACAATAAAAGACCTGACAAATTTCAGTTGGTGGATTATGAATCTATAATATATGAAAGTTTAATTGTAATCATTACATTATGGTAAATAATGAAATTTAACACTATATGCTAATTTTTTGAGAAGGACCTGTAGAAGACCTGGTGGAGAAGATGGCGTCACTGCTGGCTGACCTGGTTGTATGGAAAACAACCAGCTGTCCCCAATGAAGCACCACACGAGGTCTCCAGACTAGAACGAGCACTTGCATTCGCCGCAAGGTAAACGGACATGCTGCGTTCTAAAAAGACGCGCCGCATGTCCGGAATCGCAGTGCCGCCGGATGCGTGTTACCACGCATAGTGGAGACGGGATTTCATAAAATCCCCTCCACTATGCTGTAACATCTGGATGCTGCGGATTGAATGCTGCAGCTCCACGCAGAATTCAACCCTTAAGGTTCCAGTCGCTTGTGTGGGGCTGCAAGCTGAGGGTTCGTGTGGGGAAGGAGGGGGTCCTGCTACGTGAGAGGAGCTGCATGCTGGGGGGTTTGAGAGGGGAAGGAAGGGTTTCTGTTACTTTTGTGGGTCTGCATAATGAGTGTCTGCATGGGGAAAGAGGGGATGCTGTTTCTTTCATTGGGCTTCGTGAGGAAGGAGGGGTTCCTGTTACTTACATGGGGCTGCGTGCTGCAGGTCTACGTGAGGAAGGAGGGGTTCCTGTGGGGAAGGAGGGGGTCCCGCTACATGAGAGGAGCTGCATGTTGAGGGGGCTTTGTGTGGAGAACAGGGAGGGGTTAAATTGCATGGGGATGCGTGCTGGTGGTCTGCGTGGGGACGGAGGCACTCATGTTACTCTTGAGGAGTTGCAGGCTTGGGGTCTGTGTGGGGAAGGAGCGGTCCTGTTACGTGCATGTGCTGAGTGACAATTCAAAAACTCACTGCAAGTAGACAGGTGCAATTCCTCCAAAATAATTTATACATTTTCAATGATTAATCCAAATGGAGTAAACGGTATAAAATATTAACTTTTAATAATGATATTGAAATGACCAATTTTTTAAGTCTAATTATTACGTTTCTGCATTTAAAACACTGAAAAGTGCCAGACCGGTATTACTATAGTGGTGTGTCTGTTGGGATCTAGCACTTCTATCTGTGTGGAGAAGGAGGGGGTCCTGCTACATGAGAGGAGCTGCATGCTGGTGGCTTCGCGTGGAGAAGATAGGTGTTGTTACTTGCCTGGGGCTGCGAGCTGGTGGTCTTTGTGGGGGGGTCCTGTTACTTGCAAGGGAAAGGATGGGGTGCTTTTACTTACGTGGGGATGCGTTATGGGGGTCTGCGTGGGGGAAGGATTTGGTACCATTACTTCTCTGAGGCTCTGATATGGGGGTCCGTGTGGGGAAGGAGGGGCTGTTGATACTTGAGTGCGACTGCGTGCTGGGGGTCTGCATGGGGAAGGAGAGAGTCCTACTATTTGCGTGGGGCTGCGTGCTGGGGTTCTGAGTGGAGAAGGAGGGACTGCATGGTGAAGAAGGCTGTATGTCACTTGCGTGTGTTGCATACTGGGAAAAGAAGAGTGGGGAAGGAGGGGGTTCTGTTACCTGCATAGAGCTGCATGCTGGGGGTCTGACTGGGGAAGGAGGAGTTGCTGTTACTTCCTTGGGGCTGCATACAGGGGGTCTGCGTGGGAAAAGATGGGGTGCTATTACTTTTGTGGGGCAGCGTGCTGGGGGTCTGCACAGGGAAGTAGGAGGTGCTGTTATTTGGAGGGGCTGCGAGATGGGGGTTGTTACTTTTGTTGGGTTGCACGGGGACAGAAGGGGTGCTGTTACTTTTGTGGTGCTACGTGCTGGAGGTCTGTGTGGGGAAAGAGGGGGTGATGTTACTTGCATAGGGAAGGAGGGGGGCATGCTGTTAGTCAAGTAGGCTTCGTGCTGGGGAATTGCTTGGGGAAGGATATGGAGAGCCTTTACTCGAGTAGGCTGTACGCTGGGGGTCTGCTTGGGGAAGGAGTGGGGGAGCTGTTACTTGAGCAGCCTGCGTGCCCTGGGGGTCTGCTTCGGGAAGGAGAGGGGAAGCGGTTACTCGAGTGGGCTGCGCTGCGGGGGTCTGAGTGGGGAAGGAGGGGGCTTCATTACTTGCATGGGGCTGCGTGCTGGGGGTCTGAGTAGGGAAGTTAAGGATCCTGCTACTTGCGTGCGGCTGCGGGTCTGCATGTTGATAAGGAAGGGTTCCTGTTACTTGCATGGGGCAGCATGCTGTGGTCTGCAAGGCGAACAAGGGTTCTTGTTACTTGCGTGGGGCTGTGGACTGGAAGTCTGAATGGGAAAGGAGGGAGTGCTGTTATTTGCATGGGGCTGTGCAGGGAAAGAGGGGGTGCTGTTATTTTCTTTATGCTGCTTGGAAAGAAGGGGGTCCCATTACTTGCCTGGAGCATGCGGGCAGGGGTTCTGTATAGGTAACGAGGGGATCCTGTTACTTGTGTGAGAAAGGAAGTGATCCTGTTACTTGAGTTGGGCTGCTAGCCAGGGGGCTGTGTGTTGAAAGTTGGGGTGCTGTTACTTTTGTTAAGTGGGAAGAAGAGCATCCAGTTACTTGCGTGGAGCTGTGGGCAGGAGTCTGTGTGGGGAATTAAGGGGTCCTGTTACTTGCATAGGTAAGGAGGTGGTGCAGTTACTCACTTGTGCTTCATGCTGGGGGTCTGCATTGGGAATGAGGGGGTCCTGTTACTTGCGTGGGGAAGAGGAGGTCCTGTAACTTGCTTGGCTTGGACCTGTGTGCTGGGGGTCTGTGCGGGGAAGGAGGGGGTTCTGTTACTTGCGTGTGGAAGGAGGGGGTCATGTTACCTGCCTGGAGCTGCAAGCTGGTGGTCTGCATGGAGAAGGAGGGAGTCTTTTTACTTGCATGGGGCTGGGACCTGGGGGTCTGCGCGGGAAAGGAGGGGATCCCTATTACCTGCATGAGGTTGCGTGCAGGGGGAATGTGTGTGGAAGAAGAAGGTGCTGGTACTTTTGTGAGGCTGCATGTGGGGGCTCTGGGTGGAGAAGGAGGGGGTGCTGCTACTTGCATGGGTCAGTGTATTGTGGGTTTGCATGGGGAAGGACCGGGTGCTGTTACTTGCGTGGGGAAGAGAAGGTGCTGTTACTTTTGTGGGGCTGCGTGCTGGTCTGCTGCTTAGGGAAGGAGTGGCTGCTGTTACTCACTTGGGCTGCATGCTGGGGGTCTATGTGGGAAAAGAGGGGGAGCGCTTACTCATTTGGGCTGCATGCTGGGGGTCTGTGTCAGGAAGGAGGGGTTGCTGTTACTTTTGTGGTGCTGCGTGCTGAAAGTCTGTCTGCGTGGGGAAAGAGGGGGTACTGTTACTTACTTGCATGGGGATGTTGTGTCTTGTAACTTGAGTGCCCCTGCGAACTGGGGGTCTGAGTGGGAAAGGAGGGGGGTGTTGTTACTTGCGTGATGCTGCATGCTGGGTGTCTGCACAGGGAAGAAGGGGGTACTGCTACTTGCGTGGGGAAGTAGGGTGTGGAGAACCAGGGTCAGTGGGTGCTCTCGTCAGCTGGCCTGGCTGTCTTTAGAATGACTGCATGGACCAGGGCTCATCCCACTGAACGATAGTACTTCTTCCTTGTGGGCAGAACACTACTCACACCACACAGGGTGTGGGTAACACAATGGGGTCATATATACTGTTGGTGACACAATATAGTAACATAAAGCACAGTCACAGAAATACACAAGATGGTGGAAATGACAGTCTCACCCTTCCGCTGGCTTGTCTGGATTAAAACCTCTGGAACCTCAGGTCTTCCAGGGCGGACTACCCCAACCACTGGCACTCCGTCTTTAGCAGGCACCCACAGAGACGAGGTAATCACAAGCTTCAGTCACTGACCGAGCACAGCGAGGTATGAGGCCAGGTGACCCGATTGTCCCAAGTCTTTGTTCAGTGATGGGCAGTGAAGCAGATTTGTATTCCAACAGCTGAGGCCTTAGGCTGACATGTAGAGTCCCTTAGAGAAGGAAAGAGGTCTCTATTATACCCTCAGCTGTCATTGAGGGCTTGGGGAAAGCTGGGAGGAGGCGTTCGCTCATTGTTCCAGTGTACAAGTAACCTGCATATTTTATCCTGCAATGTTTGCAGACATTCACCACAAACATCAATAGTTCAAACAAAACCTGCGCCTGTGTCCCAGAGATAACAAACAATAAGCTGCAGGGGATGACGCAATAGAACAGCCATTCAGCTAATCAACATACAATAAGCCAGCCTACAGCAGGAGACAATGTACAGACTGGTATGAAGGAGGTTCATGTGCCTTCTACTAGGAAATAATGAAGAATAAATGAGGAGTCGTCACAGAGGGGGTCCTAGGCCAGTGTAGAGAAGGAAGGGGTCCTGTTACCTGGGTGCAGCTGTGTGCTGGGGGTCTGCATAGTGAAGGAGCGGGTGCTGTTACTTGTGTATGGTGGCAGGGGGCACTGTTACTTGCGTGGGGAATGAGGGGGTCCCGTTACTTGCATGGGTCTGCGTGCTGGGAGTATGCGTAGCGAAGGAGTGGGTGCTGTTACTTGTGTGTGGTGGCAGGGGGCACTGTTACTTGCATGAGGAATGAGGGGGCCCTGTTACTTGCATGGGGCTCCATGCTGGGGGATCTGCATGGGGAAAGAAGGTGTGGAGACCAGTCTGGTGCGAGACAGCATGGACCAGGGTTCATTCAACTGAATGTCCGCACTCCTTTCCCATGGGCAGCATACTACTCAGACAACACAGGGTTAAAGTAAAACAGTGTGGCAATACTTTACTGAACACCAAAAGAAAATAGCACATATTGAAGTCCCAGAAAATACCCAAGATGATGCAAATTACAGAGTTTCAACCTTCCGCTGGCTCGCTAGGATTAGAGCAGCAATGACTTAAGGTACCTTCACACGAAACGACTTTGTAACGATATCGCTAGCGATCCGTGACGTTGCAGCGTCCTCGCTAGCGATATCGTTTAGTTTGACACGCAGCAGCGATCAGGATCCTGCTGTGATGTCGCTGGTCGCTGAATAAAGTCCAGAACTTTATTTGGTCGTCCGATCGCCGTGTATCGTTGTGTTTGAAAGCAAAAGCAACGATACCAGCGATGTTTTACACTGGTAACCAGGGTAAACATCGGGTTACCAAGCGCAGGGCCGCGCTTAGTAACCCGATGTTTACCCTGGTTACCAGCGTAAAAGTAAAAAAAACAAACAGTACATACTCACCTGCGCGTCCCCCAGCGTCTGCTTCCTGACACTTACTGAGCGCCGGCCCTAAAGTGAAAGTGAAAGCACAGCGGTGACGTCACCGCTGTGCTGTTGGGGCCGGAGCTCAGTCAGTGTCAGGAAGCGGACGCTGGGGGACGCGCAGGTGAGTATGTACTGTTTGGTTTTTTTTACTTTTACGCTGGTAACCAGGGTAAACATCGGGTTACTAAGCGCGGCCCTGCGCTTAGCAACCCGATGTTTACCCTGGTTACCCGGGGACCTCGGCATCGTTGGTCGCTGGAGAGCGGTCTGTGTGACAGCTCCCCAGCGATCAAACAGCGACGCTGCAGCGATCGGCATCATTGTCGCTATCGCTGCAGCGTCGCTTCGTGTGAAGGTACCTTTAGGAAGCTGACTGTCCATTGTTGAACGTGGTCAGGTGTGCTTGCTGGTCCCAACCTGGATTCTCCATAAGTCTTTGAGGGTTTAATGACTGTCAATTATGCAGCTCTGTATTCCTTCAGTTGGAGACATGATGCCATGATCTCAAAACAAAGGTAGATCCTCCTTTTTTTTTTATTTTTTTTTATTTTTTTTTTATAGTTTACAACTCATTCAGGCATTTTTTTACATTATTGGGGGAAGGTGGAAGGAGGTAATTTCTCCTTCCTCAAGTGTTCAAACAACATGCATAGTTTGTCCTTCATATTTGCAGGGCACCAATGGGTAATTAACAAACATTGACGGTTCAATCATCCTGTGCCTTTGTTTCCCAATGATAAAAGAACAATACTAGGACTGCAAAACTAGGACAGATACAATAGCAAATCAGCAGCCATTCAACAAATGGCAGCCACCGAACATTAAGGCCCCGTCTCACACAGCGACGCTGCAGCGATACAGACAACGATGCTGATCGCTGCAGCGTCGCTGTTTTGTCGCTGTGTGGTCGCTGGGGAGCTGTCACACAGACAGCTCTCTCCAGCGACCAACGATCAGGGGAACGACTTCGGCATCGTTGAAACTGTCTTCAACGATGCCGAAGTCCCCCTGCAGCACCCGGGTAAACATCGGGTTACTAAGCGCAGGGCCGCGCTTAGTAACCCGATGTTTACCCTGGTTACCAAAAAAAACAAACAGTACATACTCGCCTTTCGGTGTCCCTTGCCGTCTGCTTCCTGCTCTGACTGAGCCGCCGTACAGTGAGAGCTGAGAGCAGAGCGCAGCGGTGACGTCACTGCTGTGCTCTCACTTTACGGCGGCAGTCAGAGCAGGAAGCAGACGCCAAGGGACCTGACGGGCAACAGATGGTGAGTATGTACTGTTTGTTTTTTTTTACATTTACGCTGGTAACCAGGGTAAACATCGGGTTACTAAGCGCGGCCCTGCGCTTAGTAACCCGATGTTTACCCTGGTTACCAGTGAAGACATCGCTGGATCGGTGTCACACACACCGATTCAGCGATGTCAGCGGGACCTCAACGACCAAAAAAAGGTCCAGGCCATTCCGACACGACCAGCGATCTCGCAGCAGGGGCCTGATCGCTGGTACGTGTCACACATAGCGAGATCGCTACTGAGGTCGCTGTTGCGTCACAAAACTAGTGACTCAGCAGCGATCTCGCTAGCGATCTCGCTATGTGAGACGGGGCCTTTAAAGCTATGTGCACTGCACACGTTCAGGATTTTTAGCGTTTTTTTAGCATTTTTTTCAGCTGTTTTCTGTCGAAAAAAGGCTTACATAAGCATGCCATCCTTTTTAATGCATTCCACATTTTTTGTGCACACGCGTTTTTTTCCGTGTCGGAATCGCATTCCGGAAAAAAACACAGCATGTTCATTCTTTTTGCGGAATCGCCACGATTTCGCACACATAGGAATGCATTGATCCGCTTACTTTCCGCATGTGGCTATGCCCACCATGCGGGAAGTAAGCGGATCATGTGCGGTTGGTACCTAGGGTGGAAGAGAGGAGTCTCTCCTCCAGGCCCTGGGAACCATATCATTGTTAAAAAAACAAAGAATTAAAATAATAAATCATGATATTCTCACCTTCCGGCAGCACCTGCAGCCTTCCCGCTCCTCGCGATGCTCCTGTTCCCAGTAATGCCTCGCGGCAATGACCTGTGATGACATAGCTGTCTCGCGTGATGCTATGTCATCTGGGGTCATTGCCGCGAAGCATTACTGGGAACAGGAGCATCGCGAGGAGCGGGAACACTGCGAGGGACGCCAGAAGGTGAGAATATCACGATTTTTTTTCTTTTTTTTAATTATTTTTAACATTAGATCTTTTACTATTGATGCTGCATAGACAGCATCAATGTTTGACAAGTGTGACCAACCTGTCAATCAGTTTTCCAAGCGATGCTACAGATCACTTGGAAAAAGCAAGCTAATTACGCTTGCAAAACGCTAGTGGTTAGCGGGAATACGCATGCCAATTCCGCATGTGTTATACCCGCGGCAGGAAGTTGCGGAATTGTCACAGAAATTTCCGCAACAATTCCGGACGTGTGCACATAGCCTAATTCAATAGAATACAAAAAAAGAGTCAACAGTGATTCTCACATGAACTTTAGCTCATGTCATTGGGCCTACTGAAATAATAAGTCTGGATTATTAAGAATAAATGCTATTTTGTCACAGACGGGGTCTGTTATTTACGTGGTGGTGCGTGCTCTGGGTTTGCGTGGGAAAGGAGATGGTGCTGTTACTTGCCTGGGGCAGCGTGCTGGGGGTCTGCGTGGGGAAATAGGGGATGCTGTTACTTACGTGGAGCTGCTTGGTGAACGAGGGGGTTCTGTTACTTGCGTGGGGCTGCATTCTGCGTGGGGAAATAGGAAAATGGTTGCATGGGTGAGGCTGCAGGCTGGGTCTCTGCGTAGGAAAGGAAGGGGTGCAGTTACTTGCGTGGGGAAGGAGGGGGTCTTGTTACTTGCACAAGACCGCAAGCTGAGGTTTTGCATGGAGAAGGAGGGGATCCTGTTACTTGTGTGGGGTTGTGTGCTGTGGGGGAAATTTGGGGGTTTCCTGTTACTTGCGTGGGGCTGCATGGGGGAAGGAGGGGAACCTATTACTTGCATTTGGCTGCATGCTGGGGGTCTTAATGAGGAATCAGGGGGTCCTGTTATTTGAATGGGGCTGTGTGCTGGGGGTCTGCATGCGGAGTGAGGGGGGTCCTGTTACTTGCATGGGGCTGCATGCTTAGGGGTCTGTGTGGGGAAGGAGGGGATCCTGTTACTTGCATTTGGCTGTGTGCAGGGGGTCTGCATGGGGAAGAGAGGGGTGCTGGGGGTCTGTGTGAAGTGTGTGAGGAAAAGGAATTCCTGGTACTTGCATGGGGAATGAGAGGATCCTGTTACTTGCATAAGGGTGAGTGCAGGAGGCCTGCGTGGGGAAGGATGGGGTCCTGTTACTTGTGTAGGGCTGCGTGGGGTAGGAGGTGACGCTGTTAGTTGCTTGGGGCAGAGTGCTGGGGGTCAATGTACAGGCTCGTATGAAGGATGGCTCATGTCCCTTGAACTATGAAATAATAAGTCTGGTAGAAATAAGAATAAATACAGTGTCATCACAGAGGGGGTCCTGTTACTTGCGTTGGACTGCGTGCTGGGAGTCTGCATGAGGAAGGACTGGGTCCTGTTACTTGCATGGGGCTGGGTGCTGGAGGTCTGCGTGGGGAAGTCTGCTACCTGGGAGTCTGCAGGGGGGAAATGATTGAGCCCTGTGACTTGCGAGGGGCTTCATGCTGGGGGTGTCTGGGAAAAAGAGGCGGTGCTGTTATTTTCGTGGGGTTGTGTGCTAGGGGTCTGCGTGAGGAAGGAGTGAGTATTTTTACTTGCATAAGGCTGCGTCCTCGGGATCTGTGTGGGGAAGGAGGGGGTCCCATCACTTGTGTGCAGCTGAATGCTGATGCTCTATATGGGGAAAGAGGGGGTCTTGTTATTTGCATGGGACTGCATGCTCGGGATCTGGATGGGAAAGGAGCGGGAGCTGTTACTTTCGAGGGGCTGCATATTGGGGGTCTGCATGGGAAAATGGGGAAAAAGGGGTTGTTGATACTTGTGTAGGGCTGCGTCCTGGGGGTATGCGCTTTGAAGGAGTAGCTGTTGGGATACTCTGCAAAACAGCCTCTGTAAGTGAAGTCTGCACCCATCTCTGTACACCCTTTCATGTCGGGGTACTCTGCAAAACAACCTCTGTGGTGGTACTCTACACTCGTCCCTGTGGGGGTATTCAGGAAAACAGCCTCTGTGGGCGAATTCTGCAAAAGTGCCTATGTGGGGGGTACTCTGTGCCGGTGTGTCTTTGTTTTAATTTGGAGAGGCACCAAAACATTGGGAAGTGCAAATAGAACTAACAAACTGCGGTGAGTATAACAATGGCTGGGTGAGGCTGGTATACTTCTCTTTTCAGCCAATGTTACGGGTCCTGTGGGATCTACGCATGTATCACTTTAATGAATGTGCGCTTGCCTATGTTGTCTGCGGACAGGCGGATGTGGCTGTCTGTGATCACCCCCAATACCATGCTAAACCCACATTCCAACAGCACACTTGCCACAGGGCAAGCCAGCACTTCCAAGGCACCAAGAGCAAGCTCAGGCCATGTGTCCAGTTTGGAAACTCAAATTAAATGGGGAAGACCCACTATTTAGCATGTGGAAACGTGTGGACCCATACTCTCCCACGTTGATGAAACGTTGCCTCCTGCTAATACAGACCATATCAGATGGTGGTGCTGGATGTTTTTGAAGGGGGATACAGGGCCGGTTTCCTGTGGGCCAGAACAGAGTTCTCTGTGCCTTGAAACACCTTTTCTAAACAGGAGTCAGACAGCAGTGTGGGGTGCTGAGGATTTTGTTCTTTACGCACTCATGCATCTCTGAACTGATCTCCTGTTATCTCCTACCACAATATCTCTCAGGACCTCATTCTCTCCTCCACAATCGTATGTTCCTCATACAATTGATTGCAAGACTTATCCCGAGTATCCCCCATCCTTTGGTATTCTGTGCCCCAACAAGTCCGATTATCCCCTACATTCTGAATTTTCAAGCAGAACGTGAAAACTCATCTCTTCAGTCAAGTTTCCAGCCTGCAATGACCACTGCAACCTCACCAGTACTAGAGATGCTGCCTCACCAATAATGGGGCTGCAGAAACTCCCGAACCTACCGTCTTCTCGCCCTACTGTCAGAGGGGACCCTTTCCCCTCTGTACAAGTCTTTCACTATTAGTTTGTTCATTGTAATGTCTATGTATGTTTTGTACGTATCCCCTCCTCATATACAGCACCATGGAATCAATGGTGCTGTAAAAATAAATAATAATCCCACCCAGTCCTCCTTGCCGGTCTACACACAGCAGAAAGCCGCAGCAGTTGACACTTGTGTTTTGTCATTGTCATCAGAGATGCAATGCGATAGTAAGCTGACCATTTGCACTACCCCTCCCACATCCTCATCCTCAAAACAGAAAAAGTGGTTGGACATCGGTGCACTCAATCGCTGCCACTTGAGGGGTATGGCCAGGTGGATGGTCCACAGAACCACAAACAACTGAGTCATCAAAAAGCAGAAGTGACTGCTGCATGACTTGGGGCTCAGACTGCTTTACTGATTTGCAAAAGGGGGGAGGTGGAAGACAGATACCCATGGGTTGCAGGTGCAAAATTTGCACTTTTAGCAGGGGTCTGATTGGAAGACAAAGCGAAGGAACTGGAGGCACTCTCAACCATCCAATCAAAACCATCTCTACTTGTTCTGCCTTACCATTCATGCAGTGGTACTCGGGCCTAGGAAATTATGCAGAATTTTCTGTCGCGAGTGTGCACCGGAGGAAGGTGATTCATTTGGGAGGGTAGCAGGTACAGATTGACCATGTCCTCTCCCTGCAGCTGCTACACCACCATTACCAGCAGCACCACAGCCATGTCCTTTATTTCATGCTCTCTTCATTCTTTGCACCACAAAAAGTGGAGAATATTAGATGGCCTTTATACAGAGATAGTGGCCAGCAGATTATTACACTGCCTGTTTTCAGAGTACCCCGAATGATGCTGTTTTGCAGAGTACCCTCATAGAAGCTGTTTTCTGTGAACCTGTACAGAGCCTGTTTTGCAGAGTACCCGTGAGAAACAAAAACAGTGTTGGCTACCTCCTCCTCGGTATCTTCCACCTACACCGCCAAGTTCACATTCAAGTCCTCCTCCACTTGGACCTCCGTCTCCTGGTTCAACATTATTTTTTAAGTAATTTTCCTATCAACATTTTGCAGCCCAATAGCCCTGGCTTTGACAATTTTACAGTCATTTTACAGCTCAAAAGTTCGGGTTTTCATTGACTTCTATTGGGTTCGGGTTCAGGGTCAATTTTGGGTCAAGTTCTGATACCAAACCAAACTTCGGTTCGACAGAGCTCGTTGAACACGAACATCTACGGGTCCACTCATCACTATTTAGCAGCAATTTTTCAACTTTTAAACAAAATTCACTGCACCCCTCATAGTATACAATACTGCATTCAGCAATAAAAACAACAAAGGAATGCTACATGGAAGTAAGGGTATACGTCAGAGGTGTCAAACTGCATTCCTCGAGGGCCGCAAACCATGAGTGTTTTCAAGATTTCCTTAGCATTCCACAAGGTGCTGGAATCATTCTGTGCAGGTGATTAAATTATCACCTGTGCAATACAAGGAAATCCTGAAAACATGACCTGTTTGCGGCCCTCGAGGAATGCAGTTTGACACCTCTAGTATGCATGGTACTGAGTGGATCTAAAATATAAAATAGGAAAGTAAAAAACCCCTGCTACCAACGGACCTGAGTAAAAATGTGTGGACAGTCGGAAAATTACGAAACACGGAAGAAAAAAAAAGCACCAAAACCGACCATACAGTCCAAAACCACAATAATTATATTATTACATAATGCTGGTAAGAACAAATTCAGGTAAAAAATAATAGTACAGACCGCAATGCAAAAAGGTATACAATTAGGCCGGAGTCACACTACAGCGAGATAAGGCCGAGTCTCGCAGGGTAAAACCAAGCTCTGGTGCCGGCACTCAGGAGCGGAGCGTGTAGCTCCATGTATTGCTATGCGGCTGCACGCTCCGCTCTGGAGTGCCAGTAACCAGAGCTTGGTTTTAACCTGCGAGACTCGGCCGTATCTCGCTGTAGTGTGACTCCGGCCTTATACTGAAGGGACGCACACCCAGGGGTAAAGTAAAATAGAGCTCGGTAAAAGGTAATGCATGTATGCGGTATATGGGTCAAGAGAACATATCGTATATATACACAAAAATCACTGAGCAGAATCCTTAAAATTATTGATCAAATCAATACATGAATGAAAGTGCTGGTGCAGACTAACAAAACGTGTTACCCTGGCATAGAAACCATGGGTATACGTATATACCATATAATAGTCAAAAAATAGCAGGAAAAAAAGACTATGTGTAACACACGTTTTGCTAAAGTAATAGTAGGAAATCACTCACAGTGAAACTGCAGACCTCTGACTCCTGAGTGATTTCCCACTTGATTTACCCCATAATTGGTGAAAAAAATACTGTTTGGGCACACGGCAGGGCTCGGAAAGTAAGTAGTGACGCTTAAAAAAGCAGACTTTGATGGAATGGTCTGTGGGCGTTATGTCGCATTTAGAGAGCCCCTGATGTACCTAAACAGTGAAAAATAAACACAAGTGACCCCAGTTTGGAAACTAAACCCCTCAAGGAATTCATCTAGGGGTATACTGTGCATTTTTAACCTACAGCTGATTCATGAAACTTTATAACATTTAGATGTAAAAACAAAAAAAATATTTTTTTTCCACTAAAATACTGATTTAACATCAAATTATAATTTACATATAGGTAATGGGAGAAATTGGACCCCACAATTTGCTAAGCAATTTCTCCCGAATGTGGCAGTACCTCATATATGGTTGTACACTACTGTTTGAGCACATGGCAGGGATCAGTGAGAAGGAGCCCTACTTGGCTTTTAGAACACAGATTTTGTTTGAATAGATTGTGAGCTCCATTAGCTATGCACTAGTGATGAGCGAATATACTCGTTACTAGAGATTTCTCGAGCACGCCCGGGGGTCCTCCGAGTATTTTTTAGTGCTCGGAGATTTAGTTTTTCTTGCCGCAGCTGAATGATTTACATCTGCGAGCCAGCATAAGTACATGTGGGGGTTGCCTGGTTGCTAGGGAATCCCCACATGTAATCAAGCTGGCTAACAGATGTAAATCATTTGGCTGTGGCAAGAAAAACAAACTCTGAGCACTAAAAAATACTCGGAGAACCCCAGAGCATGCTCGAGAAATCTTGGGTAACGATTATATTCATTCATCACTACTAAGCACCTAAGGTGCCAGAACAGCAGAACCCCCTTCCCTAGGTTACCCCAATTACGGAAACTTCACTAACTAAGGAATTCACAGTTACGTAGGTTGAAAAAATATCAAGGTCCATCAAGCGCTACCCCTTCCTTCAGCAATTGCATATTTTGTCACTAATTTAACTATAACTGACAATGTTATGTGTATCAAGGAAATCATCCAGCCCTTTTTTAAAATCTGATATCGTGCTGACCATTACTGCGTCTTGTGGTCGGGCATTCCACAGCCTGACTGCTCTAACTGTAAAGAATCCTTTCCTATTTAGCTGCTTGAATCGCCTTTCTTCCACTCGTAATCAGTGCCCTCTAGTCCTCAGTATGCTCTTTGGAAGGAAGAAGTCATGTGCCAGTGTTCTGTATTGGCCACACATATACTTATACATGTAAATGAGATCTCCTCTGTGACGTCTTTGTTCTATGCTAAACAAGCCCAACTATTCCAACCTTTCATCATATGAGAGGCCTTCCATCCCTTGTAATAATCTAGTTGCCCGTCTTTGAACTGAGTCTCTGCCCTGGGTGCATTACTCTACATTTATCTACACTGAATCTTATCTCAATGTGTACTGCAGTGCATGAGATTGTTAGGGTATGTGCACACGTCAGGATTTCTTGCAGAAATTTCCTGAAGAAAACCAGAAATTTTCTGCAAGAAATCCGCATTTTTTTTTGCGTTTCTTTTCCCGTTTTTTTTTAGCATTTTGCAAGCGTAATTAGCTTGCAGAATGCTAAAGTTTTTCAAGCGATCTGTAGCATCGCTTGGAAAACTGACTGACAGGTTGGTCACACTTGTCAAACATAGTGTTTGACAAGTGTGACCAACTTTTTACTATAGATGCTGCTTATGCAGCATCAATAGTAAAAGATAGAATGTTTAAAAATAAAAAAAAATAAAAAATGGTTATACTCACCCTCTGCAGACAGCCGATATCCTCAGCGGCGTCCGTTCCTATAGATGGTGTGGTTCAGGACCTTCGATGACGTCGCGGTCACATGACCGGTCTCGCGACTAATCACAAGACAGCGACGTCATCGCAGGTCCTGAACCACACCATCTTTAGGAACCGAAGTGGCAGCATGCAGCGGTGAGAGGCGGGAACACTCCAGGGCCATCGAAGGTGAGTATATGACTATTTTTTATTTTAATTCTTTTTTTTTGACCAATTATATGGTGCCCAGTCCGTGGAGGAGAGTCTCCTCTCCTCCACCCTGGGTACCAACCGCACATGATCTGCTTACTTCCCGCATGGTGTGCACAGCCCCGTGCGGGAAGTAAGCAGATCAATGCACTCCTAGGTGTGCGGAATCCCCGCAATTCCGCATTTTTAATGAACATGTTGCTTTTTTTTCCGCGATGTGATTTTTTTGCGGAAAAAAATGCAACATTTGCACAAAAAATGCGGAATACACTGTAAATAATAGGAGGCATGTTAGCGTTTTTATCACGTTTTTATAGCGAAAAAACGCGAAAAAAAACGCGAAAAATATTGAACGTGTGCACATGGCCTTAGTGTCTCACTGACTGTGCCTGTGAGACTCAGCTTATGGCCGAGAAACTCACGCAGGTCTCACATCAATACCCGGAACTGCCTCCGGTGCTCAGGACCGAAGCGTGCAGCTGCATAGAAATACATGCAGCCACACACTCTGGTCCCAAGTGCTGGCGGCAGTGCCGGGAATTGATGCCAGTTTCTTGCATTGAACTTGCAAGTGTGACCCCGGCCATAAGCTGAGTCTCACAAGACACTGTAACTTGGGGTCATCACATGACCTCAGGGTACCAATGGTAACCATTGAGACTGGCAATTCTCATCGCGGGTATCTGATGGTTACCAAAGGGGGTCAACAACATGATTGACAGCAGTATTGAAGGGTGTCAGCTGTCATGTACAACTGACACCCGGGGGAATTGCCGCCGGGTGGCAGCATTTTCTTATTCTTTAACGCTGTTAAAAAGCAGCACTGAGTATTAGGGTATGTGTCCACGTTCAGGAAACGCTGCGTTTTTGACGCAGCGTTGAGCCGCAGCGTCAAAAACGCAGCGTCCAGATGTTACAGCATACACACAGATTTAATGAAATCCCGTCTCCACTGTGCATTAAAAAATGCATGCGTTTTTACCGCAAAAACGCACATGCGGTGCGTTTTTTCAGAACGTAGCATGTTGCTACAATGAGCAAAACACGCAGGAACACCGCAGGTGACCTGCCAGTGACCTCAGGTGCATTTTTGGTCAGGATTTTACCTGCATAAAATCCTGACCAAAGCCTGAAGCAAACCTGAACGTGGACACATACCCTTACGGCCCCTTAAAGACCGCCAGTATGGTTCAGAAGGGAGGTTTCACTATTTGATTTTTGTAGTGCATATTTGGCTGGAATAATTTCCAGGTGCCAGAAAAGCAGAAACCCCCCAAAGTGACCATTTTAGAAACAACATTTCTCTAGCAATTCATCTAGGGTTGTAAGGAGCATCTTGAACCCACAATTGCCTTGTGAAAAGGTTATAATGCTGGATAATGAAAATAAAAAAATTGTGTTTTTTTCCTTCACTAAAATGTTTGTGACCCCAATGTTTCAATTAAAAAAAAAATGGAACCAAAATTTGATAAGAAATTTCTCCCAAAACCTGAGGTCAGAAGCTCTTCTTGTGTACATGGCAGGGCTCGAATGAGAACATTCACTATTTTGCTTTTGGAGCAAAAAAATTGCTAGTCCTAGATTGTGAAGGCCAAGTGCAAAGCCCCCGAGGTGTGTGATCAGCAGACAACCCCCAAAGGTGACCCCAGTTTGCAAACGATACCTGAGAAAGGTCACAGCCGGGGGGGGGGGGGCGCACGCTGACTCCAACATGCTGTTACCTTTTTGCCACTTCCTAGCTGCCACTAATTTCCATTTGGTATAAGTGTCAGCTATGTAACTCTACTTCAATGAGGCTCTTAGATTGTGAGCTCTTTCTTCTTGAGATTTTATGTGAACGCAATGAAACCGCCTGGTTCAGTGAGCACATGCGGATTCACATGCGCTCAATAGATGGCAGCACTTTGGATGCAGCAAACTTACAGTGCGTCCAAAGCACTGCTAGTTCCACATCATGTGCACCCAGCCTTATCTTCTGCTCTAAGCCAGAGAAACCAAGGAGAGACCTGTCCACAGGCCACCACGAAGCACAAACCTGTTCCTCATCATAGAGACAGAGATGGCCAGCCAGAGACAGGCAGGCACGGCCAGCCAGAGACAGGCAGGCACGGCCAGCCAGAGACAGGCAGACACGGCCAGCCAGAGACAGGCGGGCACGGCCAGCCAGAGACAGGCGGGCACGGCCAGCCAGAGACAGGCGGACACGGCCAGCCAGAGACAGGCGGACACGGCCAGCCAGAGACAGGCAGACACGGCCAGCCAGAGACAGGCGGGCACGGCCAGCCAGAGACAGGCGGGCACGGCCAGCCAGAGACAGGCAGGCACGGCCAGCCAGAGACAGGCGGGCACGGCCAGCCAGAGACAGGCGGACACGGCCAGCCAGAGACAGGCGGACACGGCCAGCCAGAGACAGGCGGACACGGCCAGCCAGAGACAGGCGGACACGGCCAGCCAGAGACAGGCGGACACGGCCAGCCAGAGACAGGCGGACACGGCCAGCCAGAGACAGGCGGACACGGCCAGCCAGAGACAGGCGGACACGGCCAGCCAGAGACAGGCGGGCACGGCCAGCCAGAGACAGGCAGACACGGCCAGCCAGAGACAGGCAGACACGGCCAGCCAGAGACAGGCGGGCACGGCCAGCCAGAGACAGGCGGGCACGGCCAGCCAGAGACAGGCGGGCACGGCCAGCCAGAGACAGGCGGGCACGGCCAGCCAGAGACAGGCAGACACGGCCAGCCAGAGACAGGCAGACACGGCCAGCCAGAGACAGGCGGGCACGGCCAGCCAGAGACAGGCAGACACGGCCAGCCAGAAAGACATCGAGAGAGAGATTCAGCCAGAGAGAGACTGTCAGAGAGAGAGACAGCCAGAGTTTCTCTCTCTTTCTGGCTGTCACTCACTCTCTTTCTGCCTAGCTGTGTCTTTCTCTTCGCTTTAAGCTGGTGTAACTTGGGGTATCCACTACAAGACCACCTAGGTTGTCTAAGGAGATTACACCCCAATATACATCTCACACTTATGAGTAACTGCCCAACCTGCCCTCACTAAGGTTTGGTCCAGGAGCTAAACTCTTCCCCCTCCGCCTTCATTTTATCTGAGGTAAACAGAAAGATACAATCCTCCATTTTCCCTATAAGGGGTTAATGTCTCCAGCCCAGTAATGGGGAATCTCCAGCACCTACCTCCACCTGCAGAGCCGCACTCCACATATATGGCTGCTCTGTGCGCACAGGACCTGTGATGAGGTCACAGGAGGGAGGAGTCAGGGGTCACATGATCAGGGGCCTCAGTGTATGCAGGACTCTGCTGTGCTGGTTGTCATGGTGCTGGATGAGGGGAAGTTTATGTGTGGGGTCAGGAGGGGTTTACAGTGTGGATGTAGCAGAGCCGTGTGTGTACAAGGTGTACGGAGCGGAGCCGTGTGTGTACGAGGCGTACGGAGCGGAGCCGTGTGTATGAGGTGTACGGAGCGGAGCCATGTGTGTACGAGGTGTACGGAGCGGAGCCGTGTGTATGAGGTGTACGGAGCAGAGCCGTGTGTGTACGAGGTGTACGGAGCAGAGCCGTGTGTGTACGAGGTGTACGGAGCGGACCCGTGTGTGTGAGGTGTACGGAGCGGAGCCGTGTGTGTACGAGGTGTACGGAGCAGAGCCGTGTGTGTACGAGGTGTACGGAGCGACCCGTGTGTGTGAGGTGTACGGAGCGGAGCCGTGTGTGTACGAGGTGTACGGAGCGGAGCCGTGTGTGTACGAGGCGTACGGAGCGGAGCCGTGTGTATGAGGTGTACGGAGCGGAGCCATGTGTGTACGAGGTGTACGGAGCGGAGCCGTGTGTATGAGGTGTACGGAGCAGAGCCGTGTGTGTACGAGGTGTACGGAGCAGAGCCGTGTGTGTACGAGGTGTACGGAGCGGACCCGTGTGTGTGAGGTGTACGGAGCGGAGCCGTGTGTGTACGAGGTGTACGGAGCAGAGCCGTGTGTGTACGAGGTGTACGGAGCGACCCGTGTGTGTGAGGTGTACGGAGCGGAGCCGTGTGTGTACGAGGTGTACGGAGCGGAGCCGTGTGTGTACGAGGTGTACGGAGCGACCCGTGTGTGTACAAGGTGTACGGAGCGGAGCCGTGTGTGTGAGGTGTACGGAGCGGAGCCGTCTCCTGGAGACCTCTATGGCTGTCACTGCCTAACTGCTATGAGCTCCACCCGGTGGTCAACATTCATAGCACGTGAGGTATTCTGTTACATGCAGGCGATCTGACATCGCCTCTATGTAGCAAAGCCGATCGGGTTATGGCAGCTTCTAGTCTCCCATGGAGACTATTGAAGCATGACAAAAATAGAAAAAAAAACTGTTTTTAAAGATATAAAAGTTCAAATCACCTCCCCCTTTCACCCCATTCAAAACAATAAAAAAAATAAAACATACACATATTTGGTATCGCCGCGTTCAGAATCTATCAATAAAAAAGGACTAACCTGATCACTAAATGGCGTAGCGAGAAAAAGTCAAAACGCCAGAATTACAGTTTTTTGGTTGCCGTGACATTGCATTAAAATGCAATAACGAGTGGTAAAAAAAAATCATATCTGCATCAAAATGTTATCATTAAAAACGTCTGCTCAGCTCACAAAAATAAGCCCTCAACTGACCTGAGATCACGAAAAATGGAGACACTATGGGTCTCGGAAAATGGCGCAATTTTTTTTTTTTAAGAAAGTTTGGAATTTTTTTTCACCATTTAGGTAAAAAAGAACCTAGACATGTTTGGTGTCTATGACCTCGTAATGACCTGGAGAATCATAATGGCAGGTCAGTTTTAGCATTTACTGAACCTATTAAAAAGCAAAACAAAAAACAACTGTGGGATTGCACTTTTTTTGCAATTTCACCGCACTTAGATTTTGTTTCCATTTTTCAGGACAAGGTGTCTTAAAACCAATGGTGTCCTTCAAAAGTACAACTCGTCCCGCAAAAAGCAAGCCCTCACATGGCCATATTGACCACAAAAAAAAAAAGTTATGGCTCTGGGAAGAAGGGGAGCAAAAAGCGAAACCGCAAAACCAAAAATACCTCCGTTCATATAGGGGTGAAGTAATCTCAGAAGCTCAGTGCCCTCTGATCCCCCAAGAGGAACTTATTCTTGCAGTGTGAAGAGCTGCAGATCCCCCACTCATGTGCAACGACCACAGACAGGATACAGATCCCCAACAGAAAACAGGACTATAAGATTTCTGGGACATTCCCATGTTCCTCTTCCGATGTGGTGTTGTTAATCTTTTATCTATATGTCCTACTGGGGGACTCTACGTTGGAGAATGGTAACAGAAATAGTGCATTACAGACAAAAAAAATATCTAGCAGTGGCAAAACATCTCTGTGCTCTAGGACGCATCAGGAATTTGAAAGTTGTCATATTAAAAGACAACTTAAAATCACAGAACGCCAAAGGGTCTGGGAGCAAAAATTATTTACAGTCTGTGATATCCTCTGGAGACAGCGAGGGCACCAGGTCTCTGACCTTACATGGATATTGGGACAAAAAATTTTCACACCACTGATCCAAGCTAATGATGGATTCATTGTTTTTATTACAATTATTATTATTATTCATTTTTATAGCGCCATTTATTCCATGGTGCTTTACATGTGAAAACAGGGGAATACATGGACAAGTAAAATAAACATGACCAATACGAGGCACACACAAGTACAGAAGGATAGAGGACCCTGCCAGCGAGGGCTCACAGTCCACAGGGGATGAGTGAGGATACACTAGGAGAGGGTAGAGCTGGTCATGTGGCGGTTCAGCAGACTAAGGCCGGCCTCACACTCAGCGTATAAAAATACGGTCCGTTTTTTACGGCCGTAATATGCAGAAAAGTCCCCAAAATAGTGGTCCGTATGTCATCCGTACGCAGGGTGTGTCAGCGTATTTTGCGCATGGCATCCTCCGTATGTAATCCGTATGGCATCCGTACTGCGAGATTTTCTCGCAGGCTTGCAAAACCGACATCTAATGGATTTATGTGCTCAAATGTTCGGTAAAACATATATACAGTATATATATAAATATAAATATATATATATATATCATTGAGACACATATATATATATATTCTGTATGTATATTTAATTCAGCGCGAGATATGTGAAAAGCCGGTAATTCAATTGCCGGCTTTTCATTTCTCCTTCACAAACCCGACATGATATGAGACATGGTTTACATACAGTAAACCATCTCATATCCCCTTTTTTTTGCATATTCCACACTACTAATGCTAGTAGTGTGTATGTGCAAAATTTGGGCGCTGTAGCTGCTAAAATAAAGGGTTAACTCGCGGACAAAATTGGCGTGGGCTCCCACGCAATTTTCTCCACCAGAGTGGTAAAGCCAGGGACTGAGGGCAGATATTAATAGCCAGGAGAGGGTCCATGGTTATTGGCCCCCCCTGGCTACAAACATCTGCCCCCAGCCACCCCAGAAAAGGCACATCTGGAAAATGCGCCTATTCAGGCACTTGGCCACTCTCTTCCCACTCCCGTGTAGCAGTGGGATATGGGGTAATGAAGGGTTAATGCCACCTTGCTATTGTAAGGTGACATTAAGCCAGATTAATAATGGAGAGGCGTCAATTATGTCACCTATCCATTATTAATCCAATAGTACAAAATGGTTAATAAAACACACACACACATTATTAAAAATTATTTTAATGAAATAAACAAACAGGTTGTTTGAGTATTTTATTGCTCTCTCAATCCATCCGGAAGACCCTCGCTTGGCAAAATAATATTGGCACAATATACATACCCTCTGATGAACTGTCACGTCCCATGAGGTAATCCATCTGAAGGGGTTAAATCATTTTACAGCCAGGAGCAGTGCTAAAGCACTGCTCGTGTCTGTAATCCCCCGGGTGCTGAAAGGAAAGCTGAGTGATCTGTAGTTACATTGAGTTGCGGTGAGGCGCCCTCTGGTGGATGTCCTCATGAACTGAAGCCTTGGAAAAGTTCCTACGCTCGAGTTCATATGAGTTCATCCACCAGAGGGCGCCTCACCGCAACTCAATGCGAGTACAGATCACCCAGCTTTCCTTTATTCCCTGGGGTTACAGGCACGAGCGGGTGCTTTAGCGCAGCTCCTGCCTGTAAAATGAGTTAACCCCTTCAGATGGATTTACTTTGTGGGACCTGACAGTACATCAGAGGGTATGTATATTGTGGGTTTATTATTTTGCCAAGCGAGGGTCTTCCGGATGGATTGAGAGAGCAATAAAATACTAAAACAACCTGTTTATTTCATTAAAATACTTTTTAATCGTGTGTGTGTTTTTTTAACCCTTTCATACAATTGGATTAATAATGGATAGGTGTCATAATTGACGCCTCTCCATTATTAATCTGGCTTAATGTCACCTTACAATAGCAAGGTGGCATTAACCCTTCATTACCCCATATCCCACCGCTACACGGGAGTGGGAAGAGAGTGGCCAAGTGCCAGAATAGGCACATCTTCCAGATGTGCCTTTTCTGGGGTGGCTGGGGGCAGATGTTTTTAGGCACGGGGGGGCCAATAACCATGGACCCTCTCCTGGCTATTAATATCTGCCCTCAGTCACTGGCTTTACCACTCTGGCGGAGAAAATTGCGCGGGAGCCCACACCAATTTTTTCCGCGATTTAACCCTTTATTTTAGCAGCTACAGCGCCCAAATTTTGCACATACACACTACTAGCATTAGTAGTGTGGAATATGCAAAAAAAAAAAAGGGATATGAGATGGTTTACTGTATGTAAACCATGTCTTATATCATGTAGGGTTTGGGAAGGAAAAATGAAAAGCCGGCAATTGAATTACCGGCTTTTCACTAACACCGCTGCGTATTTCTCGCAAGTCACACTGCTGGTCCGTGTGGAATCCGTATTTTTCTCGCCCCCATAGACTTTCATTGGCGATTTTTATGCACAATACGGTGACAAACGCAGCATGCTGCGATTTTCTACGGTAGGAGCTGGGACATAGGGAATCATTGGGCCGTGTGTAATGCAAATTTTACGGACGTAGTTTATGCGCTCATACGTCCGTAAAACTCGCTAGCGTGAGGCCGGCCTAAGGATCACTGCAGGCTGTAGGATTGTCGGAAGAGGTGGGTCTTCAGGTTCCTTTTGAAGGTTTCCGTGGTAGGCGAGAGTCTGATGTGTTGGGGTAGAGAGTTCCAGAGTAGGGGGGAAGCACGGGAGAAGTCTTGTATGCGGTTCTGGGAAGAGGAAATAAGAGGGGAGTAGAGAAGGAGATCTTGTGAGGATCGAAGGTTGAGTGTAGTTAAGTACCGGGAGACCATGTCACAGATGTATGGAGGAGACAGGTTGTGGATGGCTTTGTATGTCATAGTTAAGCTATATGCACACGTTGCGGATTTTGCTGCGGATCCACAGCGGATCTGCAGCTGCGGGTCCGCAACAGTTTCCCATGAGTTTACAGTACAATGTAAACCTATGGAAAACAGAAAACGCTGTGCCCATGCTGCGGAAAAAAACGTGCGGAAACGCAGCGGTCTACATTCTGCAGCATGTCAATTCTTTGTGCGGATTCCGCAGCGGTTTACACCTGCTCCACAATACGAATCCGCAGGTGTAATACCGCAGGGGAATCCGCACAAAATCCGCATAAAAACTGCGGTAAATCCGCAGGTAAAACGCAGTGCCTTTTACCTGGAGATTTCTAAAATCCGCTGCGGAAAAATCCGCAGAGGTCCATTCTACGTGAGCACATAGCCTTAGGGTTATCAATTAGAGTCTCTGGACAATAAAAAGCCAGTGAAGGGCTTGGCAGAGAGGAGAGGCTGGGGAATAACGGGGCGACAGGTGGATTAGTCAGGAAGCAGAGTTTAGGATAGATTGGAGTGGTGCAAGAGTGCTATATGGGAGGCCACAGAGTAGGAAGTTGCAATGAGGGCATGCACAAGCGTTTTTGCAGTTTCCTGGTCAAGGAATGTACAGATCCGGGAAATGTTTTTGAGTTGGAGTCGGCAGGAGGAGGCTTAGATTTGTGGCTTGAAAGAGAGGGCAGGGGCAATTGTTTGAACTCGGTTTGTATTTTTTACTTTCCAGTAATCCAGTGGACCTTGCTGTACCAACCTGTACAAGGGATAAAAGGTGAAGGCCCGAATTCCTTTGGAGTGGCTAGAGCAAAGTCTGAGTCACTGTTCCTACCAAATTGGGTAAGAATTTCCCGTGAAGGACTTGTTGTAGTCTGGCACAGCAAAAGTTGTGGCTAATAGTATACAGTTGTGTTCAAAAGTTTACATACCCCGGCAGAATTTTTGGCTGGCTGAAAGATGCAAGATTCTGTCTGGATCCCAGAAACTCACTCAGCTTTTATGCACACACATTGATTACAAGAAAACAAGTCACAGGTGAAGATGTTACCTTCAGTAGCCATTCAAACGCATTTGTGTCAACTTGCGTGCATGTTATCATGCCAAAATCACCAAAGTATGTGAACTTTTGATCAGAGTCATTTGGATGTTTTGGTTTGTCATTATGATTTAAAAAAAGAAAACACAGTAGTTTGACAATAAATGGCTTCATCCAACCAGTTACCATGAGTGGAGAAGAAGGTTTGGTGTAATCATTCATATTCTCTAAAAAAAGGCCAAGAAAGCAAAAATTCTGCCTAGGTACGTAAACTTTTGGGCACAACTGTATCAGCTTTTAGATACTGGAACAGTGATTCTTGTTCTTTGAGTTCCAGGTTGCATTGTGTCCTGGGCTGCTACTAGGAATTTCTGGGCCCCATACTGGCAAAATTTTTTGGGCCCCCCTTGAGACTCCGCCCAGGCTCCACCCCAGTGCCACATCCACCCTTCGAACCATCCACAGTCCCACCGCACTCTCTTGGAAAAACTCCACTTCTGCACCACATCCTCACCAATCACACATTTACAGTTCCCATCACCACATACATAACCAGTAGCTTTTGTTTTGGACAAAAGATTTTTTTAATCCACCACCAAGACAAGGTAGACTCTTCTGGCCGGACTCTACTCTACTGTAACTTACTAAACATTTGTTAAAATATCCAATACAATTTAGGTATATTTTTATTTATTTTTAAATTTTTAAAATTACCAATAATATCACAAACAAGGAACAAATACCACCGCACCATGCCAGACACCATATTACCACCACAGTGACCGAATAATATCATATACAAGGGACAAATGCCACCGCACCATGTCCAGACCACATATTACCACCACATGATGACCAATAATACCACATACAAGGAACAAATACCGCCACACCATTACCAGACCACATATTACCACCACAGTGACCGAATAATAGCAAACACAAGGAACAAATACTGCCACACCAGGGCCAAAACACATATTACGACAACATAGTGACCGAATACTACAATACCAATCATTAATACAAAACACAATATTAATATCACCATAAGTGCCACTATACACAGGAGATCTGTATATCGTATAGTGTCCGTGTACAGGTAATACAGAGATCACTAGTGACATTGTACACAGGAGCTCTGTATATAGTGTCAGTGTACAGGTAATACAGTGATCACCAGTGACATACACAGGAGCTCTGTATATAGTGTTAGTGTACAGATAATGCAGTGATCATCAGTAACATTATACACAGGAGCTCTGTATATAGTATACCACAGTGTATAGTGTCAGTGTACAGATAACACACTGACTCATCTGTGACATCTCTAGTTGAAGTCCTTTATCTTTGCTTTTCATCTTCATCCAGCACACACCGCCATCACTTCTTCCAGCCAGGACTCGTTTCTGTAGAAAATAACAGTTATCTAGAGCAAATTCCTCAATTTTTCACCAACCTCCAAACTACACCAAATGTAGAAAATAAATGACCGTGTCGCCCTGCACAGTAACAGGACATCTCCTCCCCAACACTGAAAACACTATCCTCAAAAATAATATCCTTTAATTAGCCCCTACAGTAATAATATCCCACATTCTGGACCCCACGTGTCCTCCCATTCTGCCTCATGTCCCACCATACTTCCCCATGTCTACCAATATTGCCCCCAGTCATCCATAATAGTATAAATGTACCCCATAGTCATATATAGCAGTATAATGCACCCACATAGTAGTATAATGCACTCCCATAGCAGCATAATGCACCGTATAGTACTATAATGCACCCCCATAGCAGTATAATGCACCCCCATAAGAGTATAATGCACCCCCATAAGAGTATAATGCAGCAGCCCCATAATATAATGTACACATAGTATAACGCAGCAGCCCCATAGTATAATGCAGCAGCCCCATAATATAATGCACACATAGTATAATGCAGCAGCCCAATAGTATAATGCAGCAGCCCCATAGTATAATGATTCCCATAGTCCTTTAAAGGGAACCTGTCACCTGAATTTGGTGCGCCGGCGCACTATGTTCCGGAAGTATTTCACTGTGTTCCGGGACATAGTGCGCCGGCGCATGCGCACTAATGGTTTTCGGCTTTGCCCGCAGTTGGGCAAAGCATACTGCGCGTGCGCAAGGCAAGATTGCTTTGCGCACGCGTTAACTAGGGAGGAAAGTGAATCAACGTCAGGTCAATTTCACGACCAGCGTGCGGCCAGCGGGAAAAAAGGGGTTATTATTATTATTTATTGTTATAGCACCATTTATTCCATGGCGCTTTACATGTGAGGAGGGGTATACATAATAAAAACAAGTACAATAATCTTAAACAATACAAGTCATAACTGGTACAGGAGGAGAGAGGACCCTGCCCGCGAAGGCTCACAATCTACAAGGGATGGGTGAGGATACAGTAGGTGAGGATAGAGCTGGTCATACAGCGGTTTGGTTGATCGGTGGTTACTGCAGGTTGTAGGCTTGTCGGAAGAGGTGGGTCTTCAGGTTCTTTTTGAAGATTTCGATGGTAGGCGAGAGTCTGATGTGTTGTGGTAGAGGGTTCCAGAGTAGGGGTGATACGCGAGAGAAATCTTGTATGCGATTGTGGGAAGAGGAGATAAGAGGGGAGTAGAGAAGGAGATCTTGTGAGGATCGGAGGTTGCGTGTAGGTAAGTACCGGGAAACAAGGTCACAGATGTATGGAGGAGACAGGTTGTGGATGGCTTTGTACGTCATGGTTAGGGTTTTGTACTGGAGTCTCTGGGCAATGGGGAGCCAGTGAAGGGATTGACAGAGGGGAGAGGCAGGGGAATAGTGGGGGGACAGGTGGATTAGTCTGGCAGCAGAGTTTAGAATAGATTGGAGGGGTGCGAGAGTGTTCGAGGGGAGGCCACAGAGCAGGAGGTTGCAGTAGTTAATAAAAGACCCGAAAACACCACCCATATGACCCAAAAAAGGACCCGCCAAATTCAGGTGACAGGTTCCCTTTAAGTAAGGTAGGCTGAAAGCACTTCAATATACTAACTATTCACCACACTGATATGAAAATGTGCCATGACAGTAGGAAGTGACGAGAAGAGAAAAGGAAGTTTGTAAAAGAAATTCTTTTCATGAATTATACCTGAAGTGGAAATGTGGTTGCTGTGATGCAGTGCAGCTAGGAGAGCTGTGTCCTTCCGAGCGCCGACGAGCGCCGTTTCGCAACTAAGCTTCTTCCAGAGCTGTAAGCTATGTCCCTTTAACACTACTGCTTCAGTGCAGTCATTTATGATTTTGCTGTTTCCTCCCCACTTTTTGGAGGTATTTTCTTTCCCCCATCTTTTTAAATATTTTAAATACCTTGTACTTAATAAAGAATTTATGTTACAAACTTCCTTTTCTCTTTTCATCACTTCCTACTGTTATGGCACATTTTCATATCAGTGTGGTGAATAGTACCCATAGTATAATGCAGCAGCCCCATAGTATAATGCAGCTGCCCCATAGTATAATGCAGCACCCCCATAGTATAATGCAGCAGACCAATAGGGATATAATGCACCCCATAGTATAATGCAGCATTCTCATAGGGATATAATGCACCCCATAGTATAATGCAGAATCCTCATAGGGATATAATGCATCCCATAGTATAATTCAGCATCCCCATAGGCATATAATGCACCCCATAGTATAATGCAGCATCCCCATAGGGATATGATACACCCCATAGTATAATTCAGCATCCCCATATTCATATAATGCACATCATGGTATAATGCAGCATCCCCATAGGCATATGCATCCCTTTTTTATTTCCTCCCATACTAGTATAGTATGCCCCATACCGCGGCTTTACAAAAAAAAGAAAGGATTTTACCTACCTGGCCGAGCTCCTGCGGTGTGTCCTCGGATCTCCTCTCCGATTCGGCTGAACCACGCAGCGTCGTTCCAGCATATGACAGTGACGTCATACGCCGGCGACGTACGCGCTGACGTCAGCTACCGGCCTGTGATTGGCTGGCTTCTGTTAACTGTTACCGTGCGGGAGGAATCTCCTGCACAGTAACAATTTTAATTGATCGTTGGAGGACACACGATCAGTTACTGAAGCAGCAAACCTACACATATTTGGTATCGCCGAGTTCAGAATCGCTCTATCAATTAAAAAAAAGGATTAACCTGCACTTTTTTTTTTTTTTTTAAGCAAAATTTGAATTTTTTTTACACCACTTAGATAAAAAGGAACCTTGACATGCTGCATGTCTACGAACTCGTAATGACCTGGAGAATCATAATGGCAGGTCAGTTTTAGCATTTAGTGAACCTAGCAAAAAAGCCAAACAAAAAACAACTGTGGGATTGCACTTTTTTGCAATTTCAACGCACTTGGAATTTTTTTCCTGTTTTCTAGTACACAACATGGTAAAACCAATGTTGTCGTTCAAAAGTGCAACTTGTCCCGCAAAAATGGCCATATTTATGGAAAAATAATAAAACGTTTTGGCTCTGGGAAGGAGGGGAGCGAAAAACGATAACGCAAAACCGAAAAAAGCATCGAGGGTTAATAACATCTAGTGTTGGGTTCGTCTGTTACTCCTGACACGATTCTTGAAATAAGTTGAAGCATTCGCTGTGTTTTCTACCTCGTTTTTTAACATTTATTACATTTTTGTGGTTTCTTATAGTAATTAGATTGAGATTTATTGCAAGGATGATTATGATTAATTCAACTTATTGTATATATTGTAATACAGCGGTAGCACACTTACGCAGTGATGAGGCAGTGACTCCGCACAGTTCAAACAAAAAGTCTGTTTAATGCGTTTACTTCACAGCATTAAATGTCCAACTCACAGAAATACAGCATTAATGTCCAACTCACAGCTCTACATAGTAAACGATGGATCGCAGCCGGGAACCATATTATTATTTATATAGCACCATTGATTCCATGGTGCTGTACATGAGAAGGGGTAACATACAAATTACAGATATCACTTACAGTAAGCAAACAACTGCAGATTGATACAGAGGGGCGAGGACCCTGCCCTTGCGGGCTTACATTCTACAGGATGGTGGGGAAGGAGACAGCATGTCGAGGGTTGCAGGAGCTCCGGTGTTGGTGAGGCAGTAGCTCCGGTAGTGGTGAGGAGGCAGCGGGGTCAGTGCAGGCTGTAAGCTTTCCTGAAGAGGTGGGTTTTCAGGTTCTGTCTGAAGGATCCGAATGTGGTTGATAGTCGGATGTGTAGGGGCAAAGAATTCCAGAGGATGGGGGATATTCGGGAGAAGTCTTGGAGGTTGGGTGAGGAGCGAATAAGTGTGGAGGAGAGAAGGAGGTCTTGGGAGGACTGGAGACTGCGTGGGTGAAGAAATCGGGAGATTAGTTCAGAGATATATGGAGGAGACAGGTTATGGATGGCTTTGTAGGCGAGTATTAATATCCTCCAAATTAGTCCCTAAATACGCTGGTCCACCTCTGAAAGATTGCCGTGGGCGACTGCATCACTGTCTATGCTGCGGTTGCCAGGAGTTCGCTCTGCTGGGCTCTGTGTTGCTCTCACACAGATCTCAGCTTTTGCAGAGCTGTCTGCTTTGCTTGCTGCAAACTCCACTCTCCACACCCAACTCTTTACTGCAGGGATTTTAATCTAGAAGCTGTGGCCTTCAGCCACATGGAAAACCTGGACTGGGACTGAAACGGACTGCACAACTACCATCCTGCAGTCTGTTTCAAAACACCAAAAGCCAGGGCAGGTTTTCCCTAAATCTGCCTTGGACACTAGCATGTCCAAGACCTATACTTATTTTTTTTATTCTGCATTGCAATCACAGCTACTCCTGTGACTGCAAAGCATTCTCAAACTGGAATCTGTGGCCTTATGCCACCTGTAAGACTGGCCCGACTTCCTTCCTGCAGTCCGTTTCCAAAATAAAAGCTCATACCAGCTTTTCCTGAACAATGCCAGGCCAAATAGCTTGACCAGGTCCACGCTTACTTTTATTTTGCCCTGTGACTCACAGGCATCCTGCTGTGACCACAAGGCACTCCAGTGGGTCTAACAGGGCTCCGTCCGCATCTTAGGGGGAACACTGTTGTGAATTCTGTTGTGGGTTCTGCTTTTGGGCTCCCTCCGGTGGTTATAAGTGGTAGTGCTGCTGTTTGTCCTTCACAGCAGTCATCAGGTGCTTCCACTTTGGACGGGGCTATTTAGTCTGGCTTCACCCTTTAGTGAGTGCCAGTTGTCAATTGTTTTCTGGAGGATGCACATCTCTGCTTGGTTTCTCCTGCTGGATTGTCCAAATCATCAAAGATAAGTCCTGGCTTTGTTTTTGCAGTCCACATGCGGTGGACTTTATAGTTCAGTGAATTGCTATGTTTTTTCTTGTCCAGCTTTGTCCGTGTAAGGATTTATTCAGCCAAGCTGGAAGCTCTGGAGTCGCAGAGTTACCCTCCATGCCTTTAGTTAGGTGTGGAGATTTTTGTATTCTCTGTGGTGGATTTTTGTAGTCTTTTAATACTGACCGCACAGTACTCTGTCCTGTCTTTTCTTTCTAGGTAGCATGGCCTCCTTTGCTAAATTCTGTTTTCAGTCTGTGTTTGTAATTTCCCTCTCCTCTCACAGTCAATATTTGTGGGGGGCTGTCTTTCCTTTGGGGATTTTCTCTGAGGCAAGATAGTTTTCCTGTTTCTTTCTTTAGGGGTAATTAGTCCTCCGGCTGTGACGACGTGTCGAGGGAGTGACCGGAACATCCCACGGCTACTTCTAGTTGCGGTGTTAAGTTCAGGGTCTGCGGTCAGTATAGAGGCCACCTACTCCAGAGCTCGTCCATGCTGCTCCTAGGCCACCAGATCATAACAGAACACACAGCGACCCCTACATGTGACACCGGTCACTGCCTCACAATATACATATATATTCACATATATAATTGTGAAATGATAAGATAAATAAAAAAAAACTAAAATTTTACTGATACCAGCTCTCCCTCAACTACACAGGTTCTAGGGGAATATCTTAACATATAAACAATAAAACACATCGGTACAGGTGGATATTAGTATGAAAGGTAGATATTTATTAATCTTAGGTTACAAGTTCTAATGAGGTGGTCAGAAGCCTTTCTCTTCTATTTGGTCGAGTATCAGTTGCGGGTAGATTATTTTGTACTTGATTAGGAAAGTTGAAGAGGGAACCATCCAGTCCCCAGTTGGTCTCATCTGATTAATAATACATTTGCCTCAGCATCTGTCCCGATCATGTATACCAGAGAAGTGCTAGTCATCTTTTGTTCACATAACGGTAAAGTATTCTATGTACAGTGGGGAAAAAAAGGATTTAGTCAGCCACCAATGTGCAAGTTCTACCACTTAAAAAGATGAGAGAGTTATTGACATCATAGGTAGACCACAACTATGAGAATCAAAATGAGAAAACAAATCCAGAAAATTACCTTGTCTGATTTGACAAGATTTATTTTGCAAATTATGGTGGAAAATAAGTATTGGTAATTAACAAAAGTTCATCTCAATATTTTGTTATATATCATTTGTTGGCAATGACAGACGTCAAACGTTTTCTGTAAGTCGTTACAAGGTTGGCACACACTATTTGTGGCATGTTGGCCCATTTCTCCATGCAGATATCCTCTATAGCAGTGATGTTTTGGGCCTATCGGTGGGCAACATGGACTTTCAACTCCCTCCAAAGGTTTTCTATGGGGATGAGATCTGGAGACTGGCTAAGCCACTCCAGGACCTTCACAAGCTTCTTACGAAGCTGCTCTTTCGTTGCCCTGGCGGTGTGCTTGGGATCATTATCATGCTGAAATATCCATACACATTTCATCTTCAATGCCCTCAAAATCTCATGATACATGGCCTCATTCATTCTTTCATGTACACGGATCAGTTGTCCTAGTCCCTTTGCAGAGAAACAGCAAACCATGATGTTGCCACCTCCATGCTTCACAATAGGTAAGGTGTTCTTTGGATGCAACTCAGCATTCTGTCTCCTCAAAACAAGACGAGTTTCTAACAAACAGTTCTACTTTGGTTTCATCAGACCATATGACATTCTCCCAATACTCTTCTGGATAATTCAAATGCTCTCTAGCAAACTTCAGATGGGCCCGTACATGCACTGGCTTAAGCAGGGGGGCATGTCTGGCACTGCAGAATCTGAGTCCCTGGCAGCGTAGTGAGTTACTGATGATAGCCTTTCCTACAGTGGTCCCAGCTCTATGCAGGCCATTCACTATGTCCCCCCCCCATGTGGTTCTGGGATTTGTGCTCACTGTTCTTGTGATCATTTTGACTGCACGGGGTGAGATCTCACGTGGAGCCACAGATCGAGGGAGATTATCAGTGGTCTTGTATGTCTTCCATTTTGTTATTATTGCTCCCACAGTTGATTTCATCATGCCACGCTGCTTGCCTAATATAGATTCCGTCTTCCCAGTCTGGTGCAGGGCTACAATTTTGTTTCTGGTGTCCTTCGACAGCTTTTTGGTGATGAGCAAGTGTACTCGTTGCTCGGGTTTTCCCGAGCACACTCGTGTGGTCTCCGAGTATTTGTAACTGATCGGAGATTATGTTTTCATCGCCTCAGCAGCATGATTTGTGGCTACTAGACAGCTTGAACACATGTGGGGATTCCTTAGCAACCAGGCAACCCCCATATGTACTCAGGCTGGGTAGTAGCTATAAATCATTCAGCTGCAGGGATGAAAACTAAATCTCCGAACACTAACAAATACTCGGAGACCACCCAAGCGTTCTCGGAAAAACCCAAGCAACGAGTACACTCGCTCATCACTAGTCTTCACCATAGTGGAGTTTGGAGTGTGACTGTTTGAGGTTGTGGATAGGTGTCTGTTATACTGATATTTATTACTACAGGTAATGAGTGGAGGACAGAAGAGCCTCTTAAAAAAGAAGTTACAGATCTGTGAGAGCCAGAAGTCTTGCATGTTTTTAGGTGACCAAATACTTATTGTCCACCATAATTTGCAAAATAAATCTTGCCAAATCAGACAAGGTAATTTTCTGGATTTGTTTTCTCATTTTGATTCTCATAGTTGTGGTCTAACTATGATGTCAATAACAGGTCTGTTGTGAACTATACTTCTTGGCTCCCTCTTGTGGTCACTAGTGGTTTGGCACTTGGATTGTCCTTTCCCAGGTTGGTGCTCACCTGCTTCGTTAGGCCTGGGGTGTTGCTATTTAAACTTCCTGGATTCTCAGTCCAGTGCCTGGCATCGTTGTAATCAGTTCATTTCTGTTTGCTCCTGTCTTCAGGTCCTGGTTCTTTGCAAGATAAGCTAAGTCCTGCTTTCTTATTTTTGATCATTTGCATTGTTTATATTTTTTGTCCAGCTTGTACAAAATGTGATTCCTGATATCGCTGGAAGCTCTAGGGGGCTGATATTCTCCCCCCACACCGTTAGTCGGTTTGGGGGTTCTTGGATATTCAGTGTGGATATTTTGCAGGGTTTTTTGCTGACCATATAAGTCATCTTACTATATTCTGCTATTAGTCAGTGGGCCTCTCTTTGCTAAAATCTAGTTCATTCTTACGTTTGTCTTTTCTTCTTGCCTCACCGTTATTATTTGTTGGGGGCTTGTATTACTTTGGGGTCTTTTCTCTGGAGGCAAGAGAGGTCTTATTTTCCCTGATAGGGTTAGTTAGTTCTCCGGCTGGCGCGAGACGTCTAGGATCAACGTAGGCACGTTCCCCGGCTACTGTTAGTGTTTGTGCTAGGATCAGGTATATGGTCAGCCTAGTTACCACTTCCCTATGAGCTGGTATTTATGTTTGCAGACTTTGCTGTAATCTCTGAGATCCCCTGCCATTGGGATCACAACACAGGTCTCTCTCATCTTTTTAAGTGGGAGAACTTGCACAAGTGGTGGCTTTCTAAATACTTTTTTTCCCCACTGTAAATGGTGAAATATTTAGGATTGTTACATAGAGTCTACTTGCTGATGCTTATTGGTCATTGCATAGAATAAATTTCGTTATTATCATCATTTAATGTTCTATATTGTTTTCCCTTTCAGATTTGTGATTAAACTTTTACTGTAACTTTTCTTGCACATTTCATCAATAACAAATTTATAAAATATGAAATAGTTACTTCCCTGTGTAATTTCTCTGATGTTTAAGAAAATGTAATTTCTTTGTGAAACATTTTCCAATTCACAATCTGAAAAATGGCTTCTCCTGTGTGTATTCTTTGATTCATAACAAGAGCGATTTTACAGGGCATTCTGAACATGAAAATGGATTATACTGTGTGAATTCTCAGATGTGCAGAAAGATTTGATTTAGTAGTAAAACATTTTCCACATTCTGAACATGAAAACGGCTTCTCCCCTGTGTGAGTATTTTTATGCTTTTTATGCCTAACGAGATCTCATCTTTTTTTTTTTTTAATTTGTTTATTAACAACAAAATAAGTTGAGTTACAAACAATATATATTGGACACATTGAACATGGCTTATAGTACATATTAAGCGTATAGTGTTAAACATGAAATAAAAGGTACTTACTACTCTCGACCAACGTTATGTTGTATTTGTTGGCCATCTGTAACATATGTATTGCATAGGTAAGAAAAGAAAAAAACCTATAAAACTAAAACTCTCAAATTAAGACTGCTACTACTCTAATTACTAACTAATTCGCCGCATATCCTTGTGCCCAACCCCCCGAGATCTCATCTTTGAGTAAAACATTTTCCACATTTGTGACATAAATATAGCATATCCCCTGTATGAATTTTCTTATGTGCAACAAGACTTATTTAGTAGGAAAAGGTTTCCCACATTCTGGAATTCAAAATGGCTTCTCTCCTGTGTGATCTCTGCTGTGTATAAGAAGATGTCTTTTGCAAGTAATACATTTCTAATATTCTGGACATTAAAATGGTTTCTCCCCTGTGTGAATTCTCTGATGTGCAGAAACATTAGCTTTCTTGTTAAAACATTTCCCACATACTGAACATGAAAATGGCTTTTCCCCTGTGTGAATTTTCTTATGCGCATCAAGACTTCTTTTATATGTAAAACATTTCCCACATTCTGGACACGAAAACGACTTCTCACCTGTGTGAATTTTCTTATGTGCATCAAGACTTCTTTTATATATAAAATGTTTCCCACATTCTGGACACGAAAATGGCTTCTCACCTGTGTGAATTTTCTTATGTGCATCAAGACTTCTTTTATATATAAAATGTTTCCCACATTCTGGACATAAAAATGGCTTCTCCCCTGTGTGAATTCTCTGATGTACAGTAAGACTTCCTTTTTGGCTAAAACATTTCCCACATTCCGAACATGAAAATGGCTTCTCCCCTGTGTGAATCCTCTGATGAAGAGTAAGACTTTCTTTCTTGGTAAAACATTTCCCACATTCTGTACATGAAAATGGATTCTCACCCGTATGAGTGCTTTTATGGTTAACAAAATCTCGTTTGTAAGTAAAACATTTCCCACATTCTGGACATGAAAATGGTTTCTCCCCTGTGTGACTTCTCTGATGTACAATAAGACTTTCTTTCTGGTAAAAACATTTCCCACATTCTGAACATGAAAATGGCTTCTTCCCTGTGTGAGTTTTCTTATGTACTTCAAGACTTCTTTTATATGTAAAATATTTCCCACATTCTGGACATGAAAATGGTTTCTCCCCTGTGTGACTTATCTGATGTGCCGAAACATTAGCTTTCTTGTTAAAACATTTTCCACATACTAAACATGAAAACGGCTTCTCCCCTGTGTGAATTCTCTTATGTACTTCAAGACTTTTTTTATATATAAAATATTTCCCACATTCTGGACATGAAAATGGCATCTCCCCTGTGTGAATTTTCTTATGTGCATCAAGACTACTTTTATATGTGAAATATTTCCCACATTCTGGACATGAAAATGGCCCCTCCCCTGTATGAATTTTCTTATGTGCATCAAGACTACTTTTATATGTAAAATATTTCCCACATTCTGGACATGAAAATGGCCCCTCCCCTGTGTGAATTTTCTTATGTGCATCAAGACTACTTTTATATGTAAAATTTTTCCCACATTCTGGACAAGAAAATGGCCTCTCCCCTGTGTGAATTTTCTTATGTGCAGCAAGATTTGTTTTGTAGGTAAAATATTTTCCATATTTGGGACATGAAAATGGTTTATGCCCTATGTGAACTCTCTGATGTACATTAAGATGTTCTTTCTTGGTAAAACATTTCCCACATTCATGACATGAAAATGGCTTTTCCCCTGTATGAGCTTTTTCATGTTCAGCATCCTTTTTGTTATTTTCATTTTCCTTAACGGTCTGTAATGAATCAGAAAATAGGCAGTCTTGAAAAGGAATAGATGATAGATTTTTGCTGTGAAGGGCTGGCGGTAAATCTGGAATAATGTGATACTCTTCATATTTATATGGTGTGATACCATAATCAGCTGCTTGAATATCAGTAAATGTCAGCTGTCCATCTGCCAAGAAAAAAAATATATACAGTATATTTTTAAATAAATGCTGCATTTTGAAACAAATCGTATTAATAAAAATACTAGCTGATGTCATTGCGAGGACTAATAGATTATGATATTAAGCCAAAAGGTTGTACTCTTTCAGTTTTTAATTTCTCTTCTAATGTTAGCTGTCATAGATGTAATGGTAAAATGGGATCAAAATCCATAGTCATTTCGTAAGAGGCGACATGTCACCTTCATATTGAGTACTGATGCATGTCTTAATTATAACTTGGAAAGCCAAAAAGAACTTGCACTTCATTCCAATCCCTATTCAATATGACACCCTGATGTGAACAGGAATTGAAGTGGGTTATCAGATGCAGAGCAGACAAGAAGTCTTTACCAGAGCCTGGCAGGCGACAAATCTAACACCTCTGGAGGTAACTGTTCCAGTCCTCACAGGAATTATAGCAAACTTTTCTGGAGCTGGATTAATACTGGACACTGTTGAAGTACCTCAGGGCTCAGTCCTTGGCCCCCTTCTCTTCTCTCTCTACACGGCCCCAATTGGACAGACCATCAGCAGATTTGGCTTTCAGTACCATCTTTATGCCGACAACACACAACTATACACGTCATCCCCTGACCTTACTCCCGCTGTGACTGTCTGTCTGTAGTCTCCGACATCATGTCCGCTCTCTATCTGAAACTCAACCTCTCCAAAACTGAACTTCTTCTGCTCCCACCATCTACTAACCTCCCTAAACCTGATGTTTCCCTCTCCGTGGGTGGCACCATAATAACACCCCGGCAGCAGGCGCGCTGTCTGGGTGTTACGTTTGACTCCGATCTCTCCTTCACATCACATATACAATCTCTTGCCCGCTCGTGCCGCTTACACATAAAGAACATCTCTAGAATCCGCCCTGTTCTCACTATGGAAACAACAAAAACCCTCACTGTCGCTCTATTAATTGGCCTCCCCCTTACTCGACTTTCCCCTCTCCAGTCCATCCGTAATGCAGCAGCCAGGGTCGTCCATCTAGCTAATCGTTACTCGGACGCGTCCGCTCTTCACCAGTCATTACACTGGCTGCCCATTCATTACAGGATACAATTCAAAGCACTTGTTCTCACCCACAAAGCTCTCCACAGTGCGGCACCCCCTTACATCTCCTCCCTCTTTTCTGTCTATTGGCCTAACCGACCTCTGCGCTCTGCAAATGACTTTCGACTAACCTCTGCACTAATCCGTACCTCCCACTCCCGACTCCAGGACTTCTCCCGTGCTGTGCCAATCCTCTGGAATGCTCTACCCGAAGATATTAGGACCATTCACAATTTGCATAGTTTTAGGCGCTCCCTCAAAACATATTTGTTCAGAGAGGCCTATCACGTTCCCTAATCAGTCATTTTATTTGTGTGTAACCCATTCACCACTTGCATCTATCCCCCACTCCCTGAAGATGGCTGGACCATCATTGTAAATACATCATTGTAAATACACACCTGTAATTTGTATCTCCCCCACCTCATTGTAGATTGTAAGCTCTCACGAGCAGGGTCGTCTCATTGTGCTTTAATTATTGTATTAACATTGTTACTTATGACTGTTGTTTTTGAAACTGTTAAGCTGTAAAGCGCTGCGGAATATGTTGGTGCTACATAAATAAAGATTATTATTATTATTATTGGACAGGTGGATAACAGCACATAGCAGGGCCGGACTGGCCATTTGGCAATTCTGGCAAATGCCAGAAGGGCCTGTCTGGTTGTGGACTGCCTTGTCTGCTACGTTATTAACAGAATCAGTGTTCTCAAGATACCCATACTGTTAAGAGTTGCGACGAAGCACAAAGTTGCTGACTCCGTCACTCACCCCAGCAGGTCATGGGTATCATTAGATATATTGGTCTTGTAGTAAATCTTGCTTTCCTCCATCCAGGGTAATGTTAGTAATATATCCCATCTGGTGCTTGGGAACGGGGACAGCATGGGCCTGTGCAATTTCAAATGCCAGGACTGAATTTCAGTCCCAGTCCGTACCTGGCACATAGGCCATGTTCCTTATCTATGGAAAGCTAAATTAATGATAGGAAAAATTGCATTAATATCTCCTGCCGGGGACATCATTGTCATTGTCAGTTCTGGTAGACACAGTTCACTGTAGTTCTCCACCATTTTCCAGAAAGACAGCTTCCCTCTGGTAAGATCTGCGTCATTTCCATCACACAAGTTTATATCTTTTCTTTTGTTATCCTTTTTACTTTATGTAATTGACTATACTGTATCATTTAGTTCACTTTTATACATTTTGTATATTGTTTATAAACACTGCTGTCACGATTCCTTCGCTCAGTGAATGATTGCTTTGCTGTCCTATGGAAAGTGTCTTGTTGAGCTGTCTGTCTTGATTGACACCTTGGTTGTCCAATACTGTGATCGGCTTGCTACTCTTTTGGCGGCTTGATTGACAGCTCTGCTGTCCAATCTGTGACTGGGGTGGGCGGGACTTTCTGCAGGTGTTCAGTGTTCTGGAAATCGCATAGCTATTTAACTGAGCTGTCTGCCCCTGATCCCTGCCAGACGTAGTTTGAGCTTACTGGTGAGTGTTAGCCTGATTCTGTTGCTCTGAATTCTAATCTTCTGCTGCCTGACCCTTTGGACCGTGTTCTGTCTACCCCATTGTCTTGTCCTTCGGCTTTTTCTCCCCTCTCTCTTGTTATTGACCCTGGACTGTTATCTGACTTGCGCCCGATCGCAAGGCGGATGGACTGCTTAGGAGAACTTGGGAAAACTCAGAAGCAATAATACGGGCAAATATAGCAGCAACCTCTGTAGCCCGCTCCATGCGACGATTTGGACGATTTTCAGGAACATCTTAAGGCTAAAACCTCTAGAGATGTCATCCTCAAATCCTTGCCATTACTAAAGCTGGCAACAGAATTCATGGCGGATGCTTCAGCGGAGTCGGTGCGATTTGCCGCCAGAAGTGAGTCATTGTCCAATGCAGCCAGAAGAGCTATCTGGCTAAAAACTTGGTCAGGGGATATTCAATCAAAGAATAAACTTTGTGAGATCCCGTTCTCAGGGGGTAAAGTGTTTGGGCTAATTCTAGATGACATATTAGAAAAAACCTCAAACAAAAAGAAAGGGTTCCCTGAGGAAAATACAAAAAAATACCAGCCCTTTCGTAGGTCCCGACCCAGTCAGAAAACAGACAAGGGTAAGGGGAAAACTGGGAGATGGTCTTATCCCAAAGGTGGAAAAGGTAGAGACTCCATCTTCCCGGGACCTGGTTCAGGGAAGCCTAACAAATGACATCAGAGTGGGAAGTCGGTTACAAAAATTTCTAGTGGGTTGGCAAAATATATCCAAAAATCCATGGATTCTTCAAGTAATCGGTCAGGGTTACAAGCTAGAGTTCACCAGCCTTCCTCCAGAAAGGTTTACAGTAACCAGATCCTATCCCCTCTTAAACTCCCCTATGTGGCCAATCATCCAGGAGTTATTAAAAGTAGAGGTAATTGTCCCAGTACCCATCCCAGAGAGAGGCAGAGGTCATTATTCAAACCTCTTTTCAATAAAAAAAAACCATCGGGAGATTCCCGGACGTTTATAAATCTCAAACCCCTGAACAGGTGGATAAGATACAGGAGATTCAGGATGGAGTCTATAAAGTCTACAATACCTCTGAAAGACAAGGACATGGTGATGTGCACCTTAGATCTAAAGAGTGCATACTACCATGTCCCAATCCATGCTTCCTACCAGAAATTCCTGAGATTCGCTCTGATGAACAAGGGAGTAATTTATCATTTTCAATTCAGATGTCTTCCCTTTGGCCTAGCCTCGGCCCCCAGGATATATACCAAACTAATGTCAGAAGTAGTAGCCTACTTAAGCAGTCAAGGTATTTCCATAGTACCATACCTGGACAAATTTTTAATAATGGCGAAATCCGAGAAGCTTCTCAGGATCGATTGCAATATCACACTCTCCATTCTACAAGAACTGGGCTGGATTGTGAATTGGGAGAAATCAAATCTAGTCCCACATTGCAGAATAAAATTTTGGGAGTCATATTAGATTCCCACACCAGAACATCTTTTCTGCCAGAAGAGAGACACGTGACATTAATCGAGAGCGTACGCCGGTTCAGAGAGAACACTGCCTCTATAAGGGAGGCAATGAGCATTCTGGGCTTAATGATGGCCTGTATTCCCTGTGTGAAGTGGAGTCAATTTCACTCACGGGGGTTACAGAAGGATATTCTGAAAATTTGGGACAGAAGGCAAAGTTCTTTGGAAAAGATTTCAGGAAGGAGATCTCTAACCTGGTGGACCATCCCAAAGAACCTGAAGGTGGGAGTTCCTTGGGTCCTTTATCCCTGTGTCACCGTTACCACAGACGCCAGTCAGTATGGATATATAGGAAGAACATACTACCAGGGGAAGTGGAGTCCGGAGATGATAACCAAATCATCAAATTTCAGAGAACTTTATGTGATTTAGAAAGTGCTTTACCAAGCCAAGTCACAGGTCAGAGACAAACATGTAAGGATATTGTCCGACAATGTGACAGCAGTGGCGTTTCTGAGGCATCAGGGAGGCCCAAGACATCCATCTCTACAGCACCTAGCAGACCAGATTTTCAGATGGACAGAAAAATCCATCAGATCCATCTCGGCGGTCCACCTGGAAGGTGCAAAAAATCAGGTGGCAGACTTTTTGAGCAGAACGCCAATAGATCCCAGAGAGTGGGAGTTAAATCCAGAAGTGTTCAGCAACATATGCCAGCAGTGGGGAACGCGTTGAGTGGATGTCTTTGCCACTAGGTCAAAT